>NC_081405.1:319438665-320071790 GCF_030272615.1 Cryptomeria japonica | reverse complement strand
ATTTGAGGCATTGAAGGACAAGTTTAGAGAAGAAGTAGAAAAGAATAGAAAGCTTGAGAAAGAGGTCGGTGCATGGAGGACATATTTCAGTCACATCAATGAACCTTTGGGACGTCAGGATCCAGTTAGGTCACCAGTGCAGGCATTGCCCCTTCAATCGATCAATGAAGCAGAAAGATTCAGGAACCTGGTCCAGCGTACATGTAGTTGGATGGATAGATCTCATACAATGGCTATAGAATTTGTTACAAGGATGTCGAAGATCATTCATCAGGCTATCCAAGTTCTTGAGATAATCCACAGATTGATGGCAACAGTAGCTGCATTTGCCCATACCAAGGACGTTGTCATCCCTGTCTTGAAAGTAATAAGACACACATCCAGAAGAATTTTAACGCAGGAGAGGATCTTAGAAGGTGATTCTCACAATTTGTTTCAGTGGTCAACCTTACTCCATATAAAGAGTGTTCTCTTCGAGGACATCAGTGTTAGATGTGGTCAAGTTGAGGAGGTGATCAATCCGATCCAGGACAGAGTATTTGAGGTACTTCGTACCATTCTTGGCAGAAGGATCGAGGTCGAGACAGATGTGGATATACAAGAATTTGAGGATAGAATCAAGATCATCTTTCGCAAGGACGCAGATATTACAGATGAGCAGTATGATCAAATGTATGCCACCATGCTCCTGATTGATAGAACAAAGGAACTTGAACCTACTTGGGACGCAGCTCTTCTAGATGCATTCGATCAGGTCATCCACTTAGAAGAGAGTATCAAGAATCTTCCCGAGATTCCAATCACAGAAATCGAAGGAATCGTGACAAAATTCATTGCATATGCTAAGAAAGAGAATTGGAAAGGGAATAAGATTCTAGATGAAAGGTTGTTACAGATGACATGACATCTTATTTCTCATTGATTGATACATCCTAGATTTTTGTGCCGAATTTAATATTTGGCTATGTATTTAATATTGTTCAGTAAAAAGGAGGTCATTTGTAACAAACCCTAATTAGGGTTTAGGTGTCATGATCTTGTCCGTTGATTTACTTTCAATCTGGACCTTTCATTGTAACTGGGGATGCTATTTATACCCCCATTTTTCATTTCATTTGATAATAGTTAATAGTCGAATAGTCAGATAAGAGTGAAATAGAGAGATTAAAGTTAGAAGCAATTCTTATTTTGTAGCAAGATTGAGTCTTGAAGAGAGAAACTCAAGCAATTGTTGTATATGATGACTTGGAAATCAATAAAATATTGAAGTTATGGTGTTTTGTTGCAAATTTCTTAAGTTATCTTCATGGTTGTTGGATGTACTTGAATCACGCTCAATCAAAGTAGTTTGTTAATTTGAAAGACTAAGTGTGAGATTTGATATTTGGTAAGATTCGCAATCCAAACCACTAGCTTCTTGCTGATTGTAGGAAAGCCTTGCGTGGTCGACTGGAGAACATTTTGAGTCTTTAACCTTCAAGCATTGTCGTATCTAGGATATGTACCTTCGTAGTAGTGTCCTTGGTCTTTGATGCATTGAACATCATTATTACCTTAGAAGATCGCACTAATTTCGATTAAGTTGTTATCTTATGGCAAAATTGAAGTTGGTTGAGTCTTGCCAAATCTCATTCATGCTAAGTCGTTCATAGGGTTAGGCTAGATTAGACCTCTTAAACCCTATCTTTTTTTTTTTTTTTTTGAAAGTTCCTTTAGTTTAGTAAAATCTTCGAGCTTTGAATACGTAAGACCCCTTGGAGGAAACAGCAAATCACATCATACCACTAAAAAGCTTGTCCACACGTGGAGACCCCACTAAAAGAACCTTGGAGTCCATCTAACTGATCCTTTTTGCAGATCTTCAGCAGTTAGAGACTATTTTCTCAAGAGAGGATAAGATGCCTAATGGTATTTTATTCTGTGTATGATTGTGTACAAAATACACGTCAACAGGAACATGTAGAGATCTTTCATATATTCCAGGCTTAAGACGACGTGATGATCGTATTTTGCTGTGTGAGAATCTTCTGTCAATTTGCAGGGATAATTGTGGGTTCCACTTTGAAGGTCTTTCACTGGCATCCAGGCCTCTTTCTTTGGTGTAGAAGAATAGTCTTCCTTGGTCAAGGGCAAATATGAGTTTAGAATATTCAGAGCTAGTGCAACGATTGGTACTCTCACAGATGTTTGAAAACAAGGCGTGGAAGGTGCAAAAGTTATCTTGCCGAGCGTTGAAAGAAACACAGAGCAAATGGCGACTGAAGGAACAAGTGCGTAAGTTTATACCTGAACTGTAATCTACAGCTGATCGTGGTATTTGGTCTTTTCCATGAGTGATCTGCATTACTATTGAGCATTGCATATATTAATGTTGGCGAAATCCCTAATGCCAAACATTAATAATATTGTATAACAATTATATCAGCTGTCATAGAGATTTTCTGAGATACTTTTTCTGTAACTGCTCATTGTTTCTTGGTTAAACTAAGAAAATCAAATCTGGGTTCCTAATTTTATCCCAGTTCTATGAATGCTATTGCTTATCTTTGTAACTTTTGAGAATTATGTTTTTCAAGCTGGTATATTTTAGTGGTATCAGAGCCAAAATTCTGCCAGCCTGTGGGGTACTTAGGCTGATTATTGGGAGTGGAAGAAAAGGACAATGAAATTGCGGCCTCTAAAATTGCTGTATGGTATAAAAAATATCAAAAGTTTAAGAATCTACTTACATTCCAAGAATATCTAAGTCAGGCAGGAAATATTTATTCCCATGAGGAGATTATCAAAGCTTTTGACGAATGCTCAGGTGAACCTAAGGATGTCAAAGCCACCAAATCTTTTGACTGGTACTACATAAGAAAAAGGGAAGAAGAAATGAAGTCTGAACTAGAATATCAATCAGAGTGAAAAGAAGGTCAAATTGTGTCTAGTCAAGAGGAAGTTGATTCAAAGTATGATGAATTAGAGGATTGTTAAAATCAAGGTGGTATGGCGTATTGTCTTAAAGACAAGTCGGATGGGGCCAGAAGGAACATTCTTGAATGAAAAAAAATCAGAAGTTACCATTGAAGAAAGGATAGAGAAGAAAGAGGAATTGCTTTCTTGTGACTTGCAGCCTACAAATGATCACGGGAAGATAGAGGAATCAGAATTTCAAGATCTTAAAAGAGAAGACTTCTCAATAACAGAAGATGGTGATGTCCAAGACACATTAATCCAATTTTAACATTTTAAGCTACATGCAAGGTATGACAGCCCATAGTGAGATTGATTTCCCATGTTTCCTACACATGATTACATTGGAAGAATACTTGTTAAGATCATGTGAGGCATATTGCCTTAGAGAGCTGATTGTAGAGACCAAGAGTTTGCCCAACAAGAAGATCCTTCAATTTGATAATGTTTGGTTTGTTATGGATACTTCACCATGGAGTTGGCTGGAGGCAAAAACTTAACAGCTAAGGAGGTGCAGGTGTGGATCAGTTTTATGACAGCCAAGGCAGCTAGGAGAACATGTGACTTCCAGCTGGACACATCTCATAGACCAGCACTTTTGAAGAAGCAACCTGCCTTGGAAGAAGATGTGATTAAGGACAACGAAGACACTTTGAAGAGGCATGAACATGATTCTGATTTTGAATTTGACTAGCAGTCCTTTGTTATCACACGAGCCTTGCATTGAGGACACTTAAGAGTGGATTGATAAGTATGAGGTAAAAGATGAAAATTCAGATTGCTCAGAGAGTGATTTTGTATCATCAGTTGAAGAAGAGCATGAGGTAAATGATTCTACTCATTGCTGTGATCCTCTGAGTGAGCATGATGTTGGCCTAACTTCAAAACAAGAGTTTTGTGGAAAAGATGTCGTGAAGGGAGCTGTTTTTGAATGGCATGATTATGAAGACAATTCAGAACATTTGTTTGAAGATGTTAGACCTCAAGAGTCACATCTCTTGGAAGGTCAATTGAAGGTAAATGAAGACATGATTATTGCAACC
Source organism: Cryptomeria japonica (assembly GCF_030272615.1). Taxonomy (NCBI): domain Eukaryota; kingdom Viridiplantae; phylum Streptophyta; class Pinopsida; order Cupressales; family Cupressaceae; genus Cryptomeria; species Cryptomeria japonica. The sequence continues at coordinate 320,067,792 of NC_081405.1, read as the reverse complement.
CTAACTCACTTTGATAATATTCATAAGATGTTGGCAGATTATTGTTGGAAGGCTCAAGGGAGACACAAAGGCCTTGAAGTACACATATCTCTTGCACATTTACAGGTGCTCAAAGAAGCTTTAGTTGTGATTGTTGAGACATGGACCAGCTAGGACTCGAACCTAGGACCTTCCATATGCTGCTGGAGTGCTCTACCACTGAGCTACTGGCCCCTCTTGGACCAGTCCATCGTCGGTCCGGGTGTGGCTTATTTCCAACACCAACACCCCCTCTTAAGCCACACCTCTCATGTGCTTGGGGCTCCTAGCCTGGACCTGGCTTTGATACCATGTTGAGACATGGACCAGCTAGGACTCGAACCTTGGTTGGGCAGCCAGCAATTTTGGCTCCCTAGCTTTTTTAAGCCAGCAATGAGAGGTGTGGCTTAAGGGGGGATGTTGGTGTTGGAAATAAGCCACACCCGGACCAACGATGGACTGGTCCAAGAGGGGCCAGTAGCTCAGTGGTAGAGCACTCCAGCAGCATATGGAAGGTCCTAGGTTCGAGTCCTAGCTGGTCCATGTCTCAACATGGTATCAGAGCCAGGTTTAGGCTAGGAGCCCCAAGCACACGAGAGGTGTGGCTTAAGGGGGGGTGTTGGTGTTGGAAATAAGCCACACTCAGACCGACGATGGACTGGTCCAAGAGGGGCCAGTAGCTCAGTGGTAGAGCACTCTAGCAGCGTATGGAAGGTCCTAGGTTCGAGTCCTAGCTGGTCCATGTCTCAACAGTGACGAAATCAAATTACCTACACCTACTTTCGGATGGAGATCATCTCTTCTAGCTTGATGAGATATACTTTGATGCATTAAGAAGAAAAGAAGATGAAGTTGGTAAGCTTACCTATGAGCTTGGTTTGGAGTTGAACATGACACATTCATTCATCATCCGAATGAGAAATTCAGTCATCTACAGCAGCCACATCCAAAGAGCAACAACTCAATGTGAAAATTGTGAAGAGTAGACACATGGACAAAGAATTTGTGGGACCCCCGAAGATTTTAGAAGAGAAGATGAACATATAACTTGCAACCATGGGACAGAAGTTATGTCAGGTGGTACATTTGGTTTTCATTTGGAGACATCTCTTGAGCTAGCACTTGTTGATAACCATCCACTCATGAAAGGAGAGGTGATTAAGAGCTATGAAGTGGTACATTTGGTTTTCATTTGGAGACATCTCTTGAGCTAGCACTTGTTGATAACCATCCACTCATGAAAGGAGAGGTGATTAAGAGCTATGAAGACATCACTCAAGGCATGAGGAAATGACTGATTTTCTGATTTGGAACAGGAATCCCTTCCTTATGCAGAATCATGAGTTGGCAGCCCTTACACATTAAGATGATGATATGGAGTCTTCTAATGTTGGCACTCAAGATTTGAGAGTCAAACATGAGACATTTGTTATGGATCCAAGCCACAAGAGGTCTGAGTTTGTGGAAGATGTAAAGAAGACACAAAATATGTGTGATGGATGGCTTAAAAAAGCTAGGGAGCCAAAATTGCTGGCTGTCCAAGCAAGGCAGCACTTACAAGAGGTCAAGGAATGCTGGTATCATATAGATAAAGAAAGACAACAAAGAGAGGCCTATCTTTGATCACTATTTCTTCCAAGGGAAGAAGACACGAAGATGGAGCATATAGGGGATGATCCTCTTGCGTTGAGCAAGCAAGAAGAACATTTAGAGTTGCGTGGACATGGAAAGTGGTATGGTTCAAAAATTTCCGTTTGTATACATCATGAGGACCAGGAGTCAATTCTTTGGAGAACCTATTGAAGGCTCAAGTCATAGAATTGGATAGGGTAGTTGAGCATACATTACGTAGACCAAACAACGACGTGAGGCATGCTTGTGTAGATAGAGACATGGGTGTTTCATATTCGGTTGGACTTTCAGCCATCCATGAAGAGTTCGAGGAGTCTATTCGTGTTGAGTTGCAAACCTATCGTAATGGTGATTCTTTGATGAAGTCTGAGACTTCCCTAATTCCAGGACTTGTTACACGACATGCAGATACTTGCTTTTGGTTGGTATGCACTTTTAGAAGTGGAGTTTCAGCTGGTCTATGAACCAAGGTATGGAGAAGTTGTGATGGAGATGCATGGTTTTGAGTTCCAAATGTTTGAGTTTCAGCTGGGTTATGATCTATGGTATGCACATGAGCATAAGGGCAGAAGTGTTCCAACCCTAACACATGGGTTACTACTACATACATGGATTTTCTTGAGAGCACTTTGAGGACAGCAGCTGTTTGGGTGTTTTGGAGAAACATGGATCATCTCCTTATCATTGGAGGCTGGCATAACGATGGGGCACTATTATTATTTGTCATTAGAGGCACTTCTTAGATCATCATAAGTCTGATTTTAAGATTTATGGTTGCTGTTCTGGCCTACATCAGCAGCCTAGGATGGGCTGATATGTTTTTTTGTGTGCCTATGATAAGTGTTTTGCACATCCATGGGAGATCATTTGGATTTGGAGAGTTGTTTGTTGTTGATAGCTCCTTGAGATACTTCTATCTCATATTTGATTGATGTGACAACGTGATGATTTGGGAACCATTAATAAGCTTGATAGTGGGAGTGTTTCATAATAAAAAAGTTGTAGGATTTAGCACTATTGGTTGCATCAAAGTGGAGCAGTGGACTGACATAGTGTTTGTCGTATGGCTAGTTTGGGATCCTGGTGGTGCAACAGAGAATTGCTTGAGGACAAGCAATGTTTGGGCCAGGAGGACTGTTATCTCCCCATTTTTTAAGGTGACAATTAATTAAATTGATTTTTATTAAGTTGTCAAAAAAATAAACAAAATATTGAAACAATGACTTAATATTAATTAAATTAATTAAATCACAATAAAATATTATTATAAGATCACTTTATTAAATATATTTCTCCAGTTATGTCAAGTAGATCTTTATAAGGGGGCTCTTGGTGATGTATTGGATATGCTTGGGATTCGATATAATGATTTATGATTTATGGAGATGGAAACCTTAAGGAGTTTGATAGAAGGGTTGGACAAAAACTTGGCTCTTCCAGAGGGGTGGATTCGTGACGAAGTATACATGTGTGCAAATTTGTGAAGTCTCCATTGGAGACAAATTTGTAAGATTCAGGCTTGTTTCAGAAATAAAGATATTTGCATCTATTACTTTATAAGATTATATTTTGAATTCTGTATGGTGTACCAAAAGAATATTTTGGTGGGGGAAATATCATTCAAAAAATAATAGTGCCATTGCTTTTATGAATGCGAATCCTTTGCTGAAGCATGACTTAATATTATAAGTAAGAAAATGGAATATACCAGTTCAATATTTTGCGTGAGCTCAAGGAGGTGATTATATTGTTAATAATCACCGAGTATATTGTGACTCTGGTGTGGCTCCTTTCTAATTCTTCATTGAAAGACTTCATAATTCTAATGTTTGACATTCATGGTAAAATTGTGGATATTGATCACCAGTTCAATATTTTGTGTGAGCTTAAGGAGGCAATTATATTCTTAATAATTGTAGAGTATATTGTGACTCTAGTGCGGCTCCTTTCTAATTCTTCATTGAAAGGCTTCATAATTATAATGTTCGACATTTATGGTAAAATTGTGGTTTGAGTAATATATTGGGATTATTGTTCAGAGGTGTGGGTTTGATTATCGGTGGCACCTTTCCAATACTTCAAATCAAGGAAATCATTGAAGCCCAATAAAGGTTGCATTTATCAGAGTTTATTGTTATTGAAGCTGAGGATTGTTGGGGCATTTTATCAAAGGTTGATTTAATACTTCTGTTTGCTGCAAAGATTAACTGTGCCATGAGCATTTGTTGAGCCTTTTGTGGTGCATTCGTTTGCACTACAAGCATTTAGTCTATTTTGGAGCATGTAGAGATCTTTCATATTTGCTAGGCTTAAGATGACGTGAGGATCGTATTTCACCATGTGACAATCTTCTGTTAATTCGTTAGAATAATTGGGTGTTTCACTTTGAAGGTCTTGAAGAGTACACAAAAAATACTGAGAAGGGGGGGAGGGTGAATCAGTAATTTGAACAATTAAATGCATGAAACCTCATAAAACATCAAGAGAGCAAACATCAAAACACAAACACCAATTTTCTCATGGAAAACCCTTTCAGGTAAAAAACCATGGCACACAATAGCTTTCATCAACAAATGGGCACCAATCTAGATTAGAAAAGTGAGCACCAAGTCATAGAGAGCACCAACTCCGATTAGCTAAGGCACTAACCTTATTTTGAGCAGAGACTCAAAAACACTGAAACTCAGTAAAATTGTAGAACGCACACAACTCCTTCAAAATGTAATGTCCCTCACCTATTCTGATATGAAGTTTCAGTCTTTGACCCTTTGGAAATTCGTCTAACACTCGTCTCACAAATAATTAGCTTGCTGTTTTTGTTTCAGATTGTTAAATGGGACATTGAACACTGAATTTTAATGAAGTTCATTCATAAATAACTTGGAAAGTGAAGTGTGATGACCCAGTGATGTAGAGACAGCAAACAATAACAATTAAAGCATCACAATCATGAATAACTATGGACTGACATTTTGTCAAATAGATGATATGCAACCTCAGAAAATGATTATACAATATGAAGCCACCAAACTCCTCCTGAAACTTTATTAGATGCCAACTCAAAGTGACACTACAAATTTATCATATGGACTGATAACAAACTATGTCTCAGATTTTCTGAGGACATGGTACTCACAGACCTAGTGCACATCAACTGAAAATTACAAGAGATTATAATGTCTAAAGAACCTGATATTGATCGGCAAGTTGAGGTGATGAAGAATCATGCCATATCCATCTTGTTGAGGGCTTCCCAAAGCTTAGTTGAATCATTCCACAGTCGGCCCTGCTGCAGTGTGAAGGGTGACTGATATGATGATATGTTCTACCAATAACCCCTCCAGTTCGCCTCCCAATGAATCAGTTCCAATGCTAGATTGAAGCGCCTCACTGAATGACAAGTTTGAAGGCTCATACAAGGAGATGTCTCCCAAATCGATGGGTTTCTTCTATGCACAGGTTTGTCTGATCAGATTACTGAATTGTGGTTGTTTGACACCAAAGTTCATCAAAAAATGCCTCAAAGTGATCGCCTTGCTCCTAAACTGAAATCGCTGCCCTCCAATGTGTAAATCGATGTATCAATAATGAGAAATAAACCAAATCGTGGATTAGGAGAAGTCTGCACCAATCTGATGTAAGTCTGCAATTCAATTTCGATTTCACCTCCAAGACTCCAAGACTCCAAGATAGCATCGCCCTCCTCTCTAGACAATATCGCTGATCTCAAACTACGAAGACTTGCATCTATCATGTCCCAACACAAATCGTGGCAAAAAATGTCTGAAGCAAACTCTCCAAACTGATATAACTGATATGAAATCTCCAAATTAGCTCAATGTGAGAAGCTGAGTGCTCCTCACTCACAAAGCAACCCTTCAGAGGATCTTTCACCTCCTCAGTTATGTGGATCGAAGGGAGGTATCGTTCCCTAGGATCAAATCTGCGGACAACCCTTGGCTCCACAACTCAAGACAAGAAGATAACAAACAACTGATGCCCAACATGTGTTTCCTCTCATCTATTTATTCATTACATAACACGTCACAATCACCTTCTAGAAGATAAGGGTAGGTACACTTTATATTATTTAATTAAACATGTCATTTTAATGTACCTTTAATTAATTAAATAAAATTCACACATCTCCTGATACGTGTTATCTCCATATAACATCAAAATATCAAATAATAAAGAGACGTGAAGTCACCAATCACCGCCATGTTGACCCCCTAAACAACTCCTTGGCCTACGAGGGTCAAGTGTAGGCCAACCTCGACACAAGTGCACGTGCTAAGGAGAAGGGGACATTGCAGTCCGCCCTCCTTGAAATTGCTTGTCCTCAAGCAATCTCAATGCAGGATGTTGCATGATCTCCTCACCTTCCCAAGTAGCATCCTCAGCTGACAAATCCTTCCATTTAATCAAATATTCCTTGATAGCTCTCTTCCTCAACCGCTTGTCCCTAACATCCAAGATAGCTTCAGGTACTAAAAACAGCTTACCCTCATCATCTAAGGGTGGCAAAGTCATGGAAGGAGTCACATGATGCCCTAACGCCTTCTTGAGGTGCGAAACATGGAAGACATTGTGAACTCGACTATTTGCCGGAAGCTCAAGCTCATAAGCTACCTCTCCCACACGCTTGATAATCTTGTAAGGTCCATAGTATCGTGGCTTAAGTTTCTCAGCACCACTCCTCTTGAGAGTAGATTGTCCATACGACTGTAGCATCAAATATACCATATCACCCACCTCAAATGTTCTCTCTACTCTCTTCTGATCTGCGTATTGCTTTTGCTGGTTCTGTGCCTTCTGAAGATTCTCTTGAAGGGCTCTCATGATATCTTGATTTTCCTGTAGCATATCTCCAACACTAGGCACTCTACTATCACTGAACAACAGATCAATAAAATTGGGTGCCTCATACCCATACAATGCCATAAATGGTGTCATCTGAATAGAAAGGTGGTAAGTGGTATTATAACAATACTCACAAAGATATATCCACTTGACCCAACCCTTCTGCTGCCTCGCAATGTAAGTCCTGAGATATCCTCCACCCATTTATTCACTATTTCTGTTGTTCGTCTGTCTGCGGGTGGTAGCTGGTGCTCGGAGTGAGCTTTGTCCCACAAAGTCTGAAAAGCTCTTGCCAGAAATGGCTCATAAACCTGTTGTCTTTGTCACTCACTATATTCCGAGGTAAACCATGCAATCTGAATATCTCTTTGAAGATCAGCTTTGCTACTTGTGTAGCTGAATGTGTAGTGGTGATCGGAAAGAAATGGGCATATTTAGTCAAACGGTTGACCACTACATAGATACAATCCTTACCTTGCACCTTGGGTAAACCCGTAATAAAGTCCATGGAAATGCATTCCCACTTCCTTTAAGGAATCGGAAGTGGCTGAAGTAAACCTGCAGGGTATGTGTGGTCCTGCTTATTCTGCTGACAAACAGGACACTCTCTAACATAACGAAGAACATTTGATTTCAAACCTTTCCATGTGAATCTCTTCCGCACCTGTTTATATGTCTTGTAGTAACTGGGATGGCCTGCCATGGGTGTATCATGAAAGGTTCTCATCACTATGTTCTTTACATTCGATCCTGGGGTCAAAAAGATCCTTCCCTTGTAAATGATTAAATCATTCACAATGGTATATCTATCATCATGAATCGACCCCTCAATGAAACCTGAAGCCCAAGAATCCTTGGCATATTCTGCCACAATCATGTGCTTCCAATCCTCTGAAATCTGCGTCATGGAGTTCAAATGAGGGCGGCGAGATAGTGCATCAGCCACTACATTCTGTGACCCTTTGACAAAAGAAATGTCAAAGTCATATGATTGCAGTTTACTCACCCATTTCCGCATAGTCCTCACGTCTTAGTGACGTCCTTGTCTTGGAAACATTTTTTTTTTTTTGGGGGGGGGAGATGTGGCCCTGTGGAACGTTGTAAAGAACACCAATAAACTAGGCACTTTGACCTAAAAACCCTTTCGCCATGCTCCAGGCACATTATGCAAGTGGTACAATCCTTTTAGAAATTCAAGCAACTGGAAAACAACTTCAAAAACACCTCAAAAGGGGTCGACCAACTATTAATATCTTTGCATGCATAGTTTCAAGTGATTTCTAACCCTTTCAACAACCTTTTCTGGCAATCATGGATGGTATGACTTGCTGCAGGAGATGTACGACCAACATAGAAACTCATCTGGAAACTCTGTAAGACACCAAAAACAACTAAAAAGCAATGCTAAATACACCTCAAAATATGCACTTAGAACACATTAAGAACCTTCATTCTGAAACCTCAAACTAGATCTCTGTTGAAGCACAGTGGTGATTTCTAAATAGAACCACTCTAATCTAGCTAGGCATCATATCTTTCAAATCTGAAACTTGAAATCCAATGAGTGTTTCTGTCCTCAAAAGATCAGGTAAAAACACACAGGTTCAATCTGAAAGTTAACAATATCAGAAATCTTCAGCATATGAGCAAATGAAGACCCCAAACCTCCTTCTATAGCTTTTTGAGGGAAAAGAACAATTTGAAATCATAAAGTGATTTATTTTTTCTTCAAAAGACCTTTTTGAAATATTAAAATGATTTTCACGTGCAAGTCCCCTTCACTTTTCCCTAGGCATCTACTTTTGAGGGGACATAAAGCAACTTTAATAAAATATAACACTTATGTAAATAATTTAACATTGAACATTGAAAACTTAAAATGTATATTTTAAATACTTTACCCAAGTTGTGGAAAGAATTGCTGAGGCTGCAGAGTCCAATTCCGATCATGCCATGAGGTAACTGAAGCAATGGAATGATGACAAGTGCCAACTTGACGATTTACTAAAAATAGATGTACACTCCAAGAAGTTTGGAGAACATCCCAAGAGTCCAAAAATGCTTTTGAAAGTGTCATTGTGATTCATAATGCCAACTAAGCTCAATGCCACAAATAGGTGCCAAGAAAATCCTGTGCTTTCCAAGATCTTTGGAGTCCCCTTACCAAAACCAATTAGCCTACGGGAACTCAAGAAATAAGTTGATGGTCACCGAACTGACTACGCCTGAGAAGGGGACATTATAAAGTGAGATGAAAGTCATAGCTTTCCTATGCAATAGCCATGAAGCTATGCTGATTTTGGTATAATTGAAATATGTGCTTGCAATTTTCATACCTTGTTCCATGGAAGCTTTCCTCTAGTCACGAGGTTTGAGGTATTTTGTCTCAGATATAAATTTGTTCAAATTCATGCTTTTATTTAGATTATTTTTCACCTATGTTTGCAAGCAATGCACATACAAATCAGTTTTTTCTTTTCTCTGCAGGCAATAAGGTGTTTTACAAACAGCTTGGGCAATATCATATTTCTTGATCTTACCATTCCGTGACATCATGATCAGCCTAAAAAATGAATTGACTTTGAAAGGTTGCTTTGCTGATGATTTATAAGAGTTTAACATATAGTATACATGGTAGTATGATGATGGTGAACACATTTGTTGATCAATCTAGCAGCTCATTTGACCGCACTTTATTTTATGATGTACCCTGTCCTTGGCTTTTATGCATTCAAACTTCAACAAACTAATTAATGTTTTACAAACAGACCTCTAATTTGTAATCATCTTTTGGAGAGTTAGAGCACCAAATCTTAGAGCATTTAAGACACTTGAGGCCTAATTTTTTAAAAGAAACAGCCAAAGAATTTGTGAGAAGTTTAAATTTTGTGATGCAACAAACTGAAGAGCTTGCAGAGATTACTGCTATTTATTTTAGGTGAATTTCGTTCCAGATTCTACCTTTTAGCAATGCCATCTCTTTTGTCTGTTAGATATGCATAGTTATTATGAGTTTATAGCATTTATATAGTAAATATAACTCCCTATGATGACTCTTTTATTTTCTGGTTGCACACTATAATGGGTAAAAAACTTTTTCTGACATGTCTCTTATTTTCCCTTTTATTTTTGGTGCATTTTAATAAATATTAATCATCCATAAATTTGCTATGGAAAATGATAATTTCTGTTCCATTCATAAACGAAGTTTTTGGTTCCAGGCATTTTATCAGGTCCTTTTGCATCGATTAGCTTTGTCAGCACTAATCGTCAAAACCTTGGTGCGTAAGTAGTTTTTTAATCTGGGACTATTGGTTATTTTAAATATGGTGCGCAAATACAATTAATATCAAATTATTTGTAGCTGCAATAGTTAAAGGATGGAGAGTTATCCTGGCTGAATGTGCATCTCTTACTATTCATAATATCCTATGTTAAACAAGGTATATTTTATGTTCTTATGTACAGTGGATTGTATTGGGCCATGAAGTGGCTTAATTAATGAGACAGCTCATCTAAGTTTACAAGTTTCAAATATAAATAAATTCCAATTTTCTGCAGCTGTTCTGCCAATGATACCTTGCTGGCTGTGCAGGTACAGGCTGGAGATGCTTCTCAAAAGGGTTCCAGTGAGTTTCAGTCCGAGAAGTTGGATGATTATTCACTCTCAAAATATTCCATAGATCTATCAGATAAAGAAACTGCTTCTGTGGTTTCTAGTTCATCACTGGATCAAGGTGGAAGCACTCAAGATACAGTGCAAAGCACACAAAAGACCAATTCTGATGGATTTTGTGCCAATAATTCAGAGAAAAAGATCAGGTAAGTATGCACACCTACTTCTTTGTTTCCATGAACTTTGAAGCGACTGTTGGCCAAATTTCTAAACCTTGGATTCTCTTTGTTGGCTGCCAGTTCTTATCAAGAGGAAAGTATTGGAGATACGAAGCAAATCTCACACGACTTGTCTGATGGAAATTGCAATCCTACTTTAGAGAACAATAAAAGGTATGGACCTATTTCTTTGCTTCCATCATCTTTGAAACGATTGTCAGTTGAATTTCTAAAACTTGTGTCTTTCTTATAATCAATATCTGCAGGACATATAAAAACACCAAGAGTTCTAAAGATCGAGAGGAGCCGGAAACTAACATGGTTCTGGATTTTGTTAATAATATAGTAAAAGGTATTCTCTATCTATGGAAGTGAAGAAAGCTCATGGAAAATAGCAAATTGTTATGAGGTTGACCATCGCTGTTTCACTTTGGGGAAGAATAATTTGCTTGTCTCATATCTCCTGTAAGCCATGTTTTCAGGTTAGAATGAACCATATGTTGAATTAGCCTGGGCTAAGTTGCAAGCTTGGAATACTCGTGATTGATTTTTAATGTTGTCTGTTTGTCAATGCAAAGTTTCATAGTTCCTTTCTGGTCAGAATCGGCATCTCTGTAGCATTCATTGCATTATGATACTAAAAATGAATAGCAGCAAATCGCATAATATATCCAGTTTTGTTTGAAAATATGGTCCTGTCTATGATGGGTGTTTGTCAAATTCTAGATCTGTTTCTGTGGGAAATAAATTCTGGTCAAGAAATCTTTTACAGTAAAGTTTTCTCCTACAGCTTGTCAATCCAACACTTAGCCCGTTATACACATTAATCATGAACCCAAGCTAGAACATCTGATGCATAAGGTAACTGATTTCAAAAAGAAAATATTATTGCCAAAGAAAGAACTAAAACATGAACTACACAGTAGAACTGAAAGGTTGATCCTTTTAAAGACGATACAAAAACAAAGAATTTGGAAGGTCTGTAATATCAGTAGAAAATAACACATTTTCTCTCAATCTGCTTTGTATATAATTATATTAGGTACGACTACACAGATATTTTCAATCATAATGTGATACATGAAGTCGTAAATCAGCATAAGTAAACAAAGCTGAGGAATTTATTCTTCTGAAACTAAACATTGTAGAAACATTCTTCCAGGCTTGTAAAGAGACTTTGATATGTCATACATGCTTGTTTTAAATGACATCTTAATCTGTCTTTTATCAATAAAAGACAAGTATTGGTGATCATATATTATTAAGAACAGTTTTTAAGTATAACAATTTAGTTTGCATTGACATATATTCTACTAAATTCAATGCATTGATAAATTATTCTTGAATGTGTGTAATACAATAACTAGAGTAACCATGTTAGTGCACTCGTTCCACGAGGACAAAAATGTGGGAATATCTTGGTCAAAGATTCCAAATAGTAGCTATAAAATTCAACAACTGTATTGTGCTCTTTTATTGAATGTCTATTCTTCAAATAACTTTTATTTAACTCACCTTTATTTGGGCATTGAGATTTGCATGGGATTTGGGTGCCATGTTTAGCCCATGGTTATAGAAACCATCGGTGGTGGTTTCTAGTTTTGGTCTTTGCTATATATTGGATGCTTGAGATAGAGGTTTTAGAAAGAGGAGGATATAATGTAGGGGTTACACCATTGGATTTCCTCTAGAGTAGGGTGGTGATGTCCACGTTAAGGTTATGAGCCTAATATTGTATTGTAATGAATCTATTGCTGGAATGCGTTGGTTCACTACTTTGGATGGTGGGGTTTTTAGCCTAAAAAGGTTTTCCTCACACAGCTACCCCTCTATTGTTTGTGTGACTGTTTTCTTCTCTTATAAGTGTTGATTTACATGCCACCACATTTTTGAAATTGTTCTAGATTTGATATCTCACATTTATCTCCTTACAGGGTGAATATAGGAAATGAATATATGGAAATGTGTCATATTTCCATTTTATGGGAATACTTTGTTTGCACATGTAACAAGCTTTTTCTTGTAAATATTTTGGTGTGAGAGGTGCATGCATGATAATATTGTCACATTTGGTATTAGGTTGAGTTGGTTCTGTAGGTTGCATGCGAGTTACATGTCCTATAACACAAATTGTATGTACTTGCATGCTATTGAATGTTATTGTAGAACTTGGTGTTTGTTATAGGAGAGTTGTTTCCTTGTGATATTAATCTTTGTTCACTTGAGTCTTACAGATGATCTTATTTTTTTGGGGCTACAGTATGATAGGAACATGTAGAATGGAGGATTTTATAATTGGTTATGTGGTTGCATGTTGCATGTTTTTGACCTAGAGCTCCTTTTGGCAATTCCAAAACACTCTTTGGCATGGTGGTTGTGTAATAATATAATGGGCAAGTACAATGGGGAGCTTATGTTTGGTGCCTATATTTAGCTCATTGGTAACATTAGAGGGCATTGATTGTATGGACTGCAATTTGGATTGCTTGTTTACATTGGGTGCTTGGTTATAGCCACTAGCATTGAAAAGCATTTGATGATGAGCGCCTAGATGCATGTTAGTTGTGGAGTTAGTCTTTTGGTGACATGGAAACTCTTGGACACCCTATCTCCTCTACTTGCATTTTATATATTTTTGATAGTTCAACATTTTGAACATGGGTTTGGTGGTTTTAGATTTCTAGGTGTTATAGATGTGTTGATAGGTTTAGATTTGCATGTATGTTTTTGCAAGTTTTGTATGTTTAACCAAATTCATGGTTTTTTATATATTGCTATTTGTTTACAAATATTTAGCCCATATGAGCATCAACATCAGACCAATACAAATGCTTGCAAGCAGAACCATGAGATGAATATTAGCTCTTTGAAGCAACCAAACTAAAAACCACCTATGGAAGATCAATAGTCAACTTAGAAATCACTTATTCATAAATTATGTCCAATTAGAAGTCAACTATGGAAGATCATGAGTCATAACTTAGAATTTCATATTAGATGTCCCTTTGGGATTTGAACTTGGGTTTCTGCAATGAGAAATTAGAGCATGTTAACCAATTAATCTCAACACCTTGGACAATCTATGATTTTTTTTAATTTGCAAAGATTGTTTGTTAGATTGTGACTCCCATGGGGGGTTTTGGATGGAGATAGTTATAGATTTGTATACTTGCTTTGTGTGTGGTTTGAGGAGGTTTGTTGTAAATCTTCTCAATGTGGAAGCATTGGTCAACTTTTTGTGGTGGTTCCTATTGGGTTCCTAAGTTCCATAATTATTCTTATTGTGGAATTGTGATATATCAATGAGCAAGGATAAACATTCACAATAGCTGGAGAAATCATTTTTGGAATGACTATTTTCCTTAGCATTTTTTGGGGAGCAACCTTGTCGTATGATGGGGTTTTAGGGTTTTTGTCCAATTTTAACTCAAATGTGAAAGAAAGGCAAAAATAAGAATAAGAAAAGGAAACAAATCCTAAATAGCCATGTACAAGACATTATGTAGGATTTCTTAGAATAAATGCAATAAAAAGGGAAAATAAATAATGTGCAATAGTTAACATATAAATGACATTTTTTGTTTATGCATACAAAATCAACAATAAGGGAAGTATTTAGTGTTTTATTCTTTCAACACAAGGAAAGTTAAAGAATTAACTACACATTGAACATACAAACAATATGCAATAACAACAAATATAATGAAACACATTTCAATATTATCTTTTTAATTCCCTTGACAATCTAAACACAATTTTAATTCTATTTTTTAGAATTGAATGTGTAGGAGAAATACAAAGAAATGATCACATGTTAAATCTACAAAAAATATGCAACCATGAAATTTAAAGACATAATTTTTTTTAACAATTGGAAACAATTTGCATGAATAACTTTGCCCTTTACCAACTAACTTGTTTCTACTTAATAACCACTCACTTGTAGGACTCTACAAAATATTTCAAATAATACTTTCAAATCCAAGAGCGAGTTTGCAATATTTGATTCCTTAAAATAAATAATTTCTAAACATTCATAATAATGACTTAACACTCTTCACTTGTATATAGAACACAAATCTTTTCTTATAACTTTTACATAGAGTGAAACCTCCCTTTCTTGAAGTACAAAGCTACAACTTTACTAGTAAGCACAATTCCATATCCTTCCCACCAAGATTGATGATATTTTTTAGGTCTTACTATCATCTTACCATTTTGATATGTTTTTGATTAAAAAAGCAGCGATAACTAGGGCGCCGACCCTTTACATAGTCAGAGACTATCAATAATACAATTGCAACAACAAAACCTTACAATTCAACAACAACCCAGACCCAACTCAAGGAGGGGTAGGGATACCTGCACCATGAGGGGTTTGGGGGGGCAGGGAGAATTTCCCCTTTCGCCTGCGACAAACAACAGTCCAGGCAATATTGTCCTTGGGACCAACAAGAGAGTGATCAAGTGGTAAGGTTCCTGCTTGGATACCATTAGAAGGTTTGAGGGAGTGCAACAACGAGGCAACAACTAGCTGTTGCAGAACAACAAGAACAGAGGACTGCTACAAAACAACAATAGGTTGCTGCAGAGGAGTGGCTTCAGGAGTAGATGCAAAAGATGTGGAGTGGAGCTACAAGTCGAAGGCGACATGAGTTGAATCCAAAGTTGGAGCCACAGGAGTTGGGACTTCACGAGCATCGATAACATTGTCCTCCTGAGAGGAATCAACCGAAACAGAGTCAGAAGCATTGATTGTCAGATGATCTTTAGTAGCGTCCTTCCACCAAGTAACAACACCTCTACGACGAGAGAGAGAACAGTTCAAAGCTAAGTGACCCGTTGAGAAGCACCTTCGACAACGAAAGGGGAGGCCCTCATAATCCAGTGGTTGAGTCCAAGGCCTATCCCCAACCATAAGAACCACATCCTTGGGAAGGGGCAGAGATATGTCGACATCAATTAATAGACGGGCAAAGGTAGAATGACCCATGGAGTACGTGGCGTCATCAACCTTCAAGACGCTGCCAATGGAATTACCGATGCCAATGAAATTACCATTTTTATATGTTTTAATGTCATATATGATGCAATTTTCTTTGATATTCGTTTGCATAATTCACTAATGTTGAAAATTAACCAATTTTCAAAATCATGGTTTTCATGAACTTCTAGGTCATAAGCATATCTAATCATGTATTTGAACATGCAATATTCCTTTGAGCTTATTCTTCCTATTAGGTGACATTTTTTCAGAGGGAACATAAGGAACTTAAATTGATTTGATGCATATAAACACACATTTAGTGAGATGTTGGAAAATTTATCACAAAACCAAATATAATCAATACTCTTGTTACTTAGTGTATACAAGCCCAGTTTTAGGTACTTGTATCATCTTAAGATTTGGTCTTGATCTCAAAATCCTTCTCATGGAAACCTTGATTTGTGAATCAAATTCATACTCCTTAATTTCCCATAGGGCTAAATTTACATGATGGCCATGACATACTGAGTTGTATAAGAGTTAAGTAGATCTAAAGACAATTAAGAGGAGAAAGTTAAGGGGATGTTTTCATTCCATACACTAATGATCACTCAAAATTAAGAACTCTATAATTGTAAGAAAAGCTAGTTCAAACTTTTCAACTACATTTCAGTTGCATTTGGTGTTGCAATAATGTTTCTTGTTGGAAGGCCCAACTTGATGTTAGGATCACTAAAATTGTTGACATTTTGCTAGTAGCTTGCACTAGTTATCAAATGAAGTCAATTTATGAATAATCTTCTTTATGAGTTGGAATATGAGCAAGATATTTGATCATTACAACTTTGCTAAGTTTTGGTTTTGTAGCAATTGACTATTAGTGAATGCATCATTTCCATTTCCTCCAACATGAAGATAGTACCTAGGATCTAGCTCCTATAATGCCAACTTTCTCTCTTGCAATTGAAAGTAACCTACGAATAAATTTATGACATCTTTCTTTTCATCATCAGTGTAAGCATTGTTGTAATACTAAATGGTTAGTTTCAAAGCCTCATGAGATTGTGTAGTGTCTTTCCACATTCCTTGCCTATGTGAAAACAACATTGAGCTGCATAACTAATATATTTGATTGCAAGAGAATCTTCCATAATTTGATAGATATATAAGTGAAGTAGTGATATTGCTATTTGTATCCAATTTGCGCAATTTTGACAAACTCATAGTGTAACGCCTCACTAAGGAATCCCAGAGGACAACAACAAATAATCATCTAATTAACACAATAGCTTTTTTTTAAAAGAAAAGAAAACACCATTGCATTAATACACTAGCAATTAAAAGGTTACTCATCATTTAATTCATTAATACTAATGCACATGCGAAAGCTGTCATGTTCTAAGACTAAGTCCTCTTGTGGGTTCCCTAATGTCGCCACTTACACATCTCAACCTAACAAGATTCTAAACCATAAGAAATATTATTACCATTGCATAAGATGAAATAATTGCAACTAATACTAGGTTCATTTTAAAACACCAAATGTTCCTATGATAACCTTTCAATTAGATACGAGATGAATCAAACATTAACATGTTATCATTTTCCTAACCATTACCATCATCATGTTAAAGCCATCAATTACATTAAACTAATACATCAACCTCCATAAGCAGTGTTCCAAAATATCAACACACTTACATTTTCAAAAGCATCTATGGTTACAGTTACAAATTACAAGGCTTCCAGTAAATACATATCAATATAAAGCACAACTATAAACTATCCTAAAACTATGATATGAAAGTGTTGGAAAAAAAGATGGTAATGAATCCATCTAGTTGTGCATGAACAAGTTCTTCAAATTCCTAATGGGTGAAAAAGCAATGCCACCCAACCATGTGGTACCCTTAGGTCCACCCCCCAATGCTCAAAGATAAACACAAGGCCCTAATCAACAAGCAAGAAGGCAAGGGATAACAAGCGAACTCACAAGAACTGAAACCACAATCAAGAAAACACTCCACACCAATAACAAGACACCAAATAAGGATAAGTTTCAAAATATTCTATGATCCACCAGAGGCTCAAACTCACAATGCTATCAAAATAGGATACTAGGACACAAGAAGGGAAGAGTGTCATCACATAGCCTCGACATGGGTTACCTTGGTAGTCTCTCTCGACCACGACCGCCATTTGATAATTCATGTGAAATTGAACATTCCTTTCATGAAGATAAGGAAGTCAATCTTGCCAGATCAATGCCACTCTGGGCGGCCAGGTCTTCTCAATCCCATCCTTTGTCTATACAAGCACATAAGGCCATGGGTGAGGGACATAAATTATCTTGTTAATGTGTTTATCCCAAATTATTAGTTAAGTTATCACTTGTTAAGGAAAATCTCCAATGAGTTACCTTGACAGCCAGTTTAGGGCCCCAACACCCATTGAGAGCCACTCTCCCTAAATGCATCTAGTCATCCTAACCCCTAAGGTTCATTTCAAGATAAGATAGGTATAAAAAATAAGAAATTTCTCAAATGAATCATACATGAATCAGGGTTTGAAAATGAAATCAGATTTTCACAAGCAACTTTCCTATCCTTATCCAACGAGACACATCAATAAGGGGATTCCAAATGTAGAACCAACTAAAAGTCCATACAACCAATCAAGGAGAAAACACAAGTTGGCATAAAAAAACTCAAAGTAAGTCTAACGGGCCCCTAAACATAGATACATCAACTAACTAACCCACCTCAAGCGTCTAGTAATCACCCAAACTCCCCGAAAGACAAGTTGAGCCAAAACAAGGTCAAAACTTACAACTGTGTAGTTGGCTTAACAAGCTTCACACTCGGTACATTAAGATGCACAGTTGGAGTTTAATATTGTGTAGTTGGAGCATTGAATTGTGCAATTGGTTTCAAACCCACGTAGTTGGAAGGGGAGCAAAATTGACACATCTTCGACACCTAGAATTGAAAACAAGCAAAAACTCATTTGAGAAGGACCTATTTCCATTCTATAACACAAAACAATTGACCTTGAAGACTCAAAATTGAACTTACAAGACTTAGAATTAAAAAAACCAGTCCCTTAAAACTCCATTCGAAGAGGGGTTTTGAAGAAGAAACTGCAAATTCCTAATCAGGACAAAAGATCACTTCTAGAAATTAAAAGAAAGCTTCAAATACATCTCAATTCCCATTTAAACACTAAAAACAACATTAACCCTTATCAACTTATTGAAAGCCCCTTTAGAAATCACGCATACAAGGTTCATACTCAATCAAACAAATCAAAATTTCATCATGTCTTTAATTACCATTCAAAACCAATAAATAAACACTTTCCTCGCACACAACCAAGCAAGACTAAAGGATAATTGCATACAAATTTTTAATCCTACCTTAGGTCCTGTAGAGACAAACAAAGCTAAAGCAGATTGATGAAGAACTGAATTTTAGACACAGTACACGAACAACTAGAAGATATCAACCTGAAATAAATCAAAATCTACAGATGAA
This sequence comes from Cryptomeria japonica, assembly GCF_030272615.1. Taxonomy (NCBI): domain Eukaryota; kingdom Viridiplantae; phylum Streptophyta; class Pinopsida; order Cupressales; family Cupressaceae; genus Cryptomeria; species Cryptomeria japonica. The sequence goes on along the minus strand of NC_081405.1, from coordinate 320,048,925 downwards.
TTTCCAGCCAAACTTCCAATTGCAAGTTCAAGCAATCTCCAATGAAAACATTATCCACTCTACAACAGGTTTGAATTCTCAAACAATTTCCATCTCTAAAAACCCGTGCAATTTTTCCAAAATTTTGTAACAACCAGAAGAACTCCAAAAAGATTATCCTTCCCTCAATAATTAAAACTCTCCAAATCCTACAAACCTTGCACATGAGGAAAAACAATCCTCCACCTAGCAAAATCCCGAAAATCTCCCAAAAGATGTAAAACAAGAATATTAAATTACTATCCCACTCGAAAATCATAATAAAAACAATATTTAATTTCCAAAATAAAACATATATTTAATATTTATTTCCAACTCATAATTTATCTTTCCACCAATAATCAATTAAAAATTAAAACACTTAGTAATAATAATATAAATGTATTTATTAATTGGGAATATGAGGACATTAAAATATTAAATCAATTAATTAATTATTAATATGATTATCCCACTTAGGTTATTTTTATATTAATAACTTGATACATAAAAAATATCACTGAAATAATAATTAACCCCAACATTACTAAATAGTACCATTAAACAATAAAATAAAACTCACAAAGCAAATTACTGACATAAGGGTGATCGGATATTGTCTCTATAACAATCCGTTAGGGTAAGATAACACTAAGATAACCGTCCCTAATTCGAGACAATGACTAAGGCTAGGAATAATTTTGGGTCTTAATGTTATCTCCATAGTCATCATTGGGAATAAAGACACACTTAGACCTATGGAGTCAACTGGAGTCGATGTTTGGTGCTTGCATCCTACATAACACAAAATGTCTTTCAAAACATATATACAAACACATATACACATACATACATACACACACATATACACATACATACATATACATACATACATACGTACATACGTACATACGTACATACACACACACATATACATATACATATACATATACATATACATATATATACATACATACACATACACATACACATGTACATGCACATATACATATACATATACATATACATATACGTATACATATACACACATACATATACATATATATACATATACATACACACACACATATGTTCAAAGGGTTGTGTTCTATTGGTTAAAGCATTGAGTTCTCATTGTGGAGATCAAAGTTCAAATCCCAAAGGGACATCTAATATGGAATTCAAAGTTGTGTCTCTTAGTCTTCCACAGTTGGCTTCTAGGTGGTTTCTGATAAGTGGGATTCTAATTTGTGACCCTTGGTCTTCCATAGGTTGATTCTAGTGTGGTTGCTCAGAATGAGCTAATGGTGGTTTCTAATAAGTGGATTCTAATTTGTGACTCTTGGTCTTCCATAGGTTGATTCTAGTGTGGTTGCTCAAAATGAGCTAGTATTAGTGTCATGGTTGTGGTTGCTCGATATGGGCAAATAATAGTGTCATGTAATGGTCTCAAGTTGATGCTCGTATGAGCAAAATATTTGTATTAATCATTATTGGAGACATGATATTGCCCATACAAGCATCAACTTGATATACGTACATGTACATGTACACACATATATACACATATATACCTATACATACACACACACACACACACACACACACACACACACACACACACACACACACACACACACACACACACACACACACACACACACACACACACACACACACACATACACACATCAATTCAAATCTAGTGAAAGGAAACCGTGACATCGCATGACTCACATGAATGAGTAATGCAATATCATTCCTTTCACCCTAATAACCAAACACTAGTGCAATAAAGATCTACTCTACTCATCAAATCCATAGCATTAATAACATCAATATCACCTACTAAAATCATAAATTACACCTGATACATAGGTTAGCACCTCATAGTACATCATGATAAATATGTCCTCTTAAAAAAAACATAGTAATAATCATGTTTAAAAGACCAAAGCATCATAAACAATCCAAATCAACATGGATCATATGAATGTAGCCATACACACATAAGAAAAGTAATCCATACATAGCAAGTCAAACATAAGTATAACAAGTCAAAGTAGGAAACAACCAAAGAAAACATTGAAGGGTACTACACATAGAATGCAATTGATGACCTAAAGCTACTAAACCATATGTAAGTTGGGCAACATTTTTGCAATCCAAACAATCAATCTAGTTTGTATGAAGAATACCATTTGGAATCTAGTTTCTTTGGCATATTCTTATGTTCTTCATTTAGAGTAGCTAATTTTTTTTGAAATCGTTTCTATTTCTTAGCTTCCCAAGATCCCTGATTAAGGAATTGTATTTAAAATAACTTGTAAAACTATCTCCATGTTCTTTGTATGTTACAATAATCACATGTCATGAAATGTTGTCTCATTTTTTTGTGTACACTTTCCTTAGAGCTATAACTTCAAACATATTGTTTTAAAGATGCTATTATGGTGTAAGTAGGTCATATGCTTGGGAAAGGTTGTGAAATTTGGATCTACACTTGTGATTCTCTTTTGTTTGAAAGTTTTTAAAGATTTATCAGCAAATAATTTTTTCATATATTCTGCGGTCATTGCACTTCGAGATGACTTCTTTTTGAATAATTCTACCAAATAGCTCATATGCCTTGTCTTTGCCTACACATTTCATAGATTGGATGCCCATACAATGTTCTAAAGTTCTTATTTTGGCTTGGGTAAAAGAGAAGCTAATCAAAATTTTATTTAAATGTGTTTGAGTAGTTGTATCAGATTTTTAAGGTTTATCATGAACCACCACCATGCAGGGAACTAACATGTTGGTTGATACAATTGGACTTCACTATTGAGAGCCAACGAGGTTCCACATTTATCTTTTTGGGCAATATCATGTCTCCAATAGTCATTAAAACACTTTGGTTTTGAAACACACACACACACACACACACACACACACACACACACACACACACTCATTTTTGTTTTTCTAATGTTAACATACTTGACATTATCAATAATTGATAAGGTGTAATGAATCACCTCAACACTATTGAGAACAAACAAGGTTGCACAAATATATTTGTTATGGGCAATATCATGTCTCCAATAATGATTAATACACACACACACACATCGATACACATGCACACACCCACACATTCACATGCACACACAGACATAGAGTTTTGAAATGTCCATACACACACACACACACACACATCAATGTAAACATATTTGACGTTATCGAGAATTGATAAGGTGCAAGGAATCATCTCATCAATTGATGATAAAGTACATGGAACTATTCAAGCAACTGATGGTGCTTAAAAAAACTTACTTTTATTTTTTGGGTACTTATGAGTGCGTGGAGGGAATGGAGGAGGTCACTGAACTTTTAAGTTTCATATTTTTTGTTATATAATTTGGGGTTCTACTTTTTTGCCCTTATACTAGTATTTTAGTATTTTCTTTATTATTTTGTGAGAAAATGATCATTTTGGGGATGATAGGGAACTAGTTTATTAATTGATTCAAGCAAACTTATCACTATGGAGAGTCGTTGAGGTTCCATTAACATCTTTATTGGCTAATATCATATCTCAAATAATGGTTAATACATCTTGGTTTTGAAATGTCAACATACTTACACTATTGAGAATTGATAAGGTGCAAAGACCCACATCATTGGACAATAGTAAAGTTCATGAAGCTATTCAAGCAATTGATTTGATGCTTAAAGGAACTTAATTGATTTGGTGCTTAAAGGAACTTAATTGATTTGATGCTTAAAGGAACTTACTTTTCTTTTGTTTGTGTCTTTTAATAGATTTATGTTTGGGAAATTAGAGTGTGTGGGGGTGTAGGGGGTTGAGAGAATTTGTATTTTTTTTACAGGCTTCAAGATTTTGTATTTTTGCCCTTAGAATGGGATTTTAAACCCATATATTATTTAGTGGGAAAATGACCATTTGGGGATGATAGAGGAGATGTGAATTTAAGCACAAATTTCACTTTTCGACGACTTTAAAGTTTAATTCCATTTTAAGAAAAAAAAGCATATCATCACCTTTGTAACTTGAATAACATTTGTATGAATGTCTAAGAATAAAATGTCAACTTTGTGGAAATAATCTTCTAATGTCCTTGTGGATATGAATATATTTCTAAACCTTGCACTTTTTCCAATTAGATGAGTTAGTTGATCATGCAATCAATATTCATTGGATTTTGATATTATTGCATTGTGAAATCAACTTGTGACCATGTGCAAAGACTTGTGACTTAACATTTTACATCATTGGCTTCAAATTTGTGAAATGTGTTAAAATATATCCACAGATCAATTGTGATATTTCTTGGAAGTGTGCGCACCATCACTTCTGTTGATATGTTAAAAAGGTAATTTCATACTTGCAAAGTATTGTGATTGTGTTAACAGTAAAAAAATCGAAAAACCAATATGCGAAAATTTATTTACAAACCTTTTGCGACTTTGTGAAACTAAGAATTAAAGAAAAATAAAAAATATTGAAAAGCATCTAGAGATTGTATATTTATCATATCAATGAGAGTGAATCATTTTGCATAGATTATGATATTGATAATGTTGAACATACGAAATACTGAGAGGGGAAGGGTGAATCAATATTCCCTCGAACCTATTAAAACTTTTAATCACCATCCACATAACATAACTTAATTGCAAAACTGAAATGAAAAATAAGCATTACACAATACAACACATAACACTAGGATTTATATGTGGAAAACCCAAGACGGGAAAAACTACAGAGATGATTATCTCTCAATATTATGTAACCGGTTATAGAATACAGGGTGGCTCATTGTTGAAGGGGCTTACTACCAAAATATAATGACTCATTGTTAGAGGGTGGCTTACAACCAATATTACAAAATTTGAATTGTTAAGATTGTATCTATCATATGCATGAGATACAGTTCCACTAAGGTGCTTAATCACTTTCACACTTACTATACATAATCACTTTCACATTCACTATACATAATCACTTTCACATTCACTATAAATCACATAGTATGATCAAAAGATCATAATGCTAACCATTGCAAAGCAATCGTATTTATACCAAACCGAGTCTTCTTCAAGTCAATTCAACTAGAGGAAGGGTTAGACCAAAATCCCTTTACACGCTACGCTCAATTGTTCTAACCATATTGGAGAAGTCAGCCAAAACAGAAAAAAAAACTCTCCATGATCCATGAAGCATATGAAAACACCAAAACTAACACACAACAGATAATTCCGGAGAAGACCAGATCAAAAATTTCACATTGGACTATGCTGGTAAGCAGGGTATCCTATTACTGGACCCATAAATGTGCCACAACAAAACATTATCATAAGAAATATCAGATATAGAGTTATACCAAATATAAAACATGCTATCAAAATCTTACGGGAATAACTGGCAGTATGAAGAAATGCAAACCCAAAAAGGATATATGTTGGACTCAAATGTATGCCAAAGCTTATTGGATTCATACCAGAGTATACCGAACTCATGTTGTCGGATCATAAAAACATAAGTGACAATATTCTAACAGTCTCCTCCTTTCTCATTGATGGCAATATGCCAACTAACATATACAAAATTTGTCCATATATACAAAACTGTCCTCTATACAAATTGTCTACATACGTACAAAGTTTATTCACTCCCCCTTTGACATTAATGGCAAAGGGTACACAACAAAGAAAAATATTATACACTAACTTCCCCTGAGAAGAACCTTTTACTAACCAGAGGATTGTTTGATTTTCTGAATGTGTGCAGTCCAACTTGTTGCATTGTTATCCCAATGCTGTATGATATTTGATAGAAAAAATGTCTACACCTAAAGGGATACAAGAGTGCACTCGACTTCTTCTATTGAGCTTGGATTAGAGAAAATAAACTGTTGTGCCTTGGATAGGGCACTGTTCATCAATGAAATACAATCACTACACATATCTCTTAATTGACCTAGAGGAAGGATAATGTTATCCCTCTGCTGCTGAAGTTCAAAATACTTTTTGTGTAGTTCCTCAATAGATGATCCATTAGAGTCAGAGAGATCCTGAGATAGCTAAAAGTTGTGATAAGTTTGTTTTATTTTTGACTCAATTGAGTCATTCTCTTCCCTGACGCTCTTTGTGGCCTCTGGCCATTGCAGATTGTATAGATACAATGCATTTCCACTAGTGAGACATGCTTGCCATCGAGCTATAAGTTGAGATAGATGACTGTGTGCATTTGTATTATTAACTTTTAAGTCTTGTAAGAGTTTTTCCTTTTCAGTTTCCTTTTCTCTTGCAAATTTTTCTTCCAAGGAGGATGAATAGTTCTTTAAATAATTTAATAAATCTTTACACTTATCCAAGCTGGAGGAAGATGGATGAACTGAATTTTTCGGGATGACACTTCGTAGAGCAACTGTTGCTTCTCCAATCACCTTATTCTTTTTCTTTGGGTCTTCGAAGAGATATTTATTAGCTGAGGCCTGAAAGGCTTCACCAATCTAACACTTTTGAATTGAATTAACTTTTGCAAAATCAATAATTAATCAAGAAGTAGCAATTGGTTGGAAAGATAGGGGTGCAACGAATAAATTCTTCAAAGACTTATCAAGGGTATCGAAGCTGGTACCTTCATCTTATTTTACCATAGTGTCATCTGCCATGACACACTTCTTAGATGATATGTTTTCCTCTTTTTTTCTTCCAAATGATCCTTCACCATTTTAGAGTTGTCCAGAGGAAAATTAACAACTTTAGGTACATCTATCGAAGGATCTTCATCCATAGCAACACTATCACTCTAGACAATATTATCAGAGGCAACATTGTCTGTGAAAACTTCAATAGACACAACCTTGGGTACATCTGTACATGGATTGGTATCATCAACTGACAACATTCCAAGTTTACTTGCCATAGCCTTGAGAAACTCTACTATTTCTAATTTCATTTTTTCTACAACTTACATGTCTTCCATAAGAACATCTATTTTTTTCTTGGTATGGAGCTCAGTTTTGCAAACTTGTGCAAGAGAAGCTTTGTTTCCCTTAGAAAGGGTATTGCCAACAATTTCCAAAGCATACTTTTTAATCTCTTGATCCTCTTTTATTCCCTTTTGCCTAAGTGTATCCAAAAATTTCCAAAGATCTTGTGGTACATCCTTTTTGCAATCTTCTAAAATAACATCTAGTATAATGCACTATTGAATAAATTTTTTTACAATTATTTCCTTATCATCATCATCAACATCAAGATACTGTTGGAATCCAATAACATTGAGAGGGGAGGTGAATTAGTATTATATCGGAATGATTAATTTTAGCCTTATTAAAACATGCATACACCAACCGGTATACCGATACATACATAATTGAAAGAAGTAAAGCAACCAATAATCCAATCACATAAATAAGAACCATAACACACAAATTTATATGTGGAAAATCTCAAAGAGGAAAAACCACGGTGGGATTTGTGACCCACAATATCAATCCACTGGCCATATGAAGAGATGTTACAAAATACGAGGGGCCTGCACTTGCAGGAAGGATTACAGCCTAGAGCACACTGCTCAATCACAAAAGGAGCTTGACTGACTACATAAAATTTCAGACTACAATCGGGAGAAGTGTGAATTGCTAAGATAACATCTTCCATGCCAGAATACAGTTCCAGTTTAAGCTCTGTCTGTTCCGGTCTAAAACCTTAAACCCTTTACCGAAATAACCCTTACAAGAATTTCCTCACATACATGATCCCTCTGATATATTTCACATCATATTACATTTGCATATCCATAATCTCCTATTACATGTTTATTGTATATTTCAAAATGATCTATCAAAATGACATATATACCCTATACAAATTTACATGCCTTATGCCGACTTACAAAGATATATACAAGATCAAATTACATGTCGGCCAGATAACATAAATGCATAAACATTAAAATCAATTGCTAATGCTGGATCCAAGATATGTCGGTCTCCAATACCGATAACCTTTACTAAACCATGTCGGCTTGCATTGCCGGTGACCAAAGAAATCCTTCTGTCCTGCCAGTGCCGGTGCCGATGTAGTATCTGTGAAGTGCCTACCAGTACACAACTGATCCAAAACATGAAGCCGCAACACAATACCATTTGTTAGTTCTGATACTAAATGTAAACTACAGATGCCAATAGCTAACAAGATGAGAGGGGGGGGGGGGGGTGAATCATACAAACTTAAACTTCCATAAAATCAACATATTCAACCTCGGTAACTTATACTTCAACAACTTAACCAAAAACTGCTAAACATGCAAACTTATAAACACATAATCATCATAACACTCATAACACCAGATTTAACGTGGAAACCCAAATAGGGAAAAACCACTGTGGGATTTCGGACCCACTAAGAAATATACTCTTCTAGAGTATGCTCGGTTAAAAGCAAATCCTGTTAAAGATTACAAACACATTGCTAGATGTGACCCGGTTAAGGGATTTCCCTCAGATCTGTTAGGATCTTCACTTTGTTAGAAGTGACCTTGTCAAAGGATTTCAAACACTCATTGAAATGTTACCTTGCTAGAGGGTTTACAAATAAGACTGTTAAGTCCACTTGGTTAAGAGATTTTCTGTCACTTACAAAATAACAGTAATAAAAATCTATCTGCAACTTCACATCTAAAATGCTAAAGCAGATTCTTATTTGCTCAAAACAATCTAGTCATAGGACTTATCTTGTCCCTCTGCTGGGCTCTCTACTCTGTTATTCAAACAGGTCTTCAAGCTTCTGTGCTTGGTAATCACTATGTAGCATTCTTGTGCTTACACTTGCTTGCATGCTCGGTAATCACTATGTAGCATTCCTGTGCTTACACTTGCCCGCATACATTGTTTATTAACAATTCCTTATTTATAACCTTGATCACATTTCCCATGATCAATCTTAGCCATAAGATCTTCAAACTTGGCTAGGTTCAATGTATCCTTCTGATCTAAAAATGTTTTACCTTGCCTCAGGACTTGCATTCCTATCTTGGAACTTTCACAAGGTTATTGTGGTTCAATCTGCGCTGTAGATCTTCCTGCTGATTTTCCTTTGCCATAGATCCTTAGCAAACCTCATGCACGACATACCAATCATTTATACATCTCCAGCTAATCATTGTCCTTCATTAAATAATGCTTTTATCCATCCAATGTGCACTATCATAACTCAGTTGCAACTCGATAAATACTAAACTTTACTCGGTAGACATTTTGCCTTCATTAACCGATATCGATAACCTTAGGGTTTACCGACTAGGTTCCTTAGGGTTTACCGACTAGGTTCTTTGCTCGGTGACATAGTATAGTATTAACCTTACAATCAACAATATATGTAGGATATCAAAACAATCTAAACATCATGATCTCATCATTGTTTAACTCGGTAATAGTTGCCCATTGAATAACTTATTCCTCCTCTTTATTCATCACATTCTTTCTGTGTCTTTTACCGACATCTTAATTCTCTTCTAATCAATCTTCTCAAGATATGGCAACATCATACTGAATCAGATAATCAATTTCTTGACATCAATGACAAAATAATGTTATAAAGATAGTTATCATCCTTCTTCAGTTATATCAATAATCTTCAACAACCTTCTCAATATCCTTATTGAATATCAACAATCTTTCTTACTGTAATGCCGACACCATGTTGCCATCAATGACAACATAGTGAAACCAACCAATTGAGTGTCAATTGCCAACAATCTCCCCCTTTGGCATTGATGGCAACACTCATGTGAAAAATGGTCAAGGTTTCATCTGTCGGTTTCATCCTGCCTTGCTCCCCCTGAGCTTAATATGCAAAATACTCCATATCTCCATGAATCTATAACTCCCCCTAATGTATATAACTCCTTTTATTGTTTTTCACATCTATATTACTCCCCCTTTGACATCAATGCCATCAAAAATTCTAAAAAGAATGTCAAAGAATAAGAACTGTACAATGAATATCCCAAAATGTCTTACCGAAGCTTGACAAATTTCAAAATTTCCGGATAAGCCTTCTCCAGTAGCTCAAGATAAGTATCCCAACCGGTTTTGAATGTGCCGGAAATAGATACAAGTCCACTCAATATATGTGCAAAATACTCTTTCTCATTTATCTCTGTCGGTGTGGGCTTTCCCACCATATCCATGCATTCTTTCTTGTGTACACTGAGTGAATCCAACCGGGGACTTACCAAGCCTCTCAAACTTCTGGCTCTTCTTATTATTTTGTCTCTTTCCTTCTCAAGAATATAAATTTGGATCTCCAAAATCAAAATTTGACCATCAATTGATGTAGTCAATGAAATCAAATCGTCAAAAGAATTAGCTATATTTGGAATTTTCTCCTGAATTTCTTTTATCTTTTTATCCACTTTAGCTGTAAGTATTTCAGTGTTACAACATACCCTATATATATTTGTACATTTTTTCAAAGAATTTTCTATTAATATCAGCTTCTCATCAATCTTTTTCTTCTCAGTTTCAATTACCTAATCAAATGCAGCTCTCTTAGCTTGAGTAAACCTCTCCAGTGCTTGCCGGTTTGAGATTTGCTGTAAGGACTGAATATCCTTTGAAATATGCCTAGTGATTATCTTAAGCTTGCCGGATGGGCCTGCTTCATTTTCAATCTTACACTCTGGGACCAACCTGTGTAAAGTAGTGATTGATTGATCTATAATCCCTTTATCTAAGGATCCCTCCTTCATTAGTTTTTGTGCTGCCATCATCATGAGTTCAGTGGGACTCATCTCTGTGATGTTTTTCTTTTCGACCTAAGAGGTGTCAATTGACAACAATGATGGACCAACTACCGGTTCCATGCCGGATTCCCATGTCTTCTCTTCTGAAGATTTATCCTTTATAACTTCCTTGCTTGTACCGGTGGCTTCACCACTTGGTGCAGTCTGTGTAATTGCCAATTATTCTGTAGGAATTTAAACCTCAACCTGTACATTTGTATCCGAAGGACAATTATCCTCAATATTAGTATCCTGTACAACATTATTTTGTTCACTCTCTGTATTAACCGGTATCTCAATATTTGTCTGTACATAAGTATTTACCCGGGGCTCAATTTCCACTATCTTAATATTTTTCAAAACTGAGGGTGAAGTACCCATAATCCTCTTTCCTTTTCCTTCAACTAGGGTATCTACAGTGTCTGTCTTGGTTTCTGGTGAAGTAAAGAATCCTCTGTTTTCTCCAAGAAATTTAACCCATGCCTTTTGAGTTTCCTTTATTATTTCATTTACTCTTCCTAGCATCAGACTAGTTATTCTATGTTTGCTATTGAAAACTTTTCCGTTTGCCACCTCAAGTGTCTTTTCCATTTCATCTGGAGCAATAGTAACACAAATAGATAATAGCTCTTGAATTTTAATATGTTTATCTTCTTACATAGCTGATAGTCTTGTAGCATCTAACATATTATACAATTCAGTGATGACTCACTTAAGAGCCTTGTAACTTGTGGTGGGGCCCATTTGTCCTTTTGGCAAGTTACACTGTAGGAACAACTATATCCAAGGCTACAAATTTCACTCACACCTGATTTCTATAGCGGCTCGAAGGATTTACCGCGCGAGGTCATTCCCAAGAGTGATGTGTCTCTTGGCAGGCCTCTCTTAAAAAGATAAACTTTGAGTGTTACTAACACTTTTCTCTTGCACCTAGGACCACGAAAGTCAAGGGATATGATAGTGTGTGTTAGAAGTAGGACCACTCGACAAACTTTTTGCACAAGTGTGCCAAACACAAAAGACACTTGTTCTTTTTAACTCATCATTGCAATGTTATCTAACTATTTGGAGATGTTGCTCCAACAGTCATGGTGTTCTTTTTATCCTTCAAAGGCAATATGTTGAGTAAACTGGGAAATTGAAATCCTGGTCAACTAAATGAAAAGCATGTTTGCTTGAAGTAAGTCGCTTTGAGCTTGAAAGAAAAGTGGCTTGTTCTTTTTATTTTGCCCAAAAAAAAAGTGTAGATTGTGAATTTTAGTTTGAGTTGATGCAATAAAATCAAAATTTGTTTTTGTTGAGTTTTAAACACCAAAATAAATTTCGACTTCCCTAGCTTGCAAGAAAATCAAAGTTTGTTGTGAGTTTTAAAGCACCAAAATGTAATTTTTGAGGTTTGATTTTTAAGCACCAAAATGAAGTGTTCAAGTTGATTTTAACTTGCAATAAAAGGAAGTGAATTTCTAAAATCCTAAGAAAATGGGGTTAGTTCAAACCTGCATAAAAAGCAAAAATTTAGTAAAATCCGCATACATGGTGGGCCTCTTCAAGCCTAAAAAAAATTGATTTTTCAGTTACAAGGCATTTTTTACAACGCTTTGTTACAATAGCGCTACTCTGTGTGAGAATAGAAGTGCTATTTAACACAAAAGCACAATAGTAAGTACAAAAGCGCTAAAATAAATTATTACACAGAGAGCCAACAACGCTAATAATGGAACAATAGCGCTATACTATAAACAAAAGCGCTACTTTTGGGATAATAGCACTATTGGGGGAACAATGACACTAAAAGACCAGATTGCGATAGCGCTAAAGCGTGAACAAAAGCGCCGAAGTGCGACCTGTGTGTCAAGTAAAACAATCAAAAAAGTTAGTATTAAAAAAATAGTTGCTGATTCACGTCGGGTTCACCAAATGATGCTCTGCAAAATGGAAGGATTTGTTAGGATAACCAAACACAAACAACAAATAAGAAAACCAATTGTTAGTGTTAGATATCACAAGCAAAACACTTTCCTATCTAAGCATATCAAGAAAGACACTACAAAATAGATAGAAAGCTTAATAAATCTAAGAAATGCTACTAAACACCTCCAAATGCTCATTACCATGTTGGTAGCTTCTCCTTCCTTGTTCCTCTCCTCTCCAAGTTCCAAATAAGTATAGCTCTCAGTAGCTTTTTGCACTATGGATATCTTATGGAGGTTCAAGATTGAATATGATTAATCTACGCTATGCAAGTGTAAACAAACTAGTTATGATATGCTATGAAATGAACTAAGATTTCTTTTAATCCAAAACCTCTCTTTGTTCATAATCCTCTAAGTGTTCATAATAAAATTGAACATTCTTCAACATGCCATCTTTCGTGATTTCATCTACTAATTCTGCACAAGTTTTAGGTGGTATGATATTACCAGATTCAATGTCACTCTTCTTCTTCCTCTTTCCAGTACCAGATGCAGCTAAAGGTGTTGCCTTTGGTGTTTTCTTTTGTACTGGTATTTTGATTGAAACCTTCCTAGCTAGTTGCTTCTTCGCTTCTGCCTTTGTTTCCTCTATTTTCTTTCTCACAACCCTCTTAAATGCCAATGGTGTGTCATCCTCAGATTTTGATTATGTAGTAACAAGCTCAATATGTACTTCAGGATTCTTCCTCTTTCTACCTTTCTCCAGGACAACATCAATTAATGCTTTTATGTCTTTTGAGACCTTGTCCACAAATTTGCTTGATTTTCCCTCTTGCTTCTCTCTTTTCTTCCGATTGAACTCTGTTTCAACCTCTTGTGTTTTCTGCTGTGCAGCACCACAGGGTTTCTTTGCCTCATCAATTGGTGCACCAATCAACATTTTTGCATAGGCATCAAGAATCTGTGCATCCACCTCATAGCCCATTTATTCAATCCAAATCTTTTGGGGATTAACTGCTTCCATAAGTGTCTCATCCTTCTTCACCATTAAGCATATGTCGGTTGAATAATTTTCTACATTATTCTCAAGTACCCTTACCCTAGAACTCATATATTTCTGGAATGCTTTTAAATATCCCCATACCTTATCATCTCTTTGACTTCCTAAAGCAACAATTGACTGTTTCAATTGTCTCCCTACCGGGATGTCAAAAGCCCATTGCCTCTTACCAAAACCGAGTGTATCATTCATGAAATATAACATCATGCAAACTATCAAGTTGCCATATCGGAATGTACCCTTCTTTTCACCCTTAATCTTCCCTAGATTTATTAACAACTCATCTAGCATGCAATCACATAGATATAATTTTACATTCTCTCTCATCATTTTGTATGCAGCCAAAATGCATGAACTGAAATAGAATTCGGTCGATTTGATCGAGTTACCTTATACCAGATGATCATGCTACCGCATTTGATGTCAGTGTTGGTGATAGTGCTCACTTTCATGGATCTTTTGTCAGATGTTGCACCGATGATCTTTTTCACGAAATCATTTGAAACCTTCTTGTCTGGATGTTGCCCAACCGATGGTAAACCAAGGATAGCCCAGATGGCTTCTTTGGTGATTTTGTAAGGTCTGTTTAACCATATAAATTCCCCATGTACTCTACTCAAAACATATCTGATTATCTCATCCTCAAATTTTGGAATATCCAGAATATCGGTAAACCCTAGGTCTTCAATAAGCTTGAATGTTGATTTGATCTTTCCAGATTATCCCACCAGCTCACTCATATACATGCCCTTAATTTCAAAAGTTCCCAAGTCCTCGATGTGATAGTGAATATATGCCCTAACATCCTCTACATAGACAACTCCCTCTGAAACGTGAGAAAATGCTCCAACTGAATCTTCCAGGGTAGCCACATGTGGATACCGCTTGAAAATTGGCCTGGGGCGGTCCTTGACCTCTACCACAGTCGGGTTTGCAACAAAAATAGGAATAAATGATGGTCCTGCTTCCATTTTTAAAGATAAATACCTTTTGAACTCTCTCGATGAAAACCTCCAACAAATTCTTCTAGACGCCGGTGAAATCGCTCAAGAAGAAATCTGATTGCTCTATATTGCCTTTGATCGCACTTAGTCACTCTGAATCGCTCTGAAGTCACTCTAAATGCAAGGTGATCAACAATGAAGTCAATTCAACCTTTTAACATTTGATAAAAACCCTAATCTTCCATTGACATAAATGACTGTCGGCGAAAGATATTAGATCTCGCTCAGAACATATCCATGCCAGATAATCTATATCTTGAACATCTTCCAGAACCTCTTCCCGAGACATATGCAACATCTTCATGAATTTTTCCTACCCCTAAGGCATCTACCTTAGTTACCAGATGAGCTCCTTGCCGTTACAGGAGTAGCCTCCTCTGCCGGATAAGTAACCGGGACATTCCCATCTGATGATTGTTCTTCAGTCTTTCTAACCCATTTCTGAGTATGATCTTGCCGGATTTCACTAACCTTCTCTTTTCCTTTCTCATTTGATCCTCAATTACCAACCAGTGGATTTTTGCTTCTACAAAATTTAGCAATATGTTCAACCTCATTACATGCATAACATGTAACATTGTTCCTTTGAATTTCTTTGCTAAAACCGGTGAAATCGCCTGACCTGCACTGATTAGCCATATGTCCAAATTTTCCACATGCATAGCATCTAACATTCATTCTGCAATCTTCTATTGTATGACCATACTTGTTGCATTTAGAACATTTATCAGAAGCAGAATCAGGGTTTTGATTTGCTTTGTTTCTACATTGTCTATCCATGTGACCAAATCTATTGCAAACAAAACATCTACCATTGAATTTATAAGCATTAAATTGCCTTACTGGTGCCTTATGGTTTTGATCTTCATTAGCAATACTGGAACTTTGTCCTTGTTCAAATCCAAGTCCACTGGAATCACGAACCTGCCTTTGTCTCTTCAATAACTCATCTACAGAATTTAGCAATATGTTCAACCTCATTACATGCATAACATGTAACATTATTCCTTTGAATTTCTTTGCTAAAACTGGTGAAATTGCTTGACCTGCATTGATTAGCCATATGTCCAAATTTTCCACATATATAGCATCTAACATTCATTCTACAATCTTCTGTTGTATGACCATACTTATTTCATTTAGAACATTTATCGGGAGCAAAATCAAGGTTCTGATTTGCTCTGTTTCTACATTGTCTAGCTATGTGACCAAATCTATTGCAAACAAAACATCTACCATTGAATTTATAAGCATTAAATTGCCTTACCGGTGCCTTATGGTTTTGATCTTCATTAGCAATAATGGAACTCTGTCCTTATTCAAATCCAAGTCCACTAGAATCACGAATCTTCCTTTGTCTCTTCAATAACTCATCTAGCTGTGCTGAGCCGATCTTGAATTTTTCTTTATACTCACTTGCAGTAGTTAAATGTTCTCTCAGAATTATCGTTTGTCTCTCAAGATCTTGTTCATTACTCTGGGATTGTACCAAATCAGTTCTCAACATATCATTCTCATGAACCAACCTACCACATTCTTCAAATTTGATCTTTAGGGATACAACAAGATTTTCTTCCTTCTTCTTTCTGTCCTCAATCTCCTTAGACATCCTCATAGTTATAACTTGCATTTTATTTTTCATGATTGTGTTCTCCTGACTCAATTTCTGACATTGTTCCTTAAGTGCATTTTTCTCATCATCATCCTGACTTTGCAAAAGTTCCTTCCTCCTAGCTTGAATAGATGATAGTCTCTCTTGTAGGACAAGAATGCATCCCTTAGCAGAATTCAATTCATCTTGTAGCTTTAATTTCTTCAACCTTTCAGCATCATAATCTTCAAGTGCCATCTCAAGTTGCTTCTCCAAAGCCATATCCATGGATTCCGGTTTCAGGATCTTCCTCAAGCTATTAAAGTTTCTTCGAGGGATAAGGCTCTAATACCAATTGTTAGAATCCAATAACAATGAGAGGGGGGGGGGGGTGAATCAATGTTATGCCAGAATGATTAATTTTAGCCTTATTAAAACATACATACACCAACCAGTATACCGGTACATATAGAATTGAAATAAGTAAAGCAACCAATAAGCCAATCACATAAATAAGAACCATAACACACAAATTTATACGTGGAAAACCTCAAAGAGGAAAAACCACGGTGGGATTTGTGACCCACAATATCAATCCACTGGCCATATGAAGAGATATTACAAAATATGAGGGGCTTACACTTGTAGGAAGGCTTATAGCCTAGAGCACACAACTCAATCATAAAAGGAGCCTCATTGACTACATAAAATTCCAGACTACAATCCAAAGAAGTGTGAACTGCTAAGGTAAAATCTTCTATGCCAGAATATAGTTCTAGTTTAAGCTCTGTCTGTTTTGGTCTGAAACCCTAAACCCTTTACCAAAATAACCCTTACAATAATTTCCTCACATACATGATCCCTCTGATATATTTTGTATCATATTACTTTCACATATCCGTAATCTCCTATTACATGTCTATTGTATATTTCAAAATGATCTATCAAACTGACCTATATACCCTATACAAATTTACACGCCTTATGCCGGCTTACAAAGATATACACAATATCAAATTACATGTTGACCAGATAACATAAATGCATAAACATTAAAATCAATTGCTGATGCTGGATCCAAGATATGTCGGCCTCCAATACTGATAACCTTTACTAAACCATGTCAGCCTGCATTGTCGGTGACCAAATAAATCTTTCTGTCCTGTCGGTGTTGGTGCTGGTGTAGTATTTGTGAAGTGCCTACTAGTACATAATTGATCCAAAACATGAAGCCAGAACACAATACCATGTTTCTATCAGTGACAACATAGTGAAACCAACCAATTGAGTGTCAATTGCTAACAAATACATATTACCTACCTCTTTTAGGTTTCCTTTGAGAGCTATAGAGTTGAATAGTGTATCGACATCCAAAGGTTCCTTGATTACCTTCTTGACTTTTCCCTTTCTGACATGAATTTTGAACTGTTATGCTTTAGATTCCTCTGACGACTCTTCTTCTGATTCTACATCAATAATTTTTCTTTTGATATCTTTTGGCTTTCCTCTTTTGGATGTAGTAGATGAGGGAATCTCTTTCTTTCTTTCTACCGATTTATCCTTTACTTCTTCCAAAGATGCCTTTTCTTTGACAAGGGTTCCAGATGAAGCAACGATATTACTGGATCTCTTAACCTTCTTAACTTCTTTTGTAGTGATGCAAACTTTCTTTAGGTATTGATCAATAAATTTTTGTACATTGTTTCTTCCTTTCCTTCTTGGTTTGTTCCATGTGAATTTCCATAGAATTTTCCTATGCACCCCCAAATCTTTCTTGAGTTTCATTAATTGGACTCTCTAATAGATTTTTTTCCAAACCTTCCAACATGTCTTCAAAGACCTCATAACCTAATGCTAAAATCCAATTGGTTCTTGGAACAACAACTTCCGTAATGCACTTATCTGTTGTAATCAGAAATGTGATATCATTTTTGTACTTCTCCACCATAGGCTTAGGGATACTTTTCCTACTGTGCATCTTATATTAAAAAATAGAGAAAAAAGATGTAAATGCAACATGTTGTGCACTGTTATCTTGAAATATCCTTAGATGATCAACAATTTGATGCACTTGATGCGCCACAAGATTATCCGAAGCCCAAAACACATTGGCAATTCTGGGAATTTCTTGCATGAAGTAGAATAGAATGTACAACGTTAGGGTTCTACATTTAAATGCATGCTTCTTTTCTTTATATTGTTTTATATTTTCAAGGAATTTCACATTTAGTAACTCACACAAATCATAATCAACATTTTTCTCTACCATCTCATAAGCCTTATTGACTATTGTGGCTAAAATTGAGTTGTCCTAGTTGGTAAAGTAGATCTTATTACCAATAAACAAAGGTGTATAATCCAGTAACAACCTTCATCACATCCTTAGTAATGTGGAATGATTCTTCAAGCCATATGAACTCATCATGAAACCTACTCATTGCCATTTTGACCCATTTGTCATCAAGGAAAAAATTGGGAAAAAGGTTCCATACATCCAGCTTCTTGTCGACTAGGGTTCAAAAGTTTGGCTTAATTTTGAAGTCATCTCCTTTCATCTTGTTTGTCCATAAGTTTTGTAGTTTTCCATGGTCATATTCTTCCAGCTTTACATGAATGTATGCCCTAATGTCCTCAGTTGGTAAAACTCTAAAGGGAATTCTTGAGAGCACACCCATTGAACATTTTTAGTTGATTTGTTTGGGTATCTTTTAAAGCTTGGTCGACATTGAGTGTCAATATCAACAACAGTAGGAGTGGTCATTGATGCAGATGTTGAAAATAGAAAATTTGCAAGAAAAATACCTTTCATAGATCGTTGGGAAACCCTAACCCTTGAATCGCTTTTTCACTCCTTTTGCTTCCTTTCGCTTCGAGTGAGAAAATAACTAAAAAAATTCCTCTTTTAAAACCTTTTATTTCCCACTGGCTCTTAATAAATGCAAAGAGAAAATATAATACCACTTTACTACCTATTCACTCTATCTGTGTCTAGAGTGATTTTCCAGACTTTTGCATTCTACCACAATTCAATATTTTCCATTGAAATCTTCACCATTATGCATGAACCAACATGTTGTACCTACAACCTCACATTCTTTGGCAAGGAAAAGGTATTTCCTGATTTTCTCCACTTGGGCCAAAGCATAATGATCTCACTTGCCAAAATAGGTGTCTACACGGGAGCTAGGTGCAACCTTGACTTATTTCTTCTTCCAAATCTTCTTTGTCTTAGCCTTCACATCTTCCTTATTGATTTTATTTACTAGAATAATTGTTTTAGCTTCTCCACTTTTGCAATATCTTGCAACGTGTCTGGGTTTGTTGCAGTTGTAGCATCTATCATTTCCTTGACCTTGCCTCAACCTGCAATGGTTATCCTTATGTCCAAACATTATGCATGTATAAAAACGACCTTCAAAGTAACTATTTCTAATTTTATCTATTATAGCATGAATTTTACATTGACTAGCTTTATGACCATAATTGTTACAAGTATAACATCTATCGGAGAAAGATTTAACATTTTGATTTATTCTATTTCTACATTCAAATGCTTTACAACCTAGTTTATTGCAATTAAAACATTAGCCATTAAAAGAAGTGTTTCTTTTACTTACCCGTTGCTCGACTGTTGACTTACCTTTGTCATCCTTAGTAGACTTACCGAGTTTTTCTCCTTTTGCCAGAGGTGGTCTTTTGTTGCTTTGTTTCTTGCATTGTGAGCTTTCACTAGTGTCAAATCCTCAGACATTTTTGTTTTTCAGAGACCTTTGCACAACTAGCATCTTATCAAGCTTGTTTGAACTCGTCTTAAGTTTGTCCTCTTGTTTCTTTGATTTTTCTAGATTTAATTTTAGAGATGCGACTTCTTGTTCAAGCTTCTTACATTCTTCTGACTTGCATTTAACCATGTTGTTTAACTACTCCTTGGTTCTTTCATCTTTTTCACTCTTGGTCTTTAGATCTACAATAGTGCTATTTTTTTGCATGAGCTCTTCACTAACCTCCTTATGTCTTTCTTTAAATTTTTTGATTTTCTCTCTTAATTTTCTAATGCATTCATTCGCCAACTAAACATTTTCTTTTAGATCTCAAATTTCACTTTCTACATTGTCAAGGTCTTCAAGAGCAACTATAAGCTCTCCATTTGCATTCAAGTATCTTTCTTGATCAATGGTACATCTAGGCACCATGTGTTCAACTTTTAGGGTCTCTTTTGAGTTATTAGACTCTTCTAAAGAACCTTGCTCTAATACCAATGGTTGAACATCCTAAATACTGAGAGGGGAGGGGTAAATGAGTATTCCATTGAATCTATTAAAACTTATAATCAACCATCCACATAACTTAATTGCAAAATTGAAATGAACAATAAGAAAAACACAATACAACACAACACCAGGATTTATATGTGGAAAACCCAAGACAGGAAAAACCACAAAGAGGATTAGCTCTCAATATTATGTAATCAATTACAAAATATAGGGTGGCTCACTGTCGAAGGGGCTCACTATGGAAAATATAATGGTTCACTGCCAAAGGGTGGCTTAGAGATAATATTAAAAAAATTGAACTTTTAAGATTGCATCTATCATATGCATGAGATATAGTTCCACTAAGGTGCATAATCACTTTCACACTCATTGTACATAATCCCTTTCACATTCACTATACATAATCACTTTCACATTAACTATACATAATCATTTTCACATTGACTATAGATCACATAGTAAGATCAAAAGATCACAATGCTAACCTTCACAAAGCAACTGCATTTATACCAAACTGAGTCTTATTCAAGTCGACTCAACCGGATGAAGAGTTAGACAAAAAACCCTTTACACGCTACTGCTCAATTGTTCTAAACATATTGGATAAGTTGGCCAAAATAAAAAATAACTTCTCCACAATCCATAGAGTAAATGAAAACACCAAAACTAACATACAACCAATAATTTCGGAGAAGACCAGATCAAAACTTTCACACTAGACTATGTGGGTAAGCAGGGTATCCTATTACTGGACCCATAATTGTGTAGCAACAAAACATTATCATCTGTAATATCAGATATAGATGTTATACCAAATATAAAATATGTTATCAAAATCTTATGAGAATATTTGGCAACATGAAGCAATGTAGACCCAAAAAGGATATATGCCAGACTCAAATGTATGTCAGAGCTTTTTGGATTCATACCCACGAACGATACCAGATTCATGTTGCCGGATCACAAAAACATCAATGATAATATTCTAATAGATAATATCATTGAATTGACTTAGATGAACTCACAACACTTGAGAGGAATGCATTTGACTACAAATCACGTGCAACTATAATCACAATTGTTGAATTTGACTTGATAAATAAGTCAACATTATGAATGAGTTAGGAAATTTATGACCAAGAATTACTATTAGAAATTATTTTGAATGTCTTGATCAAGCCGCGACAACAAAGAAAATCATTATGTGAGTCAAAGACTAACATAACTTCAAAGTAAATGGATTAACAACACATTTTGCTTAATGGACACATTTTTTTAAAATAAGGTAAATTTTTTGATAGCTGAATTAATTATGATGTAACAAAGAATATACATCTTGTGTTTAGTTTTCTTATGATTCACGCAAAAGTTAATTTAGTTTTGAAGTACTTTTAGATATATGACTTTTATAGTTTCCTTGGATTAAGTTGGCGCACTAGCCATGCTTCTTGTCACCTTTGGATGTTAAGTCTATGCCAACTCTATGCCAACTCTAAGGGTTTCTATGCCTTTATATTTTATGAAAGGAATTAGATGTTGGCTATTGTAGAGTAGGAAAAGTGAACCACTACAAAAGGTTGTCATACCTCATGAGGACTCACTAACCTCCTCTCCACTTAGAGAAACCTTAAAATTCCTTAGACCTCTAAGTTAATTCACTATGACTAAATGAAAGAACATAAATAAGTACTACCAACATATAAAAAATGTTTTAAATACATAACTTGAAAGCACTGATCACAAATATCGTCTAGTAAACCCCACAAGATCTCTATCTAGGACACACACATGGGTCATGGGTGATAATGTAATGCACTAGTGTCTTGCATGAATAGAGCGTAGAGGTTGAACCAAAAAATAGCATGGTGACTAGATACCAGAGTTTCAAGTTTAAAATGTAATAAAATGATAATAGGATGTAATAACTAGGGAAGTGAGGAAAAAATTCACAAAGGGTCCATGAATGTAGTCTCCAGACAAGATAGTGCTTCCCTTTCAATGAGAATGCATATAGAAGAACAAGGCCAAACATATTAGGGCCATGATTTAGAGGCATGCCACAATCAGATACCCATTTTGGTGGTTCCACCTCCATGAATAGAATGGGTTGATAGATTGATAAACAATAATGATGAATGATAACAAAAGATATTGAAAGATGATATAATAAATAGAGATAAACAAATAAGAAGTGTAAAAAGCAAGAGGGAAGAGACTCCCCTTCAACACTAGGAAAGTGAAAGCCTATTGGAGTGAAGATGAGCACAAGACCCTTGGATGTGAAGTTACAATGGTAATGGAAGCAACAAACAAACAATCTTGATAATGGTGAAAGAGGTGCAAAAAATTAGTCACAAAATACCAACAATAGCCAACAAAGAGATCAAGACTGTAGAAGAAGCAAAATGAAGCCCCAAAAGGAAAGAAATACAACACCGGATAGAATTCCAATGTTGGTGTGCACATAAAGAAGTATTACACTACTAGGAATAACATGCATAGCATCTCAATAACTACCTTCAGATTGAAAATTTGTGGGATGAATGCGTGGCATGTGGTTCTCACTATAGTGCATAGGTTTCCTCGAAATAGTCAACATTGTCAAGAACTAACAAGAAGGGTAACTAATCAAAGAAAGTAGGTGGATGAGGTGGAAGACAAGGGGATATCTCCAATTGATCTTAAAGAAAAGGTGCTATGTGTCATGGAATTGCACAAGGTGTAATTTACAACATTACATTTTGTTACTACTTACTAAGATTGCCATTAGTCTTATGGTCTTCTATATATTCTAGTCGGTTACTTCTACCGAATCATTCAGTCGGTAAGCACAGTGTAGTCGGTTAAAGAAGAAAGTAGTCTCAGAGCATAGTATACATTGAACACTCTACCCAGTAACACTCTATGTCTACCGAGTGAACACACACCGAGTGAAACGTGTTACCAGATTCACTCAACCTGGACATATATGGGAAATGTGTTACAAAGATCGAGGAACAAGTAACTGTTATCACATTGTAAATTGCACTTAAGGATTGTGTATGATTTTGAGGTCATCTAACCAATGAAATATTTTGCATGGTTATTCATTCGATAAATCATGTTTGTTAGATTGAAGCAATGAATCGGATCACCGACATAAGAGATCTATTTATACAACATGGATTGAGATTAGATATATACATGTAGAGACAAAGTGAGAGACACAAAGGTGTATGAAGTAAGACATGTGTGATACATAAGAAAGCACAAAGTGTTATGACTGTTACAGAGACACAGAGGTCACCAAGAAGGATTTCAGAGAACAGTCAAGGAACAGAGTAAACAGAAGGGTTTACCGAGTTAATATATGGATTACTGAGGTATGCTATAAGAAAGGTAATCTTATTTTGAGCACATAGAATCTGCTATAACATTCTAGATGTAAAGTTGCAGATATTTGTAATGATTTATTGTAATATTTTGAAGTTGTAAGAGAAACCTTTAACAGGGTAAAAGACTCTAACTAAGTCTATAAATTGTAAAGCCTCTAACTAGGTGCAACATTTAGTTTAAGTGTTGTAAAATCATTTAGCAAGGTAGATCTAATAGATCTTGATACTCCTAATAGGGTAAGCTATCAGAAATAGCTAAACATGTAGCTCTAACTAAGCAACCTTTATTATTGCAGTAGTGAAGTTGTGGGTGCCATCCCCACCGTAGTTTTTCTCTCTAACAAAGAGTTTTTGCGTGACCAAAATATATGTGTTATGGAGTGAATCATGTATGATTGTTGTTTATTTGTTTTAGCATTATATTATGTTACTGCACTATTTAGTTTATGCTTAATAGTAAAGTTAGTGTTGAAGAAAAGTTTTGAAGTACTGATTCACCCCTCCCCTCTCAGTACATTAGCTTTCCATATTGGGCCTAACAATTGGTATCAGAGCTTCAATCTTGGAAAAGGGCTTAACTACCTAAAGAGAAAGATCTTATCAATGAAAGGCTATAAACAATATCAGAGAATTGTATATCTGCAAGAAGAGTTGGATCATGCTAATCAAGTGATTGCAGACATGCAAAGACAAATGCAAAAATCATTGAAAGTTAGAAGGAGATTATCTGATGATTTGCAGGACTCTCAAGAGTTAGTGTAACAAATTGAAACATCATCTGAGAACAGTATGTCTGAAGAGACTGAAGAAATGATTGAAAGGTTGAAAGAAAAGAACAAAGCACTGACTGATCAACTAAAAGCAATGAAAAGAGAACATGAACATTTCAGCACACAGATGACTGAAAATCGTGATGCATTGAGGATAACCGAGGATAAAGTAAGAGATCTAGAAAGAGAGAAACAACAACTTGAAGCATTGGTATCTGAAAAGAATGATGAAATCATAAGATTGACTAGGATTCAACAAAATATGTCAGATCAACTAGGTTATGCACATCGTGAAGCAAATCTGAAAGATGAGAATCAAGCATTGAGACTTGAAGTATCAAGGTTGACTGATGAACTTGAAATAGAAAAGAAATCCAAAGAAACACTGAAGAAGAGTTATGAAGCATCAAATATGTTGGATGAGCAACTGAATACAAGAAGACCCAACAAAGATGCAAGACTTGGTTACAAAGGAAAAGACTCTACCGAAAAGGGAATTCATACCATCGAGAGAGGAGAATCATCAAAGCAAGCTGGAATCAAGAAGAACATCAAAATAAAGAAGCCTATTTGCAACTACTGTGGAAATCATGGTCATACTACCAACATGTGCCAAATCAAAAAAGGTAAGCAACCAAATGTCACTAAGTCTAACGATTATTGTTACAATTGCAATAAATATGGTCACACATTTAACCAATGTAGGACAAAGTCTGCTAGCAATTATAAGAAGGCAAAATTCAAAGGGTTTTGTAAAAACTGCAATAGATATGGACATAGTATCGAGAAGTGTTGGTTTAAGCAAAATAACTATATGTGGTCTACACACCGAGCAAATACTGGAAGCTACCGAACTCACAGAGAACTTAACCGACCATATTCTACAGTACCATGAGATTACTATACAAGGATATGGTGTGAATGTTGTGGAAGATATGGACATATAAGTGCCAACTGCTTTATAAGGTTTAGAATGAACAACCGAAGATCATGGAGAAATCCTGGTATGGCATGTTTTCATTGTCACAAAGTTGGACACTTGGCTGGAGATTGCAGAGATCAACCTAGAGGAGACACTGAAGAAATAAAAGGCAAATTACAGATGATTTGGAAAAAGAAGGAAATTGTGTCAAATGAAGAAAGCACCTTACCTACCGAGTTAGGTGCACCTATTCCAAATTAATCGGTAAAGGTATGAAGGGACTGCATTCTCTCAAAAGATTAAATCTTAACAGTTCCTACTTTATTATGTACTTAAGTCAAAATCTGCATAGCTAAGATGCATTAGTAAGTTTGAAGTTCTATCAAAGTCTTTTGAAGCACTATACAGGAAACCTGTGAAGTTGGTAACTACAAGAAGCCTGTCTAGTCGGTAAATGAAGGAAATCTGGCTACTTGGTTAAAGCGGAAAAAGGAGAGCAAATTGGTTTAGTGAAACTGAGTGCATTTAATGTTTTAACCTAACCTGCACGGAGCCCGATAAGGTATATTGTGTACTTAAAGCATTTACACGGTCATTTTCACTCCCCAAGTTTTCAAGAGAGTAGAGCAAAGCGAATCAAAGGCGATCACACCTCCTCCTGAGCGAATTCAAGGTATTTACATCAATCTCAACGCATTGTTAAGTTGGTTTACCGATCATATCTATTGAAAATTTCTGTTTCATATTTGTTAAGAAGAAAAGCGTCTTTCGTTTGAGTTTTCAAACCCTAAGGATCTTTTGATAATTTCTATTTGAAATCTACAATGGCACCGAAGATCCAAGAACCCATTGTTGTTAAGAATGTTGAAAAGCCCTCACTATAATACTCTCTAACTCCCAAAGTAGCATAAGAACCGGATGACAAAACTGCATTTTCACTCATCCCAGATAGAGTTTTACTAGTTGAGGATGTCAGATTCTTCACCAAATGTAGAGTTGAAGAACTAGGTCATGTTGAAATCAAAGACACCTATGATGAATTGTGCACTGATGGGAAATTGGATAGCAAGTATGAGCACATTAAGATCAAGGGATTGACTGAAGCCCTAACCTATCCCCGTGTCTTCAAACCCCAGTGGGTCAAAGTTTGTTATGAGCAGAGTTCACGATGATTTCATGTGGTTAGAGAAGCAACCATTCAAAATCACCAAGGAAATCATTCATCTAATCACCGGTTACTCTATTTATGATCATGCTCGAGCTCAGAAGATGATATCACAAAAGGAATTGATCACCTTAACCGGAGTGGAATCAGATTACAGAGGACTAAAATTGAACAATGTCATTGATGCGAAACTAAAGTTTGCTATTAGAGTGATAGGTTATTGTTTCTTCCAATTGGCAAGGGAAAACAATGTACCTTGTGCAGTAGTTGACTTAGCATACAAAATTGTGAAAAAGGGAATGAAAATTAATCTTTGTGAAGTATTGCTGAAAAACCTATTTGAGAATCTGAACACCATCAGGAAGCCTAAGAAAAACAACTCGACTAATACACTAAAGTTTGGATCACTGTTATTATGCACGTTTTTCTATTTTGAAAAATTCTTTCCATCAGTCAGTAAAGTAGTTTGGGAGCTACACCGATCAGTCACCCATCAAATCAATGACTTTATCAAATGTCTAGGTGACAACTTCAATGATATTATGGATGATTATTTCAGCAAGTTTCAAGAGAAGATGCATAATAGGTATATAATTCCACCCCAACTAGTGGAAAAATACAAAGATGACATATGTTTTGAAGTAGACACCGATTACTGTTATGTGAATGCTGTGGAACCAAGAACTCAATCTTTGCCACCTATGGGTTATGAGGTTGACTTTGACATCACACAACAGCAGATAGATGCATTTCTTACACTACCCAGGCATGCTACTGAGCTGAGGTATGGAACATATGAAGAAGTGAAAGAGAAAGTAAAGATGAGCATTGTAGTACCAAAAGCTACAAGAAAAGCAACAAAGATGATCAAGGCACTATCAGAGAAATTTGGAGAAGGTTCTTCCTCCACACCTGTCAAGGGCACACTAGTAATTACCGAGGAGGAATCAAAAGCCCAAGAGGCTGCTATTACACTAAGCACCGAGTTGCCTAAAGGGAAAGTTTTGAAGAGAAAGAAACATGACACATCAAAGGCATCACCGACTCCCTCAGTAAAGTGCCCAAACACAAGAGCATCTACAGTGTCACTGAGTAAGAAACCTAAGACTGTTGCTGTTCCTAAGGTAACAAAGACCTATAAGAAATCTACTCAGAGACTCATTTTGGCAAAAGAGTCCAGTGACATAGAGTCTGAAGATGCTAGTAAATTTCAGATTGTCAAGAGCAAGAAGGTAAATGTAAATAGTGTTGAAAATTTCTGTGCTAATTTGAAAGAATATGGTGGATTTGGATCATTCAGATATGTAAAATATGAATCTAGATCTGATGATGAAAAGAGACAAATAGAAGAAGCTGTCATCTGCACACTATTAAATTTTGATTGGCTCCATTGGAATTATCTAAGTCACTTCCAAATGAATTATATTTGCATATTGATAACAGGTGGAAATATGCAACGGACTCAGAGAAATAGATTAGAGAAAAAAGTCTGGTACATCTCTTTCCAGACATGTCGGTAGTTGAAATAAAAGAACATCTGACAACATACAACACAAAGTTCCTTGTTAAACAAAGAGCCTTAAAACTGATGAATGGTCTGTATATTGAAGTAGAAAATGAGACAAAAGAAAAGTGGCAGGAAATCTTTAGAATCAAGGATGCTGGTGAGCAAGCTACAATTGAAATTGTTGATGTTACTGAGCAAGATCCTGATGTCACCGAGGAAGACCCCGTTGACACCATACAAATTGATGAAGACATCATGGACACTAAGGTACCTGAACAAGAAATGATAGAAGGCAATGCCCATGCAAAAATGGTATCTAGTGAGTCAGTTTTGGAACAAGTTCAGCCTTATCCTCCGGTCACTCATTTTGCTGAAACCGAGGCCCCTCAAGATACTGAACAAGGTGTAGAGGTTCTCAAGTCTATAGAAGGAGAAGCTACTCCTCAGGCCACCGGGGAACAGACCTCTCAGGATCCTCCTAACACTGAAAATGTTGCAACTGAGACCCTGAGCACCGAACCACCGAAGGACTCAGCAAAGGCTAAAGAAACTGACAAAAGTGTTTCCTCCACCGAGCAAGCTACCGAGGATCCACAAGCCTCCCAAGCTACTGTATTGGTTCAACCGGCCAAATCTAAAGAAAAGAAGTTGAAAAAGCATAGTTTCAAGGTAGATATATCGAAACCAATAGTGTTGCCCAATGTAGACATATCAAAATTAAAAGGGCAAGCACTAATTGAATTCGGTGAACTATGAAAAGCAAAGGCTGAATAGGAAAAACAAATGGCCATACAAAAGAAAAATAAAGTACTTCAGAAGGTAAAGACACTATTATCAGATATGCTACTTGCAGCTACAGTGTCAACATATGCAGCCATCCATATTCAACTGGATGAACTCCTCAATCAGATAGAGACATCTGGAGTAGATGCATCTGAATATATGAGCAAGTTAAAGGACAAAGAGCTCACTGCAAAAATGATTGAAGAGGTACAGAAAGCTATTGCTCTTGGCAAAGTTAAACTTGTCAAAGTTATTGTTGAGTTGTCCCCTCAACTCAAGCACATTCTTTATTTATTTTAGAAACTCTGTACATTCTCTTTATTCATTAACGATATCAAAAATAAAATAGAAGCAATTGAGAAAGAGATCACCAATCTCTCAAATAAGTTGACCACTAAGCCCAATTCTGTTCAGATTTTTTATACAAAGTTACAACAGCTCATGGCTCAACAATTGGAACTCAGGAATGAAGAGCACAAAATAAGGAGGGACATTATGACTCTTCAAACCTTATTCATTCCACACTTGTCCTCCGTTCAAGAACAGATCAACTGAGCCACTTACCTATCTACTACACAAGAGGGAAGCACATTAGATGGCTTAATCTCTCTATTGGCTGACATTCAAGCACAAAATTCTTTAATGGACAGTGTCAAGGATGCACTCTCTGTCATCCTCACCGAAGCAAGGACAAAGTATAAATCTATTTTTGACCAGTTGCCTCCACCAAATGGTAACTAAATTTTGATGTTTGTCAAAAAGGGGGAGTGAGTATCATATCAAAGTATATATGGGAATGTAGTATACAGGGGGAGTATACCGAGTAGTGAACAGAGCAGTAAGCAAAGAACAAGAGCAACACACATAACATTGATCGCATGCAAAATCCAAGTTATGAACAGTATATTGATAAGGGGAGTATATCTGAATATACTATTTCATTGACAAATGTATATATTGACAGTTTAGTCAAATTTTGCAAGTATATAGATTTTTGACTTATAACTTTGAAAGTAGTTTTTGTCAAACATCTCAACTAATGTCAAAAGGGGAGATTGTTACTACTTACTAAGATTGCCATCAGTCTTATGTTCTTCTATATATTCTAGTCGGTTACTTCTACCGAATCATTCAGTCAGTAAGCACAGTGTAGTCAGTTAAAGAAGCAAGTAGTCTCAGAGCGTAGTATACACTGAACACTCTACCGAGTAACACTCTATGTCTACTAAGCAACAAGAATGATATACTGAGTGAACACACACCGAGTGAAATGTGCTACCAGATTCACTAAACCTGGACATATATGGGAAATGTGTTACAAAGATCGAGGAACAAGTAACCGTTATCACATTGGAACTTGCACTTAAAGATTGTGTATGATTTTGAGGTCATCTAACCAATGAAATATTTTGCATGGTTATTCATTCGATAAATCATGATTGTAAGATCAAAGCAATGAATCAGATCACTGACATAAGAGATCTATTTATACAACGTGGATTGAGATCAGATATATACATGTAGAGACAGAGTGAGAGACACAGAGGTGTATGAAGTAAGACATGTGTGATACATAAGAAAGCACAAAGTGTTATGACTATTACAGAGACACAAAGGTCATCGAGAAGGATTTCAGAGAACAATCAAGGAACTGAGTAAACAGAAGGGTTTACCAAGTTAATATATGGATTACCGAGGTATGCTATAAGCAAGGTAATCTTATTTTGAGCACATAGAATCTGCTATAACATTCTAGATGTAAAGTTGCAGATATTTGTAATGATTTATTGTAATATTTTGAAGTTGTAAGAGAAACCTTTAACAGGGTAAAAGACTCTAACTAAGTCTATAAATTGTAAAGCCTCTAACCAGGTGCAACATTTAGTTTAAGTGTTGTCAAATCCTTTAGCAAGGTAGATATAACAGTTCTTGATACTCCTAATAGGGTAAGCTATCAGAAATAGCTAAACATGTAGCTCTAACCAAACAACCTTTATTATTGCTGTAGTGAAGTTGTGGGTGCCATCCCCACCACAGTTTTTGTCTCTAACCAAGAGTTTCTATGTAACCAAAATATATGTGTTATGGAGTGAATCATGTATGATTGTTGTTTATTTGTTTTAGCATTATATTATGTTACTGCACTATTCAGTTTATGCTTAACAGTAAAGTTAGTGTTGAAGAAAAGTTTTGAAGTACTGATTCACCCCTCCCCTCTCAGTACATTAGCTTTCCATATTGGGCCTAACACATTTTTCCCTCACTTTAGCGAGCATATCATTAAGAGGATGCAAGCTAAAGTAAAGAGAAAATATTGATAAATTTTTATTGAGATACAAAGGGGAAGAAAAACCTTCTATTTGTATAGATTTTCTCCCAAGGAAGAGACATGGATATTCATGAGATGTTGTTGAGCTTTATCATAAAAAACATGTAAGTTATAGACAAACATGTTAGATTAAAAGTGAAAGTTTTGATACAAAAACAATTGACGATCAGACATAGAGTGCAAGATAGTGATCATTTAGATAAATGATTGTTAGATTGCTTTGATATGGCTAGCAAGTTGTGTTAGGCTAGATATCCATACAATAGGACAATATGTGATTGCTAAAATCTAAGTTGTAGGATAACCACATAAAAGATTAAATATTAATTTAGATAGTGGTTTTCCCCACATAAAGGCAATATATAAAATAAAAGATCTAAGAAAAACGTGAGATAAAAAATAACATGAATGTAGATATACACAAATGTAGATATGATAGCCCCCATTTAGAATGATATGCATTACACAAGGGAGCACAAGTCATTCTAAGTAGAAGAGATGTCGTGTCATGTAAATATAACATGATGTTTTCACATAATGCCACCTTGCAATAGATGACACATGATACCCACAACATCAACAAAAACACATAAAGATAGGGGATCCAATTATTCAATGGCATAAGAACTCACAATAGTGAAATTAGATAATGTATATATATGCATATGAGTTACTCATAATGGTCTCAAGTTTTTTGGATCTAAAGAAAGGTAAATGAAGACAGATACAATAAAAATTTGGGTCAACATGAAAGAAGGCCTAAATGGCCCCAACACTTTACATCATCCTTGAATGCCAAAATTCAAGATATGATAGATAAATGAATGATGATTAACAAATAGAAGGGCATGCTAGATAATCCCCTATTTCCAAGCAACTACAAAGTAACTTGGGTCCTCTAGAAGAGTACAAGCACATAAAAACATATATCACTTCCTGTTTCCAAGCACCTATGGAGTAACTTAGGTCCTTGAGGAGGGCGAAAACAAATATAGACAAGCACTAGAGAGTACTATCATAGTAATCCCCCCATTATATCACCATCCTCCCAATATTTATCATACAAGAAGGAAGAATGAACCTAAAGAGGGATAACTACCAGGATGGTAATAAGCATCCCACCAACAACAAGAGCCAAGGATGATACAACATCAATATTACTATACAAGAGCTTCAAAGAGGAAAGTGTCAATGACCATGTAAAGGTCATAGACAACACCAAAAATTCCTCTAAAGAGTCAAATAAATGCCCCTCCGTAGAAGAGGTAGGTGACTCGACCCAAGGAAATGAAACGAGAGCTACACTATTAGACCACAAAAGAGTGGCAATGAAAAAATAGGGAGAAGGAAAAGCCTCTTCAATAATGCACACACAAGTAGTCAAAGAAGTTTTCAAAACCAATTTTTTACAAGCAAACTCTGGAACGAGGCCCTGCTTAAACTTGCACATAGGGTGTTGTAGAGGCAAAGGCCTCCTATCAATTGTAGTGGGTCTGAGTACCCTAGGAAAGTCGTGATGAAGATGCGACTACAAAGTACAAGCATCAAACAATGTTGTACTAGACACAACTTGTGTATCCAACATGTCGATCAACTAGGAGAATGGAGAGATATCTGGTAATGAGGTGATAAGCGACAACTCCAAGGATGGGGTGATGAACACATGTACTTGTTTAGGGCAAGGCTCTCCTACAATCTCAGGGGTAGTGGGAAGCAACATAAAAGATGGAGTAGAAGTGGATGCAAATGCAAAGCTAGAAACATGAGAAATAGGAGAGGAAGCAGAAATAAACATAGCAAGAGAAGACATTGACAACTCACCCTCATCCTTCAAGGGAACCTCATGTTCTAGAGCCATTGCTGGCCAATGACACTTACACTCATATACAAGATGGTTTTGACATACATTATAACCAAGAAGAGAAGTTTGAGAAGGCCCAATAGCATCCTAGTCCATAGGAGAGGTTAGCAATGTCGTTTCTAGTAGAGAAGAAGGCTTGACCGATGAGGTGGGAGGTGCCACTGCAGTAGGCACTATAAGATCACCCTTTCCTATTTTTCTCTAGGAGCAATTGGAGGAACATGGGGCACCATTTGTAGTGTCATAAATTGCACGTCGTTTAATTCTACTTAACATAAGCACCTTCACTTTATGCCGATTGGAGCCCTTCTTGACCACTTTGTCCTTTTTTCCATCTCGCCTGCCTTGTCAGCCTCTATCTTGTCATTCTCCTAATCCTACTTATTATTTGACCCATAGACACTAACATGTCATGAAGACGTCCACACCCCATGTTAGCATCCCACAAATATGACATTTTGAAGGTAGCCTCTAAGCATTACACCTACACCTAGAAGATGCCTTTAATGCCCCTCCACGACCACCAACACCCATTTTCATCCCAACATGTTTATCTTCCCATTTTGGCCTCATTTTTGCCTCTCTAGATTTCTCTCTTAAATTCTATTCGGTCTCCATTGTTTCTACTCACTCACATGCTTGTTCATTCACTCACATTGAAGCTCTCTTATTGTGCTCTTGGATCTCAAATACTTCTAGAAATGGTACTACACTTTGAGGAAGATTGACTTACTCTTCTTCTTCTTCATCTAGAAGACTTCTTACTTTGGGTGTGGAAGGGGAGTCTTCTTCTTCCTCTATGTCTGATTATCTCCAAAGCATATTTGTTGAGATATTTTTGTTGTATCTTTTATCTATCATTTTATCTATATATATTGGCTATGTGTAAAGGTGGAAACACCAAAATAGGGGTTTGACTGTGACAAGTCTCTAAAACACAACCACACCATTTTTGTGTTTTTTGCCTTGCGTGTAGGTTGCAGAGTAGATCTGGGGACTTAGCTGGAGACTTCAAGTGTGAACCGTCTTTGAGATCATACCTCTTCCCTTTTCCTTTTTTGTTATTTGATAGTTAGTCATATTTACTTTTTGTAATGTTATTTCATTCAATTTTATTATCTAGGCACATTTCTGTCATAGTTTGTTCTCTATATGGACTTTGAATCTATTCGTACAGAATGCCAACACACCACACTATTGTCTTAGACCCATTCATGCATCCTCAAACAAAGTGTCAATAGGTTACATTAGAGAGCCTTTGTGACACAATATTTAGTGTCATCTAAGGGGTACCTAATAATTCTAGACTCAATATCACATCCCAAGTGGAGAGGTTGATTAGTGAGTCCCTGATAGGTGGTCACCTACCTGCCAGAGTGGTTCACTTTTTCCCCTCTACATTTTTGTGAACCTGATGTGAAATTCATTTTGCATATCTTTAGATCAGTTTCATCTCCCATATCTTTTATTCACTATTTTACATCTTTATAATTTATGTATCATTGGAATCTAAGTTAGGTGATGGCTCATTTGTAAACATGGTCACTATCACTCCTATCTTGCCCCCTAGCTAGAGGGTGCAAAATAAGGACATATCTTTTAGACCTCTAGATGCTCCTTATAGCGGGGAGCTTACCACATTGTACATTTTGGCTAAGATCAACAATTACATTGTCACAAGTGTGATGGTAGATCCTTCATGTTGAGCCAATATTATAATAGAGGAGGCCATATTCATTAATGGTTGGCATAGGGTGAGATACGATGAGTGTCATGGCTGTCTATATGTATGACAAACTTTCCATTCCATCTCTCAGTATTACCACTTGATGGTCCTTGTGGGACCCAAAATGGTCTCAACTACTTTTGTGGTAACTCATGAATCGAACCTATTCCGAGTTAAGCTAGGTATTCCCTAGTTAATCACCATGAAAGAAATCCCTTCAGCTTTGCATTAATGCTTGAAGTTTCCTCATGAGGGAATTGTGCATACTATCCAGGACACTAGATTTTAGTTGTTGATTGCCTATGGGCGTATTTAATTAGACAATTTTTGGCCTGCTTTGATTGGGCCTATGCTTCCATGTGGAGACCTATTCTATAAGGAGTACTACAAGTATAAGATGATGGAGTTGGATTCTTCATCAACCCAACCTATAGTCTCTTTACCTCCTACACTGATTTCTGCTTTGTCTATTCTTGTGTTGTAGTGGGTTGTATCTCCCACCCCTTCCTCATCAGGGGTTGAGGTTAAACTTGTTCCCTAGGGTAGACCTCCTTTCTAGCCAAGGACCATACAACCTTCAGTGGTGCCACTGTTCCTACATTTGTACCTAACATAAACAAAGGAAAGGCATCCACAATATGCACACTGCCCTCCCTTAGAGATTCCCATCCTTGTAGATATGACTCGTCCTCCCTAATATGATAAGGATAGGTGTTCACCTCATGTTCAGCCATGTCCATTAGCTCCTACATCATAGCCTTTGAGGGTACCTCTTATTCCTTCGACTACTCCTAGAGAAAAAAAGGAAGGGTCATGTGACTGTGAATGTGAGATATGTATCAATTATACCTCCCGCTTCATTGGTTGGGCCTTCTCCTTTGCCAATTTCAACTTAGGAGGCCTCTCCCATGGAAAACAATGCTCCTAAGACTCCTAAGCTTTCATTATTAGACCCCATCTATGATGTAATCAACGAGCATGTGAGCATACGTGTCATTAGTGGATGATTGCCCAAAAGTGTGATGTTGCTTTGAGAGTCATGAATGAAATGGTAGTGTACATCCTTGGCTCTACCATTCCATGCCTGCTCTTGCTCCTATTGATCTTGCTACCCTTGCTCCCACTTCATCCTCTTTGTTGTTGCCACCCATTCTAGGGACTGTTGATGAGCCTCACCCTAAAAGGGTATAGGTTTTCATTGCTCCCTCCTTGGAACCTCCCCTCATCACCTCTTTACCTGATCTTGTTTTGTTTTCCCAACCTATGAATATGTTTCATACATAGTTAGTGTTTAGTGCAACCCTATCCACTTGGCCTACTTCACTTTAGCCTCTACATCAGATTTTTCCCAGGGTACTTGAGCCCGCTATAGTTGATTAGAGGCCTTCACCTCCACAAAAACCAAAATGGACATTTGAGAAAGGCCCCATGCCTGAGTTTTGTCACTGGAAGTTGACACTGAGGCCTTCGGTTTTTTTTTTCTTTTCCTGTCTCTATTTCAGTTTTGTTGTGTACTTTTGTGTGTTTTATTGAGGTGGTTTCACTTTCTTTAGAGTTTTTTTTGCCCCTCTTTCGAAGGATGACGGTACAACTCCTATTCCGCTACCTTGAGCCAAGTCACCCACCACTTTTTTTGAGGGGTGTTTGTTAGACTCTTTAGAGGATATGCTAGGGTTGTCTATGATCTTTACATGATCATCAAATCTCTCCTATCAAGAGCTCTTGGACAATAATGTGGAAGTTGCCTCGTCCCTAGCTCTTTCTATTGTTGCTACACTCACCGCTACCCTTACAATTATCCCTCTTCGATCTTGACCTCCCTCTCCATATGATCAAGATTGGGAGGATGAGGATCTGTTGGTGGATGGACTATAAGATAGTGCCTTCTTTTCTTTATCTTGTAGATTAGAGTATGCCTATCTATGTTCCCATTGTAGTTTCTTTATATTTGTTTTTTCCTTCCTTAGGGACCCAAGTTACTCCATTTGTACTTGGCAATGAGAGGTTATCTATCTTTATGTGTTACATGCTCTCCTAAAGTACCCAAACCATTATGTAGGTTCTTGAAAATAGGAGATTTTATTTCATAATATTCTTCTATTTGTTAATCGCTTTTCTTTTATTTGTCGTATCTTGGTTTCCGATATCAAGGATGATGCAAATCGTTAGGGGGCAATTAGGATCTCTTCCATGTTGACCTGATTTTTCTTTTCTCTTTGTTTCCATGTGACTTCATATGATCCATAAAGTTTGGTACTATGATTAAACACTCATATGAAACTATATACTATCTCATTTCACTACTATGGGTTCTAACACCGAATCAATAGATCTCCCTGTGCATTTGTGTTTTGTTGATTCTATGGGTGCTATGTGTAATCTATTGCAAGGTGGCATTCCATGAAAACATCTCATTATGTTGTTGTGACACTACATCTCTCCTCCTTAGAATGACATGTGTTTCACACATACCATTCTAAAGGGGGGATTTCATTTTTTTTCTTCATATCTTCATTTGTCTCATGCATCTTTGCATTCACATCATGATTATCTTAGTTTAAATATCTTATTATATTTCTACCTTGGTGGGGACCAAGCCACCAGAACTTTTTATCTTATTTCCTTGATGGTGGCCAAACCACTAGATCTTTATTTATCTTATCGCCTTTTGTGGGTGCCGATCCACTCTATCTAAGTTCACCCTATTGTATGTCTATCTAGTAGAACACAACTTGTTACCCAAAATGACAAAATCTTTTTTATCTTATGATCTATAGTGGCCCTATCATATGGCTATCTAGCATAACAAAACTTGCTACCCATATCGACAAAATATTTTTTATCTCATGATCTAAGGTCACCCCATCATATGACTATCTAGCATATATTTCTACCCATACCATCATAATCCATTTATCTATTTATCTTTTTGATCGTTATTTGTTATGTCAGTGCTTGTTGTATTGTAATTTTTGCTTTTTTGTCTAACATGTTTGCCTATAGCTAACATGTTTTGATCTAACAACCTAGCAACATCATTCAAAGGTTCAACACTCTTTCCTAGGGGCATATGTACATAGTTAGAGGCCTCTACTTCCCCTTCATGTTTTGGTAACATCTCTACTTTGTCTCACATCTTGATAGTAATATGATTGCTAAAGTGGGGGCAAAATGTAGTGTCATAAATTGCCCCTCATTTAATTCTATGCTACGTAAGAGCCTCCACTTATATCGATTGGAGACCCTCTTGACTTCTTTGTTCTTTTGTGCATCTCACTTGCCTTTTTAGCCTCTACCTTGTCCTTTTCTCGACCCTACTGACCATTTGACCCATAGACACTAGAACACCATGCTAGCGTCCCATAAATCTGACAGTTTGAAGGTGGTTGTTTGAGGTTTACGCCTGCACTAGGAAAATGCCCGTGATTCCTCTGCATGATAATCAATTCCCATTTTTATCCCATATTCTGACCTCATATTTGCTTATGTATCTCTCTCTAGAATTCTATTTGATCTTCATTGCTTCTACTCACTCACATGCTTGTTCATTCACTCACTTTGAATCTCTCTTATTGTGCTCTTGGCTCTCACATACTTCTAGCTCATTGTTACTACACTTCAAGGAAGGTCAACTTATTCTTCTTCATCTAGTAGGTTTCTCACTTTTGGTGTGGAAGGGGAGTCTTCTTCTTCATCTATCTCAAATTATCTCCATAGCAAATTTGTTGAGATATTTTTGTTGTATCTTTTATCTATTATTTTATCTATCTATCTTGGCTATCCATGGAGGTGGAAACACCAAAATGAGGGTCTAAATGTAGCAGGCCTCTAAAACACAACCACCACTTTTTTTTCTTCATTCATCTTGTGTGTAGGTTGCTGAGAAAATTTGGAGAGCTAGTTGGAGACTTCAAGTGCAAATTGGCTGTGAGATCATACCTCTTCCCTTTTCCTTTTTTTGTTATTTGATAGTTAGTTGTATTTACTTTTTGTACTATTATTTCATTCAATTTTATTATCTGGCAACATTTCTGTCACAATTCATTCTCTATATGAACTCTATGATTCTGTCTGTACAAGATGCTAGCACGCCATGCTATCGTCTTAGACCCACATGTGCATCCTCAAACAGAGTGTCCCTAGGTTACGTCAGAGAGCCTCTGTGACACATTCAATATTATCTAAGGGGTATCTTATAGTCCTAGACTCTGCATTGCATCTTGAGTGGAGAGGTTGATTAGTGAGTCCCTGATAGGTGGTCACCCACCTATCAAAGTGGTTCACTTTTCCCCCTCTACACCATTAACAACTGAGATATATAAACCAAAGGTGAAGGATGAACACAAGGCAAACACCTACCCTTATGATACCTGGCAGGATGAGGGATATTAACAAGGATCAACAACTTGAATGGAGGGGAGGTCTTAGACATTTACAACATGGGTGCATTTCCCTTATCTGTGATAGACATAGACACATGAAGAGAAGACACCAATAGAGGCTGCACAATCCTTAGTCAATGGGGAGGTCTACCTTGAGGAACATGTTTAATCTCAACCCGAAATGAAGAGGGAGTAGAAGACATAACATGCTTCAATACAAGAGCATGCAATGATGGATCCGAAACAACTGGAGAAGGAGCTAAAGATACAACATGCTAAATAAACTTAGATGCGAATTACCTTATCATACTTATAATAAGATTTGTACAAGAGACCATCACAAGGAAGCATAGGCCCAATTAGAGCAGGAAAACATAGATCAAGTGAAAAAGCCCCATGGGCCACTAGTGGGTAATATCCAGTGTCCCAGATAATGTGCACTATACCTTTATGAGGAAATTTTAAACATTTATGCACAACTGAGACTACATCCATGGAAATTAGATAGGGACTACCTAGATTGACATGAAGTATATATGACTTGGGGATATCAATGAACATGCTTGATACCACCTTGGGTCTTATGAGGATCATCAAGGTGGTGCAATCCAAAGGAGGAATAAATAGCCCATCATGCATTTGAATAGTAGCACAACACTCATCATATCTCGCTTGATGAAGACCATTAATAAACAAATCCTTTTCTGTGATAACATCGACTTTGCATGAAGGGTCAACCATCACACCCATAACAATGTGGTAATTTTCTTCATAGGGATGTATAAAGGAGTGAGCTCCCCACAATACATAGCATCTAAAGGTGTGGAAGATATATCATAATATTTCATTCTTTGGCTAGGGGGTGATATCATAGTGATGACAACTATATTGATAAGGGACATCAATCTATGTGGGATCTGATGATGCATAGATAAAATTAGATGAATGCAGTGGAAAAGGATCAGTGTAAATCTTCAACTCACTATTTACCTTGTCCATAGACTTGTTAGATTTTTTCTTCCAATCACCACTGTTTATATGGTCTTGAACTATATGTCATAGATACACAACACTCAATGTCATGGCTAGGCACATGATGATACTGGCAAATTTTGGACCCATCATACCTACAAGGGTATGTCTATTATCAGGAAGTGATATAATCTCAAGAAGGGTCACAAGATTATCTCTTAATAATTTTTGCAATATGCTCAAATAGGAATCATATAGCTTAGTGGAAATCCAATTCTGTTGAGGCTCTTGTGTAGTTCTCTTAGTTGCTTGAGGCATAGTGATTACATTCACAACAAATTTATTATTTCTAGACCCCGCTGAGGAAGACACACCCCCAAATGCATCAACATGAGAGTTCAAAGCAGTATTTTGAACCTGAGTCATCATATGCTGATAATCAGTGAGTGTGGAACACAAATTAGTGAAATTTTTATATCAAGTTAGCTTCTCTCTCAATGTCGATTTTAGATTTCCAATAAACATAATTTGAAGATCACTATTTGGTAAGGAAAAGGGGATCTTCGTTGATATAGATTCATAGTGTGAAATCAAATTAGTTTCCTTCTCATTTTGCCTTTTCTTACAATGATCAAGATTAATGATAGTGACCTTTCTACCAATGTTTGGTTGGAATCATTTAAGGAATAGATGTTGATAGAAGGACAACAATAATGCAGGAAAACTGAGAGTGGGGGGGGGGTGTGTGTGAATCAGTTTTCGCCAAACTCAACTAAGTTAACCTTAACTTTAGATCTGATTAAGGAGTTTTGATGTGGAAAACTTGGTTAAGGGAAAAATCATGGTGGGATCCTACCCACAGTAAGATGATACTCTGCAATAGTATGTGTAAATATTACAATGGGGAATGCACATGCATTAAAGCACATTTCCTAGAGCTCACTGCTCAAATACAAGAAGGGATACAACCCAAAGGAAGGCTCACTACCTTACAAAGATCAGACAATAATTCGGATTACATGAACTGAAAGAATAGCATCTCCAAATGCCTGATTACAGTTCAAGTTAAGCATAGTGTCTGCACAACAACTCTTCTCTGCTCTTCCACACTTCCAAATGATAAATTTGCTTATTTGCACATACAATATACTCTCAGATCATAAACATAATCACAAACATACATCTAACATGATTACAATGCTTATTTATATAAATCATCAACCTTACCCTCAAAATTGACTCAACACATAAGACCTAATTACAAAATTACATCACATGATACATAAATCCATAAGCAAACCAATACAATGTTGGCAAGGACATAGCATGGACCCAAATCAAATCCTCAAATATTCTACACCATCAAATAATTTTCCAAGATCATCTTCAACATGCTACACCACCAAATATGTCATATAACATGAATAATACCACCGGACCAATAAAATCTTCAATAACACGCACCATGATCAACGTGGACCACCAAAATGCATTGAACATGATCATAGAACATCAAGAAGCAATGTGAATTCCACCATAATCACCACAACAACTCAGATAACAAGATTCATCATTATTCCATCACCGGAGTTGAAGAACACCAACTGACAAACTGAAAGATACGCTTGTGAAGTTTGAAAAAATGAACCATCCAATCAGAGGATAGACATGAATGTCCCAAACATTCTCCAAAATATGCAACTCAAGATATGATCATTTTAGAGCAATATTGATCAACTTTGCAACATAGAATACTGAAAAAACTAGTCCACATACTAGACCTCATTAATCGACCAAATAAACACATAGCATCAAGAAAATCATACTAAATCAACTAGAGATAAGTATCTCAAAACCCATTAAACCGCATCAACACATCTACAACAAATCACCAAAACAACTCTCTGCAACAAACCAATTCTCTGTAACATAGGAGTATGTTGACATCAATTACAACAACATATCCCAACAACTGTAATATCCAACAATACATCTATAAGTTATTCTAATGTCTTGATAGAATGATCT
This sequence comes from Cryptomeria japonica, assembly GCF_030272615.1. Lineage (NCBI taxonomy): Eukaryota > Viridiplantae > Streptophyta > Pinopsida > Cupressales > Cupressaceae > Cryptomeria > Cryptomeria japonica. The sequence goes on along the minus strand of NC_081405.1, from coordinate 320,006,442 downwards.
ACAAACAACTATACCATTCTAACATGGTCTCCTTAAGAGACTAGGAGAATAGTTTGAATAGAAAAAAATCTAGATTATAGTAGTCACTACACAAAGTCATGAAAGAATTAATATACACATGCATATATCCATCTCTATTGTATCTATCAAATTTCAATGTCTTAGCCCTTTGGGGAAACATGGTGTTCAAGATATACACATCAAGAAAACTACAACAATAATACAATGGAAGCGAAGATTGGTTATCAACCAATGTGATGTTGGTGAGCTATTGTCGCAACTATCCCATGTTTTGCAAAATGTTATTAGGGACAAAATTATTAGGTGGAGGCATATGCAGGTTATGGATAGCAATAGAGACATGAGGACCATAACAACCCCTAGCATTAGTGCTAGTACCAACATCCACACCAATGCTAGTGGAAGCAACATGAGCAGTGAAAGTGGAAACTATAGAGCTAGCAAACATGTTGGTTTACCCCAAGGGATACTAAAAATAGCACTACCAAATAAAGGATCCATAGTAGGACTAATGTACGCCATGTGAATTGACACCCTTGGGATAGTGACACCAATATTTGGAAAAATGGTATCAGATTGATCATCATGGGTGCTAGCCTCAACAAGAGGGACATGAGATGTCACGATCATAGATAAAGCCCTTAACACCTCTAGGTCCTTACTGCCTAAGTTAAACATGTTTCTCATATTATTAGTAATGGAGTTGGCTAGGGGAGGTCATTTACCAATTCAAGAACCCTTTGTAGTCCCTTAGGTTCTCCTCTAAATATTGAATCTAGTCAAACAAAATTGTAAGAGTAGCATCATGATCCTAGCGGGAGTAGAACTTGGAGGACTATTCATCAAAGAGTTTCTTTGAGAGTTAGGTTGTGAAATAAATGTAGAAGAGCCTCCTGTAAAAATGTTCTTAGGTAAATGATAGGAAGCAAAAGGATCATTAGGATTTAAAGTTCTCGAGAACATCGAGCCAAGTCTCATAGCACTATAACAATCTAGTGGGATGCTAGGTCTAGAAGTTCTCTTCACAACCACCTCAGAATCAGTTTGAGTTGTAAAGCTCATAGAGAATCCTTGCAACACTTCAACAACTCCAAATGTGTACAAAAGAGGAAATTGACACAAGGACTAATTTATTTCAGTTTTATACTTTTTTAATAAATTTTTTGAAACAAACAAACATACAAGAAGTGAGTTGACGTTAGGTTCACCAAAATGTAGAGTGGGAAAAGAGAACTGCTATGAAATGTGGTTGAAGCAGTCACTAGTGAGGAGGGATCTCAAGGATATCAGTCTAGACTAGTCAGCAAGAGTAAACACAACAAAAACACATAGATATGATGGAGGCAATGCAGAACAAATAGTTTTATTGAATGAAATTTGATTACATCCAACTGATTACAACTGGGTTACAACATACCGACACATAGGCTTGGTAGAATAGGTCACCACTGAGACCTTGAATCAAAAGATCTATCTTCTAGGCACAGTCTATCTTTCTAATACTTTGATTGATTCTAATTGATTACATTCTAAAGTATGATTACAAATATACATATCGATCCAAAGGATCCAATCAGGCCAAAATGGGATCAAAACTCGAAGAACAAGACCTAACTTGCAAAATGAATAAGGTCAGCCTTCACCAAGAGATTCCTCTAAAAAATCCAAAGGATGAAACGTAGAAGGTTAGCCACACTCCAAGAAACATTGAGATCAACACACAAGGCTCCACAAGCTTCAAAATGGGTTCTGGTAGATCACTAGAATAGGTCTCAAGCAACCGATAACAAAGGAACAACCGGTAACAAGAAACTGTCATGGAAATCGGTAGTGACATCTTGCTAGAAAGTGATCCAAATGAGATGTGGTTTGAAAGAAAGAAAGATGATCAAGTATTCAAGTAGAATCCAACTCCACAGGATCCGGTGAGCCAAAACCGGGACACAGAAAGAAAAATTGAAACTGCAAACAAAAAACAAAACAAAAAGGAAAATATTTTTGGTTGATGCAAGATTGCTGTGAACTGGGGATGCTCCTGCATCAGACATCTGGGGTTAATAAAAAAGTGAGCCTCTCACTTTGCTAGGGTTAGAGGGAAACCAAGGTGATCTACCTCTTCCTAAGAAATCCAAGATGAATCTTCAATTGGTCTGCTCTTCCACTTCACAAGATATTCTTTGTACTGACTGTTCCGGGTACTATGCCCAATCCTACTATCCAAAATCTCTTCAATCTGATCTGGTTCCTTCCGGGGCAATTATTTCTCAAGGTCTGCAACACTCTCCTCATTGAATTCTAGTTCATGGTACTCATGAAGATCTACAATGTTGAATATAGGTGAAATACTTAGACTATCTGGTAGCTCTACTTCATATGCATTTCCATAACTGAACTTCCTCAAAATCTTACAGGGTCCAAACTTCTTCATATGCAACTTATTATAAGTTCCAACTGGGAATCTCTCTTTTCTCAAGTATACCATCACTTCATCGCGAACTTCAAATTCCTTATGTCTCCTCTTCTCATCTGCCTTCTCCTTATATTTGTTATTCATGTCTTCTAAATGTTGTTTAACATGAATATGCAATGCTGCCATGTGATCTACAAATTCTTCTACTTCTGAACTCTTCTGGTCTTCACTGATAATGTCTTTCAATTATGCTATTCCTCTAGGATGCACTCCGGTAACAATCTCAAAAGGTGTTTTTCCAATACTTCTATTCACTAAATTATTATAGGCAAACTTTGCTTGTGCAAGGATCAAATCCCAACTTCCAATTTTTATCTCCCACTAAACATCTCAACAAGTTTCCCAAACTCCGGTTAACTACATTTGTCTATCCATCAGTTTGTGGATGAAAAGTAGAACTAAACTTCCAATCTGTCTTCATCTTCTTCCAAAGTGTTCTCCAAAAATAGCCAACAAACTTAGTATCTATATCTGAAACTATGCTCTTAGGTAATCTAGGCAATCTCACCACTTCTTTGAAAATAGGTCTGCTACATGTAATGCATCTGATGTCTTCTTACAAGGTATGAAATGAGCCATATTTGAAAATCTATCCACTACCCCAAATATAGAATCATTCCCTCTCAATGTCTTAGGCAATCCAAGTACAAAATCAATGCTTATATCCTCCCAAGGTCTTACCGGTAATGTCAAAGGTTTATACAATCCCACATCTTGACTACTACCTTTTGCAAATTGACAAACTCTACAACTCTGCACAAATCTCTTAACATCCTTATGAATATGTGGCCAAAAGTACTGCTCACTCACCAATGCAACTATTTTATCAATGCAAAAATGTCCGGCTAAACCTCCACTATGTTTCTCTTTGATTAGGTTCTCTCTCATAGAACTCTTTGGTATTCATAACATAACTCCCTTGAATAACATCCCATCCTGAATGAAATATTCCAACCATTTTCTCCTATCAACCAAAACCGGTTCTCTACATACTTTCCAAGGTTCTGCAAAATCCAGGTCTTCATCATACAAGGTCTTGTAATGTTCAAAACCTAATACTGTCACTCTCATCTCTGTCAGCAAATTCCTTCTCCTACTCAATGCATGAACAAATTTGTTAGATTTTAGGCTTCTATGCTTCAACACAAAGGTGTAACTCTATAAGAGTTCTACCCATCTCATATGTCTCTGATTCAACTTACTCTAACTATTCAAATACTGCAAGGCTTGGTGATCTGTATACACCACAAACTCCTTAGGCAACAAGTAGTGTCTCCATTTCTTCTAGGCTTGAACTATGGCATAAAATTCTTGATCATACACTGAATATCTCTTCTGGGCATCAGTCAATTTCTCACTGAAATATGCTACTCCCTTCTTGACTCAAAACTGCTTCTATTGCTATTCCACTTGCATCACAATCAACTTGAAATACCTTATTGAAATCCAGTAAAGCTAACACAGGCTGCTTAGTTACTTTCTGCTTCAATAATTCAAAACTTTTGTTTGCTCCGGTGGTCCACTTGAATTCCTTTTAATCTCCTCTCATGGTCTCAGTCATAGGGTTACAAACTAAACTGAAATTTTTGATAAACTTCCGGTAAAAACTAGCCAATCCATGAAATGATCTTACCTCTCCAATGCTTTGTAGTATAGGGCACTCAACAATGGCTTTCAATTTCTCAAGGTCCATCTTCAAACCATCCTCATATATCATAACTCCCAAATAGACTAACTCATCCTTCATGAAAGTACACTTCTTGATATTGATCAACAACTTTTCTTCTCTCAACCTCTGCAAAACTTGTCTTAACTGTAACAAATGCTCCTCTTTTTTTCTACTAAAAATCAGAATGTCATTCAAATATACAATAACAAAATTATTTAATAATTTCTTCAATACCTCACTCATCAACCTCATGAAACTAGTCAGTGCATTAGTCAATCCAAAAGGCATCACCAACCATTTATATAGTCCTTCATTTGTCTTAAATGCCATCTTCCACTCATCACCGTCTCTGATCCCAATCTGATGATATCTATTCTTCAAATCTATCTTTGTAAAGTATTTTTCTCCACTCAAACAATCCATTATATCATCCATCCTAGGCAAAGGAAACCAATATTTCATTATGATCTTGTTTATTTCTCTTGAATCGATACACATCCCCCATTCTCTATTCTTCTTAGGTGCTAATACTACTGGTACTACACAAGGGCTCATAATCTCTCTGATCAAACCTTTCTTCAACAACTCTTGCACTTGTCTATTCAGTTTTTCATTCTCTGCCGGTGTCAACTAATGTGTAGCTTTGTTAGGCAAACTAGCTCTAGGAACCAAGTCCATGCAATGACTAATACTTCTAACAGGTGGAAATCCATCAGGTACATTATCTAAAATGATGTCCTCATATTCTGTCAGCAAATCTCTTATCTCTGCCAGCTATTCTCCTTCCGGTTCCAGTCTCTCAGTCTTCTTAGGAACTAAGGCAAAACACACATTCTCATGTCTCAGTCCCTCCATGAATTTCCTTCCATCTACTAAACAAATTTTGGTATTTGTACAGACTTCCCTCTTCAAAGGTTCCTCCAAAGGTAACAAGGGTTGCTTCATCCCATTGGCCACAATAGTGTATTTTGTTAGGATTCCAAAAGATACTGAGAGGGGGGGGGGGTGAATCAGTATCTAACCAGTTTATGGATTTTCTAAACTTATTAAATGAATTGCATGCCAAAACAGTGTATTGGTAAACCAGAATTAATGTAGTAAATAAGAACAATAAACACAACATAGAAAGCACACTATAAAACAATATTTTTAATGAGGAAACCCCATGTGGGAAAAACCTCAGTGGGATTTGTGACCCATAATATTCGCTAACTGGCCAATAAGTGAATATTATTGATACAATAGGGGCCTGCACATGTAGAAAGGCCAACTGCCTAAAGCTCACTACTTAAATACAAAAAGGGAAGTTTCACTGACTTACAAAAGTGGATTATATAAATCCAATATCATGTACTGCTTCGGTTCAACATCTGCTATGCCAGGTTCAGTATCAATTTAAGCTCATACAACTTCCAAAACTCTATTCCAAGGTCTGCCTTAATATTCACATCTACCTATTACAATCCTTCCATATATTTCACTCCTTACAAATGATTTACAAGATCTCATACTTATATGAGTCCTAATACAATTCACCTTGTCGACTTACAAAAAGATTTTACAATTAAATACAAAATACAATAAACAAAATCTTGTCGGCCATGGTGCCGGTAAACATCTTTGCCCGTGCCATAGGATTATAAGGTTTCCATTAGTGACAATACCTTCAATCACCTACAATTTCTCATTGGAGTGTGCATTTGCCAACAATCTCCCCCTTTGGCATTGATGGCAACACTCATGAGAAAAAGCCAAAAAGTGTATCCAAAAGTGTTGTCCAAAACCGTCTTACCAAAAACTGTCAATCTGTGCTCCCCTAAGCAGATGATCTCTTCTGTCATACATGTTTCTCATCCTTATTCCTTTTTCTCATCCTCTACTACTCCCCCTTTGGCATCAATGACAAAGGCTGCCATTTAATGTCAATTGAGTGTAGTTCCTGTTATGATCCCTGTAACCAGTGGGTTAAAAAAGCAACATTCAAACTATTGTAGAATCTTTCACTATCCTTTAGTGTTTCTTCAGTCCTCTAGATTGTATCGGTGAGTAAGTGCATTTTCTCTTCTAGTGTCTTAAGTCCTAGAACAAGAGCCTCAAAAATCTCTTTTCTCAAAGAGATGAGGATATCTATTTTATGACCTAGTTTGCACTTCAGTTCTTGTGCCTTAAACCTTAATCTCTCTTTATCTTTTTCAAAATTTTCAATTTTCTCTTCAAAGCCAGTAATTCCTCGTTCTACTACTGATAATGAATTTGATGAACCTATTAAATTGTCAACAATATCACTGATTTCCTTTTGTGCTCTGCTGATCTCTTTGTCTAAATCCTCTGTCAAAATGTTTGTCTCACATGTGTCTCTATACAATTTCTTGAAGTCCAAAATTGTCTTTCCTAGTGCCGGTAATAATGTGTCTATATGTTTCTTACTCTTCTTTACTGTCTCCTCAAAGAATTTTTCCTTCTCTTTATTCACTTTCTCTCTAAAAGTCTCCTCATTGATTTGATCAATTGATAGAAGATTGTTGGTTATGTACTTACACAATGTGTCTAATTGGCCTAAAGAATCTTTATTCTCTATATTACACTTGGGTGCAATCATCTTCAAAATTGGTATGGTGTCATCAATAGCCTTATATGCTAGTACATTACAATTTGTTATTTTCTTGATTGAATATAATAATACCTCTGTCACATTAGTTGGTCTAAATTTGGTTATAGAGGTTTTGGATGACTCTCCAACTACCTTCATAATTTGTAATCCACCAGTGGTAGTAATAGCTTTGCTTTCCTCTTTCTCTGGAGGGTCAGTTTGTGTCTGGATTTCAGCTACCAAAGGTTTAGGTTTTTTAGTTGTAGCTGGTGGCACTGTCTCTGTATGTACCTGTTTCTCTATACTCTCTACTGATGGTTTCTCTAATGGTGCCTCTGATGATTTTACAATGATATCCACTGCCAGTTTTTCTATTTGCACCTTCGTACTGTCCACTACCAGTGACTCAGTAGATACATCAGTATGTATATTAATGGTATCTTCCTTTCCTGTATCTGGGGAATCAGTTGCCTGTTCAGTTTGTTGTTCAGTCCCAATTTCAATGTTTCCAACTGTATTCTCCATATTTGTCTCAACTTTAGTGTCTTCTACTAGTGGCTCAGTTGCCACATCTCTTTTCTCACTTGTTTCCTTATCCACCACAATGTTAACTTCCTATGTGTCGATATTCATTGTGTACAACATCTCAGAAACATGATTTGTGTCCTCATGTGGTGTTTCCATACTCTCTGTTGCCAGTGGTGTATCAGAAAGAGGTGGGGGTAAGTTATCTATTATCTTTATACTCGGAGGACTACCTACTTCACCTTTCCCCTTATCATTTTCCTTTTGATAGACTTTAAAAGTCTTTGGTCTCTTAAGCTCTTCTTGTTTCTCTTTCTCAACAAAGAATATATCCCACTTATCTATAGTCTCTTCTATGATCTCATTAACTCTGCCAACCATTAGTGCTACATGCCAATGACCAGTTGAAAATATAGTCTGGTTAGCCTCACTTATTAGTTCATCAATTTCTTTTGTTGAATTCATTGGGTGAACTGCAAGTAGTTTCTCTATCTTCATCTTTTTATCCAATTCAACAATTGCTTCTCTCCTTGCTTCTAACCTTCTATACAACTCATTGGGTAAATCATCTACAACCTCAATCAAAAATTTCTTGTAGATATCCAAGTGTAAGATAACATTGTTTTCAATGCTTTCCTTTTCATCACTATTAAAAGTATCATACAACTTGCTAATGTTTGATAAGTTACAATTTTACGTTATCTCATTCAAAAGGTTTTCAAGGGGAGGAACAACTTGTTTTTCTTTTCTTTTCTTTGGTGTTTACTTCTTTGCCAGAGGCCTAACTGCCTGTTGTTTCTGTCTTGTTCTCTTAGGTGTAGGAGCAGGTGCCGATGAAGGTTTCCTTTTCCTTACTACCCTTTTAAACTCTGCTGGTATTTCATTGTCAAAGGAGGTACCAAATGGTGAAAGATGTGTTTCCGGTTGTAATCCTTCCAAGTCACTCTCCTTAATACTAGTTTTATTAAATACATTGCTTTTGCCTGCCTTATTCCTTTTCTAACTATTTGTTTAGTTTTTTTAAATCTTTTCTGAGATTGAATACTACTTTCAATTGTTTCAGCATTTCCAAATATTTCTTCAGTTGGTTCTTTAGGAGCTTCTAAGAGGGCTTTTGCATAAGTTTCAATTATGTTCTCATCTGCCTCATATCCCATTTCCGTAACCCAAATAGTCCTTGGGACCACTGCCTCCATCCAAATCTCATCCTTCTTTATTACAAAGCATATCTCCTTTTGATATTTATCTACTATAGATTGAGATAGCCTTATCCTAGTTTTCATTCTATCTTTCAGTGTCTGAAAGTGTTCATTTATGTTCTTTTCTATGTCATCTCCCATGTTGTTTAGTATGTCAAGAAGTTGTTTTCCTATTGGTATGTCAAAACCAAAATCCTTTCTACCAATATCGGGTACTTCCTTGGTAATATACAACATTAAACAGACAAGTAAGTTGCCAAATTTGAATGTACCTTTCTTATCACCTTTGATCTTCTTCATATTGTCTATCAGTTCATCCTTCAACCATTCACATATGTCAATCTTTGCATTGTTGTTTACCATGTCATAGGCACTCTTGATACATAAGCTAGAAACATAGTTTAATCTGTTAGCATGTGTAACTTTGTATCCAAGAATCATGCTGATGAACCTTACATTGATATCCTTTACATCATTTACTCTCAAGGATCTTTTGTGAAAGGTTGCGCCGGTTAGGGTCATTACAGTGTCATTTGGAACCTTTTTAGTCTTGTTAGGCCTGCTACCGGTGGAAGGTAAGCCTGTTACTGCCCTAACTGCTTCTTTGGTTATCTTGTGAATGGAATCCAACCAAAAGAACTCCCCATGAACTCTACTTAACACAATCCTTATAACATCCTTTGGAAAATCAATGATACTAAGAATCTCCACAAAACCTAGGGTTTCAACTATCTTATGTTCCGGTTTAACATTTCCATTTACATCACATATAACAGTCCTATACATGTTTTTAATTTCATCATCTCCTAGTTCTTCTATATGACAATGTATGTAGATTCTAGGATCCTTAGCATATAGAACTCCTTTGGGTATTTTTGAGAATGCTCCTAGGGTATCATCTTTCTTTGCAATTTTGGGAATAATCTTAAATACGGGTCTAGGGCGCTTAACAACTTCAATTACAGTAGGGTTTGCAATAAATTTAGGTGCAGAGGAGGAAGCCATTGTTATAAATACCTTAATTTTCCTTTAGGTATGAGTGCTTGAATGATTTGCTTTACTTCTCACTATGGATGCCTTCGCATGGGATTTTCACACTCTCAGGAAATTTGAATGCTCGGTGAATGAAAAAGAGCCAAAATAATTGCTTTATAATGTCATTTCCTTCAACTACCACATTAAATGCCTACCGGTTAAGTGAAACTTAACACATCTATCGGTAAAGAAGTATTTCAACTTCTCACCATAAATCGAGGGTAAATTAGCATGTTTTTCAATTCATTGCCATACGCCCAAAAGGTTTCTTTTCAGTTAGATGAAGAATCTCCTGCCGGTGGAGTGATACTCTGTTCTACTGGTGAAGGAATAGCTTCATTAACATTCATATCTAACTTTATGATCCATTGTTTTGAAAATTTTTGCTTTACTTCTTCAACCTTCTCTTTACCTTTCAAATTGGGTGCTTTATTATTTGTCGGTGATGCCTTACTTCTACAAAACTTTTCAATATGTCCAATCTTGTTACAAGCATAACAAGTCACATTGTTTTTCTGAATAGCTTTTCCATATCCTATGCTGGTATGTGTTCTGCATTGATTAAATAAGTGTCCAAATCTTCCACAAACATAACATCTTACATTCATTCTACAATTTTTTGAATTATGTCCAACTTTGTTGCATTTAGAACATTGATCGGTGGGTGCATTGGTGTTCTGATAGTTTCTAGATCTACACTGATTTTCTCTATGACCATACTTGTTACAGTTAAAGCATTTTCTATTGAATTTGTAGGTATTAGGTCATCTTACCAGTTTACTGTGATCATGATTGTTTGCAGTACCAGAGTTTTCACCAACTTCAAAGCCAAGGCCATTAGTATCTCCATTGGGTTTCTGATTTTTCAACATGTGATCAAGTTCTTCTGAACTTTTCTTGAATTTCTCCTTGTGTTGATTTGCAATAGCCAACTCATTTTCTAAGGAATCTTTCTATCTCATGAGTTCAATTTTATCATGCTCCAAGTGAATTATATCTGTCTTCAACATATCATTTTCATGACTGAATCTTAGATTTTCATTTCCAGCATCATTGATTCTCCTAGCCAAGTCATCTTCATTCTTCTTTCAATCTTCAATGTCTTTACAAAACCTCATAGTCATATCTTGCATCTCATTCCTCAAGGCCATTTTATCCCGCTTCATCTTGCTTACAAGATTATTAAGAGTTTCTTTTTCATCATCATCACTTTGTATCTTCTCATGAAGTTCTCTTCTTTTGTTCCTAGCAATAGTGAGATTTTCTTGAAGTCCTTGAATGATTTCCTATGCAGCCTTCAAATCATCTTCAAGTTTCATATTCTTCAATTTTTCTACATCATAATCTGCAAGAGCTGTTTCCAATTGCTTTCTCAAGTTTTCCATCTGTACCGGTGTCAAAATCTTCCTCAAGCTATTAGGCTTTTGAAAATAGAGGACCAGGCTCTGATACCAATTGTTAGGATTCCCAAAGATACTGAGAGGAGGGGGGGGTGAATCAGTATCTAACCGGTTTATGGATTTTCTAAACTTATTAAATGAATTGCATGCCAAAACAGTGTACTGGTAAACCAGAATTAATGTAGTAAATAAGAACAGTAAACACAACATAGAAAGCACACCATAACACAATATTTTTAATGAGGAAACCCGGTGTGGGAAAAACCTCGGTGGGATTTGTGATCCACAATATTTTCTCACTGGCCAATAAGTGAATATTACTGATACAATAGGGGCCTGCACATGCAGGAAGGCCAACTGCCTAAAGCTCACTGCTTAAGTACAAAAAGGGAAGTCTCACTGACTTACAAAAGTGGATTATATAAATCCAATGTCATGTACTGCTCCGGTTTAGCATCTACTATGCCAGGTTCAGTACTGGTTTAAGCTCATACAACTTCCAAAACCCTATTCCAAGGTTTACCTTAGTATTCACATCTTCCTATTACATTCCTTCCATATATTCCACACACTACAAATGATTTACAAGATCTCATACTTATATGAGTCGTAATACAATTCACCTTGTCGGCTTACAAAAAGATTTTACAATTAAATACAAAATACAATAAACAAAATCATGTCGGCCATGATGCCGGTAAACATCTTTGCCCATGCCGGTGCTGGTGTTTGTGTCTGTGCCAGTGTCTACCGGTGCCATAGGATTGTAAGGTTGCCATCAATGACAATACCTTCAATCACCTACAATTTCTCATTGGAGTGTACATTTGCCAACATATTTATTCTTCCTCCCATCATGTATTGTCTGTCTATCAAGCTGCCAAGGTCTTCCCAACAAAAGGTGACAAATATCCATAGGCATAATATCACACAAAACTTCATCATGATAATTCCCAATTTTCAATTTTACCAAATGCTATTCATTTACTAACAACTTATATTCATCCTAAATCAATGCTATCTGATAAGGCTTAGGGTGTTTCAATCTCCAATTTAAACTTATTCACCATCTCTTCTGAAACAAGATTATCTGAACTACCACTATCAATAACAACTTTACAACACTTACCAAATACCTTACATTTGGTCTTGAACAAGTTCTTCCTCTGCAAGGGTTCTTCATCTCCTCCCGTATGACATAAAGCTCTCCTCATCATCAATAGTTCCCCATCTTTTGGTTTATTGTATGATCCGGTGGGGTTTTCATCCACCACTACTTCTCTTTCGATAGCCTCTGTCTTCTTACATTCAAATGCACGGTGTCCTTCTCCTCCACACTTAAAGCCGGTTCCTCTAAATGTCCTCTTGTGTTGTCTTCCAAAGTTCTCATTCTGGTAACCATCGGGTTCTCTCCTCTGGTATAAATTTCTATCATCCTTTCGGTATGAATTACCTTCCTTGCTCACTTCCTTGTCCTTGTTCTGATCTATACCAGTTCCTCTTCCTCCGATATATCCTCTTCCTCCTTGAAATCTTCCTCTGGAAAACCTTCCACCTCTACCTCTCTGTCTCTGCTCATGTCTTTTATTCAACTTCTCTTTAGCCTTTAGTGCATACTGGTAAGCCTCTTCAACACTCTTCAATTTGATCATATTGAGTTCATCTTGTATAGACATCCACAATCCGTTCAAATATCTTGCAGTTTATTCAACTTCATCATCAACATGTCCAGATCTAATGTTCAATTTGTAAAATGCTTCGGTATACTCCTTCACACTAGATTCTTTTGTCTCAGGTTCTACAATTTCCAGAACAAATCCACTTGATAATTCATTGGGACAAATTTTGATTTTAACTTGGCAATAATCCGATCCCATGTCAATCTTTTCTTTACCTCTTCTTTGTCCATCAACTTGCAAATGTTCCCACCAAAGAGATGCATGACCTTTCAACCGAATACATTCATATTTCACCTTCCTCTCTTCGGCAGTGTTTTCAAAATTAAAATACTTCTCCATCTCTGAGATCCAATCCATCAATTCATTCGAATCCAACTTCCCATCATATTCTAGTGGGATAAAATGAGGTTTAGTGTTCACCCTACTCAAAACCCTTAAAAACATTTCTTCATCCAGATCAACTACCGGTAGGTTTACTTGTTCTACTAGGGCTTCTTCTCCTTCATCTTTTCTTACATCTTCAATATGTCGGCCTCTTCTCTAGGCTGTCTCAACAATTCTAACCGAGCTTCTATTCCTCACAACATCTCCATCACAATAGGGTCTACATTCTCACGCACTCCACCATTCCTAGTTCCTCTTCGCGCCATTGATTCATGTTAGTCCTCTGCAATTGCAGGTCAGATCCACAATCCGCCACCCTACAACAAAATTTAGGACTCATGACCTACGGATTGAAACTTCGCTTTGATACCACTTGAAGCAGTCATCGATGAGGAGGGACCTCAAGGAGATCAGTTCAGACTGGTCATCAAGAGTAAACATAACGGAAACACACAGATATGATAGAGGCAATGCATAACATATAGTTTTATTGCATGAAATTTGATTACATCCAACTGGTAACAACCGGGTTACAACATACCGACACATAGGTCTGGTAGAATAGGTCACAATCGGGACCTTGAATCGAAAGATCTATCTTCTAGGCACAATCTATCTTTCTGATACTTTGATTGATTCTAATCGATTACATTATAAAGCATGATTACAAATATATATATCGATCCAAAGGATCCAGTCGACCCAAAAAGGCAATCAAAACCCGAAGAACAAGACCTAACATGCAAAATGAATAAGGTTGGCCTCCGCCAAGAGATTCCTCCAAAAATTACAAAGGATGAAACATAGAAGGTTGGCCACATGCCAAGAAACATCGAGATCAATACACAAGGATCCGCAAGCTTCAGAATGGGTTTCGGTAGATCACTAGAATAGGTCTCAGGAACCCGGTAACAAAAGAACAACTGGTAACAAGAAACTGTTATGAAAACCAATAGTGATATCTTGCTAGAAAGTGATCCAAATGAGATGTGGTTTGAAAGAAAGAAAGATTATCAAGTAGAATCCAACTCCACAGGATCCAACACTAGTACATTTGGAGCGGTTTTCTGACGAGCGTTCGTCGGAACTCAGACAAGTAAATGCCAACATTCAGACATATTCAGGAAGTAAATCCTTGTCGCTATTTTTTTGTCGATGATTCTGACGATAGGATTCATGTGAAAATTCCGATGACCCCACATCAAAAATTTCTATGCACCCGCGACATGTTTTTTTGACGAGGAGACGTCGAAACTCTGACCTCATTGCATCCTCTATTGTTGCAACCTTTGCCGATGACCCTTTATTTATCGTTGTAACCTTTACTGATGCATTTTACTTTTGTCAGTGTCCATAAAGATAAGTCTTTTCGATAGCCTCATCTGTTATTGACAGGACAAGATTTCTTCATTGCCGCTAGGTGGCATGTTTGTTTGATGAGACATCGAAATTACAACCTCATTGCATCCTTTATCGCTATAACCTTTGCCGATGACCCTTTATCGTTGTTACCTTTTCTGATGCATTTTACTATTGCTAGTGTCTATCAAGATAAGTCTTACTGATAACCTCATCGGCTATCAACAAGAAATGATTTCTCCATTGCCACTAGTGTGTGTTCTACCGATGGACCATCTTCAAGGAGATGTCAGAATTTTGACGATTATGACGACAGACAAGGCTGCATCTTGTGACATTTTTTTCATTGCAGGTATGGAAACATCGTCGATTGTCTTATGGTGTTTGTCAGAATTCCGACCTTCCTCAACATTAAAAAAAAAAATCTCGACTGCTTTTGTCTACACCGATGACCCTTTATCACTGTATCCTTTGCCAATGCATTTTACTTTTTGCCAGTGTCCATCGGGATAAGTCTTACCAATATCCTTATCGGCTAGTGGCAAGACAAGATTTCTCCATTGCTGCTAGTGTGTGTTCTACCGATGGACTTAAACGGTGTATGCTATCCCGATCACATGCTTCTACTTGTCAGTGTTACCATCGGGTTTGACTTTTGCCGATTACAAAGGATTAATATCAACAACATTAATATCAGTGAGCTTACAAAGGATTAAGTGCAGTAGGTACTTCATTATCAGGAAGATAAAGATGAAATAGCTACAAGAATGCTTGAGAAGACTTATCATAAGGAATCATAATAGTAAATGCCAAAAATGTCTTGCAACCGGTACATAAAGCATTCATAAATAGTCATATTGTTGTTTAAAAATACTATCAAAGGAGGATATTATAAAGACAGAGACCTAGAACTTAGTATGTAGTCATGGATAACAGTGTAGGGTTAGGTATAGTCATAGACCTTGTTTAAAGGGCAACATGTGATAGTGCATGTGCCTAAGGAAAACTCTACAAAATAGTGAGCAGTAAGACTATCAAGAATAGTATTTCAGTCTTAGGCATACACAACTCAAGGAGATAATGATTAACAAAGAAAGCACTTACAAAGATATATCTAGTCATAAAAGATAATTATCCTAGTTGGAGACATGAGAATATTGTAAAACACAAAGTAGACAGTGCCATCATAAGGCGTACACTCCATTTATAGGCTCCAAACTTAAGGGCAAT
This sequence comes from Cryptomeria japonica, assembly GCF_030272615.1. Lineage (NCBI taxonomy): Eukaryota > Viridiplantae > Streptophyta > Pinopsida > Cupressales > Cupressaceae > Cryptomeria > Cryptomeria japonica. The sequence continues at coordinate 319,990,881 of NC_081405.1, read as the reverse complement.
ACAAGGAGATTCCATCAATGCCAATTGTAGTCCATAAAAGCCTTGTCGCAAAGAAAATCAAAGATGAAGTACAATCATAGAGAGATAAGAAGATCAAGTCTATCAAAAAAAAAAGAACTCAAAGGCATTCAAAGATGTAATCATCATAAGGCATGCACAAAGGCTCAGTACAATGGTGATATAGTGTTGTAGACTAGTAATGAGGAGTGAAGAATAAGGATTATGATAGAAATCAAGTTCTAAATACAGAGACACATGACAATAAGTTTGAGATTAGACAATGCAACATGGAGATATGATCACCTTCTATGAGAAATGAAAGTGCAATCATGATAGTATTTTTTAGTAGATTGGAATACCATAAACATGCACATGGAAATGACTAAAGAGTGGGAGTTTCAGTTAAGTGAACTTCAAGTTAGAATGCAAGTTCTTAGTATCATTCATCAGTTCAGGCATTAGTTTTTAGAGAAAATGTGGATTTCTAAGTTCATCATCAGTTTGAGGCCTGAAAAGGTGGAGTTTTGAGGACAATTTCATCAGTTCTACATCAATTAGAAGCCCCTCATAGGTCATACGTGATACAAGATGGCCTTTAGATAATTTAACAACTAATTTACCGATTCGGGTACACCTACAGATACAAAATCGGGGACGGATTCTTGAAATCAGCAAAAAAATTCCTTGGGTATGGGTACAAGTACATCCACACACACACACATATATATGAAAAAATCCACTACAATGATATAATAGCAGCTGAGAGAAAATGTAATCTTGAATTTATTTAGTTTATGATAGACTAAAATGAAATCAAAGTAAACACTCATACAATGAATTGCATAGATGCAGAAACTGATTTGATTAATGATGCTCAATTAGGTCTTGAAACCCTCAGGAAAAACATTGACAATACTAGATCTAGTCATCAAGATAACAGGACGACAAAATCTAGTGATAAATAATACCACTATAACTATTAGAAGATCTGAGAGCAGATTAATAATCAATATGATAACCAGTTGACCAATAAGAAATCACTAATAGCAGTTTCACATCCTTATGACAATATGGAGAAATCAACAAAAATAGAAATAAAGATCAGATTGCACAAATGATGACAGGCTGTGTATTTATGACAATTGCAATTTGAATAGTAGTTTGGGTCAGATCACACCCCTTACAAAAGCTTTCAACATATATGAGATAACAATTTAAATTGTACACTTTGCATCCAACACTACTTTATTAATTTGCTCCAAAATTAGGCACAACAAATGATGAATAATCACTGAGGACCCAACCAACTAAGAAGGACCTTGGAGGAATCCAAGGGGAATTAGGCTTGGACCAGGACCTAGGCAAAATTAGAATCATGATCCAGGGGTTTTAGTGAAGAATCAATAACTTGGTTTAACAGTCAGTTTCTAGTAGTTCCATCTCCTTTTATGCATGCTCTTTCTTCAAATTCGACCCAACATAAACCTAAAATGAACAATGAATGAACAAAATGAGGCAGTGTGTCTATTCTAAAACAAAATGAATAAATGTTAAGGAATGAACAAAGAAAGTTTTTCTATTATAGAACAAAATAAACTCACAAAACCAATGAGGCATGCATTCACTTGTAATGGGGAACTTTCTCGTAGAAGCATGTTCACAACCTACAACATTGAATATGTAACCTGCAAACAAGATGCTTAGCATCAATAAGATTAACACTGGAGCATAATGAAATATTGAAAAGTTCGTTACCTTATTGAGCTTCTCTTTATTTCAAGAATAGTTTAATATTCTCTACTTAACAGGGCCAACCACACAAAGGTGGAAGCTCATTTGGACCCTCCCAAACTAAGAAAAATGATGTCGCAAGTACAAAAGTATAAATAACTTGAAATGTTATTTATGAAATGATGTTTCAGTATAATATACCCAATTGAAATACTTAAACATAGAAAAATTGAAAAACGAACCAAAACCATTGAGCATTCAAAATAGTAACATCATGAACAACAGTCATTGACAGATCACAAGAGCAACAACTATATTACAACAATGTCAAAGCACTCTAATAAGATGAAAGTAGTGATAAGGTCAGGAAGGTTTAGAAAGACTTGAGGGATCCTATAGCCTCTCTGCATCAATAGGATTCTCTAGAGTTTGCGAACTAGGCAAAGCAGTAAGTCAAGATTAGCTACATTTAAAGGAATTTGAAGGTGACCAACTCCCATCCATCTGTGATTTGGCTCCTGTAAACCAACCATTAGCTAGGCAAATTGAAGGTGGCACTAAGATGAGACAAGGCAAACATAGATCCTCTCAAGGTGCATATTGAAGGATAGAAATCTTATCAAACATTTCTTGGAGTGATAAAAAATGTAAATGTGATTGTGGCTACTTATCAAAAGGTTTTCAATATTCCTTTGAAGCAAAAAAATGTGTTGTTATCAGATGATAGATATGGATGAGCTTTCACTTTGACAAATTTTGCCAAAATGTATGCTTGAAAAGTATCTTAAATAATAACTAGGAATAGTGGAGTCCATTTTTGTGTTAGAGGTTTTGTTCACTTTATATTGAACCCATTAAGAAGATTATAAACATTTGTATTCATAAGGAAAAGAAAAAGTTACAATTTTTTTTTGAAATCTTCACTATTGGCAAAAGTCAACCGGATGGTAACACTTAAGACAAGTAGAAGCATGTGATCGAGATAAAATACACTGATGAAGTCCATCGGTAGAACACACACAAGCGACAATGGATAAATCCTATCTTGCCGATATCCGATGAGGCTATTGGTAAGACTATTCCCGATGAGAATGTTGGCAAATCTTATGCTGAGACATAACATATCAGGAGGAGCTATGCCGAGGGAAAAGGCATTAGGGAAATTATGCCCATTGCCTGAACACATTTTAAGCTATCTCGATGCCTGATGAGACTAGCGGGATAAATCTCATCGATCAGTAGGAAGAGAGGTCATCGACTTATGTTATCTCGATGAGTAAGAAGAAATTAGGAGGCTATGAAAATCATCGAACCAACATATGCCGATCAAATGGTAATCTCAATGTATTGAAGAAAGGGAGAGAGTTATGTCGATGGTGCCAAAATAAAATTACATCGGGAAGACCTATGCCTATGAGCTATTGTCAAATCAAATTTCAAAACTGAAGTAAAGGAATCTTATTAAATGTTTGCATTAGGTTCATTCGAAGCCAATTTATGAGATGCTAATCATTGTGAGTTTGGAATTGAATACATTTGTTATATAATTTAACTTTCCTAACATAAATCTCACACAATGAAGGAAATTGACAGAATATAGACTTCTAATTCATAAAGGGTAGAGTGAGAAATTGCAATTGCAGAAATGGAGGTGTCTAGTTCTATAGGGAAAAAGAGATCAGCCAAGAGTTCAAAGTTAGGAGCCAAGAAAGCCAAAATAGGAGAAGACGCCCCAGTTGGAAAATTGAACTAGGATATGATTGATCAAATGCAAGCCTCTGGCCCTAAGTCTAGAAGATTGAAAGAACATCTACCTAGATGGGATCAATTGGAAGATAGGCACAAGGATGTCGGGGATGTTTGGACTAGGGTAAGGGGCTATGAATTGTTTTTATTCCATTACTTGAGGAGAAATAAGGAGGTTTCACTCTACAACCCCTGGGTTACAAATCTGGGTAAGCTAATTGTCCCTAATGTTTTTGTAAATTTGAAAGTTTTAGAGATTCTAGTGAGAAATTATAATTCTATGGGCAGATACATTCAGACTCCAAATGGAGAAGCCTTCATAAGGTTTTCAGTAAACACTATAAATGAAGTGTTCAACCTAGATTCTGGTTTTGATAAATCTTTGTCTTTTGGGGAATTGGAAGAGGAATATCAAAGAATGGACACTACATACCTTGGTGGAAACTAGCTGTCCATAAAGAAGAAGTGAGAGAACTTACAAAACATGACAGACCACCATTTAACATTGATTTGTTCAGAGGTTACCTTTAGTACACCTATATGTCTTGTGGGTAGTTAGGAGGCATTGAGGTTCCATACCTCACGAGTATTGGGCCATTAGTTTTAGCTTCAAACATTCAAATGTATGAACCCAGGCCATTTGATTATGTGTCATATTTGGTGGAGAGATTGCATGAGGGTTTTTTGAACCTCAGGGATAATAATTTCCCTAATTTTAATTTTTACTCATTATTGATGCATTTAATCTTATTCTATGGATGTTTTAGGGGTATGTGGCCCGAAAAATTGAGGCTTAAGGTCAGAAATAGGCAAGGGAGGAGAAACCTGTTCAATTATGGACTTCTATTTGGGATTCTTGTTACACAGGATCAAATTATATTAAATTTGAGGAATGGATAGTAAATCCAGTTTATCAGATGTATGGATTTCCTTGTGATGGATCAATCTCAGATGATATTAAAATATTTTTAAGATCTAAAGATTTTGATGACAGAAAGATAGTGATTCATAACTAGGGAGATTGGTATGTCCATAAGGACTTCACATGTTTCAAGATATATGGGTTTGAAGGAACTCCCTATATGTTGCCAAAATGTGTTCCCAACCGAATAGCATACTTGGAGATTGTCAGACAATTGAGTGTCTCAAATGCTAAAAGCTTTAGGGATCTGCGTAAGCAAGCTTTCTTGCCAGGTACTCTCAGCTTTGGAGATTTCACAATTGTTTAAACAAAAGCCTATGATGTAATTGACAAGAAATTAATGGAAGAATTTAATTTATTCAAAAATTTTGCAAGAAAGAATTATGATCTAGAAGGACATATCCACTGCTGCAAGAAAAGGAAAAATCTAGGTGATTATTTGCATGTGAGTTTGGAAGTGGAAGATATATTTAGGAACATGGAAGATGCAGAGGCTCAATAAGCGATTGTTAACCTAAACAAACAATTCGAGGAGAAAAGACTGAGGTTAATGGAGATGGAGTTAGAAGAAGAAATGCCAAAAAATGAACCAGAAGACACTAAAGCCATTTCTAGGTTATAGGCAAAGTATGTGGAAGAAGAGTTCAATGAAGATGATTAAATTGTAACTAAAATGAAAATTTATAAAGATGCAAGATTGGATGGACATGCTGCTTTTGTGGTAGATGATGTATCTGTTAAATCCTAAGAATTTAAGTCTTTTCTTTATAATTTCAAAGGCAAAAGGCTAAGGGAGTCTATCCCAAATGTGACACCTAAAAATGAGGTAGAATTATTCAAGAAACTAAAAGAGGATATAGAAGCAGAATTGGTCATAATGACTCCACAGAGAGGGAGACAATTACTGATAGAGGTTGGAGTAATTTTTTTTCTAGGATGGGACCTGAGTGCTTTTATTTTTTATAGTTTATTGCACTTTGATAATAAGGAATTTAAATTGGATATTTAGGGAGTTAATGACACTTTTATTGGGTTAAGGTTTAATCTAGATGTGGAAGAACTAATGCTATGGGCACTGTATCCACCAAACAAGAGACCAAAAATCATTGATGTGGATAGGGAATTTCGACACATGATGAAATTAAAGGTGGGACAAATTGATCCTATTGTCTCAGTAGATATAGGAGTAGATATTTCCAAATTCAACAGGGCACATACAATTAGAGTGGTAAGGGAAAGGAATCAGTACAAAGCTATGTATGAGGAGGCCATCAAAAGAAGTGGACATTCTGAACCCATGTTGCTTTCTCCCAAAAATTCAAAATGGAAGAAGAAATGTGAGGTATTGGAGCAGGAAAATCAAAGAATTCTAAAACATATGCAAAGTGTAAGAATTGATACTACTTCTTTCTTATTGAATAAAAGATTTGAAAAGCTGCAGGCTCACTTGGAAGACTTTTGGGTTGTGTTTCAGAAAAATGTGGACAATGTAGTATCACATAATAGGATAAAAAATAGACTAGGGGTCAAGCTGCATGAGAAAAATTTGGAGGGAGCAGATGCCAAAGAGATTGAGAAAATTGAAAGTCTACTTGCAAAGCATGATAAATTCGATGCAAAATTTCAAAACGAATATGATGAGTGTAAAGATATAATCTAACATGGTGTTCCTATAAAAGTTGACCAGAAAGGTGAAATTAGGGATATAGATAAATGGATTGCTGAATGCCAGAGTCTCCTAAGTGTTTCCCTTGATGCTTCCCAAACAGATGGAATATAGTTACATGAAACCACTGCATAGATGGAGCAATTTATCACATTGGAGATTGTTTTCAGGGATGTGATTTATGATGCGGATACCTATAAGTTGGAAAACTATTTGGAGAATATTAAGAACTATGGCAAAGTGCTTGGCAATTAGCTCTTGTTTCAAATGTTTCAAATTGTTGTCTTTTAAAGTCTTAAGTAATATGTTTGTTATGTTGGTAGTTGTGTTAGGGTCAGTGAGTTGGTTTTTTTTTAAGTTAAGATATTAGTTAGTGTAATTCTGAATGAAGGGGTATGCCCTTTCATTTTGAATCTGAATCCTCATAAATATATAGAGAGGATCTTTTGATGAAATGAGAGATAAATTCAGAGATGCAATTATATACAATACTCTTGGGGTTTATTTTCTAGAAATGCCAAATTGGTGAAAAGATATTGTGCTATATGTAATCAATTGATTATCTTATGTTTATTTCAATACAAAGATCAAGTGTTATTCATCTCTGATGGTATTTATCTTTTTGATTGTTTGATTAGTTCCCTATGATAAATCTATTCATTTAGATTGTTTCAATGTACTATCCTATGTTATTATAGTTTGGGTTAAGTTTTAGTTTGCTTATCAATTTGAAGGATTGGATGTCAAGCTTCATTTTGTCTTATTGGTCTTTCAGATCAAAGTTAAATTCAACAAGACTATCTGCAACATTATGTCAGGGGTGAAGGCACTGGTCTACTATTGTTTGAAGATAATTTAATCAGGTGTTTTCAAGGTAATCTCAATTAAGAAATCTGTAATGTCCCCACTTTGAAATATGATTGAATAATATATAATAATAATAAAATTAAAATACAAAAGATTAAAAAAAGAACATTTAAATTAAAATATAAATTAAATATAATTTATATTTAATATTAAGTTAATGAATGATCAAAAGACATAAAATGAAAAGGTGTGACTCCATCAAACATGAGATATAAAAGGGAGAAGATAAACTCATTTGAAAGGGGGATAGTTGGGGAATGAGAGGTGCAGATCTTATTTAAATAAGAATTGCAGATCTGATTGTGAAAGGTTGTGTCCCTTTTAAAGGGAAGAAATAATGAAGAGGTGCACTCTTTCAAAGGGTGCTATTGGTGAAAGGGTGTGTCTCTTACCAAAAGGTATACATGAAGAGAATTTGATAGTAAAATTAATATAGAACATGGAGGAAACTATAGAGGATTGTAATCTGGTTTGTGCACATGATAATCACATCCAAGCTTCCACCCTTTTTCTAGTATGTATTTCTGTTTAGCACTTGCATATATTGCAACCCCCGTATTAATCTCTGTTTATTATTGGTCTAATACTTCTACAATAATAAGTTCTTACAATAATAATAATAACCTTTATATATACATATATATTAGAACGATCACTGATATTTAGTGGCCAATGTTACTTGAAGATAAAACTAAAAATAATCTGAAAATTACTAATTCTCTGAAATTGTAAGTGCTGACAGATAAATTGGAATTTAATAACCATTCTAATTACTGGTAATAGATTAGACAACTGATGATATTTTGAGCACTAGTAACAAAGTAAATAACTAGTAATAATTTGAGTATTGACAATAACTTCAACAACTAATAATAATTCAAACAATTGATAATAAATTTGAATGCTGGTTATGATTCAAATATTGATAATTTGAATAAACTAAACCAATTCATATCGAGTAGGGAGAACTGCTAAAGGGAACCCTTCCTAATAATATGGGTAGGGAGACCTGCTAAAGGGAACCCTACAAGATCATTAAGTGGGGAGAATTGCTGAAAGGCACCCTGCATGATAAATGGGCAGGGAGAACTGCTATAGGGTACCCTACAAGATCATTAAGTGGGGAGAACTGCTGAAGGGCACCCTACTTGATAAATGGGCAGGGAGAACTGCTATTGGGCACCCTAAAGGATCATTGGGTAGGGAGAACTACTATAGGGCACCCTACATGAAAATATTGGGTAGGGAGAGCTGCTATGTAAGGCACCTTACATGGTTCAATTGGATAAGGGGAAATGGTCAATCAAAACACCCCACCAAATCTTGCATCACAACTCACTAACATAACTTATGATTCTTTCTCCGATATTATTACAAGGATCCCTCTTTATGTTATATGCAGTTAATTCTGTATATAGTTATTTATATGACCATTCCTTAATGAAATTTGTAGCACCTTCTGAGTTTATTTTTGCAGGTGTTTTACTATAGCAGAGGTTAAGGTATTTTCTCTTAACACCTACACTAAGAACTGAGATCCATAACTGGGATATTTTAAGGCATTTTATTAGGGGACATTACAAAATCATACTTCAAATAAAGTAACCTTTTATTTAAAGCATTCATTTACAAACAAGAAATTCAAAGTTTTCAATAATTATTTAATTGAAGTGACAATCTCAGGAATCATTTTCCCTCTAATGCACATAAACCTTGGAAACGTTCAATTCCAATCAGACATACTTGACAATAGTGGGATTAATACCCATCAAAAGTCTCTTCTCAATCTTCAAAACACCCTTTTAAGACAACAAATTAATAGACACCAACCATACTTTGAGGAAGACAAACATGACAAAGGCTCAAAATATCATTGTTATAGACTTATCCTCCAATTTATAGAAAGATCCAATGGTTCAAATGAAAGTTATGATAATTCTTCCAAAACTGCTATAGGATACAAGAAAGACAATATTAAGGCAAACTATACAAGATACACATTATGAAGAAAACTAGTCAAAATTCTTGCTAACATCAAATAAAATGTTTGATTAGATTATACTTTCTTTTAAAGTTCTATACAATACCCAGATTTCTATTAACCCATAACAAAATACGCAACTAACAAATAAAATGAGATAAATTATTCATATTTCAAGTCTCCAACTCAAAATGATTCTGCATGATAGAACCAATATCCATTAGGACTTGTTTCACCTTGTGTTTTATGATGATGAATTCAATGTGTAGGGAAAAATTTATGGGTTGGATCACTCGGTAGCATATCATTTTGATTTAAGGCTAGTTGATATGAGGATGATAGATGGCATACTAGTGCTTGGAATTGGGTAGGATGAATGTTAGTAGGCACATGGGCATATTTTGACACTTTAGTAAGGATCTCTTGATGGATAGATGATAATTTTAAAATATCAAAAATAGATCAATCAATCCTTCTGGGAGAAGAACATCTACAATAGGGATTGTGAGGCGTGATGTGGCTCTTGGTCGATATCTTCTAAATCTTTTGGCCATGGTTGCAATATTATGTGGTCCTGGCAAAGAGATATTATCATTTAAGCTTCATTCAATGGAACATTTCCTTAGTACAAATGAAAAGAATGGAGTTATCGAACAAGTAATGGTTATAGTAACCAACCAAGTTGGTGTTGACATAAACCTAGCAGCATCACATGAATGGATGTTTTGTCCTCTGCAATTTGTAGCTGGCCTTGGACCTAGAAAAGCTGCTTCCATACAAAGGGCTATTTTGAGGGTTGGAAGGGTTTACAATCACAGAGAATTGTTGAACCCTCTAGAAGCTATGAAGCGACTTGTCTTTATAAATGCTGCTGGTTTTTTAAGGGTTAGAGGGATCGGGCAAGAAACTTCTGGGAACCATGTTATGGATCCATTGGATGATACTAGAATTCATCCAGAGTTGTATGAACTAGCCAAGAAAATGGTTGAGGATTTATACTGTGAAGATGCAGGACATGATATAGATGATATGGATGAGGAAACACAAGAAATGACAATTGAACATGCCAAACAATATCCCCATGTGTTAAAGGCCCTTGGTATTGATGAATATGCTAGAAGTGTGGAACAACGAACATCCAATAAAAATTGGGAAACCCTTGCTGACATAAAGATTGAATTGGTACATGGATTTAAGGATTATCGAACACCATATAAAGAGCCATCCCAAAATGAGGAATTTTATCTGCTAACTGGAGAAAATGAAGAGACCCTTTCAGTGGGGAAAATTGTACAAGCAACTACCCGTAGAGTCCTAAATAATCATATAAAAGTTGCTTCCATACAAAGGGCTATTTTGAGGGCTGGAAGGGTTTATAGTCGTAGAGAATTGTTGATCCCTCTAGAAGCTATGAAGTGACTTGCCTTTATAACTGGCAGTCACAAAATGGAGAGGTTAAGGAGGTTGAGGATCCATATTTTGCCAAAGCGGATACCATTAGACAAAGTGAAGAAGTGAATGCAAGGAAAGCAAAGCAACTTGCAAAGAAATCTTGATGACAAGAACGAAAGGACCAACCTCTTGTACAGTTGCTGCTGAGCATCTATCTGCAATAATTGTGCCCATTTCCTCCCAATTTTTGCACCCTGAGACCACGTATAATGATGGCACATAATTAATTTTTTTAATTTAAAATACCACATGTTTGTCGGAAATCTGACATGAAATATGAAATTTGCACTATCAACAAAAGTCAACCCGATGGTAACACACAAGTAGAATCATGTGATCAGGATAAAATACACCAATGAAGTCCATCGATAGAACACACACTAGCAACAATCGAGAAATCTTGTATTGCCGATAGCCAATGATGCTATTGGTAAGATTTATCCCGCTGGACACTGGCAAAAGTAAAATGCATCGACAAAGGTTATGATGATAAAGGGTCAAAGCTTATGCTGAGGAGACATAACATATTGGGAGGAGCTATGCCAAGGGAAAAGGCATCAGGGAAATTGTGCCCATCACCTGAACATATTTTAAGCTATCCCGATGCTCGATGAGACTAGCGGGATAACTCACACTAATCAGTAGGAAGAGAGGTCATTGGCTTATGTTATCCCAATGAGGAAGAAGAAATCAAGAGGATATGAAAATCATCAAACCAACATATGCCGATCAATAGGTAAAATCCATGTTCGTTGGGATGCCGACATGAAATTTCAACATGTCTGAATTTTGATGAACACGGGGTATACTTTAAAAAAAACAAAATTAATCCGACAAAGTAAAAGAAATCCCATAGCCGGTTGGAAATGTTCATCGGTTTTTAATTTGAATTCCGATGTGAAATTTTAACACGTCGAAATTTTGACAACACGAGGTAATTTTTGAAAAAAATAAAATAAATCCAACGAAACAAAAGAAATCCCATAGCTCATCAGAATACCGCTCCAAATGTACTAGTGTGGTGAGCCAAAACCGAGACACACAGAAAGGAAAACCAAAATTGCAAATAGAAAACAAAACAAAAAGGAAAATGTTTTTCGTTGATGCAAGATTGCTGTGAACTGGGGATGCTCCCGCATCAATGGTCAAACCTCTTGAGGAATCACAAACCTCCTCTCCACTTAGAGCAACCTTAAAGTCCTCAAAATGATATGTTAACTCACTATGACTAAATCAAGGCACAAAACTAATTATTGTCGATAGATAAAAATGTTTTTAACTATGAAACTCGAAAGAACTAGTCATAGAGATCATTTGGCAAGAACTACGAGCTCTTTGTCCAAGACAAATGTGCAAGTTGTGGATGACAACATGACACACTGGCATCCTGTAGGGACATAGTGCATATCTCTAACTAGACAATAGTAGGGTGACCATATACCATAGTTTTAAGTTTGTAATATAATAAAATGATAACAAGAAACTAGACTAATTGAAAAAAAAGAATGAAGTAACAAGGGAATAGAGGAAGAAATTTACAAAGGGTCCATGAATGTAGCCTCCAACAAAGATAGGGCTTTTCTTGAAATGAAAATACACACAGAGGAACATGGGCGAAAATGTTGGGGTTGTGATCTAAAGGTCTATCATAATCAGACCCTCATTTCGGTGTTTCCATTTCCATGGACAACCAAGTTTGATAGATTGATTAAAAATAGTGATACAAGATAATTTAGAAGATATGGTAAATAGATATGAACAAATAATAAGTGTAACAATCAAGAGGGAAGAGACTTTCCTTCAACACCAGGAAAGAGAAAGCTTGTTGGAGTGAAGGCAAGTACAAGACCCTCAAATGGAAAGCTACAATGGTGATGAAAGCAACAAATAAACAATCTCGATAATGGTGAAAGAGGTACAAAAAACTAGTCACAAAATAACAACAATAGTGAATCAAGAGATCAAGATTGTAGAAGAATGCAAAATAAAGCCCCAAGAGATAAGAAATACAACCCTGGATAGAATCTTGATGTTAGTGTGCACAAAAGAGGCATTACACTACCAATAATAACAAGTGTAATGTCTTAAAGACCACCTTTAGACTACAAATTTGTGGGACAAATGTGGAGGGTGCAGGCATTTCAGTGGTGTGCTAGTGTCCTCGAATTGAATAGTCAACATGGTCTAGAAAATTGACAAGAAGGGTGACTAAGTAGGCCAAGTAGGCAGGTGAGGTGGAAGCCAAGGGATATCTCCAATTTGGCTTAAAGAGGAGGTGTTATGTGACATGGAAATGTATTGGGTGTAATTTGCAATGTTAAAACTATTTACACCTATGGATCTTTGGTGTGTTGTTTTTATCTTGTTGTAGTGGTATTTTCTATAGACTACTTGGATACCATGTCATTGCATATTTTGGATTGTTATCTTTTTGACCATCATGGTACATTTATATTATGTGAAATAGAGAGACAAATTGATGGAAACTTAATGTGTGGGTCAATTTTTTGCCAATTTGTATAGGTGATTTTGGGCACTTGTAACAAAATTATAGAGGTAGTTCATGTTGCTTGTAACCTACTTGTGGTGGAACTAATGGAAGTTATAGTAGTTGACTATGGTACTATATGAGAGACACTAAAATATGGTTCTTGGGGAGCTATATACAAAAATATACTCAATGGTGGAAGATTATCTTATAAGATTAAAAATGACAATCATGGTGCTACAGAAGATTTTATGCACATTTTGGAGCATTTTTATATGGTTAGTTTTGGATATATATCATACAGGTATTATCTTCTTTGTTTAGAGATCGTGGTTTGATCCAATTGTATATCGATAAAATTCATCATTTCTTAACTATAATTAAAGGGAAATGACGAATCCTTATCTAATTAAAGAATTCTAAACAAACCAATGAAATATTGCATATATGACAATAAGGATGTAAAATATCTAATTAAAACTCCCTATTCCATAAACATAAATGACTTCCATTGTTCTTCTACTTCTTGTGGTATGCTGGTTCTGAAATTGCATTGCTAACCTGCAAGTGACACAAGATTTCAAAGTTCATGATTATTCATGATTATTTGTGATTGTTGAAAATGGAGAATTGATCCTAAATTTATATATTTTGTTAGGATTGATGATAGTCCCAAAGATACTGAGAGGGGGGGGGGGGTGAATCAGTATCTAACCGGTTTACAAAATATTTGACCTTATTAATTATTTTGCATTCCAAAACAGTGTACCGGTAAACAAGAATTAAAGAACTAAATAAGAACAGTGTACCGGTAAACAAGAATTAAAGAACTAAATAAGAACAGTAAAGACAACATAGAAAGCACACCATAACACAAGATGTTTAACGAGGAAAACTGGTGTGGGAAAAACCTCGGTGGGATTTGTGACCCACAATATTCACTCACTAGCCAATGAATGGATATTACTTACAAGAGGGGCCTACACATGCAGGAAGGCCAACTGCCTAGAGCTCACTGCTCAATTACAAAAGGAAGTCTCACTGACTTAAAAAATGGATTATGAAAATCCAATATAATGTACTGCTACAAAATAATATGTGCTATGCCAGGTTCAGTACTGGTTTAAGCTCATACAATAACCATAAACCTTTCTACAAAATCTGCCTTGATATTCGCTCTATATATCCATCATATCATATATCCTCTCTCATATATGTCTCACAAATGATCTACAAGATCTCATACTTATATGTGAGTCTTATTACAACATGCCATGTTGGCTTACAAAAAGATATTACAATTAAATACAAAATACAATAATCAAAATCCTGTCAGCTAGGATGTCGGTAAACATTATTGTCGTTGCTGGTGAACTATCTGTCGGTGTAGAGTCTGCCGGTGCCAGTGTCTGCCGGTGCCATAAGATTTCAAGGCTGCCATAAATGACAACACCTTCAATCACCTTTAACTACCATTAGAGTGTGCAATGCCAACATAATTTTGGGTCAGATTGAATGAGTGGTGGAACTCAAGTGAGCTGAAAGGCTGATAGATAGTTAAATTGCTGATTTGGAGGTGGAATAGAATAGATTGAATAGATAAATGAGTAACTGATTGAGAAAAAAACTTTATTTAGAAAAATCTAATTGGATGATAGAAAAATAATAATTGGAGGAGAATTAAAGGATGATGCAACTAATAAATTAATTGAATTGCAGATTGAAACAAATTGAATAGTTATCTGGAGATGATAGATTGAAAGCTTTTTGGGAAAAAAACAAAGTGGAAGATAGAAATAGAGATTGGAAAGATAATTGATTTAATTAATCAATTAATTAAATTGATTAATTTAGCATCTGCTTGAACTTGGTTTAGATTTTTAATTTAATATTTGCATGATAACTGATTTAAATAATTTAATTTGATCTTTGAATATATTTAGAACTTGACTTTGGAATTCAATTTGTTTTTTCAATGTTAATTGAATTTGATTTTATTTAAATTCAACCCGATCTTTGAATTCATGAAAACTTGATTTAGGAATTCAATTCAATTTTTCAAATCATGAAATTGAAATGCACATGTATTTGAAATTAGACGAAATTGGAAGAATATGAATTTGAATTAGAAGAATTAGTGAAATTACATGGAATTAGAATTTGGGGATTTGGATTTTGAATTAGATGAATGAATTAGCCAATTAAATAATATAAGAAGTTATTTAATTATTTAGAAATTGAATTTAATTAAATAATAAATTTATTCAATTAAAAGAATTAAATCATAATTAATTAAATAATAAATATTTAATTAATATAAAATAGTTTAAATGATCAATTGATTAGGATAGAAATTGAAATAGAATAAGTAGTAATATGGTGACAAAATATGATTTTAGAAGAATAAGATTAATTAAATTAATTAAAGAATTATTCAATCAATTAGAGAAATAATTAGCATGTGATTAATGAGACATTTTTAGGTGTCTACATTGGCCCCTCTTTGAGACAATGTCACAACAACGTTGTTTTAAAAAAATGAAAAATTTCTGCCCTAGTATGTCTCGGTGATGCTAGGGTGTAAATATGCCCCCTCGAAAAAAGGGGTTGAAAAATTCTGAAATTGAGACCATTTTTTCAATACCATGCTAGTGAGCAATCGTGTGAAGTTTCGCACGATTTCGAGTCTGTTTGATTGGCCTAGAATTGTTTTGAATTTTAGGGGGATCACGACAGTCGGATTGAGAAAAACTCTAATTTTGAGCTATAAATAGCGATTTGGACCTTTCATTTGCTCATTTGCATTCTTTAGAGTTCTTGGAGTTCATTGTGATTTTTGAGCCTTCCTACGAGCGTTTGATCATCATGGTTGGCATTAGAGCATGACAACATTTATTTGAGTGAGTGCGTTTGTATCAATGACTACATGGGACGAGAGACATGGTAAGTTTCCAAAATCTTGCTCAATTTTTGTTTGTTTTTTGTCTGTTTTTCCAATTTTTTTATAGAGTTCAAAACCTTAACTTTTGCGCATTCGTCTTGAATGTCACACATTAGTCTGTAGTATTTCACATTGGTCTATCTCTTTCGCATTAGCCATAAATGTTACACATTCAACTATGATTTTGCACATGCATTGATATGTTTGCACATTAGTTGTAAATATTGCGCAAGCATTATAAATGTTTTGCATAAGCTATAAATGTTGCACAAGCATTGAAAAGTGGTGCTTTTCTCTTATGTATATTTTGATTTTGTCCCATGAGGTATGATATTTGACATTTGAATATATTATGTTTGTAGGAGAAATATGGCGTATTCAAATGTATACAGAGTAGACCCAATGGTCTCGATCTTCATGGCCAGTTACTTGCTGAGGACATTGCTCTTATCAAACATCTTGGTTTATATCATGTACTTCATTTGCCTAAGATTACGACCAACAGGGCCTTGATCAGTGTGTTAGTTGAGCGGTGGAATTTTGAGACTTGTATATTTCATCTTGCTACTAGTGAGGCATCCATCAAATTAGAGGATATCTAGCAAATTCTTCATATTCTCATTCATGAAGAGAGAGTCGTTTATGATCATGAAGATGGTCTCGTAGGACTATGTGACTTATTTGAGTGTGAGGAGTAGGGCTTGCAAATTAGTGGTCACTATGATATAACATGGGCTCGTCTTGACTATAATGACCTAACAGTAGTTCTATGCAATATTGTAGTAGCTCCACTCATTCCTAATAGAAGAGGTTACAGATTCCCAGCCAGATGGGGTAGGGTCATTCATGATATGATCGTTCATAGGAGTGTGTTTGCAGGGGGTCCTTGCCTTCTTGCCATGTTGCATTATCAGATGCATGGTATTGTTTATTTGATATATAGATCTATCAATTGCGGTGTGATATTTCTCCAAGTTTGGGATCGGGAGTATATTTCTATCTCTAGGCTAGTGGTTCATGTTTCTCTTCAGGCTGAGGAGCCATACACTTTCAGATATACACCTAAGATTAGGCACAGGGGTTCGGGTAACACTTTATATTGGTGACTTCAGATTGACATCTTGTAACACTTTATCTGGAGACCTTACTTGGATTGCCCCAGTTGGGAAGATGATGATCAACATTTACCATTATGCAGGCAATAGACATATCTTATAGGCAGGACTGTGGAGACACAAAGGATTATTGAGATGTACTTTCCAAGACATGTGCTCAATCTAGTAGAAATGGGGATGACAATGATTCGAATTCAGGATTATCAAGAAATGATGATAGTGATGA
The DNA here is from genome assembly GCF_030272615.1 of Cryptomeria japonica. Classification (NCBI taxonomy): domain Eukaryota; kingdom Viridiplantae; phylum Streptophyta; class Pinopsida; order Cupressales; family Cupressaceae; genus Cryptomeria; species Cryptomeria japonica. The sequence goes on along the minus strand of NC_081405.1, from coordinate 319,973,746 downwards.
CAGTGACATGCCAAAGTTGGAGAATGTTCCAGTTGCAGAGGGAGGTGAGGATGGAGGATAGGGTGGTGATGGAGATGATGAAGATCCGTAGGTATTGAGAGCATGGATTCAGAATCTAGAGGATGCCTTAGCCATAGAGTGACAAAGGTGCATGAGTGATTGTGATTCCTATCGAAGGGATTTCATAGCCTTAGCCACAAAGAGGGATCAGATTTATAGTAAGAGGGATTATCTCTAGAGGAAGAGAGATGACACAATGAGGAGGGCTTAGTTGGCACATGATGCCTATGATCAGTATAGGGCCTCTGATATAGGTATGTTGGCATGCGATGATCGCCTTATTCATTTATCTAAGGAGCATATGTATCGGTGCTGAGAGTACGAGAGAGCTGTCCCAGAGGGAGAGCGAGTTATGAGATATAGTGCTTATATGGTTATCTTGCATAGCTACCTCTTGAGGTATGAGTAGTGCAGGCATCATAGGTCTACCTCAAACATCATTGGGACATCCTAGGGTAGGATCTAGCAAATGGGATCCACCTGGAGATAGAAGTAGTGTGGGTTGAGACACTTTGTATCATGTTTATATGAGACTTTGGGTATTTTTGATGATTGTATCCTGACACATTATCATTTTTGAGTTATATATATGATATGCAATTTTAGCGGCGGTCAATTATGCTTTGTGTTATTTACATGATGTATGATTCTATGTGGTTTATGAATGTATGATTGCTATATGCTTTTGATACAATGATTTGTATGGTTAATGCAATGATTTTATTGAGTTATGAATGTACTTAGATTAATAATAATTGTTAGTCTATAGGATAAAAATGCATCTAAATGAACTATATGTTATTGATACTAAATGATATAAATGCAATTTAAATGACCAAATGACTAAATGAATGCAACATGAACTATATGACTAAATGAATGCAATATAAACTATATGAATGTGATTTATGTTAATGATACTAAATGATCAAATGAATGCAATATATGTTAATGATATAGAATGATAGTAATGCAATTTAAATGACTAAATGAATGCTATATAAACTATATGAATGCAATGTTATTTTTGTTTGACATATGCCAGAATATTACTTTACCTCTTTTGACTCAAACATCCTTTGAAGAAATGTTAGTAGGATGAAAGAGAGGAAAGATTGATGAAAGAATACTGTTAGATGGCATGATAGAAAGTGATGCAAAAAGAGATGATGAAAGAAAAAAATAATGAGGAAAGAATCAACAAACTAGAAATAAGCAAATGGGATGAAATGAGAATGGTTGATTTATGAACTTGTGTCTTTATTCATAGCGCAATATATTCATCACTGAGCCTTATTATGTAACAATGGAGATTTGCACATCATGGTATAAGGAGCTAAAATGTAAATATATCTCATTGAAGAAACAAACACATAGAAGATAAGGAGTGAGCCTTCCATTCTAGGAATAATGCTAGGAGTCGAGGTATGTGTGGCATTCAGAATATGAAAGCTCTTATCATAGACACCCATAACACCTATCCCAAAACTTCATTGGTTCACACCAAAAATATCAAACAAAGGAAAAGATAATGCCCATCATGGCTCCTCTAGTCACTTGTGGATGTCCTTGAGTAGCATAGGAACATAATTTGTCACCAAATGATAAAAGATAAAGACTAACTAGGACAAAATTTAGTAGCTATACTGATTTGTGCCTTTGTTCTTGATTGCTTGATGTGATGAATGATAATGTCCGACCTTAGAAAGTGTGGACCTCGTTTAAGACTGGCTTGTCTGATTTTGAGTGTATCCATGTTTGTTTAAGACAAGATAATGATCACTTGATATGGATATTTGATATGATTGATTAGATAGCTTGATTAGTTGACTGTAGATGTTGATTAGATAGGTATATCCTTTGTTAACTTCATGCGAAGTGTTTGCTAGATATCTATTAGGGTGTTTGATTCTTGTGAGACATTTTATTGCAAGTTTTTTTGATTGATTTTTTATTTTTAGTTATTTTCTAAGAGCTTTTTTTATGTTTTTTGGATATTGTGGATCATATTTGAATGTTTTTGGTTGATTTTTTCAGGATATTATCTGATTATTAGAATTTTTTTGGGACGTTATCTGATTTTGAGGATTTTTCCAGGACATTATCTGATTTTTAGGATTTTTTCAGGACTTTATCTGATATTGAAGATTTTTTCAGGACTTTATCTGATTTTTAGGATTTTTTTAGGACTTTATCTGATTTTTAGGATTTTTTCAGGACTTTATCTGATTTTTAGGAATTTTTTCAGCTATGCCCCTAGTATTCAGACTTGTTATGACATGATGATCTATATAATTGTATCAAGAGACAATGAAATTTAAGCATGAACTTAGGCTAATGCAACATTCAAGATGAAGATGCAAGTCCTATTTTGAACAAGGATGACTGTGTGTTGTTTAGCATTTTGTAATACATCAATTGAATTGGAGGTGCAAAACATTTCATAGATAAGTGATCAATTGATCCCTAAGATCCCTTGGAACATACAAATTAACACACTTAGTGACTAGGATTTGCAAATGGAGACACAAAAAAATTCCCCATTGATTCTCAAAACTTTGATCTTCTTTTTCCCATGTGTGTGAAAGTGAGTTAATTCTTGCTCTTGTATTCACTAAAGATCCTTGACATCCTATATGACTAGTTACGTGGATTATTCTAACTTCAAAAGCATCTTGGATAGAGCCTCGATGTCAGTAAGCTTTAAGGGCTTTGACGAGGTTATACATCATAATCTCTTGAATATTGCTTCATTGCGAGTAGGCGTTCATAGCCCTGATAGAGTTATTCGCATGTTCCCATGGTCAAGATTTTTGTCGCACTTCTATGCGTGATGTTTCAGTTATATATCACTGTTCTTTTTCCTTGAGATGGATATTGGCATAGAATTATTTCTTTTTATTTTCTTTCCTTGACTTGTAAGTAATAAAAACTAGTTGGGTATGACAATTACAATGATGCTGAAGCAGAATATTAGATTTTTCACTAGTCATGTGATCAACTAGGTGTCTAAAATGAATTAGAGATTTTTGTTAATGTGTGAGATATAGAAATTGATAGATTTTGGGTTAACAAGGTGCCAATAGTGAAATCTCTAGCCAACCAAAGGTAATGCGTCATCACAGGGTGATGTTGAAAATGAATGACCTTAGGATCTCTAAAACTTCATGTCTGAATATCTAAGAAAGTGATAACTCAACAATGAACGGATAGTACCAAATCAGTACTGAGAGGGGGGGGGGTGAATCGGTAGAGACAAAAACACAATCCTAAACTGGTTTGTCAGTAGACACTATGCTTAGGTAGACAAACAGTAACGCTGGTCTTAAACAGAGTACAACTGGCAAAACCCAGAATAACTGAGACAAGCATAAACCGGTTAACACTTATCTTTTCATACAATCTAATACTTCATTTCAATTTCACCCTAGTGCATGAATAGGTAATCTATCATCAAAGATATATAAACAGCTAGATCAACATGATTTACCTTCCAACACAAATCACTTAAAACATCACATGAGTAACACCACACATGACACACAAATTTTTCACGTGGAAACCCAACTGGGAAAAACCACGGTGGGGATGAATACCCACAAGCTATTTTTGAACTCTTTAGAAGTTTGCTCTATTAGGAGCCTTGTTCGGTTAAATATTGATACAATAGGTTATGTTAGGAACTGATCTTGTTAGGGATCACTCGGTTAAGGGATGGCTAGAATACCCGGTTAAGGGTTAAACCCTGTTAAAGGTTACCTTGTTAGAGGATTTCAAGAACTCAATGGTTTTGAGTCACCCTGTTAAAGGATTTACAGTAAGCTAGTTAAAGCTACCCTATTAAGGGATTTCCCAACTATTGAAGTGGTTAGAGATCAACAGGTATTAAAATGATTTGGTAACAACACTCAATGCCAATGTAGATCCATTTTAGCTCCTCTTCACCTTCTGCACTTACACTCTACAGGTATCACTTCTCTCCTCTGGTCTGGCAAGAATCACATATCCCTTCACTTGGATACACACACAAATTTTTGCCAACAACCTCAGAAAGAAACACAACATCGACCTTATAGGAAACAGATAGGTCGGTAGCATAAACCCTAAACCCTAAACCTGTTAGGTTAAGCAATTCAAACTGTTCAATCCTAACTGTTGAGCACATTGCATTAAATGTAACAGTCTTGAACTAATCTCAAGACATTCTCCATCATTTGTTTTCCACCGATTTCATGGTGGCTGATAACCCATCATGCGTTATCACCATTTACAAACTTCACACATTTCTGAGGTAGATAGGAACAATCTCCTTCATGCAAGATCCTTCACGCGCACAAGGCTGATGTGGCAACACGATTTGTTCTTCGTTGCAATGCTAACTCATCACACAAAGTCACTGGTTGAGTTAGATAGGCTTGAAGTACTTCAAATGGAAACCCTAAAGTTGAGACTACCAACCGATAGTCATATAAAGCTTCCATGTACTGGTTCCCATAACCACATGCCGGTTCACCTTGAACAAACACACCGCTTCACTTTGGCTCATATACCGGCTCACAATGTTATACCAGTTCTCACATATACCGGTTCTTGGTAACATACCAGTTCTCTCTTCTTCAGCATATTGACATCAATGACAACATACAATGTCATCATGTCCTCATACCGGTTCACATAATGCCAACAATCTCCCCCTTTGGCGTTGATGGCAATATACAAAGATATCTCTCCGCTTCACAATTTCTCCCCCAATTTTTGTAGATATCTTCTCCGCTTCACTTCTTCTCCCCCTTTAACAACAATGCCAAAGTGGAGGCACAAGCTTCCCTATTCCATTATGCTACTCCCCCTGAGGAGTAGCATCCTTCAACACATCAATCCTGAAGAAAAATTTGACTATGCAATACTTGACTGATGTGGAGCATATACCTTTAGTTTACCTCCTGAAGGGGTAGCACCCCTAATTTACCTCTTAAGTACATAAATGTAGCCTTTGGGAGAGGCTTGGTGAATATGTTTGCTAACTGTTCCTTACTTGAAACATGTTCTAGTGCAATCTCTTTGTTCTGAACCTTTTCCCTCAAGAAATGATACTTAAGCTCAAAGTGCTTGGTTCTAGAATGTAAAACCGGATTCTTGGAGATGTCAATTGCACTAGTATTGTCACAAAATATACTTACCGATTCAGATACAAGAAATTTGAAGCCATTTAATACATGCTTCATCCAAATTGTCTGAGTGTAGTTCATGAAAGCTGCAACATACTCTGCTGCAACATATTCTACCACCAAGAAAGAATGCACCACCAGTTGTGCTCTTCTGGTCGTCCAGATTACCTACCCAATCAGCATCTGTGAATAATTTCAAGTTGAAATCCTTGCTATATGGATACCACAATCCATAATCAATAGTTCCCTTTAGATACCTAAGAATCCGCTTGACTGCAACCAAGTGGGATTCTCTTGGACTTTTCTGGAACCTTGTAGTAATGCAAATTGCATGTGCAATATCTGGTCTACTTTGCACTACATAATACAACTTACCAATCATTGTTCGATATTCCTTCTCATCAACCAATGGTGAGTCATCCTCTTTGGATAGTTTATAACCGGTCACCATCGGTGCACCAACCGGTTCACTATCTTCCATGCCAAAGGTCTTCAACACCTCTTTGACATACTTGGACTGAGTGATAAAGATTCCATCTTTCATCTACTGAATCCGCAGTCCAATGAATAACTTAATCTCCCCTATGAGTGACATCTCAAACTCTTTCTTCATCTCATCTGCAAACTCATGACTCATCTTGTCATCTCCACCAAAGATAATGTCATCAACAAATACCTCACAGATCAGGATTTGATCTCCTTCAAACTTCAAGTAGATATTTCTATCTTTACTTGTTCTCTCAAATCCAATCTTCACAAGATGGGAGTGCAGGAATTCATACCATTCTCTAGGTGCCTACTTTAGACCATATAAGGCTTTATGTAGCCTACACACCATGTCACTATCTTCAGATAGGGCAAACCCATCTGGTTTCTCTATATACACCTCCTCTTCAAGTACACCATTTAGGAATGCATATTTTACATCCATTTGATATACTTTGAATCCTTTAAAAGCTGCATATGCAAGAAGAATACAAACTCCTTCCAATATGGCTACAAGAGAAAAGGTTTCTTCATAGTCTTCTCCTTCTTCTTGGGCATATCCTTTACACACCAGTTTGGCTTTGTTTCTAATCACTGTGCCATCCTCCTTCAGCTTATTTCTTAAAATCCATTTGGTACCAATGGCATTTTTATGCTTCGGTCTGGGTACCAAAGACCATGTACCATTTCTCTCTATCTAGTCAAGTTCCTCTTCCATTGCCTTGAACCAATCTTCATCTTTATGTGCCTCTTTGAATGATTTAGGCTCAAATTCAGAGATCATACATGAGTTTTCTCTGACCTTTCTTCTTTTAAGGATTCCTGCATTCTTATCTCCTATGATCTTCTTAGGATAATGATTCAACTTGACATACCGAGGAATGGTCTTGATAGATTCCTCTTGCTTTTCTTCTTCATCCTCATCTCCATCAGTATTAGCATCTACATATACTGGTGTAGGAACACTATTGCTGGTACTTGGTTGACTGGCAACCAGTTCCCAGAAGGTTACAACTGGTTCATTTACCACTTTCTCACTATCGATCTCCTCAGTTTTCTCAGAGGTTTTATCAACTCTTACATTGGTGCTTTCCATAATTCTCTATCCTATTATTGAAACACTTGAGAGATTTTCTCTTGGTGGAATACCCTAGGAATATTCCCTCATCACATTTCACATCAAATTTGCTCTGGTGTTCACTCCTCTTGATGTAACCTTTGCTACCAAACACTCAAAAGTAGCTAACCACAGGTGTCTTATCGGTCCAATACTCATAAGGAGTTTTATCCTTACCTTTCTTGATGAGTACCCGGTTCATTGTGTAGACTGCAGTGCTCACCGCTTCTCTCCAAATGGTGTGAGTAACCTTTCCTTGAATCAGCATTGTTCTTACTGCTTCAACCATAATCCAATTATTCCTCTTTGCTAGGCCATTCTGTTGTGGAGTCCGAGGGGTAGACAGTTGCCTCTTGATGCCATGTTCTTCATAGTACTTGTTGAATTCACTGGAAGTGAATTCCCCTCCTTGATCAGTTCTCAGGCACTTGATCCTTTTACCGCTTTCCTTCTCCACTAATGCTTTGAAAGATTTGAATTTTACAAAGGCTTCAAACTTATCTTTCAAGAATGTGACCCACATCATTCTTGAGTAGTCATCAGTGAGAATCATGAAGTACCTATCACCCTGCACACTCCTAGTTTTCATAGGACCACACAGATCAGTATGCACAAGATCAAGCAAATTGTCAACAGTGAAAGGTTTACCTTTAAAGGTTGAGGAAGACATTTTCCCCAGTTGACACTCTCTGCACAAGGTATTTTCCGGTTTGCTCAACATCGGTAACCCTCTAACTACCTTGATCTTACTGGCCTTCACAATGTTATCAAAGTTTACATGGAAGAGTCTCCTATGCCATATCCAACTATCATCAAATTTAGCCATAAGACATGTACTCATATTTGCATTCAACTGAAATAGGTTACCTTTGGTCTACATGCCGGTGGCCACCGATTCACCATTCTTTCCTTTGATTCTGCACACTCCATTCTTGAATTCCTGAGTGAGACAACTATCATTTAGCTGGGCAACACTCAGAAGGTTGTGTCTTAGACCATCAACCCAATACACATTGCCAACACTACTCTTTCCATTCAGAGAGATGGACCCTCTGCCTTTGACCATACATGGTGCATCATTACCAAAGTGAACCACACCACCATCATACTCTTCCAAGGATAGAAACTTGCTCTGGTCACCAGTCATATGGTGAGAACAACCACTGTCAATAATCCACTCATTGGAATTATCAAAGTGGGAGACAAGAGCCTTCTTGTTTGACACATCTTCCTTGACAACAACAAACACAATATCTTCATTTTCTTCATCTTCTGACTCCTCATCTGTGACACCTTCATCAACTACCACAAAATAGTTTCTCTAGTTTCCTCCTTTGAATTTCTTGAACCTTTCTGGTTTATCCTTGTTGTCACCATTAGGATAGTTTATAGCAATATGTCCTATCTAGTTACAAGAAAAGTATTTCAAAGGGAGCTTACCTCTGTATTTTCCGGTTCCTTTAGGAAGTTTCCTAGCAAGAAGAGCTTCAAATGCCATCAAAATCCCCTCATCATCCATTTCTCTGCTCTGTCTTGGTTCACCACTAGTGCTAGCTTCTTTTCCTTTTCTAGATGGTACAGGAGAAGCTTTAAAAGCTGATCCAGTCTTTTGAACACTGCCATCAAAACTATTTAGCTCATAGGCTATCAACTTTGCAATGATGGAGTCTAGGGATACCTTAGTCTTGTCTATTGATCTCAACTCTAGAATAGCAACAACCTTTATTGCATAGATCGGTAATAAGGATCTCAGGACTTTGCTTACCATGGTGGAATCTTCCATTTTACCACTTGCACTCTTGATATCTCCAACAATAGTTTTGATTCTTATTATATACTATTGAATGGTCTCACCTTAAACCATTTGCATGTCTTCAAACTTCCCTCTAAGGATTTCTTCCTTATCTTGTTTTACATGCTCATCACTGCCATAGATATTTTCAAGAGTATCCCATACTTCTTTAGGATTTACTTTATCTTGGATATCAATAAACTCAATGTTAGATAAACTGCTAATTAGGGCTTCCATGACTTGCCCATTCTCCTGCATCTCTCTCTTTTTGTCATTGGTGAGAGTACCGGTAGGGGAAACATAAGCATTCTCAACATAGCTCCAGTGTTGAGCACTCATGCTTTTGATGTATATCTTCATTCTATCTTTCCATATACTGAAATTATCTCTGTTGAACTTTGGACCTTCCCTCTTCATCATTAGACTGGTATCTTTTCCTCAAGCGGTTAAGCTTATAACACAGAGGACCTGGAGGACGCTCTGATACCAATTGATAACTCAAAGATGAATGGATAGTACCAAACCGGTACTAAGAGGGGGGGGAGTGAATCAATACAGACAAAAACACAATCCTAAACCGGTTTGTCAGCAGACACTATGCTTAGGTAGACAAACAGTAACACCGGTCTTAAACAGAGTACAACTGGAAAAACCCAGAATAACTGAGACAAGCATAAACCGGTTAACACTTATCTTTTCATACAATCTAATACTTAATTTCCATTTCACCCTAGTGCATGAATAGGTAATCTATCATCAAATATATATAAACAACTAGATCAACATGATTTACCTTTCAACACAAATCACTTTAACCATCACATGAATAACACCACACATGACACATAGATTTTTCACGTGGAAACCCAACTGGGAAAAACCACGGTGGGGATGAATACCCACAAGCTATTTTTGAACTCCTTAGAAGTTTTCTCTGTTAGGAGCCTTGTTTGGTTAAAGACTGATACAATAGGTTCTGTTAGGAACTGATCCTGTTAGGGATCACTCGGTTAAGGGATGGCTAGAATACCCAGTTAAGGGTTAAACCCTATTAAAGGTTACCTTGTTAGAGGATTTCAAGAACTCAATGGTTTTGAGTCACCCTGTTAAAGAATTTACAGTAAGCCAGTTAAAGCTACCCTATTAAGGGATTTCCCAACTGTTGAAGTGGTTAGAGATCAACAGGTATTACAATGATCTAGTAACAACACTCAATGCCAATGCAGATCCGCTTTAGCTCCTCTTCACCTTCTGCACTTACACTCTGCAGGTATCACTTCTCTCCTCTGGTCTGGCAAGAATCACGTATCCCTTCACTTGGGTACACACACACAAATTTTTGCCAACAACCTCAGAAAGAAACACAACATCGACCTTCTAGGAAACAAATAGGTCAGTAGCATAAAACCTAAACCCTAAACTTGTTAGGTTAAGCAATTCAAACGGTTCAATCCTGACCGTTGAGCACATTGCATTAAATGCAATAGTCTCAAACCAATCTCAAGACATTCTCCATCATTCATTTTCCACCGATTTCATGGCGGTTGATAACCCATCACGTGTTATCACCGTTTACAGACTTCACACATTCCTGAGGTAGATAGGAACAATCTCCTTCATGCAAGATCCTTCATGCGCACAAGGCTGACGTGGTGACATGATCTGTTCTTCGTTGTAATGCTAACTCATCACACAAAGTCACTGGTTGAGTCACACAGGCTTTAAGTACTTCAACCGAAAACCCTAAGGTTGAGACTACCAACCGGTAGTCATACAAATATTCCATGTACCGGTTCCCATAACCACATGCCGGTTCACCTTGAACAAACACACCGCTTCAATTTGGCACATATACCGGTTCACAATGTTATACCGGTTCTCACATATACCGGTTCTTGGTAACATACCGGTTCTCTCTTCTTCAGCATATTGACATCAATGACAACATATAATGTCATCATGTCCTCATACCGGTTCACATAATGCCAACAGAAAGAAGACAACCCTACCTTCTCTTGAATGCAAACAGATGATAAATCTAGACAATTGCCTTGTTTTATTGATTCTTCTATATGTAAATGCAAATTTTTTTTGAATAAGATGTATTTGAAAAATAAACCTCATGTGATGCAAAGCTATTTTAAGAAAATGATATGCAATGTAGAAAGTAAAACCTAAACTATCCCAGCCTCTAGATGTAGTATCATTTAAGGTGTATGTTGTTCATAGGCTCAGAAATTGGATATCCCTCCATGGTAGCCAGGTTATATGCTTTGTTTCTTATGACCCTTGTTATGATGAAAGGACCCAGCCAGTTAGGTTCAAACTTTCCTTGCTTTTCACATTCTGCTAGGTTCTTTTGATTCTCCTTGATAACTAGATCTTCTACTTCAAAATTCCTTGGCCTTACTCATTTATTATAACTCAGTCATTTTTGGTAGCCTTGCAAGTGATTTAAAGTAGTTTGTCACTTTTCATCGAGCATTTCTAGCTCTTGCAATCTTGCTACTAGATAGTCTTCCTCTGATATGATATGTTTTAAGGAGACTCTTAAAGAAGGTAGTTCTATTTCGATGAGTAGAATTGCTTCTATACCATAGACCAATGAATAAGGTGTTTCTCCTGTAGGTGTGTGTACCCTTTTTCTATAAGCCCAAAGAGGAGGATTTAACTGGAGATGCCAATCCTGTCCTATATCAGTGACAAATTTCTTCAAGGTCTTCAATATCATTTTGTTTTTTGCCTCTACTTGTCCATTACTTTATAGATAATATGACATTGCAAATCATTGTATCTGGAATTGTTCACATAGTTCTCTCATTTTTTGATTCTTAAACGAGCATCTATTATCAATCACTATACACATTGGAACCCCTTACCAACAGATGATGTAGTTAACCATGAATTTTGCTATCTACTTACCAGTGGTATATGTTAGAGGGATTGCCTTGACCCACTTGGTAAAGGATTTGGTAGTTATTAAGATGAATATGTGCCCATTGGATGAAGTGGGATTGACTTTACCCACAAGATCTAACCCCCACTATGAAAATGGCCATGGTGATGTGATAGGTTGGAGATCCTGTGCTGGTGCATGAATGAGGTCCCTATAAACTTGACATTGTCTATATTTCTGTACATATTTGTAGGCATCCTTTTCCATACCAGGCCAATAGTACCTAGTTCTCAGTAAATTCTTTGCTAGTGCAGGGCTACTTGAATCTGCACCATAAATTCCATCATGTACCTCTTTTAAGGAAAGTTACGCTTCTTCAAAATTAAGACATCGAAGAAGAGTTCCATCAAGGATATTTCTATATAATGTGTTCGCAATAATAGTATGTCTGGATGCTTGATGAATGAGAGTCTTCTTTTGATTTCTTGATAGATCAGGAGACATGTATTGATTATATAAGTGTGCGTATATCTCGTTATACCATGGGGATTTAAGACCCACAATTACACACATATATTCTAATGAGGGAATCTCATATGTTGGTACCATCAATTATTCTATAATGAACTCGAATTGAGTTTCATTGTTAGGAATGTCTAGGAGAGACCCCATTGTAGCCATGGCATCTATTGTCTTGTTTTGCATTCTTGGAATCTGCTCAAAAGTGATGTTGCTGAAATTTTGTTTGCAATCTTCTACCATTTGCTTATAAGGCATCAATTTATCATCTTTTGTGTTATAGTCATCATTGACTTGATTGACATTCAATTGTGAATCACCATACACTTTTAGTTCTTTTATCCTCCATTGTATAACAATATGGAGTCCTATGATGAGAGATTCGTATCTAGCTATATTATTTGTATAGGGAAAATTGATTCGAAATGACTCTAGAATAGAATCACCTTGAGGGGTGATGAAAAGAATCCCGACTCCTACTCCATGATTGGTGTAAGAACCATCAAAGTACAATTTACAAGTGGTGGATGTTGTCAATGTAAACATAGATTCATCAGAAAAATCCACTAGTAGTGGGTGACTATCTTGCAAGGGAGCTTCTACAAATTGATCTGCTATAATCTGCCTTTTGATTGCCTTTCTATCCATGTATTTTATGTCAAACTCACTTAAAATCATGACCCACTTGGCCAATCTTCCAATTAATGTTGCTCTGCTCAACAGAAACTTGAGAGGATCAAAGTGTGCTATGAGTTGAAATTTGTGACTCAACATATAGTGTCTAAGCTTATGAGATGTGAAGATCACTATTATACATGCTCATTCTATGGGAGTGTAATTAATCTTATATCCAATAAGGGTTCTACTTATATATTAGATTGATATTTCCTTTCCTTGATCATTATGTTGTGCCAAAAGGGCTCCCAAAGATGAGTTTGTTGCTGATATATACAGTAATAAAAACTTGCCAGGAGTAGGTGGAACTATTACTGGAGTAGTCAAAAGATAATCCTTCAAAGGTTGAAAAGCTTCTTGGGACTGATCTGTCCATTTGAAGGTGACTCCTTTCTTGAGTAAATGCTAAAATGGGTGATATTTATCTGCTAGCTATGATATGAACCTTCTTATAAACTGTAATCTTCCTTGTACTCCCCTTAACTGCTTGAGTGTTGATGGCGGTTGCCACTAGTACATTTGGAGCGGTTTTTTGACAAGCGCTTGTCGTAACTCAAACAACTAAATGTTAGAATTTAGATGTATTTGGGGAGAAAATCCTCATCGCTATTTTTTTGTCGGTGATTTTGATGACAAGATTGATGTTGAAATTCTGACGACCCCATGTCGGAAATTTCTATGCACCTGCGACATATTTTTTTGATGAGGAGACATCAAAATTCTGACCTCGTTGCATCCTTTATCACCGTAACCTTTGCCGATGACCCTTTATTTATCGTCATAACCTTTGCCAATGCATTTTACTTTTGCCAATGTCCATTGGGATAAGTCTTTGTGATAGCCTCATCGACTATCAACAAGACAAGATTTCTCCATTGCTGCTAGGCGACATGTTTGTTTGACAAGACATTGAAATTCTGACCTCGTTGCATCCTTTATCATTGTAGCCTTTTCCAATGACCCTTTATCATTGTAACCTTTGCTGATACAATTTAATGTTGCCAGTGTCCATCGAGATAAGTCTTACCGATAGCCTCATCAACTATCGACGAGACATGATTTCTCCATTGCTGCTAGTGCGTGTTCTACTGATGGACCATCTTCAAGGAGATGTCAGAATTTTGAATATTACGACGACGAATGAGGCTGCATCCCGCGACATTTTTCTCGTCGCAGGTATGGCAACATCGTTGGTTGTCTTGTGGTGTTTGTCAAAATTCTGACCTTCCCCAACATTTAAAAAAAATAAAATCTCGACTGCTTTTGTCTACATCGATGACCCTTTATTGCCGTAACCTTTGCTAATGCATTTTACTTTTTTCCAGTGTTCATCAGATTCAGTCTTACTGATAGCCTCATCAACTATCGACCAGACAAGATTTCTCCATCGCCGCTAGTGTGTGTTCTGCCAATGAACTTAATTGGTGTATGCTATCCTGATCACATGCTTCTACTTGTTAGTGTTACCATCGGGTTGAATTTTTCCGATTACAAAGGATTAATATCAGCAACATTAATATCAATGAGCTTATAAAGGATTAAGCGCAGTAGCTACTTCATTATCAGGAAGATAAAGATGAAATAGCTACAAGAATGCATGAGAAGAATTATCATAAGGAATCATAATAGTGTTTAAAAACCTCATTCTCACATGTGGAGAGGTTGTTGATGTTGATTCGAAGGTTGATCTATGTGAAAACAAACTGCTGCAATAAAAATTCAATGTTTTCCTTGCATTTCATGAGTGAAATTTGAAGCATATTGTGGTTTTATTTCTTCATATTGATCTGGACCCATTGGAAAGTGTTTGGTGGATGTTATGAGAATAATTTAAATTCATTTTGAAGGTTTAAGCAATCATTTTGTGCACCAAAACATTGACTGTCTTGAAGGCTATTATTTGACAGTTTTTATTGAATTTTGGGGTTTATTATGGATGAATGACCCATTCCACTTTTTGTTTCTACTATGGCTTGTGGAATGGGTCCAATATGTTGTAAAATAATAGATACTAACCATATGCATGTAGAAGAAGCATGAATGTTTGAATGATGATCACCAAATGAACAAGTTGTGTGTTGTGTGAGTAGGGGGTGCATGGTACCATGTATTTGATCTGAAGGTTTTCCGTAATGAGGGTATGGTTTTGTGATGGAATGTGTTAATATATGTTTAATTAAAGGTGAGAAAACCTTTGTTTTGGTTTGGAAGTGTTTGTGGGGTTCATTTTGAGAAGGCCCTAGTTTTTGTTCCTAGAAAGGAGGGTTTGTATTTTGGGGTAACAAATGAGCATGGATCTTTGAATCAGAATGAAAATAATTTGTTTTTGAAGGTAACTCAAGATTTTTTTTGGGTTTAAAGTCTTGTCTGTAAGTTTTGTGGGTACTTGCCTTATAAAAGTGGCCTAATTAGGCCTAGTTTTGGGGTAAAAGTCATCATTCCGTACAGTTGGTCCAAAGGAGTAGTGTGATTATTTTTTATATGTTGTTTAAATCTGAAAAGGGTATCTGAATATGCTATTTTTTCCCAAGTATTTTTGGAAGTTTGGAAGTTAAGTCCAAAAAATAGGGTTTAGAAACCTAATTGGGGAAATAAGCCTAGTTGGTACCTAGTTTGGGGTTTGGGTATAAACCAGTCATTTGGGAGGTTTAATTTTATTTAATCATGTTTTTTGGGGCATGAGAAGACCCTAGGAAGTGGAAAACCAAGTTGGTAAGGTTGAAGTCAAGTTTTTGTCCCTTGAGAGGGATTACTGTTGAAGGGTAAGTTGGTAATCCTGTGGGTTAAAGTTCAAAATCAGTTGATAATTGTGTGAAGAACCGGCCACATAAGAAGGAAATTGGAGGAATCCAATGGGAATCAGGCTCAGACCATGACCTAGGCAGAATCAGAATCAATAGTTAGTTTCCAGTAGTTCCACCTCCTTTTATGCATGCTCTTTCTTCAAATTAGACCCAAAATAAACTCAAAATGAACAATGAATGAAAAAAATGAGGTAGTGTGTCTATTCTATAACAAAATGAATAAATGTTAAGGAATGAACATAGAAAATGTGTCTATTCTAGAATAAAATAAACTCACAAAACCAATGAGGCATGCATTCACTTGTAATGGGGAACTGTCTCATAGAAGCATGTTCACAACCTGCAACACTGAATATGTAACTTGCAAATAAGATGCTTAGCATAAATAAGATTAACAATGGAGCATAATGAAATATTGAAAGGTGTGTTACCTTATTGAGCTTCTCTTTGTTTCAAGAATAGTTTAATATTCTCTACTTAACAGGGCCAACCACATGAAGGTGGAAGCTCATTTGGCCCCTCCACCCCCCCTAATATCACTCTAAATTCCCTGTTAATGTATAACATTCTTTCATCCATTAATGAAACATAACATTCATTCATTATCATGTAACATTCATTAACACATAACATTTGTTAACATTCATTAACACGTAACATTCATCAACATTCATTAACACATATCATTCATTAACATTCATTAACAAGTAACATTCATCAACATTCATTAACACATATCATTCATTAACACATAAAATCCAGTTGTTAACATATAATAAGATTACAATCATTTTTCTTTTTCTTTTTGAAGCTTGGAGGTAAAGACTAAGTGGACGATCATTGTCTTCATCATTTATCCCCTCTTTAGTTCTTCTGCCCTCTGCTTGTGATCTAGTTAATGTATGCCTAGTCATGTACTCACGATGAGGACGCGTATGCAAAGGGGAGTCTGCTACAATAACAAAGAAATGGGTTAAATTCATGAGTTTTATTATTATTGTTACAAGTATTTCATTAATTAAAAGAAAATTACAAGGGTGCTCTTTACCTGATGGGGCCACATCATCTTCCTGGTCATTTTGTCTAGCCTTATCCTCAACACCCTCTAAATCCTCAAGAGTTGAAACATGAAAGGTTACATTAATCAATACACGAATTGCAATTAAATTCATTTAAAGGAATAATAGTGGTCCTCTTTACCTGGTGGGGCCCCATCACGTTCCTGATGTTGTCTACCTCGATCATGCTCAACTTTCTCACCACGGTCTACATGCTCTAAAATAAAAACAAAAAAGGTTACATTAATTAGTACACCAATTTCAATTAAAGATGTTTAATTGTAATAGTCATTACATAAAAAAAAATTATTTAGCACGTGAATACCTCCAGTAGTGGGATGCACACCATGACCTTCATCACGTGCAGGTTGTGTTCCACCCTGTGCAGGCTGCATTCCAATGTCATGTGCATTGTTATGATTGCTTGATTATTTAAAGCAAATATAGTCACATTATGTTGGAAATTAACATCAAATAGATTATTGCTCAAGTATTTAATTTTAAATAATTTTCATTTAGCTTATTTACATGATTGACGGATGCACTAGATTCTTTTGTTTGCCCACTCAATCCTTTTAGATGTTCAGTCATGACTCTATAGCCCTCCCGAAAGGCAATTTTCATGTCATCTTCCATGGGCACTCTATTGAATTCAAGCCCTGTATTTTTTGCTTAATATCATGAATTTTGCTTGTATTATTTAATGATTAAAAAAATTGTTTGCAATTTATTATTTCAATGCAATATTTCATTTATTGATACTTACAATTCATGTGGCAACTTTCATATAACCACGAGAGCCGATTTTGTGTTGCTTGTGCTTATCTAGTCTTGCCTTAGTTTCCTTTGATGTGTCGAGCAGTCTATGAAAAGTTTGAAATATGTTAGATTATATAAATATAAAGAGTAATTAGTATATAATTACATTCTTAATAGTATCACATACCTTCTTCTGCCTAGTGGTGTATTTCCTTTTTTCCTTTCAACTCTCTCATTTGCATCCAAAATCCCGTCCTTCCACTCCCTCTTTAGAATCATGGGGGGATGCTCGTACTTTTTGTTCTTCTCTAAATGTGTCCTATATTGGTCCCTCACATACTTTAGATGTTTTCCAGCTTGGTCAAGGACCTTGCTTTCCTTGAATGTGTAATTTCCAAACAACCCAACCAAACGGTTTATGAGCTCATCTTTTAACTTTTTTTCTTTCTCATTCCACCATTTATGTATGGTGGGCTCGAAGATCTCCAATGTAATTTATTAAGATTTTTTATAAAAAATACCATTTCCTGCAAACAAATCATGGGATGATTATTCCAAAATGAGTGATCAATAACTAAATTACAATTACTCTATATATCATAATAATTTTAAAGTACCTGGAACCTTCTCTATCTTATGGGAAGAAAATCTTCAATCACCACAAATGTGATCGGCAACATTCCTGTACTAGTAATAGGAGAAGATCCAGGAAATGCTGCTATGGTATCACCACTAGTGGCCTCTGCATCCTCATGTACATGTCTTGCTGCAGAAAATGAATCCACTATGAAATGCTCCCAATAAATAACATTTCAAGGGAAATAAACACATAATGAAAGAGAAAGCAAAAGAGGGATCTACCAACTCCGGGGTCAGTATGATGTGCACTACTGGATGTCTGCATGCCATGTGTTGCCGATGTTACAGTTGGCA
This sequence comes from Cryptomeria japonica, assembly GCF_030272615.1. Classification (NCBI taxonomy): domain Eukaryota; kingdom Viridiplantae; phylum Streptophyta; class Pinopsida; order Cupressales; family Cupressaceae; genus Cryptomeria; species Cryptomeria japonica. Next base: position 319,955,479 of record NC_081405.1, on the reverse strand, counting down.
ATATAGGTGGGGATGATGGGATTTGATGAGGTGACATTTTCACAGGAACATGGACATCACTTGAAGAATAATACATTAAATATATGAGCAATAACACAGTGGTGCAGGAGAACCAAAAGCACAATGAGGAACTAGGACCAATTTTTTAAAGCAGAACAGTCAATTTTAAAGCCTTTGAATAATAATTTTTTTTGAATTCCTTGCAGTCTTTCTTAGTTTTCTGAATATTGCAAGATTGGGTGTTTATGACAAGTGATTGCCTAATTCTTTTGTGGTTGTCCTAAACTTTACATAGATTGTCAACTTATGAAAATAGTGAGAATATTGTCTCTATGTTCAAACCAGGTAATGTGTCAGCATGTGGGGGTCTGAGTAAACCCTAGGAGTAATGTTGAATGCCATTGAGAGTGATTGAGAGTTCCAAAGTGAGGGTATGGAGTCTTAGATAATGATTGTCCTAATTGGTATGTTTGAGTCAATGAATTGTGACTTGGTAACCCGGGTGTTGTGAAATCTTGAAGGATGTATGAATGTATTGTGTTATGTATGGAGGCATAAAAAATAGAGTCAAATGGTGTGTGAGTCAGATGACCTTGAGTGGAACATTGTCCCTAGTTGATGAGTTATAGTGTGGATGCTTTGCAACAATTATAAAATGTATAGGGAAGTCACATGTTTGATAACAACAAGGAGTCTGTGAACACATAAAGGATATATCAGAGCATTAAAGTAGTTTTAATGTATGGAAAATGGTCATCACCTAAACTACCTGAAGTACCTTGATCATAGCCACCAACTTGATGAGGATGCAATATTTACTGTAAAAACAACACGTTCATATTTTAGTTCCTGACATAAAAGAGTATAAAATATAAACAATTTTTGAACTTATGTTAGAATTAAATATTTCATTACTGCTTACTTGCAATTTTTGTGCTATCTACATCAATTGTTGCAACCTCTCTTTTATTGCATTAGTTTGAGGGACTTGGTACGCCAGAGCAATAATTTCTCTATTAACTTTTTTTTGGATCTTTCTCATCATTGCGACAGGGTCTGCGGAATATGTGATTTCATCATTGCATAATAGTGAGTCCACTGCTGTATTGTCATCTGGAAATGCAGCTGCCTTTCCCTGAACATCCATTTGTGACAATAATATTAGTAACATTATCAAAATGACTCGAAAACCCTTAAAAAAAGAACATAATAATATAACATTTTGCTTCTATCTAATTTGTACAATTACAATGAGGTTTACCTGCTGGGTAGAAGGTTTGGGAGCTACATCCCTATCTGTGCTATGTGTCTGATGAATGTTGCCCTGTGACAAAGATTAAATATAAAAAAAACATTAGTGAAATGAAACCAATAGACTTAGCAAAAAAAATTAATAATAAAATGATATATTGGAGTCATTAATTGAAGGTTGGTTTAAATGGTATATAGTATGTACCACCCCTATGATAGTACTTTGTTTGTATCTATGTGATTCAAATTGTAATTGATTAGCAGCTCTTCCCCTGCATGTATTGATTTTATCGCACCTACAAATACACAATTTCCCTCGTGCACCTTAAATATGCAATTGGGTTGCTTATTAGTTGACCCAGGTCATGTACTATTTATAAAACTTGCAATAGTCCCTATTGCTTTTGGCCTCCCGCCAATGTACATAGCCACTCTTTTACTTTGATCATTATCTTTCTGTTGTATATAATTCACTGAGAGTGCATACCTACGCATACTTTTTTTATATCAAACAATCTGCATCCAATTTTTATAATTGTAACAAGGTCTGACATACTCCATCAATTCAGCAACTTTGTTGTAACATACCTTTATGCCATCCATGGAAAATAGGCCCAAACCGTGTAATGACTATGGTTCTATGCAATATATCCTCTCATTAACACAAAAATGAGTGTTTATTGGAGGAAGTTCCTTGGGTACCCATTGTTTATGTAGATGTTTGTACCTCAAGGGCACCTCAATGTCGCCTATGCTCTCATTATTATAAGAACATGATCCCCCTTGAGCATGAAAAAATTGCATGCGTTTATTGAATTTTCTCCTAATCTTTTGACCTCTAGTCGATCTCCCTCTTTTAGATGCACTACATGTCTCACTTTTGTCTCCTCTTCCTGAATTTCCCTCGCTCGAGGAAGACAGATATGACAAATACCTATTTGGTGGTACCTGCACTCCATCAAATGAAGAAGTTGGCCCTAAAGTTGATGTTGAGATTAAAATTTGAAAATCCCAACTAGGACCTCAAGTGTTGATAACTGTATTAGATTTTTTGCATATAGGAGGGCCAAGAAGGTGGAATGAGCGATAACATGTGGTTTCAATGAGAAAAAAAATTTAAAGTTTTGACAAAATTTTGTTGCTAAAACCTCGCTTATTATTAAAGAGAAAGCAAGCAATTAATAAATGGTTTCTATAGGGTGTATTGACTTATACCTATCATTCGATGACATTGTGCAACATCCTCGTCAAAGGGGTTCGGGTTCCTGCATATGTAATTCATTTATCTTATGTTAGCTAAAAATTACATGACACGTATGCTAAAAATTACATAGCAGACAACATGAACAATATGCAGACATCATAAATATCATTATTTATTAGGAGGCATCAAGGTTCCAAATCTCATGAGTATTGGACCATTAGTTTTGTTAGCACATAAATTTTCAATATAATTATGCTCTTAGAAATACTATTTAGAGGCTTGTGTTTTTGCATCTTTATATCTTTACTTTCGATTTACATCCTTGAAGGAACCTTTATGATGTACAGTTTTTATCATGAGAATAGTTACTGCTGGTTTTTATGTGTAGGATTGATCTCACATCATTAGTTTCCGTCCACCTATGATTTGTATCCTGAAAATTAACCATCAATTGGGCAGCTTGAGGGTGGCATTGAGATAAGACAAGGCAGATAGAGATCCTTTCAGGGTATAGGTTGAAGGATAGGGAGCTTATTAGACATTTCTTAGAGTGATTGAAAATACAAAAGCGATCAGGGTTACTTATCAAATGAATAACAAGATCCTATTGAAGTGGGGAAATGCGATGGATATGAATGAGTTTTCATTTTGACAAATTTTACCCAAGTGTATATTTCAAAAAGAATCTCAAAGATCATGGCAAGAAACAACAAATAAAAAGGTTATAATGAAGAAAGATCATCGACGTAGTCAAAGGAGTTGGGATGTGTCATTTTGAGTCTCCCCAATTCCCGATGAAGTGATTGGTCAGAAGATCATTAGGAAAGATAATGCCGATGGAACATGATGTAGAGGGAAAAGTTATGCTGAAGGAAAAGGTCATCGAGAAAACTATGCTTGTTGCCATGGCACATTTGAAGTTACCCCAATGCCCAATGATAGTATCAGGTTGACATATACCAATAAAGCAGAAGGAGTGTCATCGACATGTGTTACCCCGCTAGGAAAGATAAAGTTTCTAAAAGGAAAAGGGATTTTGCTGATGGCGCCAAAGATGAAGTTTCATTGGAGAGACATATGCCTATGATTCGTTGTCGTATCAGAATTTAAAACTGAAACAATGAGCTTTTATTAAATGCTTGCATCAGGTAGATTTATGGTTCACATGAGGTAGATTTATGAGAGGATCATTATTACAAAGCTGTATGTGGATGTATTAGGCATATAATCAAGATTGATTGACACAATTTTTACATAGAAAAGAAATTGATAGAACAAAGAATTGAATTCCTGAGAGTTAGTGCAAAAAAATGTGATTGCAAAAATGGAGGCTTCGAGTTCCACATGAAAGAAAAGAGTGAAAAAATATCTGAATCTAGGGATAAGAAATCTAAGAAAGAAGAGGAAGCCTCTATTTGAAGAATGAACCAAGATATGATACAACAAATGCAAGCACCAGGCCCTAAGTCTAGAAGATCAAAACAACATTTGTCAGGGAGGGACCAATTGGAAGATAAATACAAAAATATCAGAGATGTGTGGACCAAAGTGAGAGGATACGAATTGTTCCCATTTCACTACCTGAGAAGAGACAAGGAAATGACACTGTGCAACCCATGGAAGACTAATTTGGGTAAGCTGATTGTCCCAAATGTGTTTGTAAGTGTGAAATTGCTAGAAACCCTAGTGAAAAACTATAATTATGTGGGGAGGTATATTTAGGCCCCCAATGGAGATGCCTTTATTAGGTTTTCTGTTGGTACACTGAATGAAGTATTTAACCTGGATCCCAACCCTGATAAACCCTTGTCTTTCAAAGAACTAGAAGAAGAATACCTCAGAATGGATACAATATATACTCGGTGGAAGTTAGCTATCCATAAGAAGGAGGCAGGTATACTAACAAAACAAGACAGGCCACCATTCAACATTGAATTATTCAGACATTACCTACAATATACTTATATGTCTTGTGGGCAGTTAGGAGGAGTTGAAGTTTCTGATCTAATAAGTACTGGGTCATTAGTCTTAGCCTCAGATATCCAAATGTATGAGCCCAGACCATTTGGTTATGCCTCTTATTTGGTAGAAAAATTACATGAGGGTTTCCTAAACCTTAGGGATAACAAAAGCCCTAATTTCAAGTTTTATTCATTGTTGATGCATTTAGTATTATTTTATGGATGTTTTAGGGGTATGTGGCCTGAGGAGTTAGTGCTTAATACGAGAAATAGGGAAGAGGAGGAACAACCGATTTAATTATGGGCTTCTATTTGGGACTCTCATTATGTGAGATCAAACTACATAAAATTTGAAGAGTGGATAGCGAAACCATTAGACATGATGTATGAAGTTCCTTGTGATGGATCAATTTCAAATGAGATTAAGGCATTTTTAAGGCCTATATATTTTGATGATAGGCAAATTGTGAATCATAACTGGGGAGATTGGTACATGCACTAGAACTTTACTTGTTTTAAGAGATATGGATTTGAAGGAAGCCCATACATGTTACCAAAATGTGTTCCTGATAGAATAGCATATTTGGAGATTGTAAGACAATTAAGTGTCTCAAATGCTAAACAATTTGGAGATCAACATAAGAAGACTTTCTTGCCTGGAACTATTAGTTTTAGAGATTTCACTATTGTTTCTACAAAGGCATATGAAATAATTGATAGAAAGTTAATGGAGGAGTATAATTTTTTTGAGCATACTTCAAGAAAAAACTATGATCCGGAGGGGTACATCCGCTCTTGTAAGAAAAGACAAAATCTAGGAGATTACTTTCACTTGAGTTTGGAAGCAGAAGACATCTTCAGAAATATGGAAGATGCAGAAGCACAAGAGGTAATTGATAATTTGAATAGAGAGCTGGAAGAAAAGAAACAAAGGTTGATGGAAATGGAGATAGAAGAAGAGATGTCAGAAAGTGAACCAGATGACCATGAAGTTGTTTCTAGATATCGGGAAAAGGAACAAGAAGGAGAACCAAATGAAAATGAGCAAATTGTGACTAAGATGGAGATGCATGCATATTCAAGGTTAGAAGAACATTATGCTTTTGTAGCAGATGATGTATTTGTGAAATCTAAAGAATTTAAATATTTTCTCTATAATTTCAAAGGCAAAAGGTTGAGGGAATCTATCCCACATATAACACTTGAAAATGAGGCAGAGTTGTTGAAAAGGTTAAAGGAGGATATAGAAGCAGAGTTGGTTACAATGACTCCCTAAAAAGTGAGGGAATTACTTGCAGAAGCTAGAGTAATTCTATTTCTAGGGTGGGATTTGAGTGCATCTTTTATTTTTGATAGTCTATTACACTGACAACAAGGATTTGAAATTGGACATTCAAGGAGTAAATGATGTGTTTATTGGATCCAGGTTTGACCAAGATGAGGAAGCCTTACTGCTATGGGCATTGTATCCTCTGAATAAAAGGCCTAAAATTATTGATGTGGATAAAGAATTTGGCCATATGATGAAATTCAAAGTTGGGGAAATTGATCCCATTGTTTTAGCAGATATTGGAGTCGATATTTCAAAGTTTAACATAGCAAAAATAATTAGAACAGTAAGGGAAAGAGATCAATAAAAAGGATTGTATGAGGAAACCATAAGAAGAAGTGGACAACCTGTGCCAATGATACTTTCCCCTGATAATTTGAAATGGAAAAATAATTGTGAAGAGTTGCAACAAGAAAATCAGAGAATTCTTAAACAATTGTGGAATGTAAGAGTTGATACTACCTCTTTTCTATTGAATAAAAGATTTGAAAATTTGAAAGCATATTTGGAAGAGTTTTGGGTTGTTTTTCAAAAGAATATGGACAATGCTATATCACATAATAGAATAAATAACAGATTGGGAACTGTGATGCTAAAAATGTGGTAAATAGGAAAGGCATACACATATAATGAGACCATAAAACATAATGGAAAGCTTAATTGAAAACTAAATTAAAGATGCAAACCATAAGCCTCCCTTGAAATGTCCCATTTTCCTCTATTCTTGAGGACCTTGAAGGTGTTGTATTGTTTGGCTCTCAGTGAAGCGATGACCTCCAAAGTGGCAACTCAAGAGTTGAGTAGCTACTTGATCATGACTGATTATGCAAATGATATGAAATGCATGATCTAAGAAACTAGATTAACATGCTATGATTAATCCAAAAATGCTAATTACTAGATATTTGAAATGCAAATTGCCTATAGTAATGATGCTAAAACTATGAATGCAAGGGATCCTTATTGCTCCAAAATGAGGGGTATTTATAGGAATTCCAAGGCCAAAGCTAAGGTGGTAGGAATCGACGGTCCAGATTTGATCTGAAGATATCAATGGTCAAGATTGAGGAAGTTGGAGAAGAGGTTGAAGGAAGGGACACTTGTCATCTCTGTGGTAACAAGTGTCAAGGAGCCTTGCTCATGAGAGGGCAAGTGTCCAAGGGAGGAGACATGTGGCAAAAGTGCCATGTGTCTCAAGGGAAGAATATCGACACCATAAGAGGTTAGGATAAGGAGGTTAGGATGTGCAAGATAGGACAGGGTTAGTTAAACCTAGGGTTAGGTGTAATGGGTTAGGTTAGGGGATGGTTAGGTTAGGTGGTTAAAAGTTAGGAGCCATGTGTTCATTTGAATTTAGAAATTAAAATAACTGGAAGATGGTAATTATTCTCAACAAACTTGAGTTTGTTAATTTTAATTAGGGATTAGAAGAATTGATTTAGATTGGGGGGGGAATGATTAATTAATTTAGATTAATTAATCAAAAGAGGATATGGAATGAATTATATAAATAAATCATGTAGATTTATTTACTAGTAGATGAATAGGAAAATTAATCAAATTGCTTGTGAATTCAATTAATTGGGAAGGGGGATTAATTAAATAATTGCATTTTTAATTAACTATCTTCAGACCATTTTTAGGTGTATACATTTTTCCCCTCTTTGAAGCAATGTGTGATGATGCATTGGTTCAAAGAAGACTCGATTGATGATGTTGCTGATATTGATTTTGATAGGATGCAGATTTGATCTTGATTTTGATGTGGATTTAGTTTTGATATGACACTGATTCGATTTTGAGGTGATAAATCTCGATATGATGTGGATTTGATGCGATTTTTATTTTGAGATGATAAATCTCGATATGATGCGGTTTCAATTTTGAGATGATAAATCTTGATATGATGCAGTTTCAATTTTGAGATGATAAATCTTGATATGATGCCCCAAACGTTGATTGATAGATATAGATGCGAGGATGCCCCTTGGGAGATAAATCGGATAATTTTTTGAATGTTTTTGAATTTTTTGCGATTTTTTGATTTTTTTTTTTGATATATTTTTTTTAAATTTTAGGATTTTTAGAATTTTTTAATGATTTGCCGATTTTTAGATATTTTTAGAATCGATCCCATTCATTTCTCAATAATAAATTTGAAAACGCTTCCCTACCAGGTTGATTAGTTGATTAGATGATTAAAAATTAGTGGAATAAAAATCCCACTTAAATGCCCCATTTTGAGTTTAAAAAGGTGAATTCTTTTTATCACTCTTTATTTGTTCACTTCAGTTGTTTGAAAAATTTTCTCTGGAGGAAGGAATGGTGATCCCATGCCACCAGCATAGGTTCGAGCAAGTTCGACAACACGAGCATCCTCTGACCTATGGTCTACTGGTACATACTCCAAGAAAACCCAACTTTGTTAATTTTTAAGTGAGTTTTGAAAAATTTAGCCATTTGTAGAAAAAAATATTTTTTAGCATTTTCCCCATGTGGTTTTGAAATAAAATTATGTTTCCAAGATGGGTTTTTGATGGGCCAAAATGGGTTTTCCGGATTTTTCAAAAATTTCAAAAATAATAAAAATAAAAATTAGCATTTTTGGGAGGGGGGTGGTGCCATGGTGGCACCACCATGGGCGTGGTAGATGCCACGAGCGGCGTCGCAAGGGGTGGGCCAGGCAAAAAAAATGTTTTTTTTTGGTTTTCTATTTTTCGATTATTTGATGGTGTGACTTGATTTTCAATGAATTTTTGATGAATTTGGATGATCTGATCTACTTTTCGGATGATTGATTTTGTGATGATTTCGATAAAAAGTTTGCTGCTTCTTTGACCCCCAAATGTCACAATGTTCGATAAAGATGCTGGATTGTTGTCAATTTGATTTGATTTTCGATTTCAATAGGGTAAGATTTGATTAGCTATCTAATTGATAAAATTAGACACTCCTGATTGATGAAATTTGATGATCAGTTCTGATTATCTCAATTTATGTGTGAGATGAGATACGATTGATAATGACCTCATGATAGATGAGCCTCATTGATAGGGCCTCAATGAGATTTGATAGAAATCTCAAGTGAGCAAAACAGACTGATAGATAGATTGATTTGATAGATATATAAATCGAGATACTGATATGATGAGACGAATTGATTAGAGGAGCACTTTAGTGTCCTCCAGTCTTGGGAGCGCTTCCCGAAGACATGGATGTTGATACCCCGCCTTAGCCAGGAAGAGTGAGACCACATTGACAGGTGTGGTTTATCTTCCCTTCTTGACATGCCCCTATTAGGATTCCCATAGATACTGAGATGGGGGGTGAATCAATATCTAACTGGTGAATTGAATTTCTTAACTTAAAACATGTAGAACATATTATAATAGTGTACCGGTATGCAAGAAATAATGCAATAAATAGAATTAAAAGCAACCACATGAAAAACATACCATAACACAATGATTTAACGAGGAAACCTGGTGTGGGAAAAACCTCGGTGGGATTTCTGACCCACAATATTCACTTATTGGCCAATAAGAGAATATTACTGCTACAAGAGGAGTGATAATGACCTCATGATAGATGAGCCTCATTGATAGGGGCTCAATGAGATTTGATAGAAATCTCAAGTGAGCAAAATAGACTGATAGATAGATTGATTTGATAGATAGATAAGTCAAGATACTGATATGATGAGATGATTTGATTGGAGGAGCACTTTAGTGTCCTCCAATCTCGGGAGCGCTTCCCAAAGACATGGATGTTGATACCTCACCTTAGCCAGGCAGAGCAAGACCACATTGACAGGTGTGGTTTATCTTCCCTTCTTGACATGCCCCTGTTAGGATTCCCACAGATACTAAGAGGGGGGGGTGAATCAGTATCTAACCGGTGAATTGAATTTCTTAACTTAAAACATGTAGAACATATTATAACAGTGTACCGATATGCAAGAAATAATGCAATAAACAGAATTGAAAGCAACCACATGAAAAAAACACCATAACACAATGATTTAATGAGGAAACCCGGTGTGGGAAAAACCTCAGTGGGATTTTTGACCCACAATATTCACTACTGGCCAATAAGAGAATATTACTGCGAAAACAACTCCCTTTGGAATTTGGGAAAAAGCACCTACATTGTCATCTTTCTTAACTACCTCAGGAACTAGTTGAAATATGGGCCTAGGGCATTTTATAACCTCGACTACTGTAGGGTTTGCTATGAATTCAGGTGCAGAGGAGGATTCCATGATTATAAATACCTTTTTCTGCCTTTGGATGGATTGATTGCCGAAGTGCTTTGCTTCTTTGCTCAAAATCCCTTAGCTCTGCAAATTTTGCGCTCTTCGAATGTTTGAAATCTCGGTGAAGTGAAATGGAGCCAAAACCACAAATTTATAATGTTTATTTGCCATCTACCATATTTAATGTATGCTGGTTAAGTGGTCACTTAACATTGTCTGCCGGTATAGAAGTAATTTCCAACTTCTCACCATTAACTGAGGGAATTATAGCATATGCCTCATTGATTGCCAAACCCTCAAGAAAATTTTCTTCAATTTGATGAAGAGCTTCCTGCCGATGGATTATTACTCTATCCTGCCGGTGAAGCATCACTCTATCCTACCGGTGAAGTGTTGATTGGTTTTACCGGTGGAGGAGTATTCCCAACAATGTTTAGGTCTGACTTTCTAATCCATTGTTTTGAGAATTCTTTCTTGACCTCTTCAACTTTTTGTTTACCTTTCAAGCTAGAACTTTTGTTGTCTGTTGGTGATCCTTTACTTCTACAGAATTTTGCAATATGCCCAATCTTGTTACATGCATAACAAGTCACATTATTCTTCTGAATAGCTTTCCCATAACCTATGCTGGTTTGTGTTCTACATTGATTAGATAGGTGTCCAAATCTTCCACAAACATAACATCTCACATTCATTCTACAATTTTCAGATTTGTGACCAACTTTGTTGCATTTTGAACATTGAATAGTGGGTGTGTTGATATTCTGATAATTTTTAGATCTACATTCATTTTCTCTATGACCATACTTATTACAGTTAAAGAATTTTACATTGAATTTATAAGCATTAGGTTGTTTTACCGGTTTGCTATGATCCTGAGTCACTAATACATTTGGGGTCAAATTCTGATGGAGGTTTCCGACGGACAAGGAGCATTGTGTGAAAATTTGTTTTTTTTATTTTTAAAATGCCCGTGTTTGTCGAAATTCCGACGACCTCATGCGTTTTATTTAAAAAAAAAAAACACAAGGCATTTTCATTTTGAAAGCAAACCGAAGCCATCTTGCCTCCCTGCCCCCCTCATCGGAGCGATCTCTGCACAAGCAAGGTAAGAACTCTTTGTTTTTCAATGAAGGCAACTAATTTTTTTTTGCAACTGGTTTTTTTTTTCGAATTAATCCATTTTGTGCATATCCTACGATCTTAAAATTCCATGAAATGACATCTCTTTGAGGTATTCTATCATACAGCTCACATGCCATGTGTATGCTACCCCATTTTGCGATTAAAACCCCCTTCGATTATGCTTTGATGCTGCCCCATGATTGGAATTGGTTGTTGTGTCTTTGGGTTTGGGTGTCCAACCAACTATTACTTCCTAGAACTATTGCATCCCACCCTACCTATAGTTTGATAGCTGTACAACCAAAATCAAGAAACTTGCCATTCCATATATGGATGGAAGCCGAAACTACTAATCCATGAACAGGAAGGCAGGTAAACCATTACCCGGGGATAGATAGAAACTAGATACCGAATGAGGAAACCAGGGGTGGGTGGATATCGGGATTGTGTGCGGTGTTTGAGTTGGGTCTGCGCCTCAGAGTTAGGGTGAGGGCTGAGGAGGGAGGAGAGGATGTGTATGCGAGGGGAATAAGGGAGACTAGTAGTATGAGGTTTAGGGTAGAGATTGGTGATTCCATTTTCAGAGGTTATTGAGGAGGGGAATGTGGGGAATAGGATTAAATAGGTTGTGATTGTGAGAGTGGGTGAATTGGATTAAATAGATTCACCTAAGATAAAGTAGATTCATATAATGATAGGTGGATTTTCCTAAAGATGAAGGGATAAGACTTAACAAAAAGAGGACTTAGGATGATGACAAGGAGGATTCATTTAAGGATATGGCATATTCACCTAAGGGATAGTGTATTCTCCCAAGAATATGGAAAAATTATTGATTGGTGGAATGACATACTAGATCAAGGAATGATACAAGGGTAGATTCACCTAAATATAGGGTAAATTCAGCTAAAAGGGTACACATGAGATTGTGGTACTGAGTACCTATCTATGGATGGTGTATTTGGATACAAGTATGATGAAACCATGCTTGTGTATAATGAAACAAAGTCTAGATCTCTATTATAGGTCCAACATAATCTCTATTATTTGAGACATCATTTTATTAGCATATCCAATTAGGGTAATTTATGGGTTTAATTATGGATCATGTTGTCTATTTCCATGCACTATTGAACTTATTTGGATGTATTGTGATTATTTTAATTTTGAAGTTATAAATAAAGTATGTTTGGACCTTAGAAAGGGTAACTACAATTGATGTTTGGGCAGTTTATTTGAAAACTTATGGTGAGTATTGCCCTATGTTATGTAATGGAGTTATTTTTACACTAATTAATTAACTAGAAAAATGAATTTGTATTGTTGTACAAGTATGATGAAACCATGCTTGTGTGTTTACATGTTTGTGCATCCTATTGAGAACCAACCTCACTATTGAGGAACTCAATAAATGTGGCGTTAAATAGAAGAATGGAAAACTCAAGAAGCTATGGTGACATATTGTGGCATTAGTAGGGATTATCTCTATTGACCACACCTTTCAAAGATAGTATCCCCTAGTTATCCTCATAGAATGGACCATTGGATGGCTCATAGTGGTATCCTATCCTACATTTATCTTAATGGCATCGCCGATAGTTGGTATGTGGTTCTTGGTACGGGTTTCCTGTTACCCTATTATCTTATTTATATCTTTGTTCCAACATGTGGAGATTGATTTTTGTCATGCTATGATGATTTTCATGTTTGCATGTGTTTTGACATTATGCAAATAGATATGATGTCACACCATACTTATGTTTTGATATAGTGTAGGTGATGGTTACATGTTGTTGATGGTAGTGATTTGGGTTCAAAGACACAATTCCACACACAAACACAAATATTTGAAGATGCATTTTATATTATTCCTTCTTAGTGGCAATTAGGGTTGGAAGATTTGCACACATGTAGAGAGGAACTCATGTTAGATACAATAGGTTGTGTTTGATAACATATGAATGTGCCTCATGATGTATACATATAGCTTTGGTGTGTGACATGCATGCACATTTTTCCATAAGACACATTGCTATGTGGCATGTGCCCTATGCATGTCTTCTTTGTGAGGCACATTGCTATGTGCAATGTGGCCCTAGGTGTGTCTTCTCTATGAGGTGTATTGCCATGATATGTTAGGATTTGTAGTGTGCAGGCCACAAATGCATGCGTGAGGGACTATTATTATAGTCATGTTTTTTGGGCATGTAGCCTAGGCATGTCTTCTCCATTAGGTACATGGCCATGCCGTGTGGGAGTTTTTGTGTTCATACCACAAATTCACACATGAGGGACTATTATTGGAGTCATGATGAATCTTCACTCTATTTAGCCACAATTTCTAGTTGTATAGTTATGTAATGTGCACTTTTAAGGATTGTGAAGTTTTCTTCAATTATTGATGATCTCTCATCTTTGTTGCATGGGCCAACAATTTTATTTTATCTTGTTTGAATTAGTTTAATCACTATTGTGAGTTTTCTCTATTATGTAGTTATTGTGGCTATGTTTGACTTGCTATTGGAATTGAACACATTTATTTGACTTATTATTGTTACTATTTTTTCTTTCTTTCAATATTTATGATCTTTGGTAGTTTAGTGAAACTCTTGCTATTTTTAAATGTTGCCTTCTTTGTTGTGATGTAATTCCTCACCAAGATTGACATAGATAACCTTGGATGAGTGTATATAAGGAATCAAACATTGGGAAAATTTGAGGATAGGGGTAAGTGTTTGTTGTATGGGTAGCTACAATCCACTTGTACATTCCTAGTGATTATTGACGGCTATGTCTTGGAGCTGGCTAATCCCATTAAACAAACAAGGGGGAAGTAATACATAATCATATGGATTCTCCCTAGTTGTGTGTGGATTCAAGACCATCATTTCATATGGTTCTTGGTTACTTTGTGAGACCATAGCGTCCTCTTAGACCAATATGTGAGCCTTGTATTGTTATCCCTGCAATGTGGATGAATAAGTGTATGTTAAAATAAATGCTTTGCTTAGAATACTCAAAAATGTCTCTCAAAAAGTCTGCAATAGGCAAACTTTTAGTAAGAATTTGCAGACACAATGCTCAGAAATTCACACAATCAGCTACATTAAATACTTTCTCTATTAAGTTCAATGGTTTTGGTTCGATTTGCAAATTTTGTGAAGCTTTTGCACTGAAGTTTCCATAGCCTGATTTTTTTGCCTGTGAAGAAAGACCATGTCAGATAATATCAACGAAGAACAAAATAAGGAGACAATTGCTAGATTATGGTCTAACTTGAAAAGAAAAGGTGATGGGAAATGTTATTGTCCCTGCAAAATTTGTAAGGGCTTAAAGACTAGAAGACTTCTAATCAAAATAGCTAAGAAACATTGTAGGCAGCATGGTCACATTGAAGGGGGACATGATTATCATCCACTGGTAAGTTGTTCATTATATCATTTTAACAATTTAAATACCTAAGAAATCACTTGATAATGAGATCATGATCACGGTTTATTTATGTATATCAATTTTATATAGGTGGAGCACCCTAGAGCACATGGTATGGATCAACAAAACCCTAAGAATATGGTTTTTGAAGTGGAGGAACATGGAGGTGTGAATATCAAAGCTGAAGATAATGATCCCATGGAAGATGATGATCATGCACCAGGAAACACAATTGAAGATGATGGTACAAATACATTGATCAATGACACATTTAGTACTAGCACAGCTGATCATGATGATCAGGATGACCTTGATGTTCATGATTTACCTCTTCTTGAGAAGGCATATGAGCCCCTTTACAAAGGCTCCCAAACAACTCTTCTCTTTGCTATATTGTTGTTGGTGAACTTGAAGGTTATGAATGGTTTATCCAACATAACAATCTCACATATGTTAAGGTGTGTCATACATGTCATTACAGTTAATAAATGGTGAATCATGTACCATTAATATTCTTTATATTAACACCTCAAACTTTTTTTTTTGTTGTAGATTGATACGTGAGTTTTTCTTACCACCATCAAATATTCTACCTCGCTCATACTAAGAATTATCTACCATTATGAAAGATATTGGAATGGAGTATCAAACAATAGATGCTTGTCCCAATGATCATATTATATATCATAAACAACATGAATTTGGAACAAAATGCCCTGAATGTCATATCAGTAGATATTGAACAGATCAAATAACAAAAAAGGTGCCTCGCAAGGTTCTTCATTATATTCCCATTATTCCACATATGCAACGATTATTCAGGTGCACTAGCTTGGCACAATTTATGGATTACCATGCATGCAATAGAAGTCAAGATGACATTATTTGAATGCCCGCGGATGGTTCAACATTTATGGACATAGAGGAAAAGTGGCCACACTTTAAAGAAGAACCTCGTAATCTTAGGCTTTCATTGGCAGCGGACGGTGTCAATCCATTTGGAGAGTTGAGATCTGTTTACTCGGTGTGGCCTATTTTTGTTATCAACAATAATATTCCTCCATGGATGTCAATAAAGAGGGAGCACATAATGTTGGCAATGATTGTTCCAGGTATTTTATCATTTAATAGTCATCTACATTTAATTATAAATATTGCAGTAAAATGGTCATAATAATTATGTAATGTTTTTGTTCATTCCACTAGGCAAGTACCAAGTTAAAGATATGAATGTATATATTGAGCCTCTTATCGATGAGTTGCTGGAGTTATGGAATGGTGTGACCATGTATGACATCTCTAGACCAATAGGACAAAGACAATTTCAATTCCATGCAATGCTTGTATGGACAATACATGATGCCCCAGGGCTAACACATTTTTGTGGTACATTATAGTGTTCAAGTTGTGCATGATAATTATAATTATAAAAATTAACAGATTTAATAGAATTATACATTATCTTGTAGGTCTTCAAACAAAGGGAAAATTTGCATGTCCAGTTTGTGGTCCAAAGATGAAATCCCGTCATTCAAAAAGTTTAGGAAAGCAGGTGTTTGATGAGTATAGGCACTTCACAAAAACCATAAGTACCGGAATACTAAAAAACATCTTTTCAATGGGAAAGAAGAGACTACATCAAAGCCACAAAGATTGACTTCTCACTTATGGAAGTTGGAATATAATAGAATTAATCATCAAGGTAATGTCATTCCATCTAATGGTTTATGTTTGGAATTTGAATTTTTCTATCGTGTTTTGTTTACTGATGATGTAATTGATGATACTGAAGGTTGTCAAGGCATGGATGGCCACCTTCCAAAGGGACTAAAAAGTTATCCCAGACAATTCAGTAGGTTGCCTTACTACGAGCAGCTACAAATTGTGCATTTGTTTGATACAATGCATATTAGAAAGAATATAATAGAGACATTATGGAAAATATTGGATGGAAGGCATGACAAAGAAAAAATTGTCAAAATTTGTAGTGACATTGTGGAATCCAATCATGCAATGAAAAATGTCATTCAATCAAATAGCAATGGAGATCAGATTAATATAAGTGCCCTTCCTTGGTTATTAACGGAACAGCAAAGCAATTCTATAAAATAAGTCATACGAAAAATTTGATTTCCCACAAGATTTGCTGCGAACATAAACAATCTCATATCAAAGAAGAGTGAATTTGGGCCAGGGATGAAAATGTATGATTGGCATACCTTCATTAAGGTAATTTGCGTTCTTGTGTATTTACTATATATTTGTATAGTGTGCATGTACTTTTCATTGTATTATGTTAGAAAACAATGAAAAGATCATTTTATAATTGTTGCAGTACGTTCTACCTCTATCTCTCCCAGACCACTTCGACAATAATATCAAGCAAGTCATATATGATCTTGGAAAATACATGAGGTAAGTAGTGATGTTTGTTCAATTTGTTGTATAGATATTATATTTGTCATTTGTTTTACTTGTTATGCAATATATTGTATATTATTTTGTAAAGTCTCATTTATATATTTTTGCGTCTTCAATCTCTTTAATTAGGTGGTTGTCATCTAAAGAAATCCACAAGGAAGATATAAAATATTGGAAGAGAAAAATCCCTCATCTAATGTGTGAAATGCAAAAGTGTCTACCTTCAACTTTTTTCAATGCACAAGAACACTACCTCATACACCAAGTTGAGGAGATCAAATTGTGTGGACCTGTACACACTAGGTCAATGTGGATGGTTGAGAGGCACTTGAAATTTTTGAAGGCTTTGGTTCGACAAAGAGCACATCCTGAGGGTTCTATGGTGGAGGGATATATGGTATACCAAACTATGGTGTACATTATTGAATATCTTCCTAAGTTTGCACCAAAAATCCACATAGATCGAATTTGGGATCCCAACCCCATTAATAAATTTGAAGGGGAGCACTTGATGGGGAAAGGTAGATTGAAGAAAGTGAGAGGTAATTATAAGATGTTATTGTAGTAAATTAATTCTTCATCTTCTAAATAAATCAATTGTAAGTGGTCTATTAATTATTTGTATAGTTGGTTGGGAGTGGGATGCGCTACATTTGTATATTGCAAACAATCTTGATTGGATGACGGCGTGGATTGAACGATGCCAACATTCTAGTCGCACATTAACATGGGATGGTGTCGCTTCATTGGTTAAAGAAGCTCATCGTAATGGAGATTCCAATGTTACACAAAGGGAAATTGATTTAGCATATGGTTTAAGAGATCAACAGGTACGTATAATTTTATTAATCACCTGTATGTCTATCAACTCATGATGCAATAATTTTAATATGTTAGACATATTGCAGGTCAAACACCACAAGGCTATGTGTTGCAATGGTCATAAATTTCGCATCAAACAGTTGGATGACACGAAGAAAACTGGTGATTCTGGGATAACTGTAGTCTTTGAGGTGACCAATATTTCATCTAGAAATGACATACATCCTCAAGTGTCTCAAAATCGATACTATGGCATTTTGGATGATATACTTGAGTGTGACTTTAATTCCTTCAAATTAGTTCTGTTCGTCGTCAAATGGTATAGGCTATGACTGAATATAAATGATCCTGATAGAACTATTATCGAATATGATAATGGATTTACAATGGTTAATACAAGGTTGTTTGAACGAGTTGGGGATGAGCCCTATGTTCTTCCAAGTCAATGTGAGCAAGTATTTTACTCGAAGGTTCCACATATACCGGGTTGGTCATTTGTTGTTAGACATGATCCAAGAGGAAGGCCGATAATGTATAATGTGATGGAAGAAGAAGATATTGAAGAAGTAGAAGATGATATAGATGATCATGGTCGACAGTTACTCGATGATGTTCCTGATGGAAATGTACACGAAGAAGAAGCTGATGATGATGATGGTGGTGCTGCTACTGATGATGGTGATGGTGATAGTGATGGTGTCGGTGATGGTGATGACGATGACGACGACGACGATGATGAGGATGATGATGATGATGATGATGATGATGATGATGATGATGATGATGATGATGATGATGATGATGATGATGATGATGATGATGGTCATGATGATGAGTTGGATGAAGAAGAAGATTAATGACATGAATGAAATGTATGAGATGCGATTATTATATTATCTATTTAATATTGATATCTTGATAGAAATTGATTTGACTTATATGGTTACATAAATAATTCATATGTTTTGAATTCTAATGCCATTACTTAATTAATTCATGATGCACCTCTAGCTATGTGATAGATGGTGATTTAAAATACATATGTGATGGATTACATGCTTATGATGATACATGTGACATTTTTTGAACTGTGTTTATTTATGGAATGTGGACTACTTATTAGCTATGTGATGGATGGTGATTTATGATACGTATGTGATGGATTACATGTTTATGATGATACATATGTGATTCTTATGATGCTCAATTACATATATGATGATACATATGTGATGCTTATGATGCTTATGATGCTTATGATACTACAATATTTATTGTTTATCAAATTACAAATGTAATGCTTATGATGCTCAATTGTTGGTGCAGGAACCTGCATAGTCTCATGGATCGACAGGTATAAGTCAATACACCTTATAGAAATAATATATTTTAAAAAAATTACAAGAAAAACAAACTTCCTCAGTTTTTCAAACCTCAACATTAGCAGCAAATCTAATACAATTATCAACACTTGAGGCCCCAATTGGACTTACTCAAATTTTAATCTCAACATCAACTTTATGGCTGACTTCTTCATCAATTTTACCCTCATTTGCAAAATATCTCTCTCATTACCAACTAACTCTCTCATTTGATGGTGCACAGGTATCACCAAATAGGTATTTGTCAGATGTGTCTTCCTCGAGTGAGGGAAATGCAGGAATAGAAGAGGAAAGTGAGACATGTAGTAGATCTCAAATAGGGAGATCAAATAGAGGTCAAAAGATTAGAAGAAAATTCAATAAATGCATGGAATTTTTTCTTGCTCAAGGGGGGTCATGTTCTTATGATTATGAGACCAAAGGCGACATTGAGGTGCCCTTGAGGTACAAACATCTACTGAAACAATGTGTACCCAAGGAACTTCCTCCAATAAACACTGATTTTTGTGTTAATGAGAGGATATATCACATAGCACCTTCATCGTTACATGGTTTGGGCCTATTTTCCATGGACAACATAAAGGTCTGTTATAACAAAGTTGCTGAATTGATGGAGTTTGTTGGACCTTGTTACAATTATAATGATTGGATGCAGATTGTTCGATATAAAAAAAGTATGCGTAGGTATGCACTGTCAGCCAATTATATACAACAAAAAGATAATAATCAAAGTAAATGAGTGGCTGTATACATTGATGGAAGGCCAAAAGCAACAGGGAATATTGCAAGTTTTATAAATAGTACACGACCTGGGTCAACTCATAAGCAACCCAATTGCATATTTGAGGCACATGAGGGAAATTGTGTGTTTGTATGTGTGATAAAATCAATAAGTGCTGGGGAAGAGCTGCTAATTGATTACAATTTGAATCGTATAGATACAAACAAAGTTACTATCATGGGGGTGGTATGTACTCTATATATACCATTTAAGCCAACTTCCAATTAATGAATCCAATAAACCATTGTATTATTAAGTTTTTTTGCTAAGTCTATTGGTTTCATTTCACTAACATTTTTATATTTTTTCTTTGTCATAGGGCCACATGGATCCACCACATAGCACAGATAGGGGTGTAGGTCCCGACACTTCTACGGAGCAGGTAAACCTCATTGTAATTGTACAAATTAGATAGAATCAAACTGTTACATTATGATCTTTTCTTGAGTGTTTTGAAGTAATTTTGATAGTGTTAATTATATTCTTGTCACAGACAGATGTTCAGGATAAGGGAAAGGAACCTACAATACCTCAGCACCTCCATAGGGATGTGGGGCGCTTGACAGTGTTATGCGTTGATGACATCACACTTAGCGCAAACTCTATGCAATTTTTACAAAAGAATATTAGAAAAATTAGGCAAGAGATTGTTGATTTGGAAACCATAAGTCCTCAGATTGATGAGATAACAAAGAGGGTGCAACTATTGTTGATGACAATGGAAAACTTGCAAGTAAGTAGTAATGAAAGCTTTAATCATAACAAAAGTTCAATAATGGTTTATATTTTTATCTCTTTTATGTCATTAACTAAAATATGTATGTGTTGTTTTTATAGAAATTTATAGGGCCTCATCATCCTCGTGGTGATGATCAGGGTATTGCGAGTAGTTCAGGTGATGACCATGTTCTATATATTAAAACCACTCCTTTGGACTTGTGAACTTGCTTTTTTAATGTTTTACATATTTAATGTATTACTCTTTAGGTGTTGACATGGGTCCGAGGTCGAGCCCAACTATATTGCCGACTGCAATGTCGACAACACGTAGCATGCAGACATCGTCTATTGCACTGGCTCGTGTTGACCCACCCACTGGTGGTAGATCCCTCTTTTTCTCTCTCTTTCGTTATGTGTTTATTACCCTTGAAGTGTTCTTTCTTGGAGGCATTTCATAGTGGATTCATTTACTGTGGTAGGAGATGCACATGAGGATGCGCCAGAGGTGAGTACTACTGATAACATACCATCATTTCCTGGATCTTCCCGTATTGCTAGTACGGGAACGTTGAAGGCCACATTGGTGGTGAGCGATGAAGAATTGATTCCCTTGAAGATACAGAAGGTTCCAGGTACTTTAAAAATATTATCATATATAGTCTAATTGTAATTTACTTACTGATCACTCATTTTGGACTAATGATCCCATGTTTTTTTTGCAGGAAATGATATTTTTTATAAAAATCTTAATGACATTTCATTGCACATATTTGGGCCCACCATACCTAAAAGGTGGAACACCATACGTGAACTAACCCTTATCCACTATTTTGATTTCATATCATTGCTAGAATAGTTTTCCTTTTATCCATTTCTTGAACTATATCAAAGGTAGCTTCAGTTTCTTTCTAAATCTAACAGGTTTGTTTTTGCTTTAAAGGTGGAATGACCAAGAAAAAAAGTTAAAAGATGAACTCACAAATCGTATGGTAGGGTTGTTTGGAAATGACACATTCGACAAGACTAAGCTCCTGGAAAAAGCTGGCACATATCTAAAGTATGTGAGGGTCCTGGAGGAGTTATTAGAACTGGATCAATTTTTTTTGGAATATGAGTTGAAGCAATAACAACAATATTTTGTTTGATGGTGGCTTCTTTTTCACCATCAATCGCATTATATGGATCCCCGAGGAGTTCTATCAATAATGCAATAAGGAAGAAATAATCATTCAGTTCATGAATGCTTGGAATCCATATGACGCAAGGAGACATCAATTTTGCCAATTTGAGTGCAAACACGAATTGGATTACTCTTCTCGCAAAATACTCTGGAGGGTTAGGATCCCCTACTCGGTCATACAAAAACTTATGGGGTTTTCTATCATAATGCGCTTTTTCATATACGTCTTTTGGCCTGCCTGACCAGCCGAGAGACCTAAGGATATTTTCATGCTCAAGGTATGATTTTTTAGCTGAAGATGTATACTCGGGTTCATAGCGAGACAGAAGTTTCTGCTGCCTCAAAAAACTTTTAGGAGATATTCTTATTAAAGGTAAATAAGAATCTGCTGCTAAACTTTTAGCCAAGTACGATCGTCCAGTTTCCTTAGGCCCTATCAGCAAAATTCGATTCGAAAGGGACGGTACCGGGTAGAGTGGGTAAAATCTCACTTGGTCAGATAAAGATGAGTGAATTGGCATCGAAGTAATCTTCTGATAAAAAGCAGCGAAGATCGGCATTTCTGCTAAAAACAATGAATTTAATTCGGAGTTCATTAGGCCTATTCTATGAGTTAGGCCTAGCTGAATAAATTCAGCTAAATATCGAAAGTAAAGAAGTCCCGGCTGTTCTCTTTTTTCAAAATATTCATGAAAGAAACCAATAGGGGGGGTTAACTTCGATTCAAAGTAAGAGATTTGTTCTTGTATTAAAAACAATCTATTTTCTCTCAAAAGGAAATCATCCACTTCAAATTCGTACAAAATTGTTTTTACAATTGAGTGAAATTGACTAGAGTCTTTTAAACGCCATTTAATATTTTTGACATACCAAATTTTAAATAGTAGCAATAATCCTATATCATCAGGATCCGATTCCATCTCGATATAGTCCAGAAATGTAAGCCAAGAACCATACCAATTTAAATTAGAAAAATTTCTAAGCATTCTAAAAGATCTAATCATTTCTCCTACTCCGTTAAAGCAGGAGTAATTATACTGCAAAACTTTGATGAGATAGAAGTTCCTATAAAACTGAACCAACAATAAGGGAATTATGCAAGAAATATAAAAGAAAAATCCAATGAAGATACAAAGAAAAATATCATATTCCCGAACATTGAGTATATATTTCCATGTATCAAATGATATTGACGTATCCTTTCCCTCAACTACTGTTTTATTTATTGATTTCAATAAATTGGAAACATCCAAATGGGATAACAAAAGATTCAATTTCGGGAGAATTTTCTCTCTAAATTCCCACTTTAAAAGTCTCCAAAATTGATGATAAAGTGCCCACAAAATATCCAAATTGTGATCCGAATTTTGCCTAATATTGTGCAGGATTGATACCAACTGATCACTACTATTTATTGGTATTTCCGGAAAAGTAGCTAAAAACATATTTTTAGTATATTTCCAACCTGTGGAAGTAAAAAGCCATAACCATGCCCTATATGTTTGAAACAGACCCCATTTCTCAAAAAGAATATTTATTTGAAGGGTCTTAAAAGAAACTAAGAACTTTAGTTCTGAAAAGAAAAACTTTATTTTTTCTTTATTGAAAAAGTCACCTATGGTTTTGTCTTCCATTATGTGGTTCAAACTTTCTGTTGAACTATATTTTTCTTTTTCTGCAAATTGATTCATTCGCAAAGATATTTCGGACAGTAGATCATCTTGGTAAGAAGTTTGAATAAGATCTATGTTGGAACTAAAACTGTTTTTAAAATATTGGTTACAGGTGTTTTCTTCTGAATCTGAACTATTTAAAAAAGGATAGCAAGAGTTTTTGTCAAAATTGACAATTTGTGGGCTTATTAAAGGAGTTTTATAAATATCTTCAATCGATAAAAAATCTATATTACTATGAATAATAGAGTTCAATTTATTAAGTAAATTAGACGATTTATGCAAATCATGGATTAGCGCTTGGTCACGTAAATATTAATCCAATAATCGATTTACTTGTGACTTTATGAGTGAGATAGTTTCTTTCTCTGAGTACACAGCTCTCATCTCACCAATACACAAAGAAAACAAATTGTTATGAATCGGAACTAAATTGGGAACTAAATTTAATAATTGTCCATATGTTACATTCTTATTTTTGATATGAATCCTCTCCATGTAAGAAGCTAATCTTTTTTTATAATTTAAACGAGGACGGTGTAAATAATCTAAAAATTCAAATGTATTTGCTTTGTAAAAAGAAGCTCTCAATGAATTTTGATTAGAGAGTTTTAAAGGATTCAACCAATTGTCTCGATCATCGAATATTGCCGAAAGACCCGCGTTATTCAATAATTCCATGTAATTTTTTCCATTATCGAATACATCAATAATCGATTCAATTATCGGTTTCTCATTCAAACCTAATGGTGATATTGTTTGTTCATCGATCAAGGATTCAAGATTAGGAAAGAACATAAAGTATGAGCGTCCCCCCATGATTCGAGAGAGGGAGTGGAATGACCTAATTTTGGATGCAAAGGAGAGAATTGAAAGGAAAAAAGGAAATACACCACCAGACGCCAGAAGAAGGTATGTGATACTATTAAGAATGTGAATATGTACTAATTATTCATTATATTTATATAATCTAACATATTTCAAACTTTTCATAGATTGAGTGACACGTCAAAGGCAACCAAGGCAAGACAAGAAAAGCATGGGCAACACAAACTCGACTCTGGTGGTTATATAAAACTTGCCGCACGAATTGTAAGAATTAGTAAATTAAGTATCACATCAAAATATTTATAAATTGTAAACAATTTTTTTTTGATCAAACAATACAAGCAAAATTCACAATACTAAGCAAAAATGCAGGGCTCTGAATTCAATAGAGCGCCCATGGAAGATGACAAGGGAATTGGCTACTAGCAAGGCTATATAGCTGTGGTTGAATGACTATGAGAATTGAGTGGGCAAACACGAGATTCTGATGCATCTGTCACAACGGTAATTAAGCTAAATGAAAATTATTTCAAATTGAATACTTAACCAATAATCTATTTGATGTTAAGTTTCAACATAAAGTGACTATATTTTTTTTAAATAATCAAGCAATGATAACACTGTGTGTGACATTGGAATGCAGCATGATAATCATGGAACAAAACTTGTACATGAAGGTCTAGATGTGCATCCTAGTAGTGGAGGTATTCATTTGCTATTCAATTTTTTTTATGTAATTATTAATACAATTAAACATCTTAAATTGAAAATTAGTGTAGTAATTAATGTAACCTTTATTGTTAATATTTTAGAGCATGTAGTCGGTGGTGACCAATTGGAGCATGATCCGGGTAGACAACATCAGGAACATGATGTTCCCCAATCAGGTAAAGAGGACCATTGTTATTCCTTTAAACAAATTTAATTGCCATTGGTGTATTGATTAATGTAACGTTTCATATTTCAACTCCAGAGGATCTAGAGGGTGCTCAACATGTTGAGGTTGAGGCTAGACAAAATGATGTCGAAGATGATGTGGCCCCATCAGGTAAAGAGTGTAACGGTTGAAATCTTTAAATTAATGAAATACTTGTAACAATAATAAAAAAATGTTTTGAATTTAACCCAATTCTTTGTTATTGCAGAGGACCCCCCTTTGGTTTAGCATCCTCGTCCCTTGTATAGGACTAGGCATACATCAAGAGCATGAGAAGAGGGCATAACATCCACAGATGGGGGAAATGATGAAGAAACCGATGTTCCACTTAGTCTTTTCATAACTTCAAAGAAAAAACAAAGAAAGAAATGATTGTAATCTACCTTATTTGATAATGACTGATTTTTATGTGTAATGAATGTAATTATGTGCTAATGAATGTTCATGAATGATATGTGTTGATGATTATTGATGAATGTTGCATTTTAATGAAATTTAATGAATTTAATGTGTTAATGAATGTTATGTGTTAATGAATGAATGTTATATTTTAATAATGGATGAAAGAATGAATGAAAGAATGAATGAATGTTAGATGTTAACGAGGAATTTAGAGTGATGTTAGGGGGGGGGAGGGGCCAAATGAGCTTCCACCTTCATGTGGTTGGCCCTGTTAAGTAGAGAATATTAAACTATTCTCAAAACAAAGCGAAGCTCAATTATAAGATGTGAAATGTTTGAAAGGTGAGAGTCCAAAAACATATGTGAAATGTTTAAGTAGGTCTCCCAATGAAGTGGATCTCATAGACACGAAGAATCCTATATAGAGAATCATTGAGAGCCCTTGAAGAAGCAAATTTGAACTTCGATGAAGCAATACATGATGGAGGAATATCTTGTAAGAGGAAATCAAAGTCATTATGGTGTCATCTAGATCTGAAATGTGGTCTACTTTTCAAAAAAGTAAAGATGCTTGATATGAATGTGTCCTAGTGGGGTGAATCTAGAAGACATATAATCCTATTGCAAAGAATCATGGAAAGTTATAGAAGAAGCAACTTTTAATTCTGAAGTAGCAACGTGTACAAGAGATGTTCTCATTTGTAGATGGAGTATCAAGAGGAGGATCACTAGTCCATGGACCATGTCATTGTTGTTAAATACCTACGCTTTTGTTCATAGTCACTTGGTGTAGGAATGAATTCAATGAGATAGGATAGGAGATCCTACATAATGTAATTGTGGTTTCCCCATCTACCTCTACCATTGTGATTCAAGGGGTCTCAATCATAGAAGGGTGGATAAGGTAGCATGGATAGGGAGGGCAGGTACAAGTTTACCCACTAAGCACACCACCTCATATGGATGGTGGACTGCCACATGGGGCCAAGAGGGATGGTATATCTGCTCTTGGGCTTAGCATGTGGACAGCTTCGGGTGCCCTATCATGTTTCTCATCCAAGCCTTATTATGGTTTAACTCCAATTATGCATTATAGATATTGTGTAGTTCACATAAAATTGAAATAGTTATGAATATATGCTATCTAAACCTAGTTGAAATGGTTGCTCTATGAATTATACTTTCAATACTTGTCTAACATGATTGCAAGTTTTATCTAACATGATTGCAGGTTTCAAAAATTATTCTAATACCCCGATGGTATTGTTTCTTCATTGGGACTACTCACATGCATTTGAGGACTGCTAAACTATCATATTCACATAATATTGTCTCAATAATAAAAAGAGAACCCTAGGTCATCTTTACCATTATATGCTTTTGATCTTGCAACTCTGTGATTGCAAATAAGATTTTAGTGGGATTCTAGGACTTCTCCTATGTTTTGATTTTTTCTTTCTCCATTGGGGCTATATTGTTCTAGGGTCTTAAACTAAGATAGTGATTGTCTCCTGTAGCTTCATCCCTAGTTGTCATTTGTATAATTTGATGCCAATAAGGACTGATATGCTGCTCCTTTCAGTGAAGTGTCATAGTTCTTTGGACTGCTCATACCATATTCTAAAATTTTATGAAAACCCTACAATGAATGACTCCTTGACTATCATCGTTGTTTGTATCTTACCATTGTGGATTTGAGTCTTGATTTGACTATATGGCTTCTCTCAATAGAAAACTGTTTAAGGCATTTGTAACTTCTAATCCATGACTTCTCATCAAGCTTTGGCACATTGAGATTGGAACAAGGATCCTATACACCATCACTAGAGATTATCAACAAGAGAAGATTCACCTATTGATCCTTTGAACTGATAATTCTTGATTGCCTTTTTGACTCATCATGCTTTGTAATGGTGATTATCTTATTTATGGCTTGATGGATATTGATCTCTCTCTCACAAGTGTTTCAACTAATCTTTGATGAATACAAACCCTTCTCTTTTGTTGAGTGCAAATATCATGAATGCATTTATTTTTCTTAACTATCCATAATGACATTTTCAAATATCTGAGACTACACTTAGGCCTGTTGTCTCTTGATTCTTCATTGGACTGTGGTTTCTTTGATAGTTCTTTGTAGCTTTATCTTTGAATGGTCACTGTCTTATTTGTAGCTTTGTATTTCCTTTATGGTGGCAGACCTCATGCAATGTTTTCACCTTTAAAACCAACACTAAACCTTTCAACAACCATCTTCATAGACAGTTTGATATCAAATTGTGATACAACATTAATTATTTTACCACTGTTATCAATTATATTTTTGCATGCTCAGTGTCCATGCCTTCATTATGCTTGAGTTGATGACTGCTGCAACTTTATTATTGTCAAATCTGCTTCATGATGTCTTGTATGCATATGACATAATGCTAACCTATTTATCAGTGCTATAGAATTTTCACTTTGTGTCATGGCATCCTTTTATCTTTCATCAAGATCTGGGGGTGAAGAAAATAATTATGACACTAAATACCTATGACCTTGCACTATGAACTGCCCTTGCACATCTTCTAGAACTTCATGGGCTATGGAAATACTGTGATTTTGGCCACTGTCATTCATCAAATCTCATATATTGCTGCTCTCAGTGTTATACCTACCAGTTATCCATGTTGAAGACTCTCACACACCTTCTAACACTATCTTAGACTTGGCTTCTTCTATTTAATACAACATAAGACTGTAATGAGGCTGCTATGTGTCATTGATTTGACAATTTCTAATGTCTGGTAGATGTCTTTGACGCTCTCAAATTGTTCTTGAAGCTTATATGGCTTGGTTCTGATCCTTATAAGCTTTTAGACTGATTTAGGCACTATGATCTCACTGCAAATTTATCATTTATTGGTTGTTCTTTTGTTGATAGTGACATTTATCACTACTTTCATCCGAGGCAATCACTTCTTGACAGTCAAAAGGTTGCCCATCAATTAGTTTTCATTGTCTTTAGCTTCTTGAGACCTCTTATTTATTGATAGAGAAACACAATATATTCTTCAATAATCAATCAAACCTACTCAATGTAACCCTATTACTTGTAATTTTCTGTTGTGATTGTCTTTGTGTTTTGAACCGTAAAAAAACTCTTATCATTGTCTTTTTAATTCAAAACCCTTCTTCATTACAAGCTCTAAGTAATCTATTCCTTGCTATACTTATGATTATCTATTAATGCTATTCAAGAATTGGGGAAAACCTAGACACTATTATCAATGTCTAAACCTTCTAACAGACTACTCTACTAGTCCTTATTGTCATTGTTATTTTGGTGGAGGCTGGACTATACTTCATTTGAAACAAACAAACCATCCATACAAATCATGCTTTCTCAAAAATGTGAAATCCTAGACTAGAGTAAAGAAGATAGCTATCCTAGACATGAAATGCTTTGAATGTTCTAGACACGTAGCTACTCTTTGTTAGAATTTCCCTTCTAATTTTGCAACATGTCATGGTTCTCCTTCTACATGGCTATCATACTGCACCTTCGACTAGAGCTTACCAAACTGAATACTAGGGTTTTCTCCCATCAAAAGTGGAGTCCTCTACCAATGAACTTGAGATCCTCATCTTTACCACAAGTTTATCTTGAATTTTGATTGACCTTAGTTAGAATGGGAATTGAATAGTCTAAGAAAATTACCTCCAAAATGTTAAACTCAAACTTCAACTCATGAATTATAAGGCCATTCAAGTTTTTATTTCTCTTTTGATGAGAGAGGGTGAGAGGAAGAGATAATGACCTAGAGAGGGTAGAGAAAGAGAAGTAGAGAGGGAGAGAAGAAGAGAGGGATGGAGAAAGAGACCTAGAGAGGGGAGAGAGAAGAGAGATAGTAGAGAGGGATAGAGAAGAGAGATAGTAGAGAAATCTTTTTCTATAAATTTTTTTTTCCAAAAAATCGGCCTACCGTCAGAATTCCGCCATCAAAGGGTAAAAATTATGACAGAGGAGTGCCGTCGGATGCATAGCATCCTCGTCAAAACTCTCTTGGGGCTGTCATAATTCCAACAGAGGAGTGCCATCGGATGCACAACATCCTCGTCGGAATTTTTACCCTTTGATGTCAGAATTTTGATGGTAGGCCAAGATCACGACGGTATTCTTTCTGGGTATGACCATCCATGGCGACCATCGGAAAGGTTCGAGAGGATGTCAGAATTGCGATGACCACAAGGATAGTCGGAACTTCAGACAAAAATTTTGCGATGACTATTTTTGTCGGTAGTGTGACGAAATTGTGTCGGAACGACTATGATTTGCCATCAAAATTTTGACCCGAATGTACTAGTGAGTGTTTGTAGTACCAGAGCTTTCACCAACTTTAAAGCCAATTCCAGAAGTGTCACCTTTAGGTTTTTGATTCTTCAGCAAGTTACCAAGTTCCTCTGAGCTTTTCTTGAATTTTTCTTTATGTTGATTTGCAATATCTAGTTCTCTTTCTAAGACTTCTTTCTGCCTTATCAGTTCATTGGAGTCATTCTGAGTGTGCATCAGATCCGTCTTCAACAAATCATTTTCATAACTGAGTCTTGTGTTTTCATTTGCAGCATCACTTAGTCTTCTAGTCAAATCTTCTTCATTCTTCTTTCTATCTTCAATTTCTTTACAAAATCTCGTAGTCATATCCTGCATCTCATTCTTTGTTGTCATGTTCTCTTGTTTTAGCTTGTTTATCATATCATTAAGAGTTTCTTTTTCATCATTCTCATTTTGCATCTTTTCACAAAGTTCTCTTCTCTTGTTTCTTGAAATAGTAAGATTTTCTTGAAGTGCCTGAATGATATCCCAAGCTGCCTTTAGATCATCTTCTAGTTTGATATTTTTCATTTTCTCTGCATCATAGTCTGAAAGAGCTACTTCTAGTTGCTTCATCAAATTTTCCATCTCTACTGGTGTCAAGATCTTCCTCAAGCTGTTAGGCTTCTGAAAATAGAGGACCAAGCTTTGATACCAATTGTTAGGATTCCCACAGATACTGAGAGGGGGGGATGAATCAGTATCTAATCGGTGAATTAAATTTCTTAACTTAAAACATGTAGAACATATTATAATAGTGTACCGGTATGCAAGAAATAATGCAATAAACAGAATTAAAAGAAACCACATGAAAAACACACCATAACACAACGATTTAATGAGGAAACCTCAGTGGGATTTGTGACCCACAATATTCACTTATTGGCCAATAAGAGAATATTACTGCTACAAGAGGGGCCTGCACATGCACGAAGGCCAACTGCCTAGAGCTCACTTCTCAATGGGAAGTCTCACTAACTTACAATGATGGATTATATAAATCCAGTATCTTGTACTGCTTCAAAATGACATCTATAATGCCAGATCCAGTACCGATTTCTGCTCAACTTCTTACATAAACCCTTAACCTATAATTTACATAATAGGTCTACCTTATTTCACCTAAATATAATCTTCTCACTTACTTACAAATGTTCTATAATGATCTCTCTTATATAAGAGTCATTTTACAATGATGCCAAGTCGGCTTACAAAGATTTTACAATAATAAACAAAATATAATATAACAAAAATCTTGTCGGCCTCTGTGCCAGTATGCTTCCTTTCTCTGCCGATGTTGGTGGTCTGAGTGCCGATGTAGAGTTTGATCTTGCTAGTGCCGGTGTAATGCCTTGCCGATGCTATAGGATTGTAAGGTTGCCATCAATGAAAAAACCTTCAATCACCTACAATGTCTCATTGGAGTGTGCATATGCCAACAACCCCAACCTTTGATTAATCGGGGATTATTGACCGCCTTAGCAAAGCATTGGCATAGTGAGCACTCGAGGATGTATACCAGATACTACACATTCCAGTGATGGGCGAGCTAGTGTATTATGATCTTAGTGAGCGGGGTGGGACATATGCACTTTTCTGAGTTTTTGATGATGATGAGATAGGCAGATATGACATTGCGTGGCAGGAGATGCTAGAGCTAGGGTATGCCACATTACCCACTATTCTTACTGGATTCGTCGCGGGTTTCCTTTGTCCTTAGCATAGGTCAAAGGGATTATCCATTGGATGGGGTCATCTCCTTGAGTAGATGGTGACACAGGGGACCTGATTTGCATGGGGGTCATGCATGTTGGCGCACTTGTATCATGATCTACATCGAGTTTTGTACCAAAGATCGACTGCATTATCAGTAGGGGTGACCGTTCTCTAGATATGGGCCTGAGAGAACCTGCCTATCACACAAAATTTGGCTAATAGAGATAGACCTATAGGTAGGCCTTATGCTGACGAGTATCCAGGGATCGTTGTCCAGCGAAAGCTGGGGAAATTGGAGTATTGGCGATGGATACTAGATGATATGGATATTATGATATGGAGACCATACAAAGATTGCAAGATATGGCTCAAGGATATAGTGGAGATGCCATATGTATTCTTAACATGATACTTGATCGGATTGACACCCTATGCTATTGAGTGATTCCTTTGTATGAGGGTGCTGAGACAGTATGGTAGGATACAGAGGATACCATAGGGTACAACTCATTATGCTTGTAGGAGACTGGATGTGGCTACTTGGGGGCCCTCCATTTCATATGACCAGTCGTGTGTAGAGTATCAATCATTGGGCCCACTGGATTGGGATTATCTATCAGGTATGATAGATAGTAGGATGACATATGAGTACGCCATATATTTTACTGCACACAGGTTTCCTAGGCTAACATGTCTGAATGAGCTAGAGCTAGTTCTAGAGGAGGATGAGAGGCTATGATGCAACGATCCTAGATGATTGAGGGTTGGTGGGGGAAGAGGAGGTGGGCATGGAGATGATGGCGGAGACAAAGGGGATGATATAGATGGATACAAAGGAGATGTAGGAGATCATGGTGTTGGAGATGATGATGGAGGAGATGATGATGAGGGAGATGATGATGAGAGAGATGATGATGGGGGAGATGGCGAGCAGTGGTAGTGGTAGGCACACCAAGAGCCAATAGTTCTAGATCTGCTAGAGATGTATACATGGATTGGATGACCCGGGTAGTCAGATGGAGGAGATCAGGTCTAGTGGATCCAGGGCATCAAGTCCCAAAGTAGGAGGTTCCCTAGGTTGAGTAGGTACCTACGGGAGTATCATAGGTTGAGCAGCCATAGAAAGAGGCATCTCGACGGATCATCATTAGGATGCCATCTCATCAACAATAGGCTCAGATTACTAATTTATAGGGTCAGGTTCAACAACTAGAGAGTCGACTAGCAAGGAGGGACTCTCATACATCCCAACTAGAGGTCCAGATGACACAATTACAGGTACATGCACATGCCCAGATTGTCTAGGTAGAAGCTTGGATGGCCTCTCTCATGGTCAAGAGAGATGCAACTACAGATAGGTGTCAGCAAGCCAAGGCACAAGTACAAATGTTAGGAGAGTCTAGTTTAGGGAAGGCTTCCCTAAAGATGATGCACTAGGTGGTTCAGGAGGTCGAGTATTACAATACATTATACTATATTGTTGTTCGTGCTGATCGAAGGTCTCCAGTATTTTCACAGCTAAGTAGGAGATTAGGAGAAAGCCAATCTAAGAGTCAAGGAGTGACAAGGTCACTTCAGAGAGATCCCCCAGGTGGGGACCCAGGTACATGGGTATCAACTGGTGTTACTAGACCTGTCGCATCAGGACAGTTTCACTCCACATCCTAGTGGTCACACTGATATGGGACATTGATCCATTCATGTACACACCTTTTGTGATGAGATATTAATGATTCCCATGATGTATATTTGTGATGTATCTCATATATTTTTGTGATATTATTGTACCTTAGACATTGATCTTTTTGATGATATGATATGCAGTCATTCCTATTCACTCTACATGACCTACGAGATGATGGACACATTTTATTTGTTATATGATAATGTTGTGCACTCAATTTCATGATGTATGCTTTATTTTTTATATGCTTATGGATTCTAGATGATGGATGTATGCTTCCTATATGATGATGTAGTATTTACATGATGTTATGCAAATGTGAATATGTATGGTGATGCTTATAAGTACTATGTGATGTATGTGCAATGCGATGCTTTCTATTCTTATGATGTTTTCATGATTTTCTTATACATGTTAATATGAGATGGATGCAATGCAATGATGCTACTTTGTATGATTGATATGAGATGGATGCAATGCAATGATCTAACTAAATGAATGAACAATTGGATGTTTTATATGAGTGATGTCTTAGTATGCAATGGTTACATGAGATGAACTAACTTATCATGTAGGATGAATGAATTGATTATTTTTGTTACTGTCCAATGTACTCAATCACATAATAAGAGAGATAACACCATGTTGAAGCCTTTGGCCTTGGAAAAGATGAGTGTTGTGATCCCATGCAAAAATGAAATGCAAATCTACTTTAAAAATGCAAATGAAAAATGAAATGCAATGCGACAATCAGACTGGTCATGTGGTCATTGCTTTGTTTCTTCATTGAGCCTTTAAAATGTGGGAAGTGGGTGTAAACATCAATGATATAATTGAACCATGATAACCTAAGCAATACTCTCCTAGGTTTTGATATTGCAAGTCAGCACAAGCATCAAGGTATAATTGAACCAAGATGACCTGAGTGTTGCTTGTGTAAAACATGCAGTATTAACCATTTCTATATGCAAGTCCGAAATGTCTTCTATGATACTCCGATGATCATGTCCTGAGACAACTTTGCACATATTAATGATTAATTTACAGACAACAGACAAGAAAAAATCATGTTCCTTCCTTGTTCCTCTAGTCAAAGACATCCTGGAGTCACTCAAAAATCATGATAGCAAAATATCAAGATAAAATAGTTGAACCATTATTGTCGAAGTGTTAAAATTATTAGTCAAAAGATATCATCCATTGATATATGTTTGTCATGCTTAGACTGATATTTGTTAGTTGATGGTTGATAATGTGATCATGTGTTCAATGTTGGATGTGTCTCAGTTTTTGCTTGACAAGCATTGCTTAACTATTGTTCTACCTGTTTGATTAAGCTCAAAACAATAAAAATTTTTGCCCTCAGCTAGGTTCAGGAGTTTGCCCCCAGTCTAGAAACAAACTTTATTATGACATATACAATGATCCAAACCATGGAGAGAAATCACCTGGGATGCCTGCATATGTACAAAGTCTTTATTATGGATATGAACAACATTGATGGAAATGAATGCAAGTGAAAGAATGCATGAACTAATAGATGGAAAAGCTAGATGACAGATAGCGCCTGTTTGCCAGGTTTTCACCATCTATTGTTATTCCACTTTTTCTCTTATTTGATTTTTTTTTTGTTTTTCACCGTTTTTCACTATTTTGGTATTTTCTACTTTTTAACTTTTTTGGATTTTCTATTTTTTACACTTTTTTGGATTTTTTTGCTTTTCCACTGTTTTTGGATTTTCTGCTTTTTCACTGTTTTTGGATTTTTGTGCTTTTCCACTATTTTTGGATTTTTCTACTTTTCCACTGTTTTTGGATTTTTCTGCATTTTTAAACATAAAACTTCTTCAGATGCATGCTATTGATGGGTTCCTCGAGTTGATCTCCATCATGTGTTGATAGCTGATATGCTCCTGATCCAAATATTGTTGTGACCACAAATGGACCTAACTAGTTTGGTTCAAACTTCCCTTTCTTTTCTCGATTTGACTAGTTTCGTGGATTTTCCTTTAGTACTAGTTCCCCCACTTGAAAGGCTCATGGTTTGACCTTGTGATTATAACTTTGACACATTCTTTGTTGATATACCTTTAAATGATCAAAGGCATTTTGTCTTCATTCATGGATCAATCCTAACTCTTGCAATCTAGATACTCATTGTTCTTCATCTGGGATAAGGCATTTTAATGATACTCATAAAGAAGGTTGTTAGTTTAATGAGAGGGGGGGGGTGAATCAGATAAACTCACAATACAACCTTACTCAGATTCAACCTCGATAGAACTTACTTGATATGCAACTATGACTGTAAATCATTCAAACTCATAAACTGATAAACTTCAAACATCAAAACACATTTAACACCAGATTTAACGTGGAAACCCAAATAGGGAAAAACCACTATGGGATTTTGAACCCACAAAGAAAATATACTCTTCTAGAGTATGCTCAGTTAAAAGCCAATCCTATTAAAGATTACATAAACACATTACTAGATGTGACCCGGTCAAGGGATTTCCTTCAGATCTATCAGAATCTTGCACTTCATTAGAAATGACCTTGTCAAAGGATTTCAAACACTCAATTATAATGTTACCTTGCTAGAGGATTTACAAATAAGACTGTTAGGTCCACTCGGTTAAGAGATTTCCTATCACTTACAAAAATAAATAACAGTAAGAAAATATATTTGCAACTTCACATCTGAAATGTTATGGTAGACTCTATGTGCTCAAAATCATCTTGTCATAAGACTTATCTTCCTCCTTGCTGGGCTTCTCACTCTTTTCTTCAATCAGATCTTCAATCTTCTATACTCTGTAATCACTTCAGCAGCATCACTATTCTTCTATTTACCCACATACATTGTTTATCAACTTTTCCTTATTTATAAGCAATTCCTAACCGCTTAATCTCCTTAATCACATTTCCCATGATTAATCTTAGCCATCAGATCTTCAAACTTGACTAGGTTCATTGAATCCTTCGAACTGAAAAACATTTTATCTTTCCTTGAAACTTGTATTCCTTCCTTGGTACTTGTGCTTGGTTATGACCGTTCAATCTGTGCTGTAGATCTAACTCTTGAATTTTCATTGCCGTTGATCCTTAACAAACTTCTTGCACGACATTCCAATCTTCTATAAATCTCCAGCTCATTGGCATCCTTCATTTAATAATGTATTTATTCATCCAATGCATTCTGTACTTCTCGGTTGATGCTTGGTTAATTCTGAACTTCACTTGGTAGACATTCTGTATTCGTCTCGGTTACTGTCTTGGTAGCTTTGCTTGCTGATGACACTTGGTGACTTCTTTCTTCTTTAACCAACATCGATAACCTTGGAATTTACTGACTGGCTCCTTGCTCGATAAAATAGAATAGTATCAAACCTTTACTCTTTCTATTGCATGAAATATTTTCTCCTTCTTATTCAGTCTTCAAATACACATATATAGGTATCAAAACAATCAAAATAATACAATCTCATCACTGTCTAACTCGATAAAAGTTGCCCATTGAATAACTTATTACTCCCCTTCATTTTCACATTCTTTCCATGTCACTTACCGACATCTTTATACTCATCAAAACATACTCTTCAAGATATGGCAACATCATACTGAATCAGAAAATCAATTGCTTGACATCAATGACAAAATAATATTATTAAGATAGTAATCATCCTTTATTAATTATATTATCAATCGCCAACAACCTTCTCAATATCCTCATACCAACAAACTTATTGTAATACCAACAAAGGTATCTCTACTTCGATTGGCAGTATTGATTCTGATCCATAAACAAGAGAGAAAGATGTGGCACCTATTGGTGTGTAGATATTGGTACAGTAGGCCCATAGAGAAAGGTTCAATTGAATATGCCAATCTTTTCCAGCATCATTCACTATCTTTTTGAGGATTTTTAAAATAGTTTTGTTTGATGCTTCTGCTTGCCCATTCCCTTGTGGATAGTAGGGTGTGGAAAATCTGTGTTGGATCTTGAATTTCTCACATAGCTCTTGGACATCCTAATTCTTGAATGGTCCCCCATTATCAATGATAATGGTCATGGGTATGCCATAGCAACATATGATGTAGTTCAAGATAAATGCAGCCATTTATTTTCCTATGATATTGATGATAGGTACTGCGTCAATCCATTTTGTGAAATATTTTGTAGCTACAAGGATGAATTTATGACCATTGGATTAAAGAGGATTTATATTTCCTACTAGATCAAGACCCCATTAGCAGAAAGGCAAAGATGTTGACAAAGCATGAAGTTCTTGTGTTGGTGCATGAATCAAATTCCCATGGACCCGACATTGTTTGCATGTTTTAGCTATCTGAAAATAATCTTGTTCCATAGTTGGCCAATAATAGCCCAAGCGTATGATTTTTTTCGAAAGGGTTAGACCACTTGAATGAGTGCCACAAATGTCATTATGAACTTCATTTAAGGCCTTTTCAGATTCTTTTTTCTTGAGACATCTTAAAAGAGTACCATCTAGACCTCGTTTAAAAAGGGTATCTACAACAAGAGTATAATGGGAGGATTGGCGAATAAAGTTTCTCTTTTGATTTTTTGACAAGTTGGGAGGGAGGGTGTTATCTTTCAGGTATGTATAAGTTTAGCCATAGTGGGAGGAATCATGCCCAACAAGATGATAGGTAGTTTGGGAATCAAGACAATTATGAGCAGGGTAAAACAACTCTTCCACTAGGAATTCGTAACGCTCTTGATTTTCTTGTGTCTGAAGTAGAGAAGCAAGTGTTGCCATGGCATCTGCTACTTTGTTGTCATTCCTTGGAATTTGCTTCAAAAGTTATTTCTACAAAATATTTCTTAAAATTATCTACCATCTTTTTATAAGGCATTAATTTGTCATCCTTTTTTTGGTAATCATCATTAATTTGATTGATGATGAGTTGAGAGTCTCCAAAGACTTGAAGTTGTGTAATGTTTCATTCTATAACCATTTTGATATCTATAACCAAAGCTTCATATTTTGTTGTGTTGTTGGTGCACGGAAAACTTAATTTGTATGCTTTTGGAATTGTATGACCTTGTGGTGTGATGAATAGAATACCTACTCCTGATCCATGCTGTGTATATGAAAAGTATAATTGTAATGTTTTTGTGGTGCCCTTAGGATATCAGCATCTAGAAATTCAATGTGTAAAGGATGATAATCTTGAAGTAGTGCCTTTGCTAGTTGGTCTGCAATGACTTGCCCCTTGATAGCTTTTTTGTCCACATACTCAATATCAAACTCACTCAGGATTATGATAATTTTTCTAATCTTCCTATTAATGTCGCCTTGCTAAGCAAATACTCCAATGGATT
Organism: Cryptomeria japonica; assembly: GCF_030272615.1. Taxonomy (NCBI): domain Eukaryota; kingdom Viridiplantae; phylum Streptophyta; class Pinopsida; order Cupressales; family Cupressaceae; genus Cryptomeria; species Cryptomeria japonica. Next base: position 319,916,665 of record NC_081405.1, on the reverse strand, counting down.
TATTTTAGCAATAAACTTGATGGAGTGAGATAGTAGATAGTATCTTAATTTTTGAGAAGCAAAAACTATCACCAAGCATGCTTTTTTTGTTGGTGAATAGTTGAGCTCGTATCCCACTACTGTTCTACTAATGTAGTAGATGGCTCATTCTTTTCCTTCATTATCCTATTGTGCGAGCTGAACTTCTAATGATACTTCGGTGGTTGATACATAGAGAACAATGTCTTTCCTAGAATTGGTGACATTGGGATGGGTGGTTGCATTAGATAGGCCTTGATCTTGTTGAATGCTTCTTCACATTGATGGTTCCACTTGAAATTAACATTTTTGTGCAATAGATGAGTAAATGGTAGACATTTATCTGCTAGTTGAGAAACAAATCTTTTGATTGACTGCAGTCTTCCTTGGAGTGATCTGAGTTGACTAATATTCCTGGGAGATGTCATTTCCATGATTGCTTTGACCTTAGCTGGATCTACTTCGATACCTTTAGTTGAAACAATGTATCCCAATAGCTTGCCTGAAGTGATACCAAAGGCACATTTCTTGGGATTTAGTCGTAACTTGTACTGTTCTAACTGGTCAAAGATTTTTTCCAGTATCCATATATGTTCTTCTCTGTTGTATGACTTGGCCAATATGTCATCCACATAGTCTTCCATGAATGTATGCATCATGTCATGGAATATCATTGTCATAGCTCTCTGATATGTGGCACTTGCATTCTTTAGTAAAAAAGGCATGACGTTCTAGCAAAAAGTACCCCACAAACATGTGAAATCTATCTTTTCTTGATCTTCAGGTTCTATTTTAATCTGATTGTATCTGGAGAAACCATCCATTAGAGAAAACATGGAGTGTCCAGCAGTTAAATCTACAATGATGCCAATGTTAGGAAAATGAAAGTCATCCTTTGGACATGCATTATTAAGATCTTTGAAGTATGTGCATACTCTAATACTTTTATCTTGTTTGAAAACATGAATGATGTTTGATACCCATTGAGGATATACTATAGGTCTGATGAATCATACATCCAGTAATTTCTTTAGTTCTGCTTTGACTAGAAGAGCGATATGAGGATGCATCTTCCTTAATTTTTGTTTAACTGGTTTGTCTCCTGGACTGACATTTAAGTGATGCATAATAAGCTCTGGATCCAACCCCGACATGTCTACATATGACCAGGCAAAATTGATTTGTCGTCATTTGAAAAATTCCATATATTGCTGCATTTCTTGTTCCGACAGAGAAGTTGTTGGATTTAGAATCTTTGGTTGTTCTATTGTCTCAATGTTAACTGCCTCTGTTGGTTCAATAAAAAATGATGACCTTTCTTGATATTACTTAGGTAGTGTCAAATATCCCATCTTCTAGTGCCTCGAGGAGGTTTTCACCATTGAATGTGTCCTTTCTTTTAACTTTTTCCTGGTCTAATGTTACCAAGAAATTGTTTTCAACATTAGACCTGATATTGTTTTATTTATTTTTCTTTTTGCGACTAGGAGATTTGGTACCCACTTGACTAGAAGATGCATTGCTGAAATTCCTGGTGAAATTTTTTATGGGTTTGATTGCATTAAGATATAAGGATATGGCGTGGTCATTAGGAAAGGTATTAATGTTAGTATGTTTCATTTTTACAATCAATAAGTTTAGGGTGAATTAGAGGTAAGGGGTCCTTAGGTTGATATGTTTCGAGGGTATCAAGGGTCATGATAGAGATGTCAAAGTTTTTGATATGTGCTTCAATTTCTATAACGGTACTCTCGTTAGAATGAACTCTTGCAAGTAGCTCCTGATTGTCCTTGATTAAGCCCAACTCAACCGAATGTGATTCTAATTCAAGTGGGCTAGTTCCTAACGTTTTCCCTGCATATGTATGAGCTACATCAACTCCTACATCTTCTTCAAAGAAATTTTCTTCATCTGATTCTTTAGAATGATAGGAATCCCATTCCCATTCATTAGAATCTATCTCACTTGCAGCTTGCAATCTACATATTTGTTCATATAGTGTTTGATTTGTTTCTTCTGTTTTTCTTTCTATATCTTTTCTTCTTTCATATTTAGCTTCTTCTGGACTGAGATTGAGTTCTGTCAACCTTGCTATCAGCTCTCCTTGATTTGTACTAGCTTCTTGCTTGTTTTGATTAAGATTTAATGCTGCTTGGGAGGTGCCTTTAGTTTGTTTTTCTTGTTGATTAGAAACTTTCTTCTTTTTCCATTTCATGTTTGTTTGTTCTCATTTCTTGGTAGTTGTTTCTTCCCTTTCAATTGCAAGTTGTTCTTGTCTTTTTCATATTCATCTTGTTGTTGGCTAGAAGATGTTTCCTCTGGGAGAGTAACTTGTCCATACCCTAAGCTTGATTTTTTTATAACCTATTGAGTATGAGGTTGGATAGGTTTTGAGATACCTTCTTATCTTTTTCCTACAGAACCTATTCTAGTGTATCCAATTTTTTGAAGGATGTTAAATCCTTTTCCATATTTCTCTATAGGTATTTTGACATTATTGATCTTTTGTTGGACTTCTTCATCCTTGTATAGCCACTGTAGCACATCTTTATCTTTTGTTTCCTCTGATAAGGTCCCAACACTGACAAATGCTCCATCAAATATTGGAAGATGTTTCACAATTGGTTGTTGTTTAGAGTTTGATTGTTTTCCTAAGGATTTAGGAGAAAGTGGTAATTGGGATAGTGAATATTCTCTATTCCCTTGATCTCTTAGCTGCATTTGTTTTTCCATACTTGACAAAATTGAGGCAAATGATTTTTCCTTGGTTTGTGTGTTTGAACACGAAGCCTCCCTATTATGAGGAAAATGACCTCTTGAGCTAGTTTTAGATTACCAGAGTACTGAAAAGGATTTGAATCTACTAAGATCATGATTTCCTGCCCATTGTAGGGAAATTTTAGGCACTAATGATATGTTGATGGAACAACTTGTATTTCATGTATCCAGTGTCTTCCCAAGAGTATGATGTATGATGAGTCCAAGTCTAGAACTTGGAATGTTGTGTCTTTCTGTAAAGGTCCCACTCTGATGGGTAATATCACAATTCCTTTAGAGGAATGCTCCTCTTCATCATATGCTTTGATGGTGATCTTTTTTCAAGGATCAACTGCATCTTTTGAATAACCTAGAGCATGTACAAGACTCAATAAGCAAATGTTTAAGCCATCTCCACAATCTATTAGGACACGTTTAACGTGCATCTTGTGAATGAGGAATTCAATATGAAAGGGAGCATTATGGAGATGTTGCAAGGACATGTCATCTTCTTCGGTAAATGATAAGTAGTGAGGGGTTGTGAGGTGTCTCACCATGGTTTGAAATTGATCTATATCAAGATTTTTGGACACTGTTGTATCTACTAATGCTCTTTCTAGAATTTCTTTGTGTGCAGGTGAAAGCTTTAAAAGTTCTAAGATGGATATTTGTGCAGGGGTTTTCTGTAGTTGATCCACTAGACTGTATTGTTTTGTAGTGGATGACATGTTAGTTGTAGGACTCGACAAAACAACTTTGGCTTTGCTTCTTGTGATAGCATGAGTGGGTTCTTGATGTTGTTTCTCTTTAACCATGATCACATGTACCACATTGTCATATGCATGAGCATAGTTCACTTTTGCTTTACCTTTACCATTATGCACTGTTGATGATTCACCCTTCTCATAGTTAGGAAGGGGAGTTTTGAAAACTGTGTGATATTCATTTGTTGTATGTCCATCCACAGTTATCACTCCATTATCAATCAAATCTTGGATGACATGTTTTAACCATTGACAAGAATTTGTTTGGTGTCCTTTGTTTTGATGGAAATTACAATAATGGTTATCATTCCACCAAGCACGTTTTACCTTTGGTTCAAAGTTTCTTGCTTTAGGCAAGGTAATCAACTTGTTTGCGAGAAGTGTCTTTAATGCTGACCCAAGTGGTTCACCAATGTTTGTAAATTTCCTCTGAAAGAAATTGTTGAAAGTTGATTTTTGATGATTGTTGTTTTGTTGAGCCGCTGCGAAGTGATTGGATAAATTAAAAGCCAGTAGATTTGGTTTTACATTGTTGTTATCCACTATCCCATCATTGGCAACATTTCGATTTCTATTCAAAAATTTTGGCTTATCATTGTTATTGTTGTTATTATTATTAGGAGGATGAACTCCTTCTTTGTATAGCTTCAACTCACCCTTCTTTGTCATAGCTTCCTCCATTCTAATTCCATTATCAATATTTTTTTCAAAATTTTGATGACATTGCATTTTCAAATTATAACTCATTTGATCATTTAAGTTGTCGACGAATATATCCATTTTCTTGTATTCTGGCACTGTACGAGGATATCGTGAAGCTAACCATCTCCATCTTTGTAGAAACGTCATGAAAGGTTCTCCACTCTTTTGTTTAGTATTACATAGGTTGAGCATTGTGACCTCATGTTGAATGTTGTTAGAGTATTGTGAAACAAACTTATCCACCAATTCTGTGAGTGATCTAATTCCAGGTGGAAGTTTGGAGAACCATTCCATAGCTAGTCCACTTAAGCTCTTTGGAAATAATCTCATTAGGTATGTATCCTCATGTGCAAACTCCATACTCATCGTGCAAAATTATCATATATGATCTTGGGGATCAGTGCTTCCATTATATTTATCATATCTCAGAGTTTCACAACCTGTAGGAAATGGTATCATGTTTATATCTTTGTCGAATGGGTAAGGAAAAATTTCCTGATGCGAATATCTTCTAACAGTTCCTATCTACATATCTTGAATCTGTGTTTGCAGTGTTTGTATTTTTTGTGTAAGAGCTGTGAGAGGATTATCCACATGATTTATTCTTGTATAACCACAAGTTCGCACTCTGGTATGATCTTGGTCTCTTCTCATATCATCCTGACTCTTTCTTGTGTCCTCACTAGATTTGACATGGTTGAGAATTTCTACGTCATCCTTTTTGGGAATGGAATTTTTCTCATTAGTTCTTGTGTTATTAGGAATTGATGTGTCATCCTTTTTGTGACCAGAAATATCCTCATGTTGTTCGTTATCATAGAAAAGGTTACTTCTCCTTCATCCTAAATTACTCACATCAAAATCTTTGGGGAGTGTAGCACCAGAGTTTGCTAACATTAAGAAGTATTTTTCTTTTTCTCCCTCCAATATTTTCTCCATAAATTTATCAAATTTAGCATCTTGTTTGATTTCTCTAAGATAATGTTCTATTATTTCCTCTTCTTCTTGTATTTCATTTTGGTATTCCATGTTCCTATAATCTTCAGTCATTTCAAATGCTTCTATTTATGTTTCTTTGATCTTTCACCTCTGAGCCCTAGTTAAAATGGGCATACACATGTTCTGAATGTTTTGTGAGGTTTAAATCTTCTATAATGTGTTGTAATAAGTGATCAATTGTTGAGGCAAATATTATAGATGGATGAGACATGAAATGATCTTTTCAAGTATTTGCTTGTTTGCAAGTTTTTCGATCTTAGTTTTTGGAGTACAAATTTTTTGATTTTTGATATGAACAGGTTCAATAGGAATGATATATCCTATGATAGAGAATGAGGTTAATCTGATCAAGCGTTGTTGTTTTGTGATAAAGGATGATAGATCCTGATGAGAAACTATGTTTGAATGATCAATTTATCAAATAAAAATATGATGATGCACTTTAAGATGTTAGATCTTGAACTTGTTGGAGGTGAATACTTGAAAAACTTAGTGTGTCTAGCTTTGAATCTATTTTGATAGAAGATAACCTGACTGAGTGACCCAAGAAGATGACCTAGTCTCTATGTTTGACTATCTGAGAAATGGGTTGCTTTAATTTTCTATTTTCAGTGTAGTTTACCAGAAACGCTAACAAAATGACCAGAAATCCTGCTATATTGACTAGAAACGCTGAGGAACAGACCAAAAACGCTGCTATACTGACCAAAAAAGCTATTCTGCAATGCGGTGTCTCTAAAGTTCAAAACAGTGATGTTTAGACTTAGCAAATTTGGTGTTTGAACTTAGGAGATTGTTATTTTGACCCAACTTTGTGATTTTCAGAATCAGATAACTGATATTTAGACCTAGCAAGTGCAAACTAGGAGATCTAGTATTGAAACATGAGCAATTTGTCATTTAACCCAAAAGAGTTGTTGATTAGACCAAGGGAGTTGACATTTAGACCAAGAGAGCTACTGTTTAGACTAAGAACTTTGTTGTTTATACCAGGAACTCTATTGTTTAGACCAAGAGTGTTGTTGTTTGGACTAGAAACTCAGTTGTTTAGACCAAAAACTCTACTATTTAGACCATGAGAGTTTCTCTTTGGACTAGAAACTCTATTGTTTAAACCAGAAACTCTACTGTTGAGACCAAGAGAGCTATTTTTTGGACTATAAATTTTTTTGTTTACACCAAGAACTCTGAAGTTTAAACTAGTGATGTTAGAACTTAGACAATGGTTATTTTGACCCCAAGAGTTGATGTGTAGACTGAGAAAATTGATGCTTATACCTAGCAATCTCAACCTTGGAGAGTTAATGTTGAAATATGAGAAAGTCAACATTCATACCAAGAGAGCTGATGTTTAGACCATGAGAGTGACTGTTTGAACCGAAAACATGATTGTTTGGATTGTGAGAGCTACTGTTTGGACTAAAAGAGATACTATTTGGACCATGAGAGCTACTGTTTGGACTGTGAGAGCGACTATTTGGACTGTGAGAGCTATTGTTTGGACTGAAAGTGCAACTATTTGAACCAAAAGAGCTAATGATTGGACTAAAAGTGCAACTGTTTGGACCAAAAGAGCTACTGTTTGGACTGAAAGAGCTAATCTACTGTGAAACTTGTAAATTTATCAATTTATAGTTTGAGTTTGCAATTTTTGTTGTATTTCAATGGGTGATATCTTGAATTGACTTACAAACATAGAATTTAGATTGTATTTTTGTCCCAAAGGACACATAAAGTGTATGTTCAAGAAGCTTTATAGAAAGCCCAAGTTTTCACAAGTTTTGAACAAGTGAAAATACATCATTCAGTCTATCCTAAGGAGATTGGCTTCATTATTAGTTCTTAGCCCACACTTGGTACCTTGTCAGCTCACACAACCTTGTCACCCCCTAAACGGCGCCCTTGTTTTTGCCTTTGTGAGAGATAGTGGAGTCCCATTATGAGCTTAGCAATAAGGTCTCAAAAGGGGAGTTCAAACATATGCTCAAGAGGGACATATGATGAGTGTCATAAGGAGAGATTCTCCCCCCTCCACGCACTAAGAATTTAATAATGTTCGGAGGTAAACCGGGTAGCTTCTAATTTTAATTGGAACTATTAAGGGATCTGTTCAACCCGTCAGGGTATAAACTCAATTAAGAGGTCTCCCAACCTTGAAAACCAAGGTTTGATACCCAAAGGTATGAAGGAGAGCTATTCTTGAGCATTGTCATTGACTTGATTTTCATCAAATCACGTTTATTTTATAGTGGGTTGGAGTACTTGGCATTAGCCATTCCCACTTGGGTCATTCCCCTCTCACCGTCCTTAATGGCTTTGGCCTTATATACTGCTCGGGAGGGCAGGCCTGCTAAAGATATGCACCATTGAAAATAATGTTAGGTCTCAGAGACAACTGAGAGGGGGGGGGGGGATGAATCAGTTGTCAAATAAATTCAAACCAAAAACAACTTAACCAACTGTAATGCTTAATATCGGTAAACTAGTCTTTTATGTCGATAGACAGTTTTATCAGTTAATTACAGTACCGGTAAAGATTAATGCATGAAATAGAAAGACAATAACATCCACAACATATAACACCAAAGTTTGTACATGGAACCCTGTAAGGGGAAAAACCACGGTGGGAAACCTTACCCACAATTAGATGATACTACTGTAGATAGTATGTGTATACAAATGGGGTCTGCACATGCAGAAAGGCCAATTGCTTAGAGCTCACTGATCAAACACAAATAGGAGTCACACTGACTATAATTGGATGGTTAAATCCAATAAGGATGTACTGCTCAAATTAGCATCTTTCTATGTTGGATTCAGTACCGGTGTAGTTCTGATTGTCTTCACAAAAACCCTCCTTCAACCTTCAAATGATGTCTCTGTGTATAGCTTTTCTTATTCTCATATATACCTTCACACAATTCTTTTTCACATTCCACACTGATCTTACAAATAAGATCTTACATTTATATCATAACCTAAGACCAATTTTAGTAGGTCGACTCTAAAGGATATTACAATAAAATCAATTTACAAATAAAAAAATGTCCGATTCAATTACTGATTCAACATGTTGGCTTGATGTATTTATAACAATAATAAGACATCTCCATAGTGTGCCATGCTCATCTGGAAAAGATAAACCTGCCAGTGTATAACTTGGACCTATTTGCCGGTAACAACGAATATGCAAATACAAATATGCCAATGAACAAATCTCCAAGACAAAGTGTCCAAACTATGTCTTCGACATAACCAGGTGTTTTCCATGCCATTCCAAGTGTTGGTGAACATTATATCCTATCGGTGTACCATATACCGGTGACTGTGCATAAGTCACTTGCTTGCCGGTGAATGTTGTTGATTCTTCAAAGTGCCAGAGTTGATAAGTGTTAGTAGGTGTTGACATCAATGACAAAACCATACCAAAATACCAACAATCTCCCCCTTTGGCATTGATGGCAACACAAGATGGAAAAACCATCAAAGTGCCAAAATAGAAATGCCAAATACCAAAAACCAACAATCTCACAATCTTGCCAAAGTAACAATCTCTCCCCTTGGGAGTGACATGAGTTTTTCTTGTTTTTTTCCATACCAATCTCTCCCCCTTTGAAATCAAATGCAAAAGGAAATAAAAAACCAAATGTAAATACAAAATACCAACCAATTAAGTATACCAACTACTCCCCCTTTGAAGTAGCTTTCTCATCAAAGCCGAAATAAAAGATTTCTCTGTTAATTCTGCTAGTTGATGACTATCATCAACTATCTAAGTCTCTATCGGTGGGGGTATGACCCCAAGCTATTCTCTAAGATATTCAAAAGTCTCCTTAGGAAGAGGTTTAGTAAAAATATCTGCAATCTGTTCTTTAGTATTCATAAACCAGTTTAATTTCTTTTGCTTCAACATTTTCCCTTAGAAAATTCAGTTTGATAGAAACATGTTTGGTTTTAGAATGTAATACCAGATTCTTAGATAGCTGCAGTGTTATCACAATAGATAGTAATAGGTTCCTTGCATTTTACCTTTATATCCTTCAACATTTTCTTAAGCCATAGTACCTGTGTACAGTTAGTTGCTGCTGCAACATATTGTGATTCAGCTGTTGATAAAGATGTACAACTTTGTTTCTTACTCAACCAAGAAATTAATCTTCTACCAAGAAAAAATGCTCCGTCGGTGGTGCTTTTTCTATCATCCACATCTCTTGCCCAGTTTGCATCTGTGTGTGCACATAATTCAAAGTTTTCATCTCTAGGATACCATAATCCAAGATTTGTAGTGCCTTGTAAGTATCGAAAAATCCTTTTTACTGCTGATTCATGATTTTCTCTAGGATTACTCTAAGATCTTGAAATAATACATACTGTATTCATGATATCAAGTCTTGTTTGTGTCAAATACAGTCAGATTAACAGGTGTAGATTCATCCCTCAGTGATAATTTGTCATTTGTAGTCATAGGTGTGCTTATTGGTTTAGAGTTCTCCATCCCAAATTTCTTTAATAACTCCTTCAAGTACTTTGATTGACTCAAGAATATACCTTTATCAGTCTGTGAAATCTGCAATCCTAAAAAGAATTTTATTTCTCCAATCATAGACATTTCAAATTCTTGCTGCATTTCAATAGAAAAGTCTTTACATAATCCATCTGCTCCTCCAAAGATTATATCATCAACAAAAAGTTCTATAACCAAGATGTCATCATTAGTCACTTTGTAATATAAGTTGTTGTCAGCATTACTTTTTGAAAATCCAATCTTCAAAAGATACTTATCCAATCTTGCATACCAAGCTCTTGGAGCTTGTTTCAACCCATACAAAGCTTTCCTTAACCCGCAAACCATATCTTCGTTATCTATCAAAGAAAATCCATCAGGTTGTTCAATGTAAAATTCTTCTTCAAGATCTCCATTTAGAAATTCATATTTAATATCCATTTGATATACTTTCTAGTTCTTGTGTGCTACAAAAGCCAAGAATAATCTAACTGCCTCAATTCTAGCTACCAGTGCAAAGGTTTCATTATAATCAATTCATTTTTTTGAGAATATCCCTTACACACTAGTCTTTCTTTATTCCTGATTACCTTACCATCTTCATTAAGTTTGTTTTTGAATACCCACTTTGTTCCAATCACATTTTTGTCTTTAGGTCGGGGAACTAATGTCCATGTGTTGTTTTTTTCAATTTGTTCTAGTTCCTCTTCCATAGCTTTAATCTATTGTTTATCTTCACATGCCTCATTAATTGATGATGGTTCATTTTGAGAAATAAGACATACCTCTTCATTTTCCAGTCTTCCTCTTGTCATAACTCCTTTATATTTGTTCCCAATTATCTGATCTTCAGAGTGATTCAATCTTATATACAAGGGTGTCTTCATTTGCTGCTGTTCCTCAGTTACTGTGGAATTTTTAGATGATACCGATGTAACTGGATCTTCATTCTGTACCAGTGGGTTCAATGTAGATTCATTTTTTAGAATCTCTATTGCCAATTCAGAGTCTATATACCTTGAAGTTCCTCTGAATTGTTCATCAATCTTCACATTTGTACTCTCAACAATTTTTTGCAATCTCTTGTTAAAACATCTATATGCCTTGCTCTTAGATGAATAACCAAGAAATATTCCTTCATCACTTCTAGGATCAAATTTGCCAATATACTCATCTCTTCTAATATAACATTTGCTTCCAAATATTCTAAAATATTTAAGAGTAGGAGTAATACCAAACCATAGTTCATGAGGGGTCTTACTGGTTTCTCCTTTGATGTGAACTTTGTTGAATGTGTAGACCCCTGTGCTTATTGCCTCTCTCCAATATACATGTGGTAGATTTGCTTCTGATAACATACTTCTAGCTGCATCCAAGATAGTTCTATTTTTCCTTTCTACGACCCCATTTTGCTGTGTTGTTTGGGTTGCTGATAGTTGTCTTCTGATTCCATTCACTTCACATAATGCATTAAATTCCTTAGATGTAAATTCTCCTCCTTGATCTGATCTCATACATTTGATTTTCTTACTGGTTTCATTTTCTACCATTGCTTTGAACAGTTTGAACTTTCCAAGTGCTTCTGATTTTTCTCTAAGAAAAGTAACCCAACACATTCTAGAGAAGTCATCAATGATTAGCATAAAATATCTATCACCTTGCAAAATTTTAGTTCTAGCTAGACCACATAAATCAGTATGAATTAAGTCAAGAGCATTATTTGATTTTTCTGGAATACTTTTAAAAGTAGCTCTAACTTGTTTTCCAAATTGACATTCCTTACATACTATATTGTGAGGTTTGACAATCTTAGGTAAATCTCTAACTGCCTTTGTAGTACTGATTTTTACCATGCAATAAAAATTTACATGACAGAGTCTCTTATGCCATAGCAACTTCCATCAATATGTGTAATCAAGCATGTCTTTTCACTACTATTCAAATGAAAGATATTACCTCTAGTTTGATTACTGGTTGCAATTTCCAAACTAGTTCTATTGATGATTTTGCATTTTGCATTTTTGAATTGTAACTGCAATCCTTTCTCAACTAATTGACCAACACTCAAAAGATTATGCTTTAAAACTTCCACATAGTAAACATTGTCAGTATTATGCTTACCATCAAGAGATATTGTACCTTTACCTTTGATCAAACAAGCTTTATCATCTCCAAATCTCACTAAGCCTCCATTATATTCCTGAAAGTTCAAGAATTTTCTTTTATCACTAGTCATATGATGTGAGCATCCCGAATCAATGATCCATTCATCCTTAACTTCAATTTTAGCTGCCAAGGCCTATTCTATCGGTTGAATAGTAGGTGCCAGTTGATCTTCTTTTATAGCAACAAAAACCCATCCATTGTCTACCGGATCTTCATCTGAATCAGCAATCACTCCTTCATCAGTAAGATAACAAGATTTATCTTTATTTTTCTTAAATTTGTATCTCTTATATTCAGGGTTAGGCTTGTATGTTCTCCTAGCTTCTTCTCTTAGTCTAGCATGTCTATCAGAGCATCTAGAAGCCATATGACCAATCTTATTATAGCTAAAGCATTTAAAGGGTGCTTTACCTTCATACTTACTTCCAACTGGACCTTTAGGAATTTTCCTTGCAAATAGTGCTTCAAGTTCTTCATTTTCTCTCCTGCTTTCCTCAAGTTCTCTTGCATAAAATGCTTTGCAATCAGACTTTTCAAATGATGGTGCAGATGATGTTGATGCCTTAAAAGCTAAATCTATCTTTATAGTAGCAACAAGACCAAATTCCTCAATTTCAAAGGCTGAAAGTTTTCCAATCAATGTATCCCTAGTTATTGATGTATTAGGCATTGTTCTTAACTCATTTATAGCAGTAACCTTCATTTTATATGCCGGTGGTAATCCTCTTAAAAATTTTGAAACAATTTCATCTTCACTTAAGGTTCCTCCACAACATTTAATACCCAAAACAATTTCATTTACTCTTTCCATAAAAGCAGAAATCCTTTCATCTTCTTCCATTTTCAGATTTTGGTACATGACTCGAAAGCTTTCAAGTTTTGCAATTTTGACTGTGGAATCTCCTTCATTCAGTTTTTCCAAATGATTCCAAATAGCTTTAGTAGTTGATCTATCTGATAATCCCATGATTTGCTGATTTGTTAATGCACTCAAAAGTGCTTCTCTTGCTTTGCAATCATTTTCTTCATCTTTAGCCAAGTTTGATGGATTAGGCTAACTGGTTGTAGGATTTGTATAACCATTCTTTGTAACATCCCATATGTGCTTTCCAATGCAATTCATATGTGTCTCCATTCCGATCTTCCATATGCCATAGTTGGTTCCATCAAGTTTAGGATTGTCCTTCCTGAAATAGTTAGTAGACATTGGATCTCCTCAAGCTGTTAAACTTCTGCAAAAAGAGAACTAGGCTCTAATACCAATTGCTAGGTCCTGAAGACAACTACGAGGAAGGGGGGGGGTGAATCAACTGTCAAATAAATTCAAACCAAAAACAACTTAACCAATTTTAATGCTTAATACCGGTAAACTAGTCTTTTATGTCGGTAGACAGTTTTATCAGTTAATTACAATACCAGTAAAGATTAATGCATGGAATAGAAAGACAATAACATCCACAACATATAACACCAAAGTTTGTATATGGAAACCTTGTAAGGGGAAAAACCGTGGTGGGAAACCTTACCCACAATTAGATGATACTACTGTAGATAGTATGTGTATACAAATGGGGTCTGCACATGCAGAAAGGCCAAGCACCTAGAGCTCACTACTCAAACACAAATAGGAGTCACACTGACTACAATTGGATGGTTAAATCCAATAAGGATGTACTGCTCAAATTAGCATCTTTCTATGCTAGATTTAGTGTCGGTGTAGTTTTGATTGTCTTCACAAAAACCCTCCTTCAACATTCAAAAGATGTCTGCATGTATAACTCTTCTTATTCTCGCATATACCTTCACACAATTCTTTTTCACATTCCACGCTAATCTTACAAATAAGATCTTACATTTATATCATAACCTAAGACCAATTTTAGTAGGTCGGCTCTAAAGGATATTACAATAAAATCAATTTACAAATAAAATAATGTCCGATGCAATAACCGATTCAACATGTTGGCTTGATGTATTTACAACAATAATAAGACATCTCCATAGCGTGCCGTGCTCATCTGGAAAAGATAAACCTACTGATGTATAACCTGGACCGATTTGTCGGCAACAACAAATATGCAAATACGAATATGCCAATGAACAAATCTCCAAGACAAAGTGTCCAAACTGTGTATTCGACATAACCAGGTGTTTTCCATGCCATTCCAAGTGTCGGTGAACATTATATCCTGTCGGTGTACCATGTACCAGTGATTGTGCATAAGTCACTTGCTTGCCGATGAATGTTGTTGATTCTGCAAAGTGTCAGAGTTGATAAGTGTTAGTAGGTGTTGAAATCAATGACAAAAACATACCAAAATACCAACAAAGAAAAGATGAGTCTAGCTTTCTGATCACCAAAGAAAGGTGAGAGCATACTTGCCTATCATCAAAAACACATAAGACATGTTTGTTCATTTCCATTGTAATTAGTCTATGTGCCTAATTTATCAAAAATAAGTGCAAAATCCATGACAACAAACAAAGTTAGTAGTTTATATTGCAATCATTGACAGTGAAATGGTTTATGACTTTGGTCTTTCATAGTGAAATAAGTACCTACAAAACCAACAAACTACAACTTAGGTTCGGGAAAATGATAGTCTAGAAGCAAAAATAAGAAATACAAAATACATCATTAGAAAAATCAATGAAAAACTGAAAAACGCTATCAAATTGACCAAGAATGCCATCAAAAGTGCCAAGAACGCTGTCAAATTAACCCAAAACGCTATTCTGAACATCGAAAATGTTATTGAATTGACCAAAAACATTGTCAAATTGACCAGAAACACTGTTAAACCAACTGAGAACGTTGTCAAATATACCAAAAATGTTAAGGTATAGACTGAAAATGCTAAAGTATGGAAAAACATAAAAACAAAGTTGAGAAATCTCCCATAAACACCATTTTAGGTGTCGGGGCGCTACAATAGAGACCAAGAACATGATTCGGGAGCTTGAGAGATCTAATTTGCACACCAAAAGAGCTAATCAACCTATCAATGAGATTTCCTGCAAGCAAAATCATTAAAGATCAAAGGGGTTAGGCCCCATGGTGGGCGCCAATTAATGTGATGCTAAAAATGTGGTAAATAGAAAAGGCATACACATATAATGAGACAATAAAACATAATGGAAATCTTAATTGAAAACTAAATTAAAGATGCAAACCATAAGCCTCCCTTGAAATGTCCCATTTTCCTCTATTCTTGAGGACCTTGAAGGTGTTGGATTGTCTGGATCTCAACAGAACAATGACCTCTAAAGTGGCAACTCAAGAGTTGAGTAGCTACTTGATCATGATTGATTATGCAAATAATATGAAATGCACGATCTAAGAAACTAGATTAACATGCTATGATTAATCCAAAAATGCTAATTACTAGATATTTGAAATGCAAACTGCCTATAGTAATGATGCTAAAACTATGAATGCAAGGGATCCTTATTGCTCCAAAATGAGGGGTATTTATAGGAATTCCAAGGCCAAAGTTGAGGTGGCAGGAATCGACGGTCCAGATTTGATCTGAAGATATCAATGGTTAAGATTGAGGAAGTTGGATAAGAGGTTGAAGGAAGGGACACTTGTCATCTCTGTGGTGACAAGTGTCAAGGAGCCTTGCTCATGAGAGGGCAAGTGTCCAAGGGAGGAGACATGTGGCAAAAGTGCCATGTGTCTCAAGGGAAGAATATCGACACCATAGGAGGTTAGGATAAGGAGGTTAGGATGTGCAAGATAGGATAGGGTTAGTTAAACCCAGGGTTAGGTGGAATGGGTTAGTTTAGGTGGTTAAAAGTTAGGAGCCATGTGTTCATTTGAATTTAGAAATTCAAATAATTGGAAAATGGTAATTAATCTCAACAAACTTGAGTTTGTTAATTTTAATTAGGGATTAGAAGAATTGATTTAGATGGGGGGGAGGATTAATTAATTTAGATTAATTAATCAAAAGGGTGTATGGAATGAACTATATAAATAAATCATGTAGATTTATTTACAAGTAGATGAATAGGATAATTAATCAAATTGCTTGTGAAATCAATTAATTGGGAAGGGGGATTAATTAAATAACTGTGTATTTAATTAGCTATCTTCAGACCATTTTTAGGTGTATACAAGAACTAGACTACATGACAAGACTTTGGAAGGGACAAATGCTAAAGAAATTGAGAAGATCAAAAGGCTGCTCGCAAAACATGGCAAATTTGATGCAGAGTTACAAAC
The DNA here is from genome assembly GCF_030272615.1 of Cryptomeria japonica. Taxonomy (NCBI): domain Eukaryota; kingdom Viridiplantae; phylum Streptophyta; class Pinopsida; order Cupressales; family Cupressaceae; genus Cryptomeria; species Cryptomeria japonica. Next base: position 319,900,527 of record NC_081405.1, on the reverse strand, counting down.
TGAATATGATGAATGTAAAGACATAATCCAGCATGGTATCCCAGTGCTAACTGATCAAAGGGGATAAATCAAGGATAAAGACAAGTGGATTTCAGAATGCCAAAATCTACTTAGTGTTGCCCTTAATGCTACTCGATCAGATGGAATTGATTTGTAGGAAACAATTACAGAGATGGAACAATTTGTCACATGGGAGATCGTTGTCAGGGACCTGATCCATGATACAGACACCTACAAATCATAAAAGTACTTGGAGCGTATTCAGAAATGTGGTGAGATACTTGGGGATTGAAATTGTTTTCAAATATTTCAAAATGTTATCTTCAATGCTTTTATGTAATATGTCTAGTAGTTAAGTTAGTTTTTAGTTAGGAGTTTAAGTTTTAGTTTAATTCCAAATGAAAGGGTATGCCCTTTCATTTTGGAACTGAATCCTCATCTATTTATAGGGGATCCTTTTGATGAGAAGACATTCATGATCATTCTATTCAAGACATATTTTATGCAAGTCCTTTTGAAGTTTGTTTCTAAAAATGCCAAAATTGGCGAATGGCATTACACTGTACTGAAGCCTGTTGATTATCTTATGCTTATTTCAATATAAAGATCACATGTTCAGCATCTCTAATGGTATCTATCTTTTCAATTGTTTGATTAGTTCCTTGTGATAAATCTATTCAGTTAGATTGTTTCAATGTTCTATCTCATGTTATTATAATTTGAATTAGGTTTCAATTTGAATATCAGTTTAAATGATAGGTTGTCAAACTTCATGTTGTCTTATTGGTCTTTCAAAGAAAAGTTAAATTCAGTAAGACTAACTGCAACATTACATTTGAATTATAATTCATGTAGATGCCTTTGAAGTGATGGTCTTGTTTTAAAGAGCAAGTTTAATAAGACTGTCTCCAAGGTTATACATAGAATTTTTCAATTGAATTGATAAGAAAGTAGTAAGGGGTAAAGGCACTGGTATGCTATTGATTTTAAGATAATTTAATCAGGTATTTTTAAGAGTAATATCAATTAAGAAATCATACTTATAATTTAAACACAAAATAACCTTTTAGTTAGGGTCAGTTAGTTGGTTTTTTTTAGTTAAGATATTAGTTAGTGTAATTCTGAATGAAGGGGTATGCCCTTTCATTTTGAAACTGAATCCTCATCTGTATATATAAAGGATCTTTTGATGAAATGAGAGATAGATTCAGAGATACAATTATATACAATACTCTCGGGCTTTATTTTCTGAAAATGTCAAACTGGTGAAAAGACATTGTGCTATATGTAATAAGTTGATTCTCTTATGTTTATTTCAATACAAAGATCAAGTGTTTTTCATCTCTGATGGTATTTATCTTTTTGATTGTTTTATTAGTTCCTTGTGATAAATCTATTCATTTAGATTGTTTCAATGTGATATCCTATGTTATTATAGTTTGGGTTAAGTTTCAGTTTGATTATCAGTTTGAAGGATTGGATGTCAAGCTTCATTCTATCTTATTGGTCTTTCAGAGAAAATTTAAATTTAGGAAGACTAACTACAACATTATGTCAGGGGTGAAGGAACTAGTCTACTATTGTTTGAAGATAATTTAATTAGGTGTTTACAGAGAAATCTCAATTAAGAAAGCATACTTATAATAAAGTAACCTTTTATTTAAAGCATTCATTTACAAGCAAGAAATTCAAAGTTTTTAGTAATTATTTAATTGAAGTGACAATCTTAGGAATCATTTGCCCTCTAATGCACATAAACCTTGGAAACATTCAATTCCAATCAGGCATACTTGACAACAATGTTATTAATACCCATAAAAAATCTCTTCTCAATCTTCAAAACACCCTTACAAGACAACAACTTAATAGATACCAGCCATACTTTGAGGAACACAAACATGAAAAAGGCTGCCCTTACCTTCTAATGAATCCAATCGCTCCAATCAGTCTCTTGATATCATTGTTACATACTTATCCTCCAATTTATAGAAAGATCCAACGGTTCAAATGAAAGTTATGATAATTCTTCCAAAACTGCTACAAGATACAAGAAAGACAATATTAAGATAAACTATACAAGATACACATTATGAAGAAAACTAGTCAAAATTATTGATAACATCAAATGAAATATATTGTTTGATTAGATTCTACTTTCTTTTAAAGTTCTATACAATACCCATATTTCTATTAACCCATAACAAAATCCATAACTAACAACTAAAATGAGAAATTATTCATATTTCAAGCCTCCAACTCAAAATGATTCTACATGATAGAACCAATATCCATTAGGACTCATTTCACCTTGTGTTTTATGATGATGAATTCAATGTGTAGGGAAAAATTTATGGGATTGTGAGGCATTCTCTGGCTCTTGGTTAGTATCTTCTAAATCCATTGGCCATGGTTGCAACATTATGTGGTCTTGGCAAAGAGATATTATCATTGAAGCTTTATTCACTGGAACATTTCCTTAGTCCAGATGACAAGTATGAAGTTGTTGAATAGGTAATGGTTACAGTAACCAACCAAGTTGGTGTTGACATAAACCTAGCAACATCACACGAATGTATGTTTTCTCCTCTGCAATTTGTAGTTGGCCTTGGACCTAGAAAGGCTACTTCCATATAAAGGGCTATTTTGAGGGCTAGAAGGGTTTACAGTCGCAGAGAATTGTTGACCCCTCTAGAAGCTATGAAGTGAATTGTCTTTATAACTAGCAACCGTAGAATGGAGAGGTTAAGGAGGTTGAGGATCCATATTTTGCCAAAGCGGATACCATTAAACAAAGTGAACAAGAGAATGCAAGGAAAGCAAAGGAACTTGCAAAAAAATCTTGATGACAAGAACGAAAGGACCAACCTCTTGTATAGAAATTTCTTTTAAAGTTCTATACAATACCCCAATTTCTATTAACCCATAACAAAATACGCAACTAACAAATAAAATGAGATAAATTATTCATATTTCAAGCATCCAACTCAAAATGATTTTGCATGATAGAACCAATAACCATTAGGACTCGTTTCACCTTGTGTTTTATGATGATGAATTCAATGTGTACGAAAAAAATTATGGGATTGAGAGGTGTGTTGTGGCTCTTGGTCGGTATGTTCAAAATCCATTGGCCATGGTTGCAACATTATGTGGTCCTGGCAAAGAGATATTATCATTGGAGATTCATTCACTAGAACATTTCCTTAGTCTAGATGACAAGTATGAAGTTGTCAAACAGGTAATGGTTACAGTAACCAACCAAGTTGGTGTTGACATAAACCTAGCAGTATCACATGAATGGATGTTTTCTCCTCTACAATTTGTAGCTAGCCTTGGACCTAGAAAATTTGCTTCCATACAAAGGGCTATTTTGACAGCTGGAATGGTTTACAGTCACAGAGAATTGTTGATCCCTCTAGAAGCTATGAAGCTACTTGTCTTTATAACTGATAGTCATAGAATGGAGAGGTTAAGGAGGTTGAGGATCCATATTTTGCCAAAGAGTATACAATTAAACAAAGTGAACAAGAGAATGGAAGGAAAGCAAAGGAACTTGCAAAAAAATCTCGATGACAAGAACGAAAGGACCAACCTCTTGTATGGTTGCTACCAAGAATCTCTCTACGGTAATTGTGCCCTAATAATTACCCTAATTTTAAGTTTTACTCATTATTGATGCATTTAAATTCATTCTATGGATGTTTTAGGTGTATGTGGCCCGAAGAATTGAGGCTTAACGTCATAAACAACCAAGGGGAGGAGCAACATGTTCAATTATGGACTTTTCTTTTGGATTCTCATTACACAAGATCAAATTATATCAAATTTGAGGAATGGATAGTAAATCCAATTTATCAGATGCATGGATTTCCTTGTGATGAACCAATCTCAAATGATATTAAAGAATTTTAAGACCTAAATATTTTAATGATATAAAGATAGTGAATCATAATTGGGGAGATTGGTATGTCCAACGACTTGTCTTTATAATTGGTAGCCATAGAATGGAGATGATAAGGAGGTTGAGGATCCATATTTTGCCAAAGCGGATACCACTAAACAAAGTGAACAAGAGAATGCAAGGAAAGCAAAGGAATTAGCCAAAAAATCTTGATGACAAGAATGAAAGGACCAAACCTCTTGTACAGTTGTTTTTGAGCATCTATCTGCAGTAATTATGCCCGCTTCCTCCCAGTTTTCACACCCTGAGCCAGCATATAATGATGACATGTAATTAATTAAAAAAAAATACCATGTGTTCGTTGAAATTCCGACGTGAAATATGAAATCTGCACTATTGATAAAATTCAACCCAATGGTAACACACAAGTAGAAGCATGTGATCGAGAGAGAATACACTGATGAAGTCCATTGGAAGAATGCATACTAGTGGCAATGGAGAAATCTTGTATTGCCAATAGCCGATGGTGCTACTAGTAAGACTTATCTCACTGGACACTGACAAAAGTAAAACACATCAGCAAAGGTTATGGTGATAAAGGGTCAAAGCTTATGCTAAGGAGACATAACATATCGGGAGGAGCTACATCGAGGGAAAAGACATCAAGGAAATTATGCCCATCACCTGAACACATTTTAATCTATCCTAATGCCCGATGAGACTAGTGGGATAACTCGCACCGATTAGCAGGAAGAGAGGTCATCCGTTTATGTTATCTTGATGAGTAAGAAGAAATCAAGAGGCTGTGAAAATCATCAGAGCAACATATGTCGATCAATAAGTAAAATCCATGTTCATCGGGATGCTGACGTAAAATTTCAACACGTCTAAATTCCGATGAACATGAGGTATACTTAAAAAAAAAAAAAATCTGACAAAGCAAAAGAAATCCCATAGCCGGTCGGAAATGTTTGTCAATTTTTCGTCTGAATTCCAATGTGAAATTTTAACATGTCAGAATTCCGACGAACACGGGGTAATTTTTGAAAAAAATAAATAAATTAATCTGACAAAACAAAACAAATCTCATAGCTCGTCGGAAATACTAGTCGAAAATAGCTCCAAATGTACTAGTGCATATCAATGATTTCTTTGACCTTTGTTGGATCTACCTCGATTCCTCTATTAGAAATAATTAAACCTAGAATTTTGCTGGCTATGACATCGAACACACACTTCTTTGGATTTAATTTAACATTATACTATTCTAATCGATCAAATATCTTATCAAGGACTTCCAAGTGACCTTCTCTTGTTTTTTATTTAGCTAGTAGATCATCAACATAATCCTCCATGATAATGTGGATCATGTCATGGAATAATGTTGTCATGGCTCTTTGATATGTTACTCCATCATTCTTAAGACCAAACGACATGACATTCCAGTGGTATGTTCCCCATGGATAGGTAAATGCAGTCTTGTGTTGATATTCTAGTGCAATCCCGATTTGGTTGTATCCTGATAAACCATCCATTAGTGAAAGCATTTAATTCCCAAAAGTTAGATCAACTATTATGTCTATATTATGTTGGAATCCAAGAACACTGAGAGGGAGGGGGGGGGGAATCAGTGTTCTACCAGTATGATTAATTTTAACCTTATTAACCAAACAACTCAGTAACCGGTATGCACAAAAGCAAATAACAACAAGTGATAATAATGCAACCACAAAGATGAACACCATAACACATATAATTATACATGGAAAACCTCAAAGAGGAAAACCCACGGTGGGATTGATGACCCACAATATCTATCCACTGGCCAAATGAATAAATATTACAAGAGGGGCCTATACATGTAGGAAGGCACATTGCCTAGAGAACTCTACTCATCACAAAGGAGCCTCACTGACTACAAATCTAAAATATTGAGTGACAAACAAAATCTAAACTTTGAATGTGCATTTGGTATGCTGGATGAGTTGTGGTTTAAGCACTAACTATACTGGTTATCATTGTCTCCTTCCTTAACAGTAACCTGATTCGCATTCCAACCCTCTTGACAAATAACCAAGACCAACTACAGATTATTGCATTCATATTCTATCAATCAAGATCTCGCTCGCATAATATCACATAACCTAACACATCTATATCTCCAAAATGACCTAACTGGACTGACTTATATACCCTTTACATACATAAACACAAATACCTTATGTCGGCTTACAATCATATTACAAACTAATTACATGTTAGCCTAAACAAAAATATAAACATTAATCTTCGTGACTGTTGCCGCTTTAACCTTCTCCAGATCAATCTCCTATGTCAGCCTCCAAATACCGGTTCCTAGTTTGCCGGTTTCCCTAAATGTCAGCTTCCTTTGCTTGCCAAATGTTAAACCTTGAATACCAGTGAGTACCGGATAAGTATCCAACCCAAAATGATGTGTGTTTCCATCAATGACAATACCATGATCCTGGATGAGTGTCAATTGCCAATAATATCCCCCTTTGGCATTGATGGCAATACTCATGTAAAAAATAGATCATTGAGATGTTGTTCCGGTTCTTGTCCAAAATCTTCTAAAAACTGATCTCCCAAAACTAATCTCAGAAGGCTTCTCCCCTGAGCTATACATTACTTCTCATGTCCCTTAACATTTTTCACATACAACCTCTCCCCCTTTTACAACAATGTCAAAGTTGAGGAAAATTATAATGAATGAAAGAATGAAATTAAAATTGTGTTTAACACATCTAGACGTACTTGAATATATCCAGATAAGCACTCTACAAAAATCCCAAGTATCCCAACTGGTTTTTAATGTTCCCAAAATTGATACAAACCCATTAAGAATGTATGCATGTAATTCTTCTTCTATTAGGGTTTCCAGTCTGGGCTCATTCATCTATTTTATACATTACCTTTTGTGAAGTAATAAGGTGTTAGGTCGGGGACTGACCAAACCTCTCAATTCTCTAGCCCACCGGATTAACCTATCCATATCCTTCTCCAAAGCTGATATCTTTGATTCTGTAAGAAAAATTTAACCATGAATAGCATTGGTATGTCAACACTAGCTTCTTGGTTGTCTATTGGGTTTTAGTAGAGTGGTTGGACTTTAATGATGACCAGGAGATTTGTCTCTGATATATTTTGGTTGGTGGAATCGGTTTGGATTGGTTATTCATGTATTTCATAAGCATATCTCATTCAGTTGGTTCAAGATTTGATGATCTGGATGTTATCATATGTTCTAGTAAGCCTTTTGATTATCAGTAAGGGTTTTACCAGCATAGCCTTATTGAAGATCTTTTGATGGATTTGATAAGTGGTGTTGGTGTGGCTTATAGAAGGTTTTCAGGATGCTGATGGTTATTGTCTTCATGTTCCAGTTGATTGGTGGTGTTGCATTTCACTTATGGTGACCTATTTTAGGTCGGGTGCTATTCTGTTAGGTTATGGACCAATTTATGTAACGTGTTGGTGAATACTTGAAATCCAAGAACACTGAGGGGGGGGATCAGTGTTCTATCGGTATGATTAATTTTAACCTTATTAACCAAACAACTTAGTAATCGATATGCATAAAAGAAAATAACAACAAGTGATAATAATGCAATCACAAAGATGAACACCATAACACAAAGATTTATACATGGAAAAACTCAAAGAGGAAAAACCACGGTGGGATTGATGACCCACAATATCTATCTGTAGCATCAAAAATTGTACGCACTTGCTAAAGTGGTACAATTTCACACTTGGTTTAGCTCTCGCCTTGGCGCATCTTGCACTTTGCATCACATTTTCCTTTAGCACTTAATTAATCAAATTAATTAGGTATAAGGTCTTATTTCATCATCTTCCAGTTGGGCCCTTCATTAAAGTGTGCCCCTTTCATTTTATTCCTCCAATACATCATTTAATCAAAAACCCTAATAAGGTCCTATTTTGAACTTGGGGGCTTGATTTCGGGGGTCAAAACATCTTGAAATCAGCTGTAACTTCGGGATTTTCTCTAAAATCATCATATCCGACGGCCCTGAAAATTTGGTGAATAGTTGTCGGGACCATGGCGCTCGGAGTGCACACGGTCCCGGACATTTTTCCTAAAATTTTAGGAGTGCAATCCAATCATAAAATAAAGCTTAACCCCAAGAAATTGGCGGGAGATTCAATCTCTAGGTCGGCCAAAAGTTGAAATTAAGACCTAGGGTTTCATATATAAGAGCTCTCTTCCTTCATTTGAAAGCATCTGAATTTTTGGCTGAAGGGACCTTCTATGTAGCAAAAGAGTAGATCTTTGAAGACTTCAACAACATTCAACATCCACCCATCAAGCATTCATCAATTTCATTCATCCATTTAGGGCTTTGAAGACATTGAAGAGCAATAGGGGATCACCGACTGAAGATTGGCTTGTACCCCTCCCTTGGGGTTGGGTATGATTTCATGTTGTTTTCATGTCTTTGCATAAGCCTCATTATATCATTTGTATTCATGCTTTAGATCACTTTGCATCTTGGTTTGGAGCATTTACATTATCATTTACAAGCAATTAGGGTTTACTTTCTAGGTTGCTCTAGTTTGCTTACTTGCATTTTAGGATCTTGCACACACACAAGGTCTGCACACACACTACTTTTACAATACAACTTGGCTATTCATGGAGGTGGAAATCACCAAAGTGGAGGTTTGACTAAAGCAAAACCCTATATAGCCGCCCACCATACCTTTTCAGATATAAGTGCAGCTTTCGGGATTCGGAGGACGCCGCAAGTTGCAAATCTGGCAGAAGCAGACAGAAACTGAGCTACACACCAAATTTCATGGAAAAAGACTAGGACAGGGGTGTGGGGTGCCCTGGTCCTGCCAGGACAGGGACGCTGGGTGCCCTGGTCCCTGGGACAGGGGCGCTGGGCGCCCTGGTCCTTCTGTCAAACAGCAAGTTTCAGCATTTCCGACAGCTTTTCAGGTTGCAAAATAGCAGTTTCAAGAGCGGAATCAGGATAGTGGCACCTGTGCCCCCATCCCGAACATTTTCACTCAGATTTTAACTTTGAGTACGCATCTGCATTCTTGTCTTTGTGTTTATAGCTTTCCATTGTTTAATTTCAATTCTGCAATCTTGTTATTAGTTCATACTTGCACTTTGGGGTTAGGAATTGAACTTGCATCATTTTATCTTTCAATTACAACAAAGGAATAGAAACCCTAATAGGTAGCTTGTGGCTCTCTCTTCCACAAAAAGAAGTAGCCAATTGTGTGATACCTCTAGGCTCTTTCATATTCCACAATGTGTGTCAAAAGGTAGGATTAGGGCATGTTAGCCTAGTCTCGCTTTTTCCCCTACACATTTTGGTGAACCCGATGTGAACCTTATTATTGCTTTCTCTTGCATTGCATTTGTTAGATCTAGATCTAGATTTAGTGTGTTTCATTTAAGTTTCATTTTTCATTAAAAAAAAAAAAAAAAAAAGAGAGAAAAAAAAAAGAGGGAAAAGAAAGAGTGTGTTTCTTTGTTTCTTTGCATTGTGTGTTAAGTTTTATGCAATCTTTATTTCAAAATGTTAGATTTTTATTTGCAAGATGTTCATATTTATGATGATGTATTCAATTATGTTGATTATGAGTATAGCCAAGATGAATTAGATGAAGCTTTACATGAGTTTTTGAACCCTAAAGATACCAAACCTTCATTTTACCAAAAACTCATAAACATTGTTACTATGCCATTTCATTGTGATGAGAAAGATAAGTTGAATGATTCCTCTCAAGGGTACATTCCTATCAACTCTTCCACTAAATCTAGTAACATGGTTGTTTTCAATGATCCCCTCTATGAAGAGATGTCTCCTTTTGAATCAAAAGATAAACCTTTTAATAGATATGATCATGCTTGGTTGGATGATGCTCTTGATGACTTTGTGGCTTTATCGAAATCTTTAAACAAGAACAAAACTTCTAAATTAGTTAACATGATAAACCTGAAAGAGCATAATAAGCCTCTCTTTGAAGTCCAAGGTGCTTATCCTTCTCCCACCTTTCAAGTTCCTAAAGCACCTCTCCTTACTGTCCAAGGAGGGTATGGTCATGATTCGTTTCTTACTCCGAATAAACCTATCATCACTGTGCAAGGAAGAAAACCTATAAGTCCTTATAGTTATGCCAAGCAATTAACTAGAGAGAGTTATAATGCGGTTGCCCATACTTATAATACTAGAAATAATAGGCAGCCTAATCCTCCTCCTGTTACTCCAGTTTCTCTTCCTAATCCTCAACCAATTCTTCCGCAAGCTCCACGTATTTCACAAATTCTTGGTAAGGAATATGATCTCATAGAACAACTTAAAGCTACCCCTGCTAAGATATCCCTTTGGGATTTGATCCAGACTTCTTCCACTCATCATGGAATGTTACAAGATGCCTTGAAAGATTTGAATGTTCCTCCACCTAATACATCTAGTAATATAGTGTCTTTGGTTAACTCTGTGATGAATCCTAAAGCTCAAATTGTGTTTACTCAAGATGAATTGCCTACTAGTGAAATTCAACATCAATATGATCCCTTAATGATTGTGGTTATCATAAATGACATTGCTATAAGACGAACACTGGTAGATAATGTCTCTAGCCTTAATGTGTGTAGCATTAATCTATTGCATAAGATGAATGTGGATACATCCCTTATTGAGCCTGACTCTCATCCCATTTGAGGCTTTGATAATGTGGCTAAGTCTTCATTAGGTATTATCACCTTACCCCTCACAGTGGGACCTGTTACTTTGCCTACTCCTATCCATGTTATGTCAGGAAATCTAACATACAACTTGTTATTAGGGAGACCTTGAATTCACAGTATGCAAGCTGTCCCCTCTACATTGCATAGACAAGTTAAATTTATTTATAACAATAAGACATATACCTTGATAGGTGATACTAATTTTCAAGCTTGTTTGCAAACATCTACTTCCAAAGGGAGTTCTTCTAAACCTTCCTCTTCTAGTGATGACTCTTTAAACAAGATACCTATGGACGAATCATCATCCTCTGATAATCAAAATTCTTTGGATGAGCCTGAAGTTCCTGAAGAAGATTCTTCTCAACTTGAATCTACACATGAAAAGGCTTTTGATTCTGAGAAGGTTCTCGCAGAAGATGATTGGGGATATCTTGATTTTAATCCCACCTTTGTAGGTGAGTATAGGGTTCCTCCTAGAGAGATTAAAGTTAAAAAGAAGGAAGAAACTAAAAATCAATCAATCTTACCTGAACCTATGAACAATAATTTAGTGGCTGCTTCTCAAACTTCTTCTCCTCACACCTCTAATTCTGAAGGATTTGATTCTTTGTCTTATGAAAAACCACCTTCTCTTTCTGAAATGGCTAATCGTTATGGTCATGGTTTCCGTACTTTAGCTAAGTATGGGTATAATGGAAATGGTTGTGGTGCTCATGAACAAGGGATAAAGGTTCCTCTAGGGAATAATCTTTATGATGAGACCTTTGGACTTGGTTATAATCCCTACAAGCGCACTAAAGCTTCTAAGAGACCATGTATTAGTGTTAATGTTATTTCTACGTCTCTACCAATGAGACACCCTGAGTATATTGATGGGGATCCTTCGTGTGCCTATGCTTTGGATGTCTTTCCTACCGATGATGCTTTAGCTGAGTTTTTAGGAGCATATGATACTCTTCCTCGTTATCATCACAATAGGGGATTTCCTTATTGTTTGAACACTGAAGCTTATTTTGGAAGAGAGATTGATAATGATGAGATTGTGGAAGAATTCCCTCAGTTAAAGGATATTCCTCAACAAAGTAATCTTCTCATAAGTGACACCATTGATGTTAAGATGGATCCTTGCAATGAAGAAAAAGTTATTAAAATTGGAAAGTGTTTGGATGAAGAAGAACAAAAACAATATGCAGATTTATTGTATGAATTCCCTGAGATCTTTGCTTGGACATACTTTGACATGCCTGGTATAGATCCTAAGATTGTTACTCATAATATTGTCTTAGTTCCTGATGCTAAGCCTATGAAACAAAAGATTTGAAAAATGAATCTTAAGGTAGCTTTGCTTGTTAAGGCTGAGATTGAAAAATTATTGGAGGCTGGATTTATCCGCCCTATTGATTATTCCTCGTGGATTTCAAATATTGTCGCTGTGGCTAAATCAGATAATAAAATAAGAATGTGTACCGACTTTCAAGATTTAAATAAGGCTTCTTTAAAAGATGATTTCCCTCTCCCAAACATTGACATGATAGTTGATTCTACAGCAGGACATGCTTTGTTATCCTTCATGGATGGTTTTTCAGGATACAATCAAATTTTCATTAATCCTCAAGATCAATTCAAAACTGCTTTCACCACTCCTTGGGGTACGTTTTGTTGGGTGATGATGCCTTTTGGACTTAAAAATGCTGGCGCAACTTATCAACGAGCGATGACCCTTATCTTTCATGATTATATGCATAAGATTTTAGAAGATTATGTTGATGATATTTTAGCCAAATCCATTCTCCGTATAGATCATATTAAGATCCTTCATCAAATCTTTGAAAGAATTCATAAATATCACATGCACTTGAATCCCTGAAAATGTGTTTTTGGTGTGGATAGTGGAAAACTATTAGGATTCATAGTTTCGCATCGTGGGATTGAGGTGGACACTAAGAAAATAGATGCTATTGTCAACATGCCACCTCTTAGAAATGTGTCTCAACTCATAAGCTTACAAGGAAAGATTCAAGCTATTCGTAGGTTCGTATCTCAACTTGCAGATCGTACTTTTCCTTTTACTCAACTTCTCAAAAAGAATATCACTTTTCAATGGAACGAAGATTGTCAGCAAGCATTTGAAGATTTACAAGTATATTTGGCTAATCCTCCTATCCTTCAACCTGCCGAACCTTCTAAACCCTTTCTTCTTTATACAGCTGCTTCCCCTCATGCTCTCGCAACATTATTGGCACAACATGATAAGGATGGTAAGGAATGTCCGGTTTATTATATAAGTCATACCTTACTCGATTATGAGACCCGATATTCTGTGATAGAAAGACAATGCTTGGCCTTGGTGTTTGCGACTCAGAAATTGAGACATTATCTTTTAAATTCAGAAGTCCATGTCATGGTAAAGTTTGATCCTTTGAAGCATCTTTTCTCTAAAACTGATTTATCAGGATGCCTAGCTAAGTGGGTTATGATGTTAACTGAATTTGACCTTAAATTTGTTTCACAAAGAGCAATTAAAGGGCAAGCATTGACCGATCACTTAGTTGAGGCCCCTTCACCTTTCTCCTTCCCTAACTCTGAGTCTTTTCCTGATGACTTCATTCTTTGTATAGGGAAAGATGAAACTTGGGAGTTGTACTTTGATGGCTCTAAGTGTCGTACGGGATCGGGGGTAGGTGTTGTTCTAATTTCTCCTACAAAGAAATCCATTCCCTTATCTTATCATCTCAATTTCCTATGTACCAATAACATTGCTAAGTACGAGGCTCTTATAGCAGGAATAAAGGTAGCCTTGGCTTTGAATGTAAAGTACATACATATTTATGGAGATTCTCAATTGATTATAAGACAATAGGATTGTATCAAGCAAAACAAGACAAATTATCACAATATAAAGACCTTGCTATCTCTTTGTTACAAAAATTCGATTCTTATACCATGGAACCTGTTCCTCGAAAAGATAATCGACATGCGGATGCAATGGCATGTGTGGCTTCTCTTGTATCTCCAGAGGACCCTGTGGTTGATCTTAAATTTGTTATTTACAACCTTATTTCTCTAGCTATTGTAGATGATTCTAGCTTGGTGACATGTTGTGACTTTATAGACTTAGATGAATGGTATTCGCATATCGTAAGATACTTGACCGATGGTACCTTTCCTGATTCTGCCAATAGGAACACTAGGGATAGAATCCACAAGCTGTCCGCTAGATATATCATTCTTTCTAATGTTCTTTACCGAAGGGGTTATAACGGTCTTCTCCTTTGCTGTCTTAACAAATCGGAAATCCCTATTGCTCTTAAAGAGGCACATTCAGGTGCCTATGGGGGGCATTTTGGAGGCAAATCCTTGGTTCAAAGATTGCTTCGTATGGGATACTATTGGCAAACTATGCAGAAGGATTATTTTTCATTTGTTAAGAAATGTCATCAATGTCAACAACACAATAATCTGATTCATGCTCCTGCCCAAGAACTTCGTTCTCATGTAGCTTCTTGGCCTTTCTCTGCATGGGGGTTGGATCTCTTCAGTAAAATCTCTCCTCCTTCATTTCAAGGACACACTTTCATTATAACCGCAATAGATTAATTTACAAAGTGGGTAGAAGCTGTTCCCCTTTGCTCTACTACTGCTGAAGTGATTTGTCAATTTCTTCTAGAAAACATTATTTCTCGATTCAGGATACCTTCCACTATAATCTCAGATAATGGGACATCATTTAAGAACAAGGACGTGAAGAAATTCCTTGAGAAATATCATATCAAACATCGATTTCTAGACCATACTATCCTCAATCAAATGGTCAAGCCGAATCATCCAATAAGATAACTGAACAAATTATTCGCAAAACCGTGAATAAGCATGGTAAGGATTGGAGTACTCAGCTAATCTATTCTCTTTGGGCCTACCGAATGAGTGTACAAATTGCTACAAGAACCACCCCTTATAATCTTGTTTATGGTGCTGATGCTATTATGCCTTTAGAGTTAGAGATTCCATCACTTAGAGTTTCTCTCAAAGGTATAGTAGATGATGACTCTTATAGAGAACAAAGACTTCAACAACTTGAGATGCTTGATGAACAACGTATAAATGCTCTTCAACATATTCAAGCGTATCACAAAACTCTACAACGAAGCTATAATGATAAGGTTATTCAATGTTCCTTCTCAGTAGGTGACTTAGTTCTCTATGAGAATCAGCGCAATGTGAATACCTTACTTGAAGAAAAGGGAAAATTTAGTCCTAATTGGCTTGGACCGTATATTGTTATTGAAGATTATGGATCAGGTGCTTACAAAATAGCGGATGTAGACAGTACGCCTCTTAAAGAACCTATAAATGCTATGCACTTGTGTAGATACTATGCTTAATTCCTCATTCCTTATCTTTCATTTAATCTATCTTCTTTTCACTTCTTCAAAATTGGATAATATGTTAGCATATCTTTGTTAGAGAAAATAGAATTAAATGATATTTTGTTTAATCTATATTGCTTTGTTCTTGACAAGCATGTTCCTTTACTCTATAGTTTGTCTTGAATTCATTTATGTATATTTACATTTCCATTATGCTGGCATATTATACAATGTCTTTATGTGTTAAGTAGAATTGTATCATGTTGTGTTTAAGTTTAAATTAAATCACATTAGTTATATGATTCTTAGGCTTAACACATATTTCTTCTCTATCATCAATGTAGTACTTGATTAAATATTTTATTTTAATTAAGTCACACATGTATCAATTTAATCATGGAGCATTGAGAAATCAATCACATGGAAATTAAATTCAGAACATACATGTACATCTACCAAATGTATTAACTTTAATCAAAATATACATTGTTTTAGGCATTAAAGATAACATGTTTGAGACAAAGAGAAGCATGTATGTATATATATATATATATATATATATGTGGATCATGTTTTCATATACAAAAGTAGGTCACTATACATCCAAAATGTGACCTATCCTACATCATGAGATCATCTCCTATCCCTAGGGCTAGTGGCTAGAGAGTGACGACTAGACACTCCCTCCTGATCCGGCCATGAAGGTGGACCCATAGGTGTATAGCATGATATAGACCGTGAATAACTCCGAGAGGAACTCCTACGATCCCTATCCATAAGGATCACGCGATATGAGGTAGCCTCAGCTTGAGCTGCTGCTAGGTCACGTTGTTCCCGCTGAAGGTTCTCTGATAGAACTCTCTCTCTCTCCCTCCATATTTCCACCTGTACTCGAAATGGGGAAAACAAGTCCTCATGCCAACCCGCATTCCCCTGAGGCCTATAAACAACCTGTGAGGAACTAGGGATCTATGCCATCATGGAAATATCTGTCACTGGTTGCTGGATAAGGAGCGCCACTCCTGCACATTAGCTGTAGCAGTAGAATAGATTTTGTATTAGTACCATTCTATATCATCAAAACATTAATCAATAAATATAAACCTACTATACCTGGATCTCCCTCGCGCTAGTAGGGATCGTGATATGGTAGCTACTAGGCTCCCCACGCTCAAATGATTTGTGCACGATGGGTACAGGTCTGTGTATCGCCTCGTGTTCCCCCTTTTGGGGAATATGAGGAGGATCCAAGGCTATGGTATCATCTCCTGAATGGTGGGGAGCTGCATCTGACTCCTCCTCATCATCTCTATCCTCCTCCTCTACATCATCCTCATCCTCATCTGCATCCTCACCCACATCCTCGTTCTCCTCATCATCATCTCTATCTGTGTCATCCTCCTCTCCTTCCTCCTCCTCCTTGGCACTAGGCTGATCTCCTATGGGTGGATTAGGATCTCCTGCCTCCTCATGACCCTCTCCCTCCTCTGGCTCCTCCGATCTGGATCCCTGATCCTCATCTCAGTCTCCATGTCTCCATGGACCTGGATGGCCTGTCGGGTAATCTAGTGGAAAGATAGGCCCTGGGTATGTCCTCACAAACCATGAGAGATACCTGCGCTGTGCTCTGGGATCTACGGAGTAATCAGTGACCACATCTTGATCGGACCCCTCTATATCTGTAATCTCGATATCATCTGTCGTAGGTCTTGCTACTGCTCTGGGTCTGGGAAGGACTTATGAGTGTCGAGTATAGATAGGTACATCGACTGGAACACACTGCTCTAGCCCAAACTGCCTCAGTACTTGGTCAAAGTAGAATGGGACTATGATATGTGAGTATCATCCTCTCAGTAGGCGGTTCCTCTGTAAGCATGCTAGCTGCCTCTCCATTCCATCCCATCTGTGCATCCGCAGATATGGTCTCCATACTGTCACCTTAGCTGTCAATCTATCAAATGTCACTCTCTAATATAGTAGATCCTCAAATCTCCACTCACCGGTAAGTGGAGAGGCAAACACCCTAGGCCGCTCGCTAGCCACACTAATCGGATAGCCGACGGGCCTGGTGCATGTGAAGTGCTCAAATATCCACACCTGCAGAAATGTGCATGTCATCAAGCTACAACACTGGCCAAACACATACTCCTCAAGGTCATGATAGAGATGTGCAAGCATACTCCGACCCCAAGCATATACTCTCCTATGTCTCTCCATAGCCCTGATGCACCATGTGAGACCCCCATGCATGTGCGTACCTCGCCCATTAGGGCAGACAGCTAGTGCAATGATGGCAATCATAAGACATCTCACAAGGGGCACCTCTCCTGTAGGATGTAAGAGCCAACTGGTCATGATGCGACCTCTCATCTCACTCGACATGACTCTCCCTATGCAGTATATCTGCTCCCTCTGATGGTCCTTTGATGACTGATCGGTCGCATATGTCACAGTGGCTCCTCTGATAGGTAGGCAAAGTATGCGGTACACATCCTCAAGTGTAACCATCATCTCTTCGACTGGGAGATGGAATGTACATGCATCAGGATCCCATCGCTCCATAAGTGCCATCAACATCGCAAGATGGAATCAAATGGCCGGCATGAGGATTGCATACCATAAACCCACTATCAATAACGTATCCCTCTCTGCCTGAGTCAGCTGGGGAATCTGATCTCGCAGACTGCGAAGAATCTGCCCTGCAGTGTGCTCTCTCATGTATGGGAGACCCTGCAATACAAAAACATCAGTGTAATCAGTACTCAATCATCAAAATCATCTACGCGAAAAATGAAAACTGTCAAACATCGAAAGCTAACCCTGACACCCCTTGCCAAGTCCTGATTGGGACCATGGCGCTCTGTCAGGGACCATGGCGCCCTGCGAGGACCATGGTGCCCTTTAGGGACCATGGCGCCCTTCAAGGACCATGGTGCCCTGAGAGGACCATGGCACCCCTTAGGGACCATGGCACCCTGATAGGACCATGGCGCCCTGGGTGGGACCCAGGGTCAGATTCTAGGGCCTGCATTCGATCACAGAAACTCAAGGTCAACACAAATGCAGAAAGTCAAAGTCAAAGTTTAGTCAACTCACCTCGTCCAGTGGCTCGTCACCGATCACGGCCTGTCGCATGATCTCCATCCTCGTGGGATGCTCTGGTCATCATGAAGGCATGATGATGGCTATGTGGGCTCCGCTGCAATGAACAATACTCAGAAATCAACAAAGTGACAAATGCAATAGTCACTTTCGAGGTATATATTTTCATTCCTTTACCTTTGATTTCAAAAACCTAATTTTCATCTATCACTCATTTCATCATAACTTGAGTTTGGGAGATGCGATTTTCGAACCGTTTGTTGTGTAGGAATTGTATTTTTGTTCCCTTACTCCCTGGATGTTCCAAAACGTGCTCTGATGAAGCCTCTTCAGTGAACATCTCTCATCAATAATCTCTCACACAATTTGTCGTAAGTAAACATGCTATCCTGTTTCACCTCCCTAATAAGCAAGCCAAAACAGGGGGGCATATAGCTACTTGCAAATTTCATCACTTTCCTTAGTAAGCATTAGGTGATTTTGTGATCTAACGTGTGTTTTGTAGGGTGCGGTTCCTAACTGTGTACTGCAGATACCGCTGGGGGCTTCGTTCGATAGACTTATGGATATATCCTTTTTCAAATAATGTTTACTTTCCTGTACTTTAGCTTGCATATGCACGTAGTACTCATATGACCACTAAAGTGGGGGCTTAATGTAGCGTTGAAAATTGTACGCACTTGCTAAAGTGGTACAATTTCACACTTGGTTTAGCTCTCGCCTTGGCGCATCTTGCACTTTGCATCGCATTTTCCTTTAGCACTTAATTAATCAAATTAATTAGGTCTAAGGTCTTATTTCATCATCTTCCAGTTGGGCCCTTTCATTAAAGTGTGCCCCTTTCATTTTATTCCTCCAATACATCATTTAATCAAAAACCCTAATTAGGTCCTATTTTGAACTTGGGGGCTTGATTTCGGGGGTCAAAACATCTTGAAATCAGCTGTAACTTCAGGATTTTCTCTAAAATCATCATATCCGACGGCCCTGAAAATTTGGTGAAAAGTTGTCGGGACCATGGCGCCCAGAGTGCACATGGTCCCGGACATTTTTCTCGAAATTTTAGGAGTGCAATCCAATCATAAAATAAAGCTTAACCCCAAGAAATTGGTGGGAGATTCAATCTCTAGGTCGGCCAAAAGTTGAAATTAAGACCTAGGGTTTCATATATAAGAGCTCTCTTCCTTCATTTGAAAGCATCCAAATTTTTGGCTGAAGGGACCTTCTATGTAGTGAAAGAGCATATCTTTGAAGACTTCAACAACATTCAACATCCACCCATCAAGCATTCATCAATTTCATTCATTCATTTAGGGCTTTGAAGACATTGAAGAGCAATAGGGGATCACCGACTGAAGATTGGCTTGTACCCCTCCCTTGGGGTTGGGTATGATTTCATGTTGTTTTCATGTCTTTGCATAAGCCTCATTATATCATTTGTATTCATGCTTTAGATCACTTTGCATCTTGATTTGGAGCATTTACATTATCATTTACAAGCAATTAGGGTTTACTTTCTAGGTTGCTCTAGTTTGCTTACTTGCATTTTAGGATCTTGCACACACACTACTTTTACAATACAACTTGGCTATTCGTGGAGGTGGAAATCACCATAGCGGGGGTTTGACTAAGGCAAAACCTTATATAGCTGCCCACCATACCTTTTTAGATATAAGTGCAGATTTCGAGATTCGGACGATGCCACAAGTTGCAAATCCGGCAGAAGCAGATAGAAACTGAGCTACACACCAAATTTTAGGGCAAAAGACCAGGACAGGGGCGTGGAGTGCCCTGGTCCTGCCAGGACAGGGGCACTGGGTACCCTGGTCCTTCTGTTAGACAACAAGTTTCAGCATTTCCAACAGCTTTTCATGTTGCAAAACAGCAGTTTCAGGAGTAGAATCAAGACAGTGGTGCCTGCGCCCCCGTCCCGAACATTTTCACTTAGATTTTAACTCTGGGTACGCATTTGCATTCTTGTCTTTATGTTTACAGCTTTCCATTGTTTAATTTCAATTCTGCAATCTTGTTATTAGTTCATACTTGCACTTTGGGGTTAGGAATTGAACTTGCATCATTTTATCTTTCAATTACAACAAAGGAATAGAAACCCTAATAGGTAGCCTGTGGCTCTCTCTTCCACAAAAAGAAGTAGCCAATTGTGTGATACCTCTAGGCTCTTTCATATTCCACAATGTGTGTCAAAAGGTAGGATTAGGGCATGTTAGCCTAGTCTCACTTTTTCCCCTACACACAATCCACTAGCCAAATGAATAAATATTACAAGAGGGGCATGCACATGTAGGAAGGGACATTTCCTAGAGCACATTGCTCATCACAAAGGAGCCTCACTGACTACAGATCCAAAATACTGAATGACAAACAAAATATGAACTCTAAATGTGCATCTGGTATGCTCGATGAGTTCCGGTTTAAGCACTGACTATACCGATTATCACTATCTCCTTCCTTACCGGTAACCTAATTCACATTCCAATCCTCTTGACAAATAACCAAGACCAACTACAAATTATTTCATTCACATTCTGTCGATCAAGATCTTGCTTGCATAATATCACATAACCTAACACATCTATATCTCCAAAATGACCTAACTGGACTGACTTATATACCCTTTACATACATAAACACAAATGCCTTATGTCGCCTTACAATCATATTACAAAGTAATTACATGTTAGCCTAGACAAAAATATAAACATTAATCTTTGTGACCGTTGCCTCTTTAACCTTTGTCGGATCAATCTCCTATGTAAGCCTCCAAATATTGGTTCTAGTTTGTCGGTTTCCCTGAATGTCAGTTTCCTTTGCTTGTTGGATGTTAAAGCTTGAATTCCAGTGAGTATCAGATAAGTATCCAGCCCAAAATGATGTGCGTTTCCATCAATGACAACACCATGATCCCGGATGAGTGTCGATTGCCAACATATTAGGTAATGGGAAATCATCCTTAGGACATGCATTGTTTAAATCTTGAAAATCTGTGCAAATTCTTATGCTCCCAGTGGGTCTAGTCATGACTACTAGATTGGATATACACTCTACATAGTCAATATCAATAGGTATAATGAATCCCATGTACAGAAGATTTTGTAGTTCCACCTTTACTAGTAATGCGATCTATGGATGCATCTTTCTAAGTTTTTGCTTGTGTGGTTTGATTCCTAGTAACAATGGTAAGTGATGTAATACCAATTCTAGGTCTAGTCCTAGAATATCTGCATATGACCAAGTGAAATTGATCGAGCATTATTTGAAGAACTGTATTAAATTTTTCTTTTCCTCATGATTTAGTGACTCAGCTAATTGGATATTGTGTATAACCTCTCCTTCCACTATATTGATTTCTTTAGTCTTTTCCACAAGCAATGTGGAATTTTCTTGTTCAATAGGGAGATTGTATAACTTAGCTTTACCCTTGTTATCACTTTCATCTACATATTTTGATGTAGAGGAACTTGCCTCCCTAAAGTATGCTATTCTATCCAAGTCTATAGCAAACCCTGCCTTATGATCACCACAGGGAAACCCTTCTTTGACACCAAGGAATTATGTGATAGCTTCATCATTTTCAAACCAATCCAAACTTTGTGACTCTTCTTGTCCCTAGTCAATTAAATGTGAATGTATAAGGGGTAAATAATTGCTTTCCTCCACTGGAGAGGTCTCTGACATCGTGCAAACTTGGTTATTCTAAACATATTTTACTGATCTTGGGTGAATCTGTATATCCTTGTAGACAATAGCATCATCAATAAGTGGTTGGTTTTCATATTCCATGTCTATTGTTTGTGGGCTACTATCATTAAGAGATAGAAATTCATAGTCATGAGAATCTGTCACACTTTCTATGTATGTTCCATTGTCTGATGCTACATCATTTATCTCCTTCTTTCTCAATGGGTGATAGGGAAACTTCAGTTGTAGTAATGAATAGTGGTATCTAAAAATGACTTGTGGCCCCTCTTTCTGTGGTAGAGACTTCTCTCAATCCTGGTATTAGACGTTCCAATATTTCTTCATCTGACTCATTTATTAGAGCTAGGTTTGTTTCCCTTGGTAGAATTATGGCTGAAGTTGGTAGAATCCAGGTATTAGACTCAATCATCGGTGCTAATCCAGTTTCTATTACTATATTTGTAGGTGCTAACCCAGTCTCTGTTACCACATTTTCTTGTGAAGATCTTTTAGGTACCACACTACTGGATGATGCCACATTAGTTTTGTAGATGTATAAATCTGACCACTTTCCTAAATGAATATTTAATATTTATTTTAACCCCATTCCCCTAATTAATTAAATTCTATTTAATTAATTTCTTCACATTCATCTATTTGATTAAATGAATTAAGTTCACCTAAGCCTTTTCTAGTCTTTGATTAAATAAATCACTTTATTTAATTAATTCCACTTTCTCCCTTTTTAATTAAATTTACATTTAATTAAATTGATCCTTGCAAATAAATAAATCCAATTTATTTATTAAATCCCCCACTTGTATTTATGCAAGTTGCATCTTTTTAGTTGAAATAAAGTAATTTTATTTTAATTAAAATTTCGTTCCCTCCACTTGCATTTTCCTACATCTCCCACTTGCCTCCTAAAACCCTTCTATATTCTTCTAATCAATTCCAATTTAGCCTAATCCATCTCCTAATTATTGTCACATTCCTAAGCAAAGAGAAATCACTTCTCAAAGCCTCCAAAGTCTTTAATAACCATTAAAGGCTTTATGTCCTCAACAAGTTAACCCTTAAAGTCTTCCAAACCATTTAAGGCTCTTACATAACCATTAATGGTTAACTCAACCTTCTTGCATGATTAGAGACTTTCTCTCTAACTCAATCCTCATTTAACCCAAGAGTCTCATCAAGCATTCATGGCTTTAACCTTGGTTATCCCTTTAACCCTTGCACCAGAGTTTACCCCTTGGGTAAAACCTTTATCCAATGGATAACCCTAACCTAAAATTAACCTTACCTCCTAAGGGTAACCTTCATGTCTTCTCAAGCATTTAATGCTTCTTGCATCTCCTCTCAAGCAACCTCTTGTTGATAATTGTCACCATTTCATTGGTGAGAATTGTAAACATGGATTGATTAACTTTCAATCCTGGCCCTTGTTAAGATTATTCAATCTTGACCATCCATTGCCCTATTTTCCCTATAAATAGAGCTCTCATTCCTGATTTTCACAGTCAATAATCTTTCATGCATTAAACTTATAGTCTAATTACTAAGAATTTTAGCCTCTCTTTGTTAAATCATCATAATAGCATTTAGAAGCATTCTAATATCATAAAATATCCTTGTTAGACTAGTATATCATTGCTAGGATAATTAGATAATCTTATCATCATCTTTTATGCTAGTTTAATCATCATAGTTTCAATATCATACATGTCTTAGGAATGCATTCATACATAATAATCAAACA
Source organism: Cryptomeria japonica (assembly GCF_030272615.1). NCBI lineage: Eukaryota > Viridiplantae > Streptophyta > Pinopsida > Cupressales > Cupressaceae > Cryptomeria > Cryptomeria japonica. Next base: position 319,876,945 of record NC_081405.1, on the reverse strand, counting down.
CCACTCGTTCTTGGAGTTGTCATTCCTAAGTCACTTTGCTCAGTGATCTGAGAGCAAGGACATTGACTTTAGGGATCATGTGAGATAGAGAACAATGGGACACCCCTTGGGAAGTTGAGCTATTTCAATATAGTTCCTATGACTTGCACCAAGAGTCTCATTGGTGTGTGGGTCTTTTGAATCTAATTTTTATGCTTTTGTCGCTCTCATTCCCCGCATACATTTCTAGCACCCACCATGGGGCTCATCCCCATAAATCATATCATTTTTGATGCAAGACAAAGATTACAAGCATGTTGGAATATTTTTTTAGCGCATTGGGAATTTTTGTTAGCGCATCCGAGGAAAATAGTAGCGGATTTAGCATATTGTTTGGCGCATCAAAAACCTTTCTTTAGCACATTTGAACTTAGTGTTAGTGCATAATATTCCAGGTTTCTCTCATGTGCGTTGGGTTAACATTGTAGTGAATTCGGTAATAAGTATAGCGCATAGGAGTCATTCTGTAGTGTATTTGTGTAGAAGTCCAGTGCATGACTCTAACAGAAGGAAAAACATAATTTGTAACCAAAGTGAAAGTTAGGCTTGTGTAAGCTCACCCAGGCTTTAAATTTTTTCACTAACTTTTATGTTTACTCCAGGTAACTAATCTTTATTTGCGGGTTGAAGGAGTTTATTTAGGCATTTTATTATTTTTGTTTCTAACTTTTTCAAGAGTTTAAAAATAGTTCATTTCTTGTTGGTTTAAAAAGAACCTCATTTATCCTTTGGTGCTTAAAACAAAACCTCATTTTTCATTTTGCAAAGGATTAAAAAGAACTACAAAACAAACTTTCAAGTTTTGCAAAGATTAAAAAGAATCCCATTTTTTTCTTTTGGTGTTGCTTTAAAAGAACCTCATTTATCCTTTGGTGCTTAAAACAAAACCTCATTTTTCATTTTGCAAAGGATTAAAAAGAACTACAAAACAAACTTTCAAGTTTTGCAAAGGTTAAAAAGAACCTCATTTTTTTCTTTTGGTGTTGCTTAAAAAGAACCTCATTTATCCTTTGGTGATTAAAACAAAACCTCATTTTCATTTTGCAAAGGGTTAAAAAAAACTACAAACTCATTTTCATTTTTTTTTACAAAGGATAAAAAGAATCTCACTTTTATTGTTTTGTGCAAAATAAAATGAGTTTTCATTGAGGGTTGATTTCATGATTTTCCTTTTGTTGACCAACATCACGATTTACTTTGTTGACCAGGTTTGTTTTTAAAAAGTTTTGGAAATACACATTTTGCTATGAAGAGTTAAAAAGAACACCATGCTTGTTGGAGAAACATCTCCAAATAGAAGTTAGCAAATCACTGTCTTGAAGGCTAAAAAGAACCTTATTTGCCTTGTCTTAGAAGTAAAAGGTATATGCTCTCCCCTTAATTGGGTGACCAAAAATCCAAACCACTCTTATGCTTTCTTTACTTCAAGCATTTAAATCCTTTAGAAGGCCAACCCTCCTGAGTTGCCCTTAGGGTGCCATTAATGGTTGGTGAGAGGGGAATGACCTAAGTGGGAAACAACTTTATCGCCAAGTGTTCCAACCCACTATAATCAAAAGTGGAGGCTGACAATGATTAACCTTCCCCTAGTATCTTTAAGATACGTAAAACCTTTGTTCTAAAGTTTGGGAAGCCTCCCGAGAGAGTTTATCACTGAAGACCGAATGAAAGCCTGATTAAAAACCTTCGCATTAGAAACTTTGAACCGAGTCAGTTGCCAAACATTGGCAATATCATAGTGCAAGGGTGGGAAAGAATCTGCCCCCAAGATCACTTACCATATATCTCCCAAGATAACCACTCAATTGTGAAGTGATTCACTTTGAGTTAATTTCTGGCAAAAGACAAAAAATTGGGCGCCCCCTAGGGGGTGACAAGGTTGTTTGAGCTGACAGAGTATCGAGACTAGTGGGCTATGATATTTGAACACAACCTTAAAAGAACATACACTACTTGTTTAGCATAGGAAGAATTGTTATCTCTTTTATGTGCCATGTTTTCAAGTTATTTTTCAGAAAATCATCCATCAAAATCACAAGTGTTAATTTTCAAAATGGCAGAAATAAAGAAATCAGGATAGTTAGCGCATAGGAACAACATCCTAGCACATAACAAACATTCAATAGCGCATTTAAACCAACATATAATGCTTTCATCAGTCAACCTAGCACATAATCAATAGCATACTGGTGAAATTCCCAGTAGCGCTTATCAATATTAGTGAAGCACATTCAAACATTAGCATAGTGCTTTCAGTTCAAACCATAGCGCATAACCTATCCAAAATAATCATTTTCAAACAGTCTAAACTAGCATGTAGGAAAGATAGCCTGGTGCACAGGGAACATTCTGTAGCACATTATGAATGTTCTTTAGCGAATTCAGTCTCTGTCTTAGCGCATGATCAATTTTAGAGAAAAACAAAGAGAAAATCCTGCACTTTGGGAAAATTTTAGTGACAATTTCAAATACCCTTTCAGGTCCTTTAGCGAACTCAATAGAAAAACTTCAAATCCAATCATCAGTGAGGAAATTTCCAAAATCAACAAGGTGCTCTTAGAACAAATTTTCAAATCATTAAACTAGCTTGAGATAAGACTTTATCCAACAAAATCAAGAAGTATCAGAAACAATGATCAAAGTTTCACCATCCAACGGATTCTATCAAAATAAATACCTAGTTTGATCCTTAAGTTGTTAAATAAAGTTTCCATATCGGGAGACTTTATCCATATCATTTGACACACTATCGTGGAGGCGAATCTAACTAAACCTCTACTTGATAAAGTAAACTTGAGTATTCAAACGATGTATCTGAATCCTACATTAATGTCAACCTTTGATCATTCATGTATGACCACTCCTCATATTTTGAGAAGAACAAGTCTTCACCACAAAACTAAATTGAAGAAGAGACAACCTATTTCTAAGGCACTTGCTAAAAGGAATAAATTTCTCTATATCAATCGTCAACTCTTTGCATCACATCGCACATTCTTACGTCATATGCGATTGTATCTCCAAGGGAAAACAAACTAGTTTGACAGGGAACCTTTGAGAAGTAGAGCTTACATTCAGAAAGCAACATTCAACCAATGCCTAAATCGTGGAGGAAGGATTAACCCTGCTTTGTTCCCACAAATTTGTATCACATATAACGAAGCTCGACCTGAGCCATCAACACCACCCAGAACTCCAATAGAAGACAAAGAATTCATCACGCTAGAAATATATTAAATGCCCATTGTCACTCGATCTCAAAAAAATAAACACAGAGAATCACAACCAGAATCGAGTATGCGTCATAGATTATCCAACCCTTTTGATGATTATGCCAATATGGGCTCAATAGAGATCACCAAGGATCTTCCCCAAGAATGTCAAGAAAACGCAACATTCCAAAAACTCATGGAAAGACTTATCGAAGCAGACAAAGAAAAATATCTACTCATGCTAACTAGCAAAGGAGTCAACATTCCTAAAGATTTTGATATGGAAAACTTAAGGAATATAGATGAGAGAATTTCAAGAACAAGGTCTAGAAATTACGCCTATCAAGAACAACAAAGAGAAGAAGAGACACATGGTCCTGAAAACACACATGAACAAGAACAAGACCATACACGCAGCCAGGACAATCTTAATGAAAGAGGAGAAACTCTCCCTCTGAGAATAAATTCACCCATGATTTCTCTTACACAACAAATCCAAACACTGCAAAGGCAAATGTAGGACATGCAATAGGGGAATACAGTATGATACTCCTTGGATGAGATATGTCCTTATCCTTTTGATAAGAGATTGAACATGGTACATTTTCCCCCAAATTTAGATATACCAAAGCATGAAAAATATGATGGTAAAAGGGATCCCCATGATCACGTTCGGGACTTTCATACCATGATCCTAGAGTTCGCTCATGACAACACTTACTTAATGAGACTATTCCCAAGAAGTTTGGGAGGGCAAACAATGGAGTGGCTATCTAAACTTACACCTCCCATCAGATCATTTGATGAGTTGGTAAGCAAATTCATAACGCAATACTCCTATAACATTCAACATGCAATCACCATGTTGGATGTATGTAACACAAAACAAAAGAGCAATGAAACCTTCATGGTGTTTCTTCAGCGGTGGAGATGCATGGTTTCAAGATATCCTTGAGACATGCCTAAAAAGGAAAAGATGGAGATCTTTATCAATAATCTAAATAGTGAGATGAGTTATCAACTCAAACTCCAATGCATACCATCTTTTTCCAAGTTGATAGAAAACAGAATCCAAGTGGAGGAAGCCTGCATCAACAAAGGAACATTGAAGTTATTTAAGGAAGGTATTAATTCATCAAACACTAACCCCTTTAACAATCAAAACAACAACAATATTTTAGACAAATCCAGTTTTTGGACAAGGAATAAAAACATTGTTAATGATGGGGTAGTTGATGCTAATAATGTGAAGTCTAAATAACCAGTGTTGGCTTTATCAGGTAACCCACCATCCAACAAAAATAAAAAAAATGTTAATCAAGGCACTAACACTTATCCGCAAAATACCAACCAAGGAACTTCAACATCAAACACCAACAACAATAAACAAGGAAACAACACTAACTAGGGCAACAACAACAACCAAGACAACAATACTAACCAAGGCAACACCACTAACCGAGGGAATAATGCAAACCAGAGAGCCAACACCAGCACTTTCCCATATAGATGCATCTACACACCATTAGGACAAACCTTAGAATAAACATTTAAAGAACTCTTGGTGAAAAAGATTATCACATTTCCAACCATGAACAACTTTGAGCCCTAGGTCAAACCACCTTGGTGGAATGACTCGCATTTCTGTGATTTTCATCGCAACAAAGGACACCACACAAATGATTGCATGAGGCTGAAGAACATCATTTAGGACATGATCGATAGAGGAAATTTAATAGTTGATGGTCACAAAATAAATGGTGAACATGATGCCTTTAAAAATCCTCTTCTGAATTACAACAAGGCAGGAGCTTCAACATCAAAAGATACCAGAGGAGCTCGTATAAATCACCTCTACGATAACACTATCAATCACATATTGAGATATGACAACCAAGTAAATGCCATAAAAATCAAGGATAAACAATAACATGCGTCGATCAATGTGACAACCAGAGCATAAAAATACATCTTGAAAGGGAACACATAAACATCCACAACTATCTCCAAGACTCAATACAACCCAGTTGATCAACTGTGGAGAACTCTTGCTCAAATATCCATACTCGAGTTGCTCAAGCTCTTTCCAAAACACAAAGATATCTTGGAATAAGCACTTGTTAAAAACAAACGTTCCTAAAGATCTGAAAATTGATCGGTTCCAAGACATGGTGGCTCATATGATAGGGCCTCATAACATATCCTTTTCCAAACATGATAATGTCTCCTTGAACCATTCGCATAACACCGCTCCATATCAAAATCTTAGTCTATAAAAATTGAGTAAAAAGAGTGTTGATAGATGGAGGAGCTAGTCTCAATATCTGTACTTTAAATCTTATCTATGCATTGGGCTTCTTTGAGTAGTCTATTGATCCAAACAAGAAGACCACCATCAAAGCCTATGATGATGAAGAAAGGTCATCCAAAGGAACAGTAATATTACCTATTTAGGTAGGACCAATACAAAAAGATACTATGTGCCAAGTCTTGGACATAGACTTGACATACAATATTCTATTGGGTCGTCCATGGATACATGAAATGCAAGCAGTACCTTCGACATATCATCAATGTATCAAATTCTTGTACAATGGCCAAGAAATTTCCATATCTACAGATAATAACCCTTTTCAGCATTGCAATGCTATGGGGGCAACACAAGACAGCCTGGTTCCACACAATAGGGAGGCCCAAGCTTCCTCAATATCCAATCAACATCACAAAGAACTCAAGTCATTATCCCTAGACTTCAAACAAAAGATGAAAATCAAAGATCAGGGCATGGGGGAGTACTCTTTTGAACACATATGTCTATCAATATTGCCAACATCACCAAAATCTTATGGATAACCTTCTGCATCAACACATCAAACAACACAGCCCATCACCAAGTTTGATGGCAAAGTTATACAATTGGGCACACTGGCCAGTGAATCAGAAGAGAAAGACATCCTTAGTTGGCTATACAAGGATGAAGAAGTTAGAGTTGCTACCATAGAGGTGGCCATACCGACACAACAATATGGTAAAGGGTTCTAGATCATGCAATAGATGGGATACCACGACAAAGGACCTATTGGCAAGTGCCAAGAAGGCATTATAGAACCCCTGCACTTCCTTCATAATTTGCAAGAGATAAAATAGGACTGGGATATGGATGACATGTACCACTTTGACAGAAGAAAAATCACCAGCTGAAACCTCAGTGGAGAGCAAAGAAGAAATATAATGAAAATTCATGGCAAGACGCACTACACCAAGTAGCAGAAATGACAAGGAAAGAACAAGAACATCAGGAAAAAGAGAAACAACAAGAGGAATTGTTCATTCATAGCGAAGAAGCCTCTTATAAGAAAGTACATCATGTGCAAGAGCCTGATCAAATCAAGGGATTGCCACTGCCCAAATAAATTACTATTCATCGAAGAGAAACAATGTATGAACAAATGTAAAGAGTACAAGAAGGCACTTATTCTGAATCAGAAAAATATACAAAACTAGTATCAATTGTCAGAGATATTTTCTCATCGTACAACATACCTGTTAGAAGCAACGAGATAATCTGGGACAGTAATTCTTAAACTGATTCTAATGAATATAAATGGGGTAGTTGTTCAGATGTTACTGAAGATATTGAGGTAGATACCATCCACTCATACACATCCCTTTCTCAGGAGGGATAAGGCTCATAATCTCAACCACTTGAATTTGGACCATGAAATATCTACGAGGCTAGTGAGAATGAACATTAGTAATACAACCAAGGCTACATCAAAGATAATACCATCGAAGACCTTGACAATATCATAGACCTAACCAGTATCCCAAACAACTATAACGATGCCTATATCATGACACTCACTACAACCGATCTTAACTCACCAAATGACTCCTTATCGCTCTCTTATCCTAATCTCATAGACTGGGAAGAAATTGAACACCATGATATACCAATATTCCCAGATGATGAGTCCATTGTCTAGTATCTATGCTCAGTCAACCCAGAAACATGCTCTACCAACAAACTAAATAACAATATCTACAATCAGGGCAATGCCAAGTCTCTCAGTCGCAAAAATGAAAAAAATGAAGGATCTAATGCTGAAAACTAGTCAATGGTAGCACTAAATCAGAAAAAAAGTAAAAATAAAGGAGGCATCTGTAGGTGAAAACCTTTTTAAGGCACCTAAAGATGAGAGACTTGAAACTCTTCCTAATCATTATCAAGAAAGGTCACCAATATTGATTGAGCCAACTCAATCAATAAACATTGGTACTGAAGCAATAGTCAAAACCATACACCTAGCAGAACCACTCATAGAAGAGGAACAACCAGACTTTATCAAATTCTTCAAAGAAAAGAAAATCAATTTTTCTTGGTCTTATGCTGATATGCCTAGAATAGATCCGAACCTGATCATGCATCATTTATCCATCACTCAGGGAGCTAAGCTAGTCAAACATAAATTAAGAAAGATGAATCCACATGTCACATTATTGGTCAAAGCTGAACTAAAGAAGTTATTAGATGTCGGATTCATTCAACCTATAGACTATGCTAAATGGATCTCATATATTGTACTAGTTTCAAAGCCTGACGGATACATCAAAATATGCAAAGATTTTAGAGATGTCAACAAAGCATGTCCAAAGGATGACTTTCCTTTACCAAGCATCGACATAATTGTGGATCTAATAGCAAGCAACACAATGTTATCATTAATAGAATGTTTCTCTGGCTATAATCAAATCAAGAAATCCCCAGAGGATCAAGATAAAACTATGTTTACCTATCCATTGGGAATGTATTGTTGGAACGTCATGCCTTTTGGCTTGAAAAATGATGGAGAAATTTATCAAATAGTCATGACGACAATCTTCCATGATATGATGCATACCTTCATGGAGGACTATGTGGATGATTTACTAGCTAAATCAGTCACCCGAGAAGAACATTTGGGCATATTAGATAAAAATTTTAAAAGATTGGAGCAATTCAAGGTCAGACTAAACCCTAAGAAGTGTGTCTTCGAGGTCACATCAGGCAAATTATTAGGCTACATTGTGTCAGAATAGGGCATTGAAGTAGATCTAGCGAAGGTACAGGCCATCATGGAGATGCCACCTCCCAGGAACATTATGATAACTCAATGATGAACCACTAGTACCAAACTGATACTGAGAGGGAGGGGGGGGGGGGTGAATCAGTACAGACACAAATACAGTCCAAAACCGGTTTGACAACAAACACTCACAATGACTGATAAATAGAGTGCAACCGGTAGCATCCAGTATAGCTCAATTAGTCATGAACCGGTCATTCACTAAGATTTTCTCTTAGCTCAATACCACATTATCATAATATTCACATGCATGAACTAGTAGACTTTAACTATCAAATCTTCACAACAGGGAGTTCAATATGTTTTATAGACAGGCACAAAACATAGAACCTTCAAGTGCATAATAGATAAAACAAAGCATCACAAGACAAAAGCATTTCACATGACACACATATTTTTCATGTGGAAACCCAACTAGGAAAAACCACAGTGGGGATGAATACCCACAAGCTGCTTTTTGAACTCTTTAGAAGTCCACTCTGTTAGGAGCCTTGTCCGGTTAAGAACATTACAATAGGTTCTGGTAGGAACCGATCCTGTCAGGGATCACCCAGTTAAGGGATACCCGGTTAAGGGTTAAACCCGGTTAAGGGTTAAACCCGGTAGGGTCACCTTGTTAGAGGATTTTAAGAACTCAATAGCTGAAAGGATCTCCTAAGCTTTTCTAGCTTCTTAGAACTCATTAGCTTTGAGTTACCCGGTTAAGGGATTTACAACAAGCCAGTTAAGACCACCCGATTTAAGGGATTTTGAATCAAGCCAGTTAAGGCTACCCTGTTAGGGGATTTTACAATTATTGAAGTGGTTAGAGATCAACAGGTATTACAATGATCTGTTAACAACACTTAATACTAATACAAATCTGTTTAGGCTCCTCTTTTCCTTCTGCACATACACTTTGCAAGTATCTCTTCTCTCCTATGGTCTGGCAAGAATCTTGTATCACTTTCGTTGGATACACACTCACAACTTTTGCCAGCAACTTCAGACAGAAACCTAACATCGATCTTATAGGGAACATACAGGTTGGTAGCAAAAACCTTAAACCCTAAACCTATTAGGTTGAGCAATTCAAACGGTTCGATCCTGACCGTTGAAACATACTGCATTAAATGCACCAGTCTAGAGTCGATCTCAAGACATTCTCTATCATCCATTATCCACCGTTTTAATGGCGGCTGATAACCCATCACGCGTTATCACCATTTGACAGACTTCACACATTCTCGAGGTAGATAGGAATAGTCTTCTTTATGCAAGATCCTTCACGCGCACAGAGCTTACGTGGCAACACAATCTGTCCTCCATCATACTGCTAACTCATCACACAAAGATCACCGAATGAGTCACACAAACTTGAGATACTCCAACCAGAAACCCCGAAGTGGAAGCTGCCATACCAATTGGTAGTCATATAGTGCTTCCATGTGTCGGTTCCCATAACTGTATGCCGGTTCACTTTGAACAAATGTGCCACTTCACTTTGGCATATACCGGTTCACACATATGCCGATACCTCTTTCTTCACTTATCTTATGTGTCAGTTCACACTATGTCTCATATTGACATCAATGACAACATACAATATCATTATGTCTTCATGCCAGTTTACATAAGGCTCATGCCAGTTCACAAAATGCCAACAATCTCCCCCTTTGGCATTGATGGCAATATACAAAAGATATCTTCTTTGCTTCACATCTTCTCCCCATTTGCTGCAAATATCTTTTCGCTTCACTTCTTCTCCCCCTTTGACAACAATGCCAAAGTGGAGGTACAATCATCATTGTTTCCTCATGCTGCTCCCCCTGAGGAGTAGCATCCTTAAACACACCAACCAACCAAAGATTTGTCTATCTAGTACCTGACTGATGTGGAACAACCACTTTTAGTTCACCTCCTGAAGGGGCAATACCCCTAATTCACCTCTCAAATGCACAAATGTTGTCTTTGGAAGAGGCTTGGTGAATATGTCTACTAACTGCTCCTTACTGGACACATGCTCCAGTGCAATATCTTTATTCTGAACCTTTTCCCTCAAGAAATGATACTTAAGCTCAAAATGCTTGGTTCTAGAATGTAAAACCAGATTCTTTGATATATTGATAGCACTTGTGTTATCACAGAATATACTTACCGGTTCAGATACAGGGATCTTGAAGCCTTCCAGTACATGCTTCATCTAGATTGTCTGAGTGCAGTTCATGAAAGCTGTAACATACTCCGCTTCCACTATAGACTGAGAGATGCAACTCTGCTTTTTACTCATCCATGAGACCAGTCTACCACCGAGAAAGAATGCACCACTGGTTGTGCTCTTCTGGTCATCCACATTACCGGCCCAATCAACATATGTGAATACTTTCAGATTGAAATTATTGTTGTATGGGTACCACAATCCATAGTCAATTGTTCCCTTCAGATACCTAAGAATCCGCTTGATTGCACTCAAGTGAGATTCTCTTGGACTCTTCTGGAACCTTGCAGTGATGCCAACTACATGTGCAATATCTGGTCTGTTGTGCACTACATAATGCAACTTACCAATCATTGATCAATATTCCTTCTCATCAACCAGTGCGGAATCATCTTCCTTTGTCAATTTGCAACCGGTCACCATCAGTGTACCAACCGGTTTGCTATCTTCCATGCCAAAAGTCTTCAACACCTCTTTGACATATTTGGATTGAGTGATGAAGATTCCATCTTTCATCTGCTAGATCTGCAGTCGAATGAAGAACTTGATCTCCACTATGAGTGACATTTCAAACTCTTTCTTCATCTCATCAACAAACTCATGACTCATCTTGTCATCTCCACCAAAGATGATGTCATCAACAAAAACTTCACAGATCAGGATCTGATCTTCTTCAGACTTCAAGTAGATATTGCTATCTTCACTCATTCTCTCAAATCCAATCTTCACAAGATGGGAATGTATGCGCTCATACCATGCCCTAGGGGCTTACTTTAGACCATATAATGCTTTGTGTAGCCTACATACCATGTCACTATCTTCAGATAGGGTAAACCCATCTGATTGCTCAATATATACCTCCTCTTCAAGTACACCATTTAGGAATGCATATTATACATCCATTTGATATACCTTGAATCTCTTAAAAGCTGGATATGCAAGAAGCATACGAACTCCTTCCAATTTGGCTATAGGAGCAAAGGTTTCCCCATAGTCTTCACCTTCTTCTTGAGCATATCCTTTGCATACCAGTCTGGCTTTATTCCTAATCACTGTGCCATCCTCATTCAACTTATTTTTGAACACCCATTTGGTGCCAATGACATTTTTATGCTCTAGTCTGGGTACCAAGGACCGTGTACCATTTTTCTCTATCTGGTCAAGTTCTTCTCCCATTGCCTTGATCTAGTCTTCATCATTATGAGCCTCTTTGAATGATTTAGGCTCAAATTCAGAGATCATACATAAGTTTTCTTTGATCTTTCTTCTGGTAAGGATTCCTACATCCTTATCACCTATGATCTTCTTGGGATCATGATTCGCTTGACATATCGAGGAATGGTCTTAATTGGTTCTTCTTGCTTTTATTCTTCATCCTTATCTTCATCAGTATCAACATTCACTGGTTTAGGAACATTGTTACTGGTGCTCGATTGACTGACAACTGGTTCCTAGAAGGTTGCAACCGGTTCATTTACAACTTGTTCACTACCAGTTTTCTCAGTCTTCTTAGAGGATTCATCAACTCTCACATTGATGCTTTCCATAATTCTCTGAGTCCTATTGTTGTAGCACTTGAAAGCTTTACTCTTGGTGGAATATCCTAGAAATATTCCTTCATCACATTTAGCTTCAAATTTGCCCTGATGTTCACTCCTCTTGATGTAACATTTGCTACCAAAGACCTTAAAATAGTTTACCATAGGGGTCTTACCGGTCCAATACTCATAAGGAGTTTTTTCCTTGCCCTTTTTGATGAGTACCCGGTTCATAGTGTAAACTGCAGTGCTCACCGCTTCTCTCCAAAAGGTGTGAGCAACCTTTCCTTGGATCAACATGGTTCTAGCTACTTCAACCACAATTTGGTTATTCCTCTCTGCTAGGCCATTCTGCTATGGAGTCCGGGGGGCAGACAGCTGTCTCTTGATGCCAAATTCTTCACAATACTTGTTGAATTCATTGGAAGTGAATTCCCCTCCTTGATCAGTTTTGAGACACTTGATCCTTTTACCACTTTCCTTTTCCACTAATGCTTTGAAAGCTTTGAATTTACCAAAAACTTCAGACTTGTCTTTCAAGAATGTGACCCACATCATTCTTGAGCAGTCATCAGTGAGAATCATGAAGTACCTATCACCCTGCACACTTCTAGTTTTCATAGGACCATATAAATCAGCATGCACAAGATCAAGCAAGTTTTTAGCAGTGAAGGATTTACCTTTAAAGGTTGTGGAAGACATTTTCCCGAATTGACATTCTCTACACAAGGTATTATCCGGTTTGCTCAGCACCGACAACCCTCTAACTGCCTTGATCTTACTAGCCTTCACAATGTTGTCAAAGTTCACATGGCAGAATCTCCTATGCCATATCCAGCTATCATCAAGCTTAGCCATAAGACATGTACTTATATTAGCATTTAGATGAAATAGGTTACCTTTAGTTTGCATGTCGGTGGCTACCAATTTACCATCTTTACCTTTGATTCAGCAAACTCCATTCTTGAATTGCAGAGTGATTCCACTGTCATTTAACTGGGCAACACTTAAAAGGTTGTGTCTGAGACCATCAACCCAATACACATTGTCAGCACTACTCTTTCCATTCAAGGAGATGGACCCTCTACCTTTGACCATTCATGGTGCGTCATTGCCAAAGTGAACCACACCACCATCATACTCTTCTAATGATAGAAACTTGCTCCGGTCACCAGTCATATGGTGAGAGTAGCCACTAGCAATGATCCACTCATTGGAATCATCAAACCGAGAGACAAGAGCCTTCTTGTCTATCACATCTTCCTTTATAGCAATGAACACAATGTCTTCATTTTCTTCATCTTCTGATTCCTCATCTATGACACCTTCATCAACTGCCACAAAACAATTTCTCCAGTTTCCTCTGAATTTCTTGAACCTTTCTGGTTTGTCCTTATGGTCACTATTAGGACAGTTCATAGCAATATGTCCTATCGGGTTGCGGGAGAAACATTTCAAAGGTAGCTTACCTTTGTATTTACTAGTTCCTTTTGGGAATCTCCTGGCTAGAAGAGCTTCAAATTCCATCAGAAACTCTTCATCCTTCATTTCTCTGTTCTGACTAGGTTCCCCACTAGTGCTAGCCTCTTTTCCTTTTCTGGATGGTATAGCAGAAGCTTTAAAAGCTGATTCTGACTTTTGAACACTACCATCAAAGCTATTCAGCTCATAGGTTGTCAACTTGGCTATGATGGAGTCCAAGGATGCCTTAGACTTCTCTATTGATCTTAGCTCCTGAATAGAAACAACCCTTATTGCATAGACTGGCAATAGGGATCTCAGAACTTTACATACCACAGTGGAATCTTCTATTTTGCCACCTGCACTCTTTATTTCTCCAACAACTATTTTGATTCTTATTCCATACTGCTGAATGGTCTCTCCTTCAACCATCCTCATGTCTTCAAACTTTCCTCTCAATCTCTCTTCCTTGGCTTGTTTTACATGCTCATCACCACCATAGATATTTTCAAGAGCATCCCATACTTCTTTTGGATTTGCCTGATCCTGAACATCAATAAACTCAATGTCAAATAGACTACAGATGAGGGCTTCCATGACTTGCCCATTTTCTTGTATCTCTCTCTTTTGGTCATTGGTGAGAGTATCGGTAGGAACAACATATACATTTTCAACATAACTCCAGTGTTGAACACCCATGCTTTTGATGAATATCTTCATCCTGTCTTTCCATATACCAAAGTTTTCCCTGTTGAACTTTGGACCTTCCCTCTTCATCATTTGGCTAGGATCTTTTCCTCAAGTGGTTAAGCTTACAACACAGAGGACTTGGAGAGCTCTGATACCAATTGATAACTCAATGATGAACCACTAGTACCAAACTGGTACTAAGAGGGGGTGGTGAATCAGTATAGACACAAATATAGTCCAAAACCGGTTTGACAGCAAACACTCAGAATGACTGATAAATAGAGATATCGGTAAAACAAAGTGCAACCGGTAGCATTCAGTATAGCTCAATTAGTCATGAACCGGTCATTCACTAAGCTTTTCTCTTATCTCAATACCACATTATCATAATATTCACATGCATGAACTAGTAGACTTTAACTATCAAATCTTCACAATAGGGAGTTCAATATGTTTTATAGACAGGCACAAAACATAGAACCTTCAAGTGCATAATAGATAAAACAAAGCATCACAAGACAAAAGCATTTCACATGACACACATATTTTTCACGTGGAAACCCAACTGGGAAAAACCATGGTGGGGATGAATACCCACAAGCTATTTTTTGAACTCTTTAGAAGTCTGCTTTGTTAGGAGCCTTGTCCGGTTAAGAACATTAAAATAGGCTCTGGTAGGAACCGATCCTGTTAGGGATCACCTGGTTCAGGGATACCCAGTTAAGGGTTAAACCCGGTAGGGTCACCTTGTTAGAGGATTTTAAGAACTCAATAGCTGAAAGGATCTCCTAAGCTTTTCTAGCTTCTTAGAACTCATTAGCTTCGAGTTACCCGGTTAAGGGATTTATAGCAAGCCGGTTAAGACCACCCGATTTAAGGGATTTTGAATCAAGCCAGTTAAGGCTACCCTATTAAGGGATTTTACAACTATTGAAGTGGTTAGAGATCAATAGGTATTACAATGATCTGTTAACAACACTTAATACTAATACAGATCCATTTAGGCTCCTCTTTTCCTTCTGCACATACACTTTGCAGGTATCTCTTCTCTCCTATGGTCTGGCAAGAATCTTGTATCACTTTCATTGGATACACACTCACAACTTTTTCCAACAACTTCAAATAGAAACCTAACATCGATCTTATAGGGAACATATAGGTCGGTAGCAAAAAACTTAAACCCTAAACCTGTTAGGTTGAGCAATTCAAACGGTTTGATCCTAACCGTTGAAACATACTGCATTAAATGCACCAGTCTTGAGTCGATCTCAAGACATTCTCCATCATCCATTATCCACCATTTTCATGGCAGCTGATAACCCATCACGCATTATCACCATTTGACAGACTTTGCACATTCTCAAGGTAGATATGAATAGTCTTCTTTATGCAAGATCCTTCATGCGCACAGAGCTTACGTGGCAACATGATCTGTCCTCCACCATACTGCTAAGTCATCACACAAAGATCACCAATTGAGTCACACAGACTTGAGATACTCCAACCGGAAACCCCGAAGTGGAAGTTGCCATACCAACCGGTAGTCATACAGTGCTTCCATGTGCTAGTTCCCATAATTGCATGCCGGTTCACTTTGAACAAATGTGCCACTTCACTTTGGCATATACCGATTCACACATATGTTGGTACCTCTTTCTTCACTTATCTTATGTGCGGTTCACACTATGTCTCATATTGACATCAATGACAACATACAATATCATTATGTCTTCATGCCAGTTTACATAAGGCTCATGCCGGTTCACAAAATGCCAACACATTAGCCAACTCAGATCTCTGCAAGGATGGCTGAAATCCATAAGGCAATTCATATCTCAACTAGTAGAAAAATGTCTACCATTTAATCATCTGCTTCATAAAAATATACCTTTTAGATGGGAAGACAAGTATACAAAATCATTTCACCAACTCAAACAATATCTAATGAATCTTTTAGTTTTGGTACCACTGCTAGCAGGCAAGCCGCTCATTCTCTACATATCAACAACAAAAGTATCATTGGGGGCACTACTAGAACAAGAAGATCAAGAAGGTAAGGAATGAGCTATATATTACATCAATAAAAATTTGAACAGATATGAGTTAAATTATACATTCATTGAGAAGGCTTTCTTAGTAGTGGTGTTTTCCTTTCAAAAGTTCCGCCACTATATGCTAGCTCATACAATCAAGTTGGTAGCAAAAATTGATCCTCTCAAGTATTTACTCAGCAAAGTAGCTCTTACAGGATGATTGGATAACTGGGTCATGATTCTCAGTGAGTTTGATATTATGTACATAGAATGTCAGGCTATCAAAGGACAGGTAATTGCAGATCAACTGGTAGAGGCATCACTACCAGATCAACAACCAATGTAGGTGGAATTCCCAAACATGGATGTCCTCACTATCACACCTAAGTAATGGACCCTGTACTTTGATAGATCCTATACACAACATGGATCAGGTGTTGGCATCTTGTTCATCACTCCAGAAGGGCACACAGTTCCAAGATCTTATAGACTGATGTTTCCATGCACCAACAACGTCGATGAATATGAAGCCTTGGTAACAAGAATCAAAATTGTTATGGAATGGAGAATCATGAAATTAAGAGTCTATGGGGACTCTCAATTAATTATCAATCAGATCAATGATGAATATCAGAAAAAGGATGATAAGCTAATGTCCTACAAGAGAATGGTGGATGATTTCAAACAGTACTTTGTAGACATCACCTTTGAGTAAATACCAAGATTGGACAATAGAGTTGTCAATGCAATGGCCACTATAGCTTCACTACTACAAATTCCAAACAAACAGAATCGTTACGAGTTCCTGGTAGAGAAATTATTTCCCCTAGCCTATGACAATTCTGCATCCCAAGTCATCTATGCCCTAACCAGTTCAAACCCACCTCTATACGGGACAATCTATGATTATCTCAAGAACAATACTCTTCCACCTGACCAATCTCGCAACCAAAAATGCAGCTTCACCTGGCAAGCCACCCGCTCTACCTTAACTAATAACACACATAACTGTCAAGGTCTAGATGGTACTCTTCTTTGATTCCTTGATCATAATGAATCTTACTCTACCTTACACGATATGGGGTATTATTGGCCGACAATGGAGAGAGAGTCTTATCAATTTGCAAAGAAGTGTCCTAAATGCCAAATTTAAGGTAATCTTATCCATGCACCAGCACAGGAGCTACAACCATTCACAACATCTTGCCCTTTCCATCAATGGGGACTTGATTTAGTAGTGAAAATTCATCCTTCTTCAAATGGACATAAGTTCATTATCACTACAACAGAATAATTCACCAAGTGGATTGAAGCAGTCTTGATGATCACTGCAACTCAAAAACAGATTGCCTCATTTATTGTCAATTATCTCATGTGCAGATATGATATTCCTAGTTCCATCATCACAGACAACAAGCGTCCTTTCAAAAATCAAGATGTGCAAGAGCTATGTGAACGATTCAAAATCAAACATCACTTCTCCACACCATACTACCCACAAGGAAATGGTCAAGTGGAAGCATCAAACAAAATAATCCTGAAAATCCTCAAGAAAACAATAAATGATGCAGGTAAGGATTGGCATGTACAACTCAATCTAGCACTTTGGGCATACATGACTAGTATCTGGACACCTACAGGGGCTACACCATATTCATTGGTTTCTGGTTCAAAAGAAATTCTACCTCTTGAGGTAGAAATCCCATCTCTCAGAGTTTCTTTGAAGGGCCTCATACCAGATGAGGAACATCGAGTAAACAGGTTGCATGAACTATAACTTCTTGATGAAAAATGACAACATGCCTATGACTATCTCAAGGCATATCAGCAGCGAATGTGCAGAAGATATAATCATAAAGTCATCCCAAGGGCTTTCAAAGTCAGTGATCTTGTGTTAAAGGAAAATTTGAGAAATCAACAGGATTGAGAAAAGAAGGGGAAGTTTGAACTTAACTGGTTGGGTCCTTTTGTCATTATATTAGCCTACCGATCAAGTGCATATCAGTTAACAAATTCAAAAGGGGACGTGCTCGATGAACAAACCAACAGATCCATCTGAAGAAATTCTACACTTGAGTCGACCAATACATGGAAAAAGAAAAAAAAGCAAGTAGTGAAAACCTGGCAATAGGCGCTATTTGTGAGAGAACGACTCATCTGTCTATCAATACTCATATCTTTGAACTATCTAGTCTCAACTAAAAGCCATTGCTAAAACACTTATTTTCATAGCATTATCCCAGACATACTTAGCGTAGTCATTGTCCTTGATTATCCAAAAATAGTTCTCCATATCATATCGCACCATGGCTTGGTGATCAACATATATATCCACATCGATAGATATCTGTGACAAGGGGAAAAATTCCTCTTACTTCAAGCATTCTGAAAACAACAAACAAACCAGGATCGTAACATGCTAAGAGAACTAATATCAACAATTGCTCATCAGGCTAGAAAGCAAGACCATTATCCTAATGCAGCTTTGACACACACATGATGGATGATTTTCTGAATTATGATTTGTTTACATATAGCATGAAGTTTTGACTATTTTGTATCTTAAATTTTGAATCATTAGATCTCCTGAGCTCCTCGAGGATGCATTGAGCTAGAGAAGCAACGAAGGAATCTGATATTTTTTTTATTTTCTGTCTGTGAGGTGATCATTCGTATAGTGAAAATTTATCTCGAGACATGATTGGAAACATATCATTGAAGACATTTTCCACTTTGCACATGCAAATGGTTAATTCTTGTCTGTTTTACATGTTTGCTTCACCAATAGGAATAATAACTATAGTTAAGGTCTCAACCCGAAGTTTGGACATTCACTCTGTGAAGTTACTTTCTCCATAACTGAAGTTGATTTGTTTGTCAACCAAGGGACATATTATTTGAAATGGGTTTGCACTATATATGCACTAAGTTCCTACAATAACTATTCTGCATTATTGTAGAAACTTAACCTATTTAAAATAAGGAAACAAGAATTATAACAATTGAATGGCCACAAGAAAAATATGCATTAACATAAAACCTAATTAAAGAATTGTTAACTAAGTCCAAAGCTAACAAACAAGAATTACTCTATTTGCTTTGGTTGCAGGAATAGTCATAGGATCTATTTCAAGTGGCTGCAGAAATAGTCAATTGCCAAAATGACTACTGCAATAGAAAGGGAAACTAAGTTAACAAATGCATAGGAATACTCACCAAGTGGGCCCCCTTGGATGAGTGTATCCAGGCTTCTACTTAGAATGACATCACTTTATTCATTGTTCTTCAAAGGTCGATACAATACACAGAATGAAAAGAAAGCTAAAAATACTCTGCAACTTTATTTCTAAATCTTTTGTCTCTCACCTCCTTCTCTCTCTAACCTTTAAGAAGAGGCACAAACTCTTATTTAAAAGAAAACTACAACAACATCCTACAATCTAGTTCACGTTGATGAAATAAGGTGAAAAACATTTATGATAGAGAACAAATAGAGCTAAGCCACTAAAAACGTGGATCTCTGCTAGGTCGCAGCCAAGAATATAGCATGGCAGTATTACAAGATTTGATGTTTACTGAAGACAGACATAAATGAGTCTTGTGCACCCTTCTATTCCTTTTCTTCTTCTTATGCCCATTATTTTCTTTGTTGTTTTGAACTTTTAACCACCCCTTGAATATCTCTAACTGCCTTCATGACGTGATACAATAACCGCCACTGCAGCATCTTATTTAGTCCTGCAATTCAAAATATAGAACATACAAGCATACACATATATCTATTTTAATTAATCAAAACACATACATTTCACACATGATATTGCCTATGATAATCTGCATGGCAATAGGAATAATTGGTCAAGACAAAACAAGATTTAATGGGTTCAGTTAACATCTAGAATGCATATAGTCAAACTCTAATACATCATTACTATCCCATTATACAAATTAAAATATGGCAAAAACTTATGAGTTTTAAGAATAAAAGGAGCTAATATATTAGCTCATCATACCCCACAGATTAGTGTCTTATTGATCCTACAGCAAGAGGAAAATTTCTGATTCGGGCGCTAACTCGCAAGTCACCAATACTTCCCTGTCTTGTCCCTCCTGTAGCCAAATTCCAATAAAATCCCTTTGTTTTTTTAGTTTGGTTCATCTGGCTTTTTCTATGGCCTCCTCATATGGCTTGTCTAAAACCCAACATCCCATTAATGGACACATAAGGATAGGTAGTTGAAATATCAAGGGTAGCCAGTTATTGCTCTTCACCCTACCCAAATGGATGTACTTAGGAGATCTTTGTATAGCTACATGAAAATTAGGCAATGAATGAGGTTCACCCTGTTTGTCCAACCTTAGGGGTCCATCTATTGGGTGTGTAAACTTTTCCCTAGCGCTTCTCGCATCCTTAGATTCAAGAAATAGTTCTCCTTCGTGAAGCAACCTAGTAACTTCAGCTATTCGTTGCTCTATGGAAATGACTCTCAATCCTTTGACAAAGGCTTCCCCTTCATTGAATGTACGCATGAATTCAGAGGCAGTTTCTTCATTGAAATCTGTTATTTACATAAAATAATCAATCCATCCATGCATACGGAAGTAATTCTCACACTGGACATCCTGCAACAACATGTCATGAACTACAAATTCATGATGGGTAGTATCTCCACCCATGACTATTTTGGCTCTCAAAATAATTTCCACAGCAGATAATGAGGGACTGAAATAACCTACACTACTAAAAATACTTGTTCAAAAATACCTTACTTACTTTTAGTTCCTTTCAATGATTTTGGCGACAAGATGAACAACTCACTCATGCCAAAGAATGTCTTATTCAAAAATAATGTCAGGCAAGTCAAGGCAAATTACTAACAAGGAGGGATAATTACTTGACTTGGAAATCAGACCATAAAACACCCCCCCCAACTTATGATGACACGTGTCCACACATGAAGAAAGGACAGAGGGAAGGGTATGTGGATTTAAAATAGGCAATAATCATAGCAAAATAATAAATGCATAATTAATAAAAAATAAACAATGTACATACCTGCAGTCGTACAAATAAATGTTGCATGAAACAATTAGCTAATAAAAATGGGGGAAATGAGATGATGTGACATGAATGGAGTGATAGACAGAGAGATGGAATGGGATGACATGGATCGAAAAAAAAAAAATTATTATCGGAGAATAATATTTTCAGAAGACATGGAAATATTTTTATGAAAGCATGCTTGAAGAATTTATTGAGTGCTAAGAATGCTCCTTGCAGAAGCTGCAAGAACCGCGCCCTTAATGTCTTCTCCAGTTGATGCGGGAACTTCTTCAGTTGCTGAAAGAACCTCTTCAGTTGCTGCAGGAACTGATGCTTTATCTTGGCTGGTGAATTGCCGCGGAAACTATTCTTTGGTTGTTGCCTTATGATACAAGCATAGTCGATGACCATTGACTAGAAGCTTGAATCTGATAGGATCTATAGTGGTCAAGCAAACTACTCCATCTGTAAAAACTTTATCTATTTCATATGGGCCTAACCATCTTGTCTACAACTTTCCCATAGTATCTTTATATCTAGAATCATATAGCAGTGCCCAATCACCTGATTTAAATCTTTTTCTCCTTTATGTACTTATCATGTCATTTATCTCTTTGATTTTGAATATGTTATGTATGTTGGACGACCATCTTTCTTAGCTCATCCAAAGCATTTAATTACAGAATGTGGTCTCTTTGTGCTTCAGAGAGTCATATTCAATTGAAGAGTTGTTTTAAGATTTTTATGCTCAAACTCAATGGGCATCATTATTGTTTTTCCATACACCATTTCAAAAGGTGCAAAACCAATTGGTGTCTTCCATGTTGTTTTGTATGCTCAAATGGCTTCAGGAAGTCTATGTGACCAATATTTCTTATGAAGAGCTACTGTCTTGGTAAGAATGACTTCTAAATCTTTATTTCTGAATTCTACTTAACCATTTGCTTGTGGGTGATATGGGGTAGACTTCCTATGTCTGATATTATATTCATTAACCAATGTTGCAATCAATGTGGAAGTAAACTGTGGTCCTTGGTCTAAAATAATTTCTCTTGGAACTCCATACTTGGTAAATATTTCTTCATAGATAAATTCAACTACTTTATTATCTCTTGCATGTGTCATAGCTCGTGCTTCCACCCATTTGGTGACATAATCATTGCATACTAGAATATAAGATTTTGCATTTGAAGGAGGATCAATCGGCCCAACAAAATCTAAACCCCATTTATCAAATGGTGCAACTAATATCTGGGGATATAATGGCATTTCATCAGATCCTGTAGGCCTACCCATGCATTGGCATCTATCACATTTTATAGTATATTGTGTTGCATCCTCATATAATGTTGGCCAATAATATCCTGTGCCAAGTATTTTAAGTGATGTTCTTTTAGCAGCAAAATGTCCTCCACATGGCTCATCATGACACACATGAATTATATCATATGTTTAATCTTTTCTTACACGTCTTCTCATAAATTGGTTAGGTCCAGCATAAAACAAACAATGAACAATCCATGAGAAATTAAAGCTTTTCTCAACTAACAGTCTTCTTTCTTTAGGAGAAAATGGAATTGGCATCTTATTAGCAGCTAAATAATTTGCAATATCAACAATACCAGGGAGTGTGTGCTTTTATAAGGAACAAATGTTCATTTGGAAAAGCATCATCTATGGCTACGAGATCATCTTGCAATTGAAGCTTAGAAAGATAATTTGTAACTAAGTTGGATTTACCTAGTTTATCAACAACTGTAATGTCAAATTCCTGCATCAATAGTAACCAGTGAGCCAACCTTCCTGTAATTGAAGGTTTGTTCATGAGATATTTGATTGATGTATGACCAATGTGCACAAATATTGGATATCCTATTATATAATGTCTGAACTTGTTGAGTGCATATATAACTACTAACATCTCCTTTTCAGTGATAGTGTAGTTAAGCTCAGGCCCCTGCATGTTCTTGCGGATGAAATTAATTGCATTCTCCAAATTATCAATCTTCTGTCCCAAAACTACTCCAATGGCATAATCTGATGCATCTGTATGAATGTGAAAAGGTAAGGACCAGTTCAGACCCTTGAGAACTGGTGCTTGAGTCAATGCATGTTTGAGCTTCAAGAAATCTTCATTACATGAGGAATTCCAATTAAATTTCATATCCTTGGTCAAAAGAGAATATAAAGGGCCTGCAATATTGCTGAAATCCTTGATAAACCTCCTATAATATCCAACATGACCAAGGAAACTTCTAACATCCTTTTGCTTTACAGGTGCAAGGAGGTTTTGAATGACTTCTATTTTTGTTGGGTCAACTTGTATTCCATTTATAGAGATATGATGACCAAGAACTATACCTTCCTGCATCATCATGAAGCACTTTTCACTGGTCAATGATAAATTGTAGTCTTCACACCGCTGCAAAAATTTCTTCATTCTTCAATGCCTCTTCAAATTCTAAACCATAGGTGGTAAAATCATCCATATAGATCTACATGTTGTCTTGGGAAATATCTAAAAATATGCTTATCACTACTCTTTGAAAAGTAGCTAGAGCATTACATAATCCAAAAGGAAAAACATAATATGCATGTGTTCCCCAAGGACAAGTAAATGTAGTATTTTCGTGGTCTTCAGGAGCAATTTGAATCTAGTTGTAGCCATTGAATCCATCCAGGAATGAGAAGTACCGCTTCCCTACTAAAGAGTCTAATACTTGATCCACAAATGGTAATGGAAAATGATCCTTTATGGTTGCTAAGTTCAAAGCTTTGTAATCCACACATACCCACCATTTACCTCCTTTCTTTGGAACTATCACTAGAGGTGACACCCATTGATTATCCAAGATAGGATAGATAAATCCAGCATTTAATGATTTATGCAATTCCTCTTTAACTATTTCCCTTAATACAAGATTAATTCTTCTTTGTGTCTTTCTAAGTGGTCTACAATCCTCTTTTATGTAGATATAGTGGGTACAAACTATAGGATCAATTCCATGCATGTCTTTGTAATCCCATGCAAAAACGTGTTGTTGACATTTAAACAAGTCAACCAATATTATTCTTTGAATCCCTATGAGTTGATTGTTGACATTTAAATATTTGTTTAGATCAACTTCCACTTTGATAGTAAGATCAACCTGAGATGCTTTAGAAAGATGAGAAGTGCAGACTTCCTGTGGCAACAGGGTATGCAGAGTATTAGCAGCTGCAGGAAAATCTGATGCTAGAATATTTGATACTAACTCATGTGACTATTGCTCTTGTCTTAACTGATTTGTCAAAATTTTATAGAGAATTGAATCATCATAATAAATTTGTATGAATGGTTCTCTATTAATCATCATAAGATGATTGACAGAGTCAAATCCTTCCTCAAATTCTTCTCCCACGTTAGGCCAAACGGCTTGTTGTTGATCAAGTTGGGGCTGAGCAAGAGAATATAGAGCCAAAGTTTTGGTTGTGTTTCCATATAAAATAGTCATATCTCCTGACCGACATCCAATATATGCATCGATTGTAGCAAGCCAAGGTCTTCCCAAGATAACTAGATATCCTCCCAACATGTCTTTAGGAGACAGGATCATAAAATCTGTAGGATATTCCCAAGAATCCAAAGTAACAACCACATCTTCAATCATACCATCAGGCCAAACTGTGGAACTATCAGCAAGATACAAGAATGTAGGTGTAGGTCTTAAACTGATTATGTCAATTTTCTGCCTAACATCTCTTGTCTATACATTGATGGTTGCTCCCAAATCTATTAAAGCATTCTTTATCTGAGTGTGATTGATGACTATTTTCACAAGGAGGCTACCAGGATCAACATATTTAGGAATTGAAACCTTTCCTAACATGATATCATCCAACTAACCCATTACATGCATTGTTTGTGGATCCTTTTTCTTTCTACCAGGTTTCTTTAAACATGCCTCCTTAAGTGTCTTACCATAAATAGGGACATCCTCAATAGCTTGTAATAATGGAATTTTAACACATGCGTGTTTCAGCTGATCTATGATATCAAAACTTAGTTCCTCTTCCTGTAGAATCTCTTTAGCTTGAAACCTTTGAGGAAATGGGGGTATTTTCTGATTTTGAGGTATTTGGGTTGTTGGACTAGAGATTTCTTATTCCTTTTGTATCTCAGTTATAACTGGTGGAGACGGGTTGGGTAAAATTGTCCCAGATCTAAGGTGAATATCACTTATAGAAAGAGAATATGTTGGGTATTCATTAGGATCAGTTGAATAAACTTGTTGTTGTTGCTGAGGCTTGTTATTAAGATTTGGCATTGGTTGAGTAGGTAGTTGTGTAGGTTTAGGTGGAACAGTATTGGTTGTTGCGTAGGCTGTTGATAACTAGATGATTGATTTGCCCATGGCTAACCTAATCTCCATTGAGGAGTAGGTTTCCAATTCCCTTGGAATTGTTGCCATGGTCCCTAAGGTTGAGACCAATTTCCTTGTGGTTGCTTCCACTGTGGATTTTGATTGGCAAAATGCTACCCTTGGCCTTGAGGATTATACCAGTTTTGATAATTTCCAAAATTTTAAGCATATAGAGATTGTCATTATTTATTTTGTGCATAGGAATTTCTACAATAACCAGAAAAAGAAAGTGGATTAGGAGGCATACCCTATCTTGGAAAATTTGGCCTTCTTTGAGAAACATAGAAAACTTGTTCATCATCACCTTGTATTATCTTGAAATCGGGAACTTCAAGATTTGCAACCATTTTACATATGCAGTCTCTTTTCCTCTATTTACAATGTGGGCAGAATTCTGCAAGAACTGCATCAGCTTCCTCATGTTCCTTCTTATTTGAAAGTGTGTTTGATTGAGTAGCCATATTATTTATGATATCCTCCTTAAAATCCTTCAACAGATAGCTAAGATCCATTCGAGAAACTCCATTACTGGATGATGATGAAGAAACTCCCAGCTTGAAATGCATACTCTTCTTAGAAGAAGATCTAGAATACTTCTGACAAATTTGTCCAATGTCATTCCATGTTGATTATGTTATGCCACCTCCTCCCATAAGGTCCAAAGCATTTGTGCATTCATCACGGATTCCTCTTAAAAATATTAACTTAAGAGACTCTTCATTTAGAGTACTATGCTTGGACTTCTTGACACTGAATAGAAATCTCTCTAGATAATCTTCTAGAGTCTCATCTTTTTTTTTTTGTCACTCTAAAAATATCATCCCCATGGTGGTCAGTCCCTCTACAATAATCCTTGTATTTCACAAGAAACAATCGTTTCATCTCATTCCATGTAGTGACTGTGCTACTCCCTAGACTCATAAACCATCTCAAAGATGACTCTTTCAAAGTGGCAGGGAATATTTTGAGTCTATGGGAATCTGTAGTATAATCAAAACTCCTATAGAGGAAATCAAACTCAAACAAGAAAGTGTCAGGGTCTTCTGTCACTAATCCATAGAATTTAAGAAGGGAAGAAGCTGGAATATTCTTGAGATTAGCATTATCATGCTAATCAGAAATAGGGAACTCAAATGTTGGAGTCACAAGTGGGGGTGGGTTATTCCCACCAGGGGGTGGATTTCCTTGCATTGGGCTTTGAGGGGGAGTTACTAAATGAAGTTCCTCTTTAGGAGGTCCAAACAAGAAATGGAGGTTGTTCTCAAGAAGTTCAAATTCAAGAAGGTTCAAATTATCTGGGGTTTGGTATAGTACAGCAAAAGGATTTACATCTAGGGGTCATATGGATTGAGTATTGTATGATTAGGATGGTTGGTAAGGAATCTACCTTGAGCATCTCTTCTTCATCTATGCATGCATATTCATGAGAATTACTTTAAACAACTGAGTTATCAAAACAACTATATTGAAAGCTAAAAAATTTATAACCATAACAGGTTCTTAGTTTGACACCATCCCGGGCAATGATGCCAAAAATGTTTGCTTCACCAATACGAACATTAACTATAGTTAAAGTCTCAACCCAAAGTTTGGACATTCACTCTATGAAGTTACTATCTCCATAGCTGAAGTTCATTTGTTTGTCAACCCAGGGATGTATTACTTGAAATGGGTCTGCACTATATATGCACTAAGTTCTTGCAATAGCTATTTTGCATTACTGCAACAACTAAACCTATTTGAAATAAGGAAGCAAGAATTATAACAACTGAATGGCTATAGGAAAACTTTGCATTAACATAAAACCCAATTAAATAACTATTAACTAAGTCCAAAGCTGACAAATAGGAATTACTCTATTTGCTTTGGTTGCAGGAACAATTACAAGATCTGTTTCTAGTGGCTGCATGAACAATCAATTGCCAGAATGACTACTGCAGTAGAAAGAGAAACTAAGTTAACAAATGTACAAGATTACTCACCAAATGGGGCCCCTTGGATGAGTGTATCCAGGTTTCCAAAGATAACTCTAAATAATTAGAATGGCATCACTTTATTCATTGTTCTTCAAAGGTTGATACAATACACAGAATGAAAAGAAAGCTAAAAATACTCTGCAACTTTATTTCTAAATCTTCTGTCCCTCGCCTCCTTCTCTCTCTAACCTCTGAGAAGAGGCACAGACTCGTATTTAAAATAAAGCTACAACAACATCCTACAATCTAGGTCACGCCAATGAAATAAGGTGGAAAACATTTATGATAGAGAACAAACGGAGCTAAGCCACTGAAAACGTGGATCTCTGCTAGGTCGCAGCCAAGAATATAGCATGGCGGTATTACAAGATTTGATGTTTACTGAAGACAGACATAAATGAGTCTTGTGCATCCTTCTATTCCTTTTCTGCTTCTTATGCCCATTATTCTCTTTGTTGTTTTGAACTTTTAACCACCCCTTGAATATCTCTAACTGCCTTCATGGTGCGACACAATAACCGCCACTACAACATCTTATTTATTCCTACAATTAAAAAAGATAGAACATACAAGCATACACATATATCTATTTTAATGAATCAAAACACTTATACATTTCACACATGATATCACCTATGATAATCCACATGGCAACATGAATAATTCACATGGCAATAGGAATAATTGGTTAAGACAAAACAGGTTTTAATGGATTCAGTTAACATCTAGAATGCATATAGTCAAACTCTAATACATCATTACTATCCCATTATACAAATTGAAACATGGCAAAAACTTATGAGTTTTAAGAATAAAAGGAGCCAATATCTCAACTCATCGTTACCCAAGCAACACTCAGGTCATCTTGGTTCAATTATACCTCAACGCTTGTGCTATCTTGCAATATAAAAAAAAATCCATGTAAGTTTTACTTAGGTCATTATGGTTCAATTATACCATGAGGCTTGTATTAACTTCCAACATATCAAAAGCTCAATGATGACAAACAAAAATAGAGCACAAACAAGTGACTAAACAGGAATGACAACACCAGAATTAAAGTGATCATTTAGTTGCATATCATTTTAACACTTGCATTTAATTGCATATCATTTTATTGTTACATCTCACATCATTATCATTATCATACATCTCATTTTCAAGATACATCTCACATCATTATCATTATCATACATCTCATTTTTAAGATACATCTCACGTCATGATCATTATCATACATCTCATTTTCAAGATACATCTCACATCATTATCACTATCATACATCTCATTTTCAAGATACATCTCACATCATTATCATTATCATTATCATACATCTTATTTTTAAGATACATCTCATAAATCAAAGGAATCAATGCAATGCATCATCACATTCTCACTCATCTCATCATGGATCATACATTCACATCATCACCAAAATAAAGAACATTATTATCTAAGCATGAAATCATCATCCTAGAATCTCATATCAAAACATAATGCATTTCATCAATCATCATCTATAACACATCACATGTGGATCAGAGAAAATCAGTGCCATATATATATATATATATATATATATATATATCTCAAAAATGGTCGAAATGTACAAGGGATATTATGTCTGTCAAAATACAACAAAGTGATCAAAATATAAGAGAGATAGGTCTCTCAGGTATGACTATCTCGTTAGCTTGACGGTCTAGCAGTAGATATCCCAGCTCTTGGATCTCCACCAGGTGGATCACGTCGAGAAGGCCCTGTAACTCCCCTACTCTTTGTCCTCGTATGACTATGGCCAGATCGAGTAGATGCAACTGCAACATAGATAGGAGCTCTATTATCTCTAGGGACCACGTCCTCATATAGACACCTATAGTACTCAGCCTCCTTGGCCGAGTACTATATCTCTCTCAGCATGTCTTGCATTGGAGCACTAATCGTTGCTCTCTCCAACTTGTCAGCAGGATCCTCTACCCGACCCCGACCTCTCTCTCTCTCTCTCTCTCTCTCTCTCTCTCTCACTTTGTGATAACCTGTGTAATCTGGCACTGCTGCACTAATACCTGTGCCTGCAACTCCTGCACTGTGAACTGTAGCTCTCTAATCTGTGAATCTTATCGATGGGTAGGTACCTTAATCTAAATAGGTACCAGTGTCATGGTCCCACCCACACCTGTCCCTGTCTGAGGTGTCGGTGGAGGTAGAAAATTAGATCTCCTCCTCTGAGCAGGTTGCCTATCATCCTCTACACTACCCACCACTTTTAGCATTGCACCTACCCTACCAACCCCACTAGCACCAAGAACCAGTCCTCATCCTCTATCTTATTCGCCACCTCCTCTATCTCCATCCCCTCTCCCTCTATCAAATCCTCCTCTCCCACCTTCTCTATCTCCTCCTCTGCCACCTCCTCCACCACCTCCTCCATCATATCCACCTCCCTCTCCTACCTCCTCTCCCTCCTCATCTCTCCATTTGGCTCTCCCTCACCTTTGTGGCTACTCATCCTCCTCATCATCAAAAGAAGGTAGCATCTTTTTTGAATCAGATATACGTGCCACTGCATGTGCCACAAAGTAGGTGGAGAACTCCTCTATCATCCTAGCATCCACAATGCTAGCCCCATAATCTCAGATATTTCCTGCCAGCAAAATGTACTCCAAAGCTACTCTGCTATCTAGGGTAGGTCCCCACTCTAGCACATCCTATCACCGACGAGCATATAAACAAGCTTCATGTGGCATCCCTTGTTGTCTACCATACTGCCGCTGAACATAGCTATGCAAGAATCACTCAATAATAAAGGGTGTTTGCCTGATCAGGTACCTCAACATATATACGTATGGAATCTCTAGCCCATCCTCTGCCCACACCTCGCAATCCATGTATGGTCTCCAAATGATCATATCGATATCATCCAATGTCTCTGCCAATGCTCTATTTTTCCTAGCTTACACTGGATAACTACACCTGTATACCCATAAATATAAGCCCAACCAACTGACCTATCCCTATTTGCAAGCGGTCTCAACACATGAATGTGATCCCAAGCCCACACCTGTAACAATATCACCCCAACTGATAAACTAGTATATCCCAGATATACCACCTAGTGAAGCTCTTTATAAAGATGGGCCAACATACAGGTTTCCCATGCAACGCTACGTCCCTACATCACCATGTCCTCTAGAACCAATCCCCATCCCACAGCTAGTCCCTTCGACCTATGGTCAAGACACAAAAATCCACCAATGAACCCTGCTAGTACAAATGGCAGTAGAGCATAACCAAAATCCAAAAACTCCTACCATGGGATCTGATACCCACTAATCTAATCATCCTAGAAGATGTGATGAAGAGCCTCTATCCCACCCTCCTTGGTCTGCTCATAAGGTAATAAGGCCCCAACTATAGGAATCCATATAATCCAATAACAGTCATGTGGTGTGATTGTCATCTCACCCGTAGCCAAGTGAAAGGTGTTCGTATCATTGTGCCACCTCTCTACCAACGCTGTCAATAAACCTCAATTAATGATATATCGAGGCATGTCTAATAATGAGGACAACCCACATCTCTCGATCACATCTCTATCAGCCTATGACAAGTGAGGAATCAATGACCATGGTCTCGAAAATTGCTCTCGAGACTAGAGCATGCCAAGCTCTTCCTGCAAAACAACAAGTATCCACCATCAGTTCCCAAATCTATCTGATATATCAAATCAAATAAAAATCAACTTGAAACAATGAAGCATCTCAAGAACCATATCAAGAAATCAATCAGAGACCCATATCAAGAATCAAAGAACCATATCGAGAATCAAAGACCAATATTGAGAATCAAAGACCCATATCAAGAAATCAATCAAAGACCCATATCGAGAAATCAATCAAAGACCCATATCGAGAATCAAAGAATCATATCAAGAATCAAAGAACCATATTGAGAATCAAAGACCCATATCAAGAATCAATGACCCATCTTGAGAGTCAATGACCCATATCAAGAATTAAGGACTCATATCACAAGCATCAAATCAAGACTCATATCGCAAGCATCAAATTGGGATTCATATCGCAAGCATCACATCAATGACTCATATCGCAAGCATCAAATCAGGACTCATATTGGAAATCACATCAGGACTCATATCGGATATCAAATCGGACTCATATCAAAAAGTAAAATCAAGAACCATATAAAACTCAAAATCAAGATCCACATCACAAATCAATTAGCTTGGCACTCCATATCAAAAGAAATTCATATCGACAACAGCAGACTTAGATCATCCTACACCAGCATATCAGAAATTCAACATCATCACAAAGCAGGACTCACATTGGCTCAAGAACAATATCAAAACAATTAGTAGACACATATCAACATCTATCTAATCTATCTAATCTATCTGACTTACAACACATTCTTCACAATCCCTTTTTCATCAACTTTAGACCCTACGCGCTAAACCAGGGCTCCTAAGCACTATGCTGCCACCTATGCACTAGCCTTTTTCATCAATGCACAAGAAATAAACACCTATGCGCTAAACCTGTACCACATGCTAAAGTATCCTATGCACTACTCAACCTACCCATTGTGCTTCTATGCAGACCCTGTGTGCTAGAGAATCCTACGTGCTACCTTATTCCCCACCCACGCTACTGTATGCTTCCCAGATGATACAACACCTTGGTTAACCCTATGTGCTAACACTCCTATCGTATGCACTAAGGAAATTAACCTACGCGCTAACCCGACAAAATCCGATGCAAAAATTAAAAAATGTGATCAAAATGAACAAAATCAATCAAAAACGCAAAGGGATTTCGACCACTTACTGGTGGGCCATAGGCGGCGGGTCTTCAGTGTCGCCTGATGCACTCAAATTGGTGTGAGGAGTATGGAGTCAACATCATCATCAGAGCTCCTAATGTCACAATCGCAAAGAGACAAGTGTGCAAATGATTAATCCAAATCACTTTTTACCTTTTTATAGGGTAAAATCAAGAAGGTTAATAAGTGGGGCATGTATTTTCCTCACTTTTTCATTTTTAACCTTATCAACATCATTTTCGGGAGATGAATCAATACAAATACATTCAACGCAATCACTATTCTCAAAATGCAATTTATTCAAAAACGCTCATCAACTTTACAATTTTTCACTAAATCCTTGATTCATCTCCCGAGGGGGCATCATGAATATTGTTCATCAAATCTGGGGCATCATATCACCATTTTGATACACAACATCATATCGATCAAATTTTGATAGCATATCCTGCAAATTTTCTTTGAATCAACATGTGCACATACGTCACTTCAAAGAGGGGCAAAATGTAGAAGTATAAATCTGACCACTTTCCTAAATGAATATTTAATATTTATTTTAACCCCATTCCCCTTATTAATTAAATTTTATTTAATTAATTTCTTCACATTCATCTATTTGATTAAATGAATTACTCAATTTATTTAATTAAGTTCACCTAAGCCTTTTCTAGTCTTTGATTAAATAAATCACTTTATTTAATTAATTCCCTTTTCTCCCTTTTTAATTAATTTTAAATTTAATTAAATTTATCCTTGCAAATAAATAAATCTAATTCAAAGGGAAGAAGCCTCTTATAAGAAAGTACATCATGTGCAAGAACCTGATCAAACCAAGGTTAAGCCACCGCCATAAGAAATTACTATTCACTAAAGAGAAACAGTGTATGAAAAAATGCAAAGAGTACAAGCAGGCTCTGATTCTGAATTGAAAAAAGCTACAAAACTAGTATCAATTGTTAGAGATATTTTCTCACCGTACAACATACCTGTTAGAAGTAGCAAGATAATCTGGGATAGTAATTCTGAAAATGATTCTAATGAATATGAATGGGGTAGTTGTTCAGATGGTACTGAAGATATTGAGGTAGATACCATCCATTCATACACATCCCTTTCTCAAGAGGGACAAGGCTCAGAATCTCGACCACTTGAATTTGGACCGCAACATATCTATGAGGCTAGTGAGAACAAACAATGGCAATAAGAACAAGGCTACATCAAAGATAATACCATCGAAGACCTTGACAATATCATAGACCTAACTAGTATCCCAAACAACTATAATGATGCCTATATCATGACACTCACTTTAGTCAATCTTAATTCACCAAATGACTCCTTACCGCTCGTATATCCTGATCTCATAGGCTAGGAAGAACCTGAAAGCCATGATATACCAATATTCCCAGATGATGAATCTATTGTCCAATATCTATGCTCAGTCAACTCGAAAACATGCTCTGCCAGTGAAAAAAATAATGATATCTACAATTAGGGGAATGCCAAGTCCCTTAGTTGCAAAAATGAAATAAAAGAAGGATCTAATGTTGAAAACTAGTCAATGGAAGCACTAGATCACAAAAACATAAAAATAAAGGATGCATCTGCATGTGAAAACCTTTTTAAGGCACCTAAAGATGAGAGACTTGACACTCTTCCTTAACATTATCAAGAAAGGTCACCAATATTGATTGAGCCAACTCAATCAATAAACATCAGTACTGAAGCAACAATCAAAACCATACACCTAGTAGAATCACTCACAAAAGAGGAACAACCAGACTTTATCAAATTCTTCAAAGACCAACAAATCAATTTTGCTTGCTCTTATGCTGATATGCTTGGAATAGATCTGAACCTGATCATGCATCATTTATCCATCGCTTTGGGAGCTAAGCCAGTCAAACAAAAATTAAGAAAGATGAATATGCATGTGGCATTATTGGTCAAAGCTGAACTAAAGAAGTTATTAGACGTCAGAATCATTCAACCTATAGACTATGTTGAATGGATCTCAAACGTTGTACCAGTTTCAAAACCTGATGAAAGCATCAAAATATTCACAAATTTTAGAGATGTCAACAAAACATGTCCAAAGGATGACTTTCCTTTGCCAAGCATCAACATAATTATGGATCTAACAACAGGCCACACAATGTTATCATTAATGGACGGTTTCTCTAGCTATAATTAAATCAAGATAGCCCCAAAGGATCAAGATAAAATTGCATTCACCTATCCATGGGAAATGTATTGTTGCAACATCATGCCTTTTGGCTTGAAAAATGCTAGGGCAACTTATAAAAGAGCCATGACGACAATCTTCCATGATATGATGCATACCTTCATGGAGGACTATGCGGATGATTTACTGGCTAAATCATTCACCTGAGCAAAACATCTAGGCATATTAGATAAAATATTTCAAAGATTGGAGCAATTCAAGGTTAGAATAAAACCTAAGAAGTGTGTCTCTGGGGTCACATCAGGTAAATTATTAGGCTACATTGTGTCATAAAAGGGCATTGAAGTAGATCCAACGAAGGTACAGGCCATCATAGAGATGCCACCTCCCAGGAACATTAGCCAACTCATATCTCTACAAGGATGGTTGCAATCCATCAGGGGATTCATAGTTCAACTAGCAGAAAAATGTCTACCATTCAATCATCTGCTTCATAAAATATACCTTTTAGATGGGAAGACAAGTGTGCGGAATCATTTAACCAACTCAAACAATATCTGATGAATCTACAAATTTTGGTACCACCAATAGCAAGCAAGCCGCTCATTCTCTACATATCAACAACAAAAGTATCATTGGGGGTACTGCTAGCACAAGAAGATCCGGAAGGCAAGGAACAAGCTATATATTACATCAGTAGAACTTTGAATGGATATCAGTAAAATTATACATTCATTGAGAAGGCTTGCTTAGAAGTGGTGTTTGCCTCTCAAAAGTTCCGCCACTATATGCTAGCTCATACAATCAAGTTGGTAGCAAAAATTGATCCTCTCAAGTATTTACTCAGCAAAACAACTCTTACAGGACGATTGGCTAAGTGGGTCATGATTCTCAGTGAGTTTGATATTCAGTACATAGAATGTTGGGCTCTCAAAGGACAGGTAATTACAAATCAACTGGCAGAGTCACCACTGCTTGATCAACAACCAATGCAGGTAGAATTTCTAGACATGGATGTCCTCGCTATCACACCCAAGCAATGGACCTTGTAATTTGATGGATCCTATACACAACATGGATTGGGTGTCAGGATCTTGTTCATCACTCCAGAAGGAAACACAATTCCAAGATCTTATAGACTGATGTTTCCATGCACCAACAACGTCGCTGAATATGAAGCCTTGGTAACAGGAATCAAAATGGCTTTGGAATGGAGAATCACAAAATTAAGAGTCTATGGGGACTCTCAATTAATTATCAATCAGATCAACGAAGAATATTAGACAAAGGATGATAAGCTAATGCCCTACAAGAGAATGGTGGATGATTTCAAACAGTGCTTTGTACACATCACCTTTGAGCAAATACCAAGATTGGACAACAGAGCTGCTGATGCAATGGCCACTATTGCTTCACTGCTACAAATTCCAAAAAAAATAGAGTCGTTACGAGTTCTTGGTAGAGAAATTGTTTTCCCAAGCCTATGACAATTCCGCATCCCAAGTCATCTATGCCCTAACCAGTTTAGACTCACCTCTATACGAGGCAATCTATGATTATCTCAAGAACAATACTCTTCCACCTAACCTATCTCGCAACAAAAAATGCATCTTCATCTGGCAAGTCGCCCACTATACCTTAATTGTTGACACACTTTATCGCCGAGGTATAGATGGTACTCTTCTTTGATGCATCGATCCTAATGAATTTGACTTTGTCATACATGAGCTTCACAAGGGTATTTGTGGTACGCATTCAAGTGGTCCTACTCTCGCCAAGAAAGTTTTGAGAATGGGATATTACTGGCTGACAATGGAGAGAGAGTCCTATCAATTTGCAAAGAAGTGTCCTAAATTCCAAATTCATGGTAATCTTTTCCATGCATCAGCACAGGAGCTACAGTCATTCACCACATCTTGGTCTTTCTGTCAATGGGGACTTGATTTAGTAGTGAAAATTCATCCTTCTTCTTCAAATAGACATAAGTTCATTATCATTGCAACAAAATATTTCAGCAAGTGGATTGAAGCAATCCCGATGACCACTGTAACTGGAAAACAAATTACCTCATTTATTTTCAATTATCTCATTTGTAGATACGACATTCACAGTTCCATCATCACAAACAATGGGCATCCTTTCAAAAATCAGGATGTGGGAGAGCTATGTGAATGATTCAAAATCCAATATCACTTTTCCACACCGTACTACCCACAAGGAAATGGTCAAGCGGAAGCATCAAATAAAACAATCCTGAAAAATCCTCAAGAAAGCAGTAAATGATGCAGGTAAGGATTGGCATTTATAACTTAATCTGACACTTTAGGCATACAGGACTAGTATCCAGACACCTACAGGGGGTACACCATATTCATTGGTGTATGGTTTAGAAGAAAGTCTTCCTCTTGACATAGAAATCCCATCTCTCAGAGTATCTTTGAAGGACCTCATACCAGATGAGGAATATAGAGTAAACAGGTTGCATGAACTAGAACTTCTTGATGAAAAATGACAACATGCCTATGACCATCTCAAGGCATATCAACAACGAATGTGGAGAAGCTATAATCACAAAGTCATCCCAAGGGCTTTGAAAGTTGGTGCTCTCATGTTAAAGGAAAATCTGAGAAATCAACAAGATCGAGAAAAGAAGGGAAAGTTTGAATCTAACTGGCTGGGTCCTTTTTTCATCATATCAACCTACGGATCAGGCGCATATCAGTTAACAACTTTAGAAGGGGACGTGCTCAATGAACCAAGCAACAATATCCATCTAAATAAATTCTACACTTGAGTTGACCAATACACAGAAAAAGCAAAAAAAGCTTTAAAAAAGAAGAAAAAAGAGTGCAATGGAACAAGTAGTGAAAACCAAGCAACAAGCGCTATTTGTGAGAGAATGAATCCTCTATCTATCAGTACGCATATCTTTGATCTATCTAGTCTCAGCTAAAAGCCATCGCCAGAACACTTATTTTTGCAGCATTATCCCAGACATACTTAGCATAGTCACTGTCCTTGATTATCCAAAAATAGTTCTCCATATCATATCCCACCAGGACTTGGTGATCAATGTATATATCCACATCAATAGATATATGTGACTAGGGGCAGCATTCCACTTACTTCAAGCATTCCAACAACAACAAACAAACCAGGATCACAACATGTAAGAGAACTAATGTCAACAATTGTTCATTGGGCTGGAAAACCAGACCATTATCCTAATGCAACTTTAACACACACATGATGGATGATTTTCTGAATTATGATTTTTTAACATATAGCATGAATTTTTGACTATTTTGTATCTTAAATTTTGAATCATTAGATAACCTGAGCTCCTTCAGGATGCATTGATCTAGAAAAGCAATGAAGGAATCTAACAGTTTTTGGTTTTCTGTCTGTGAGGCAATCATTTGTACAATGCAAATTTGTCTCGAGACATGATTGGAAACATATCATTAAATACATTTTCCACTTTGCACATGCAAATGGTTAACTCTTGTTTTTTTACACAAGCAACACTTTGGTCATCTTGGTTCAATTATACCTCGATGCTTTTGCCATCTTGCAATATCAAAAAAAATAATCCTAGTAAGTTTTACTTAGGTCATTATGGTTCAATTATACCATGATGCTTGTACTAACTTCCAGCATATCAAAATCTCAATGATGACAAACAAAAATAGAGAACAAACAAGTGACTAAACATGAATGATAACACCAGAATTAAAGTGATCATTTAGTTGCATATCATTTTAACACTTGCATTTAGTTGCATATCATTTTAATCTTACATCTCACATCATTATCATTGTCATACATCTCATTTTCAAGATACATCTCACATCATTATCATTATCATACATCTCATTTTCAAGATATATCTCACATCATTATCACTATCATACATCTCATTTTCAAGATACATCTCACATCATTATCATTATCATTATCATACATCTCATTGTCAAGATACATCTCACGTCATTATCATTATCATACATCTCATTTTCAGGATACATCTCACATCATTATCATTATCATTATCATACATCTCATGTCATTATCATTATCATACATCTCATTTTCAAGATACATCTCATATCATTATTATTATCATACATCTCATTTTAAAGATACATCTCACATCATTATCATTATCATACAACTCATAAATCAAAGTAATCAATGCAATGCATCATCACATTCTCACTCATCTCATCATGGATCATACATTCACATCATCATCAAAATCAAGAACAATATTATCTAAGCATGAAATCATCATCCTAGAATCTCATATTAAAACATAATGCATTTCATCAATCATCATCTATAACACATCACATGTGGATCAGAGAAAATCAGTGCCATATATATATCTCAAAAATGGTCAAAATGTATAAGGGATATCATGTCTATCAAAATACAACAAAGTGATCAAAATACAACAGAGATAGGTCTCTCAGGTATGACTATCTCCTGAGGTTGACAGTCTAGCAGTAGATGTCCTAGCTCCTGGATCTCCACCATGTGGATCATGTCGGGTAGGCCTCGTAACTCTGCTACTCTCTGTCCTCGTATGACTATGATCAGATCAAGTAGATGCAATTATAACATAGCTAGAAGCTCTGTGATCTCTAGGGACCACCTCCTCATATAGACGCCTATAGTACTTAGCCTCCTTGGCTGAGTATTGTATCTTTCTCAGTGTGTCTCGTATCAAAGCACCGATCGTCGCTCTATCAGATCCACCACCTCCTCTATCTCCACCCCCTCTCCCTCTATCTCTACCCCCTCTCCCTCTATCAAATCCACCTCTCCCACTTCCTCTATCTCTATAAATTTATCCGAGTAATGAGGGCGACAAAAGTATAAAAGTCGGATTCAAAAGACCCACACACCAATGAGACTCTTGGTGCAAGTCATAGGAACTATATTGAAATAGCTCAACTTCCCAAGGGGTGTCCCACTGTTCTCTATCTCACAAGATCCCTAAAGTCAATGTCCTTTCTCTCAAATCACTGAGCAAAGTGACTTAGGAATGACAACTCCAAGAATGAGTGATGTTTGATTATTATGTATGAATGCAATCCTAAGACATGTATGATATTGAAACTATGATGATTAAACTAGCATAAAAGATGATGATAAGATTAGCTAATTATCTTAGCAATGATATACTAGTCTAACAAGGATATTCTATGATATTAGAATGCTTCTAAATGCTATTATGATAAAGAGAGGCTAAAATGATTAGTAATGAGACTATAAGTTTGATGCATGCAATATTATTGATTGGGAAAATGAGGAATGGGAGCTCTATTTATAGGGAAAATAGGGCAATGGATGGTCAAGATTTAATAATCTTAACAAGGGCCAGGATTGAAAGTTAATCAATCCATGTTTACAATTCTCACCAATGAAATGGTGATAATTGTCAACAAGAGGTTGCTTGAGAGGAGATGCAAGAAACATTAAATGCTTGAGAAGACATGAAGGTTACCCTTATGAGGTAAGGTTAAGGTTAGGTTAGGGTTATCCATTGGATAAAGCTTTTACCCAAGGGGTAAACTCTTGTGCAAGGGTTAAAGGGATAACCAAGGTTAAAGCCATGAATGCTTGATGAGACCCTTGGGTTAGATGAGGGTTGAGTTAGAGAGAAAGTCTCTAACCATGCAAGAAGGTTAATGGTTATGTAAGAGCCTTAAATGGTTTGGAAGACTTTGAGGGTTAACTTGTTGAGGACATAAAGCCTTTAATGGTTATTGAAGACTTTGGAGGCTTTGAGAAGTGGCTTCTCTTTGCTTAGGAATGTGACAATAATTAGGAGATGGATTAGGCTAAATCGGAATTGATTAGAAGAATCTAGAAGGGTTTTAGCAGGCAAGTGGGAGATGTAGGAAAATGCAAGTGGAGGGAAAGGGAATTTTTATTAAAATAAAATTACTTTATTTCCACCAAAAAGATGCAACTTACATAAATACAAGTGGGTGATTTAATAAATAAATTATATTTATTTATTTGCGAGGATCAATTTAATTAAATGTAAATTTAATTAAAAAGGGAGAAAGGAGAATTAATTAAATAAAGTGATTTATTTAATCAAAAACTAGAAAAGGCTTAGGTGAACTTAATTAAATAAATTGAGTAATTAATTTAATCAAATAGATGAATGTGAAGAAATTAATTAAATAGAATTTAATTAATAAGGGGAATGGGGTTAAAATAAATATTAAATATTTATTTAGGAAAGTGGTCAGATTTATACATCTAGAAGTTTCTTGTAAAAGGCACTTGAGATCTTCACCATCTGATTCCTCACTAGGGTATGTTTTTGATGAATGACTTTGAGGTACTTTCTCTTAAGATAGTCTAGGCCTATTTAATATGTAAAGTGTTCATTGTCTTTCATCTGTTACCTTTTTTATGTGTTTGTATCCTAATCCTTGATTCTTTGGGTTCTCCTGAGGTAAAACAGGTTCTATTCTCCCTTGTTTCTGTGGTCCCAAACCTATGGTACCATCATACCCATGTTTCTATAGCATTTTGAAACCCTTGCCATAGTAATCTAAGGGTAGCCTAGCTATTGTCATGTTGTCTTCTTCTTTATATAACCATCGATTGACATCTTCACCTAAGGATTCTTCTTGTAAGTCTCCCCATCTATTGAATGACCATGAATCTGAGTACTTGACTATCTCTTTTTCTTTATCTTGTTTTAGTAGAGTAGTCTGAGGTTTCCCAAAAGATCTAAGAGAAATATGATAACTCAATGATGAATGAATAGTACCAAACCAGTACAAACAAAAACACACTCTGAACCGGTTTGTCAGCAGACACTGTGCATTGATAGACAAACAGTAACACCAGTCCTAAAACAGAGTACAACCGGCAAAGCCCAGAATAACTAAGACAAGCATAAACCGGTTGACACTTATCTTCTCATACAATCTAACACTTCACTTCCATTTCACCCTAATGCATGAACAAGTAATCTACCATCAAAGATATACATATAAG
Organism: Cryptomeria japonica; assembly: GCF_030272615.1. Classification (NCBI taxonomy): domain Eukaryota; kingdom Viridiplantae; phylum Streptophyta; class Pinopsida; order Cupressales; family Cupressaceae; genus Cryptomeria; species Cryptomeria japonica. The sequence goes on along the minus strand of NC_081405.1, from coordinate 319,835,167 downwards.
CAACTAGATCAACATGATTCACCGCTTGACAGAAAACAACATAACATCACATGAAAAAGACATCACACATGACACACTTATTTTTCATGTGGAAACCCAACTAGGAAAAATCACGATGGGGATGAATACCCACAAGCTTGTTTTTGAACTCTTTAGAAGTCTGCTCTGTTAGGAGCCTTGTCCGATTAAAGACTAATACAATAGGTTTTGTTAGGAACCGATCCTGTTAGGGATCACCTAATTAAGGGCTGGCTAGAATACCTAGTTAAGGGTTAAACCCTGTTAAAGGTTACCTTGTTAGAGGATTTCAAGAACTCAATGGTTTTGAGTCACCCTGTTAAAGGATTTACAACAAGCCAGTTAAAGCTACCCTGTTAAGGGATTTCTCAACTATTGAAGTGGTTAGAGATCAATAGGTATTACAATGATCTGGTAACAGCACTCAATGCCAATGTAGATCCACTTAAGCTCCTCTTCACCTTCTACACTTACACTCTGCAGGTATCACTTCTCTCCTCTGGTCTAGCAAGAATCATGTATCCCTTCTCTTGGATACACACACACAACTTTTGCCAACAACCTCAGAAAGAAACACAACATCGACCTTATAGGAAAACAGATAGGTTGGTAGCATAAACCCTAAACCCTAAACCTGTTAGGTTAAGGAATTCAAATGGTTCAATCTTGACCATTGAGCATACTGCATTAAATGCAATAGTTCTTGATCCAATCTCAAGACTTTCTCCACCATCCATTTTCTACTGATTTCATGGCAGCTGATAACCCATCACATGTTATCACTATTTATAGACTTTGCACATTACCGAGGTAGATAGGAACAATCTCCTTCATGCAAGATCCTTCACGCGCACAAGGCTTACATGGCAACATGATCTATTCTTCGTTATCATGCTAACTCATCACACAAAGTCACCAGTTGAGCCACACAGGCTTGAAGCACTTCAACTAGAAACCCTGAAGTTGAGACTACCAATCGGTAGTCATACAACGCTTCCATGTGTCGGTTCCCATAACCGTATGCCATTTCACCTTGAACAAACACACCACTTCACTTTGGCACAAATGTTGGTTCACAGTCTTATACCGGTTCTCTTCTCTTCATCATATTGACATCAATGACAACATATAATGTCATTATGTCCTCATACCAGTTCACATAATTCCAACAATCTCCCCCTTTGGCATTGATGGCAATATACAAAGATATCTCTCTGCTTCACATCTTCTCCCCCAATTTTTGCATATATCTTCTCCACTTCACATCTTCTCCCCCTTTGACAACAATGCCAAAGTGGAGGCACAAGCTTCCCTATTCCATTATGTTGCTCCCCCTGAGGAGTAGCATCCATCAACACATCAATCCTGAAGAAAAATTTGACTATGCAATACCTGACTGATGTGGAGCATATACCTTTAGTTTACCTCCTGAAGGGGCAACACCCCTAATTCACCTCTTAAGTACATAAATTTAGCCTTTGGGAGAGGCTTGGTTAATATGTCTACTAACTACTCCTGACTGGAAACATGTTCCAATGCAATCTCTTTGTTCTAAACCTTTTCCCTCAAGAAATGATACTTAAGCTCAAAGTGCTTGGTTCTAGAATGTAAAACCGGATTCTTGGAGATGTTAATTGCACTAGTATTGTCACAAAATATACTTACCAGTTCAGATACAGGAACTTTGAAGCCATTTAATACATGCTTCATCCAAATTGTCTTAGTGCAGTTCATGAAAGTTGCAACATACTCTGCTTCCACTATAGACTGAGAGATACAACTTCGCTTCTTACTCATCCATGAGACCAATCTACCACTGAGAAAGAATGCACCACCGGTTGTGCTTTTCAGGTCATCTATATTTCCTGCCCAATCAGTATCTATGTATACTTTCAAGTTGAAATCCTTGCTATATGGATACCACAATCCATAGTCAACAATTCCCTTTAGATACCTAAGAATCTGCTTGACTGCAAACAAGTGAGATTCTCTTGGGCTTTTCTAGAATCTTGTAGTAATGCCAATTACATGTGCAATATCTGGTATGCTATGCACTACATAATGCATCTTGCCAATCATTGATCAGTATTCCTTCTCATCAACCAATGTTGAGTCATCTTCTTTGGATAGTTTACAACCGGTCACCATCGAAGTACCAACCGGTTTGCTATCTTCCATGCCAAAGGTCTTCAACACCTCTTTGACATACTTGGATTGAGTGATAAAGATTCCATCTTTCTTCTGTTGGATCTGTGGTCCAATGAAGAATTTAATCTCCCCTATAAGTGACATTTCAAACTCTTTCTTCATCTCATTTGCAAACTCATGACTCATCTTGTCATCTCCACCAAAGATAATGTCATCAGCAAATACCTCACAGATGAGGATTTGATCTCCTTCAGACTTCAAGTAGATATTGCTATCTTCACTTGTTCTCTCAAATCCAATCTTCACAAGATGGGAATGCAAACATTCATACCATGCTCTAGGTGTCTACTTTAGACCATAAAAGGCTTTATGTAGCCTACATACCATGTCACTATCATCAGATAGGGCTGTGTAGCGAAAAAAGTGACACTAAGCAAACATGCCCTAATCTCACTTTCAATCACACACTTGTGGAATACGAAAGAGCCTAGAGGTATCACACAATTGGCTACTTCTTTTTGTGGAAGAGAGAGCCATGGGCTACCTATTAGGATTTCTATTCCTTTGTTGCAAATGATAGATAGAATGATACAAGTTCAATTCCTAACCCCAAAGTGTAAGTATGAATTAATAACAAGATTGCAGAATTAAGATTAAAAAATGGAAAGTTGTAAACACAAGGACAAGACAAGAATGCAGATGCGTACCTGGAGTTAAAATTTGAGTGAAAATGTTCGAGACAGGGGCGTAGGCACCACTGTCCTGATTTTGCTCCCGAAACTGTTGTTTTGCAACCTGAAAAGCTGTCGAAAAATGCTGAAACTTGCTGTCTGACAGAGGGACCAGGGTGCCCAGCGCCACTATCCCAGGGACCAGGGCACATAGCGCCCCTATCTTGGTAGGACCAGGGTTCCCCATGCCCCTGTCCTAGCTTTCTACCCTGGATTTTGGTGTGTAGCTCAGTTTCTGTCTGTTTCCGCCGGATCTACAATTTGCGGTGTCCTTCAAATTCGGAAATCTGCACTTATATCTGAAAAGTGTATGGTGGGTGGCTATATAGGGTTTTTCCTTAGTCAAACCCTTGCTTCAGTGATTTCCACCTCCATGAATAGCCAAGTTGTATTGTAACAGTAATGTGTGTGCAGACCTTGTGTGTGTGCAAGATCCTAAAATGCAAGTAAGCAAACTAGAGCAACCTAGAAAGTAAACCCTAATTGCTTGTAAATGATAATGTAAATGCTCCAAATCAAGATGCAAAGTGATCTAAAGCATGAATACAAATGATATAATGAGGCTTATGCAAAGACCTGAAAACAACATGAAATCATACCCAACCCCAAGGGAGGGGTACAAGCCAATCTCCAGTCGGTGATCCCCTATTGCTCTTCAATGTCTTCAAAGCCCTAAATGGATTAATGAAATTGATGAATGCTTGATGGATGGATGTTGAATGTTGTTGAAGTCTTCAAAGATCTGCTCTTTTGCTGCATAGAAGGTCCTTGAAACCAAAGTTTGGATCCTTTCAAATGAAGAAAGAGAGCTCTTATATATGAAACCCTAGGTCTTAATTTCAGCTTTTGGCTAACCTAGAGATTGAATCTCCCACCAATTTCTTGGGGTTAAGCTTTATTTTATGATTGGATCGCGCTCCTAAAATTTCGAGAAAAATGTCCGGGACCGTGTGCACTCCGGGCGCCATGGTCCCAACAACTTTTCACCAAATTTTTAGGGCCATCGGATATGATGATTTTAGAGAGAATCCCAAAGTTACAGGTGATTTCAAGATGTTTTGACCCCCAAAATCAAGCCCCCAAGTTCAAAATAGGACCTAATTAGGGTTTTTGATTAAATGATGTATTGGACGAATAAAATGAAAAGGGCACACTTTAATGAAAGGGCCCAACTTTATGATATGGGAGATGATAAAATAGAACCTTAGACCTAATTAATTTAATTAATTAAGTGCTAAAGGGGAAATGCAATGCAAAATGCAAAATGCACCGAGACGGGTGCTAAACTAGGTGTGAAGTTGTACCACCCTAGCAAGTGCGTACAATTTACGACGCTACAAGGGCAAACCCATTTGGTTGCTCTATATACACCTCCTCTTCAAGTACACCATTTAGGAATGCAAATTTTACATCCATTTGATATACTTTGAAACCTTTAAAAGTTGCATTTGCAAGAAGCATACAAACTCCTTCCAATTTGGCTACAGGAGCAAAGGTTTCTCTATAGTCTTCTCCTTCTTCTTGAGCATATCCTTTGCACACCAATATGGCTTTGTTCCTAATCACTGTGCCATCCTCATTCAACTTATTTCTAAAGACCCATTTGGTACCAATGACATTTTTATGCTCCGGTCTGGGTACCAAAGACCATGTACCATTTTTCTCTATCTGGTCAAGTTCCTCTTCCATTGCCTTGATCCAGTCTTCATCTTTATGTGCCTCTTTGAATGTTTTAGGCTCGAATTCAAAGATCATACATGAGTTTTCTCTGACTTTTCTTCTTGTAAGGATTCCTGCATCCTTATCTCCTATGATCTGCTTAGGATCATGATTCAGCTTGACATACCGAGGAATGGTCTTGATGGATTCCTCTTGCTTTTCTTCTTCATCCTCATCTCCATTAGTATCAGCATCTACATCTACCACTATAGGAACACTATAACTGGTACTTGGTTGACTGACAACTGGTTCCCAGAAGGTTACAACTGGTTCATTTACCGCTTGCTCACTACCAGTTTCCTCAGTTTTCTCAGAGGTTTCATCAACTCTTACATTGATACTTTCCATAATTCTCTGAGTCCTATTATTGAAACACTTGAGAGCTTTTCTCTTGGTGGAATACCCTAGGAATATTCTCTCATCACATTTTGCATCAAATTTTCTCTGGTGTTCACTCCTCTTGATGTAACAGTTGCTACCAAACACTCTAAAGTAGCTAACCATAGGTGTCTTACCAGTCCAATACTCATAAGGAGTTTTATCCTTACCTTTCTTGATGAGTAACCCGTTCATTGTATAGACTGCAGTGGTCACCACTTCTCTCCAAAAGGTGTGAGCTACCTTTCCTTGAATTAACATGGTTCTAGTTGCTTCAACCATAGTCTGGTTATTCTTCTCTGCTAGGCCATTTTGTTGTGGAGTTCGGGGGGCAAATAGTTGCCTCTTGATGTCATGTTCTTCACGTTACTTGTTGAATTCACCGGATGTGAATTCCCCTCTTTGATCAGTTCTTAGGCACTTGATCCCTTTATCGCTTTCCTTCTCCAGTAATTCTCTAAAATATTCGAACTTTACAAAAGCTTTAGACCTATCTTTCAAGAATGTGACCCACATCATTCTTGAACAATCATCAGTGAGAATCATGAAGTACCTATCACCCTGCACACTCCTAGTTTTCATAGGACCACACAAATCAGTATGCACAAGATCAAGCAAATTGTCAGTAGTGAAAGACATCTTCCCCAATTGACATTCTCTGCACAAGGTGTTATCTGGTTTTCTTAGCACCGGAAACCCTCTAACTGCCTTGAGCTTACTAGCCTTCACAATGTTATCAAAGTTTACATGGCAGAGTCTCTTATGACATATCTAGCTATCATCAAATTTAGCCATAAGACATGTACTTATATTTGCATTTAGCTGAAATAGGTTACCTTTGGTCTGCATGTCGATGGCCACCAATTCACCATTCTTTCCTTTGATTCTGCACACTCCATTCTTGAATTCTAGAGTAAGGCCACTGTCATTCAGCTGGGCAACACTTAGAAGGTTGTTTCTAAGACCATCAACCCAGTACACATTGCCAGCACTACTCTTTCCATTCAGAGAGATGGACACTCTGCCTTTGACCAGGTATGGTGCATCATTACCAAAGTGAACCACACCACCATCATACTCTTCCAAGGATAGAAACTTTCTCTGGTTACCAATCATGTAGTGAGAACAGCCACTGTCAATGATCCAATCATTGGAATTATCAAACTGGGAGAAAAGAGCCTTCTTGTCTGACAAATCTTCCTTGACAGCAACAAACACAATATCTTCATTTTCTTCATCCTTTGATTCCTCATCTGTGACACCTTCATCAACTGCCACAAAATAGTTTCTCTGACTTCCTCCTTTGAATTTCTTGAACCTTTCCGGTTTTTCCTTGTTGTCACCATTAGGATAGTTTACAACAATATGTCCTATCTGGTTACAAGAAAAGCATTTCAAAGGAAGCTTACCTCTGTATTTGTTAGTTCCTTTAGGAAGTTTCCTGGCAAGGAGAGCTTCAAATGCCATCAGAATCTCCTCATCATCCATTTCTCTGCTCTGTCTTGGTTCACCACTAGTGCTAGCTTCTTTTCCTTTTCTGGATGGTACAGCAGAAGCTTTAAAGGTTGATTCAGTCTTTTGAACACTGCCATCAAAAATTATTTAGCTGATAGGCTGTCAACTTTGCAATGATGGAGTCTAGGGATACCTTAGTCTTGTCTATTGATCTCAGCTCCTGAATAGCAGCAACCCTTATTGCATAGACCAACAATAGGGATCTCAAGATTTTTCTTACCACAGTGGAATCTTCCATTTTACCACCTACACTCTTGATATCACCAACAACGATTTTGATTCTTAATTCCATACTGTTGAATGGTCTCACCTTCAATCATCTGCATGTCTTCAAACTTCCCTCTAAGGCTTTCTTCCTTAGCTTGCTTTACATGCTCATCACCGCCATAGATATTTTCAAGAGTATCTAATACCTCTTTGGGATTTACCTTATCTTGGACATCAAAAAACTCAATGTCAGATAAACTACTAATTAGGGCTTCCATGACTTGCCCATTCTCTTTCATCTCTCTCTTTTGGTCATTAGTGAGAGTACTGGTAGGGACAACATAGCTCTAGTGTTGAGCACCCATGCTTCTGATGTATATCTTCATTCTGTCTTTCCATATACTAAAATTTTCCCTGTTAAACTTTGGACCTTCCCTCTTCATCATCAGACTAGGATCTTTACCTCAAGCGATTAAGCTTATAACATAGAGGACCTGGAGGATGATCTGATACCAATTGATAACTCAATGATGATGAAAAATAGTACCAAACTAGTACTAAAAGGTTGGGGGGGTGAATCAGTACAGACAAAAACACACTCTTGAACCAGTTTGTCAGCAAACACTGTGCATTGACAAACAAACAGTAACACCGGTCCTAAAATAGAGTACAACCAGCAAATCCTACAATAACTAAGACAAGCATAAACTGGTTGACACTTATCTTCTCATACAATCTAACACTTCACTTCCATTTCACCCTAATGCATGAACAAGTAATCTACCATCAAAGATATACATATAAGCAACTAGATCAACATGATTCACCACTTGACAGAAAACAACATAACATCACATGAAGAAGACATCACACATGACACTTATTTTTCACGTGGAAACCCAACTGGGAAAAACCATGGTGGGGATGAATACCCACAAGCTTGTTTTTTAACTCTTTAGAAGTCCACTCTATTAGGAGTCTTGTTCGGTTAAAGACTAATACAATAGGTTTTGTTAGGAACCGATCCTGTTAGGGATCACCCGGTTAAGGGATGGCTAGAAGACCCAGTTAAGGGTTAAACCCTATTAAAGGTTACCTTGTTAGAGGATTTCAAGAACTCAATGGTTTTGAGTCACCTTGTTAAAGGATTTACAACAAGCCGGTTAAAGCTACCCTGTTAAGGGATTTCTCAACTGTTGAAGTGGTTAGAGATCAACAGGTATTACAATGATCTGGTAACAGCACTCAATGCCAATGTAGATCCACTTTCGCTCCTCTTCACCTTCTGCACTTACACTCTGTAGGTATCACGTCTCTCCTCTGGTTTGGCAAGAATCATGTATCCCTTCTCTTGGATACACACACACAACTTTTGCCAACAACCTCAGAAAGAAACACAACATCGACCTTATAGGAAAATAGATAGGTCGGTAGCATAAACCCTAAACCCTAAACCTATTAGGTTAAGGTGTTCATATGGTTCAATCCTGACCATTGAGCATACTGCATTAAATGTAACAGTTCTTGGTCCAATCTCAAGACTTTCTCCATCATCCATTTTCTACCGATTTCATGGCAGTTGATAACCCATCACACGTTATCACCGTTTATAGACTTTGCACATTCCCGAGGTGGATAGGAACAATCTCCTTCATGCAAGTCCTTCACATGCACAAGGCTTATGTGGCAACAGGATTTGTTCTTCGTTATCATGCTAACTCATCACACAAAGTCACCGGTTGAGCCACACAGGCTTGAAGCACTTCAACTAGAAACCTTGAAGTTGAGACTACCAACCGATAGTCATACAACGCTTCCATGTGCCGATTCCCATAACCATATACCGGTTCACCTTGAACAAACACACCGCTTCACTTTTGCACAAATGTCGGTTCACAGTGTTATACAAGTTCTCTTCTCTTCATCATATTGACATCAATGACAACACATAATGTCATTATGTCCTCATACCGGTTCACATAATTCCAACAATCTCCCCCTTTGGCATTGATGGCAATATACAAAGATATCTCTCCGCTTCACATCTTCTCCACTTCACATCTTCTCCCCCTTTGACAACAATGCCAAAGTGGAGGCACAAGCTTCCCTATTCCATTATGCTCCTCCCCCTGAGGAGTAGCATCCATCAACACATCAATCCTGAAGAAAAATTTGACTATGCAATACCTGACTAATGTGGAGCATATACCTTTAGTTTACCTCCTAAAGGGGAAACACCCCTAATTCACCTCTTAAGTACATAAATGTAGCCTTTGGGAGAGGCTTGGTTAATATGTCTGCTAACTGCTCCTGACTGGAAACATGTTCCAATGCAATCTCTTTGTTCTGAACCTTTTCCCTCAAGAAATGATACTTAAGCTCAAAGTGCTTGGTTCTAGAATGTAAAACCGGATTCTTGGAGATGTTAATTGCACTAGTATTGTCACAAAATATACTTACCGATTCAGATACAGGAACTTTGAAGCCATTTAATACATGCTTCATCCAAATTGTCTTAGTGCAGTTCATGAAAGTTGCAACATACTCTGCTTCCGCTGTAGACTGAGAGATACAACTCCGCTTCTTACTCATCCATGAGACCAATCTACCACCGAGAAAGAATGCACCACCGATTGTGCTTTTCTGGTCATCTATATTGCCTACCCAATCAACATCTGTGTATACTTTCAAGTTGAAATCCTTGCTATATGGATACCACAATCTATAGTCAACAATTCCCTTTAGATACCTAATAATCCGCTTGACTGCAACCAAGTGAGATTGTCTTGGGCTTTTATGGAATCTTGGAGTAATGCCAACTACATGTGCAATATCTGGTCTGCTATGCACTACATAATGCAACTTGCCAATCATTGATCGGTATTCCTTGTCATCAACCAATGTTGAGTCATCTTCTTTGGATAGTTTACAACCGGTCACCATCGAAGTACCAACCGGTTTGCTATCTTGCATGCCAAAGGTCTTCAACACCTCTTTGACATACTTGGATTGAGTGATAAAGATTCCATCTTTCATCTATTGGATCTGCGGTCCAATGAAGAATTTAATCTCCCCTATAAGTGACATTTCAAACTCATGACTCATCTTGTCATCTCCACCAAAGATAATGTCATCAGCAAATACCTCACAGATGAGGATTTGATCTCCTTCAGACTTCAAGTAGATATTGCTATCTTCACTTGTTCTCTCAAATCCAATCTTCACAAGATGGGAATGCAGAAGTTCATACCATGCTCTAGGTGCCTGCTCTAGACCATATAAGGCTTTATGTAGCCTACATACCATGTCACTATCTTCAGATAGGGCAAACCCATTTGGTTGCTCTATATACACCTCATCTTCAAGTACACCATTTAGGAATGCAGATTTTACATCCATTTGATATACTTTGAAACCTTTAAAAGCTGCATATGCAAGAAGCATACGAACTCCTTCCAATCTGGCTATAGCAGCAAAGGTTTCTCCATAGTCTTCTCCTTCTTCTTGAGCATATCCTTTGCATACCAATCTGGCTTTGTTCCTAATCATTATGCCATCCTCATTCAACTTATTTCTGAAGACCCATTTGGTACTAATGACATTTTTATGCTCCGATCTGGGTACCAAAGACCATTTACCATTTTTCTCTATCTGGTCAAGTTCCTCTTCCATTGCCTTGGTCCAGTCTTCATCTTTATGTGCCTCTTTGAATGTTTTAGGCTCGAATTCAAAGATCATACATGATTTTTCTCTGACTTTTCTTCTTGTAAGGATTCCTTCATCCTTATCTCCTATGATCTGCTTAGGATCATGATTCAGCTTGACATACCGAGGAATGGTCTTGATGGTTTCCTCTTGCTTTTCTTCTTCATCCTCATCTCCATTAGTATCAGCATCTACATCTACCACTGTAGGAACACTGTAACTGGCACTCGATTGACTAACAACTGGTTCCCAGAAGGTTACAACTGGTTCATTTACCGCTTGCTCACTGTCGGTTTCCTCAGTTTTCTCAGAGGTTTCATCAACTCTTACGTTGATACTTTCCATAATTCTCTGAGTCCTGTTATTGAAACACTTGAGAGCTTTTCTCTTGGTGGAATACCCTAGGAATATTCTCTCATCACATTCACATCAAATTTTCTCTAGTGTTCACTCCTCTTGATGTAACATTTGCTACCAAACACTCTAAACTAGCTAACCACAGGTGTCTTACCAATCCAATACTCATAAGGAGTTTTATCCATACCTTTCTTGATGAGTACCCGGTTCATTGTATAGACTACAATGGTCACCGCTTCTCTCCAAAAGGTGTGAGCTACCTTTCCTTGAATTAACATGGTTCTAGCTGCTTCAAGCATAGTCTGGTTATTCCTCTCTGCTAGGCCATTCTGCTGTGGAGTTCAGGGGCAGACAGTTGCCTCTTGATGTCATGTTCTTCACATTACTTGTTGAATTCACCGGAAGTGAATTCCCCTCCTTGATCAGTTCTTAGGCACTTGATCCCTTTACCGCTTTCCTTCTCCACTAATTCTCTAAAAGCTTCGAACTTTACAAAAGCTTCAGACTTATCTTTCAAGAATGTGACCCACATCATTCTTGAGCAGTCATCAGTGAGAATCATGAAGTACCTATCACCCTGCACACTCCTAGTTTTCATAGGACCACACAAATCAGTATGCACAAGATCAAGCCAATTGTCAGCAGTGAAAGATTTACCTTTAAAGGTTGAGGAAGACATCTTCCCCAATTGACATTCTCTGCACAAGGTGTTGTCTGGTTTTTTTAGCACCGACAACCCTTTAACTGCCTTGATCTTACTAGCCTTCACAATGTTATCAAAGTTTATGTGGCAGAGTCTCCTATGCCATATCCAGCTATCATCAAATTTAGCCATAAGACATGTACTTATATTTGCATTTAGCTGAAATAGGTTACCTTTGGTCTGCATATCGGTGGCCACAATTTCACCATTCTTTCCTTTGATTTTGCACACTCCATTCTTGAATTCCAGAGTGAGGCCACTATCATTCAGCTGGGCAACACTTAGAAGGTTGTTTTTGAGACCATCAACCCAGTACACATTGCCAGCACTACTCTTTCCATTCAGAGAGATGGACCCTCTACCTTTGACCAAGCATGGTGCATCATTACCAAAGCGAATCACACCACCATCATACTCTTCCAAGGATAGAAACTTGCTCTGGTTACTAGTCATATAGTGAGAACAACCACTGTCAATGATCCACTCATTGGAATTATCAAACCGGGAGACAAGAGCCTTCTTGTCTAACAAATCTTCCTTGACAGCAACAAACATAATATCTTCATTTTCTTCATCCTTTGATTCCTCATTTGTGACACCTTCATCAACTGCCACAAAATAGTTTCTCCGGTTTCCTCCTTTGAATTTCTTGAACCTTTCCGATTTTTCCTTGTTGTCACCATTAGGATAGTTTACAACAATATGTTCTATCTGGTTACAAGAAAAGCATTTTAAAGGAAGCTTACCTTTGTAGTTGCCGGTTCCTTTTGGAATTTTCCTTGCAAGGAGAGCTTCAAATGCCATTAAAATCTCCTCATCATCCATTTCTCTGCTCTGTCTTGGTTCACCACTAGTGCTAGCTTCTTTTCCTTTTCTAGATGGTATAGTAGAAGCTTTAAAGGTTGATTCAGTCTTTTGAACACTGCCATCAAAAACTATTTAGCTCATAGGCTGTCAACTTTGCAATGATGGAGTCTAGGGATACCTTAGTCTTGTCTATTGATCTCAGCTCCTGAATAGCAACAACCCTTATTGCATAGACTGGCAATAGGGATCTTAGGACTTTGCTTAAGATAGTGGAATCTTCCATTTTACCACCTACACTCTTGATATCACCAACAATGGTTTTGATTCTTATTCCATACTGTTGAATGGTCTCACCTTCAACCATCTCCATGTCTTCAAACTTCCCTCTAAGGCTTTCTTCCTTAGCTTGCTTTACATGCTCATCACCGCCATAGATATTTTCAAGAGTATCTAATACCTCTTTGGGATTTACCTTATCTTGGACATCAATAAACTTAATGTTAGATAAACTACTAATTAGGGCTTCCATGACTTGCCCATTCTCCTGCATCTCTCTCTTTTGGTCATCAGTGAGAGTACTGGTAGGGGCAACATAGGCATTCTCAACATAGCTCCAGTGTTGAGCACCCATGCTTCTGATGTATATCTTCATTCTGTCTTTCCATATACTAAAATTTTCCCTATTAAACTTTGGACCTTCCCTCTTCATCATCAGACTAGGATCTTTACCTCAAGTGATTAAGCTTATAAAATAGAGGATGCTCTGATACCAATTGATAACTCAATGATGAACAAATAGTACCAAACTGGTACTAACTAGTGTGGGGGTGAATCAGTATAGACAAAAACACACTCTTGAACCAGTTTGTTAGCAAACACTGTGCATTGACAGACAAACAGTAACACCGGTCCTAAAATAGAGTACAACCGGCAAAGCCTAGAATAACTAAGACAAGCATAAACTGGTTGACACTTATCTTCTCATACAATCTAACACTTCACTTCCATTTCACCCTAATGCATGAACAAGTAATCTACCATCAAAGATATACATATAAGCAACTAGATCAACATGATTCACCACTTGATAGAAAACAACATAACATCACATGAAGAAGACATCACACATGACACATTTATTTTTCACATGGAAACCCAACTGGGAAAAACCACGATGGGGTTGAATACCCACAAGCTTGTTTTTGAACTCTTTAGAAGTCTGCTCTGTTAGGAGCCTTGTCCAGTTAAAGATAGATACAATAGGTTCTGTTAGGAACCGATCCTGTTAGGGATCACCCAGTTAAGGGATGGCTAGAATACCCAATTAAGGGTTAAACCCTGTTAAAGGTTACCTTGTTAGAGGATTTCAAGAACTCAATGGTTTTGAGTCACCCTATTAAAGGATTTACAGCAAGCCGATTAAAGCTACCTTGTTAAGGGATTTCTCAACTCTTGAAGTGGTTAGAGATCAACAGGCATTACAATGATCTAGTAATAGCACTCAATGCCAATGCAGATCCACTTAAGCTCCTCTTCACCTTCTACACTTACACTCTATAGGTACCACTTCTCTCCTCTGGTCTAGCAAGAATCACGTATCCCTTCTCTTGGATACACACACACAACTTTTACCAACAACCTCAGAAAGAGACACAACATTGACCTTATAGGAAAACAGATAGGTCGGTAGCATAAACCCTAAACCCTAAACCTATTAGGTTAAGGAATTCAAATGGTTCAATCTTACCGTTGAGCATACTGCATTAAATGTAACAGTTCTTGAGCCAATCTCAAGACTTTATCCATCATCCATTTTCTACCAATTTCATGGCGGCTGATAACCCATCACACGCTATCACCGTTTACAGACTTCGCACATTCTCGAGGTAGATAGGAACAATCTCCTTCATGCAAGATCCTTCACACACACAAGGCTTATGTGGCAACATGATCTATTCTTTGTTATCATGCTAACTCATCACACAAAGTCATCAGTTGAGCCACACAAGCTTGAAGCACTTCAACCAGAAACCCTAAAGTTGAGACTACCAATCGGTAGTCATACAACACTTCCATGTGTCGGTTCCCATAACCATATGTCGGTTCACCTTGAACAAACACACCGGTTCACTTTGGCACAAATGTTGGTTCACAGTGTTATACCAGTTCTCTTCTCTTCATCATATTGACATCAATGATAATACATAATGTCATTATGTCCTCATACCGATTCACGTAATGCCAACAAAAGAGATAATTGCTTGACATTTGATTTACTTGTAATAAAATATTCCCCACCTCTGACTTCTTTAATCTATAAAGAAGGTGTCGCAGTTGTAGCTTTTTGAGTTTCTATAATTGTCAAATGAGTCCATTTGTGTGGTGAGTGGGGTTGCTTTATTGATAGGTAATTGGTTATCCAAACCTGCCTTTAAGTGATTACAATGTTGAAATGGTTCTGGATCACCATAGATGGTGATTTCAATTCCATTGTATGGAAATTTAACACATTGGTGGAATGTCGAAGGTACGACCTACATGCCATGAATCCATGGGCGACCTAATAGTATGTTATATCCCAACTCTCTATCCAAGACTTGAAAGGTAACATCTATTGTGATAGGTCATACTTACACTGGTAGTGTAACCACACATTTTGAAGGGGGTTATTCATCATCATATGCCTTGATTTTTATTCTCTTTGTGGTATCAATGTGAAGCTCAAAATAGCCCCATGCCTTTACCAACTTTAGTGTACATATGTTAAGACCAACTCCTTCATCTCTGAGTACTATTATGAGTTTCTTCTTATGTATATAAGCTTCTAGATGTAAAGGATCATTGTGAAAAGGTCTATCAGTAGGAACATCCCATTCTGTGAAAGCAATATGGGTAGAAGCAGCCAAATTCCCTACCATAGATTGAAAAGCATTTGCGTTTATGTCCTTGGCAATCACTAAGTCTTGGAATGTTTTATCTAGGATAGCCCTATGATGTGGTGATATGCATAATAACTCAAAAAAGGGATATTTGTGTTGGATTTTTCTTTAGTTGTTCAACCACATTATAGCTTCCTGCTTCTAGTGAATGATTTGATGGTGCCTCTTGTAAGGTCACTTTTGATAGGTGTGTGATTACTGCACAATAATTGTCTCTTGGATTTACTGTGATAGCAACCACTATATTATCTCTTGTGAGGGATTTTACTACTTCAAGATATGTTGTTCTATCAAGGTTTATTTCATATCCCATCTTATAATTATCGTGTGGAATTTTGACACCCATGAATTTTTCTATAGCCTCATCATCTTTAAACCATCCTGAATATGGTGGTTCATCCTACTCCCAGTCTATGAGACAAAGATTCTCATCTTTATCATACCTTGGTGCTTCTGACATCATACAAACTTGTTTATCATAGTTATATGTCCATTGAATTTGGTCATAATCATTTGTCTCATCATCAAATTTATCTTTTAGGCCAACATTTATTGCATCTCCTATGTTAATAGCATGAATGGTATAGTCATATGAGACCTTTGTATAGTTAGAAATGTTGTCTTGTGTTCCTGATGTTGCTGCCTTTCCCTTGTGTTTCAAAAAGGGGTCTTTAAACATGGTTTGATTTGTGTTTTCTGAACCTTTGTTTGTGTCCACTGTGATATCACCTTGGTCTATCAAATCTTGAATTAGGTTCTTCAACTTGTATCAACTTGCAATCTTATGACCCTTTGTGCGATGGTAGTCACATAAATCATTATCATTCCACCAGTTTGGTTTGAAGGGACTTAGTTCATATACTCTAATCTCTAGCAAAGTAATCACATTTGTTTGTATCAATTTCTTTAATTTGATTCAATGGGCTCTCCTAGCAGTGTGTAATTCCTTCTTGGAGCATTTGTTCTTGGTAATCTTGTATTTGTAGCTAGTGTAGCATTTGCATTTTTTGACACTATATTGTTTTCCTGGATACAGACTTTTATTCTGAAATGGTGATTGGACTGGTCCTTGTAAAGACATAGTTGGTTGAGAGCTATTCACTATATGGGTGTTTACAACACCGTCATTAGTCACATTCTTGTTTCTTGACTAAAAGTTAGGTTTATCATTATTTGTATTGTTTGTAGAACTTCTGTATTTTATAATACCTTTCTCTACAAGCCCTTTCTCTCATTGTAAGGTTTTTATTGTGATTTATTTGAATGAGGTCAAACACTGCATTTTTATTGGGTATTTAATCTTTGGAATTAAGTTCTCTGAAAACATGTCAACTTGTTCAGTTTCTGGAATATGTCTTTGCCATCTTTGGTAGAGAGATCTTTGTAAGAAGGATGTGAAGGTATCATTTTATTTTTGTTTTGTAGCGCATATATCCACTAATGTAACTAGGGTATCAATATTATGTGAAAAAATTGTAATGAATTGTTCAGATAGCTCTCCCCATGATGCAATCTTTGGTGGAAGGTGTGAAAACCATTCCAAAGAGGAACTTCCAAGAATTAAGAAACAACCTCATCAGATAGGTGTCCTTGTGTGCAACCTCTATACATTTTGTATAAACTCTCTGATGTGATCCCTTGGATCACCTTTCCCTCAGTATCTGTCAAATTTTGGTGTTTCAAAGTGAGGAGGGAAAGCAAACATGTATAGTGTATAATCAAAGGGATAAGGATGTAAGTATGCGTTGTATAACTCTTTTTGTCATTACCAGTTTGCATAGTTGTCACTTGTTATTGGAGATTTTGTACTTGTTGGGTTATAACTTTCATTTGAGTTAATGGTACACTCTGTGTGTGCATTCTTCCCACAAAAGGATTAGTGGTAGTGTAAATAGGAGCTTGTGGAAATGTACCATAATTGTAATTCTACATGTTGTGGCTTCCACTAGGTGTTGTGAAATAAGAAAATTGTGAACCAATGTTTGGTTGAGTTGTGATGAATAATGATGAGCAACTAAGGTCCTAACTGGTTACTGAGAGGGAGGGTGAATCAGTAAACACAAAAACTTCTCAACCCTTTATCATATTAAAACACATCTGATTGGTTGTCTTCACCACTAAGCTTAATCATGGCTATACCGGTTAAACACAGATACTTTAGACAACATTCCACAGATCTCAAATATTTATGACTACATTACCGATATAAACATGCATGAGTTGTATCTACAATACCACAACCATTTAACACTGCATGCATAACTAACTTAATTAGAAACACACAATCATTACATGAAAAAATCACAACCCATAACACAGAGATTTTTCACGTGGAAAACCAAACGGGAAAAACCACGGTGGGGATGAATACCCACAAGCTTGTTTTGAACTCTTTTGAAATTTGCTCTGTTAGGAGCCTAGTCTGGTTAAAGACTTTACAATAAGGTTTTGTTAGGAACCGATCCTGTTAGCGATAGCTCGGTTAAGGGATGGCTATATACCCTTTTAAAGGTTGAAATCATGTCAAAGGTTACCTTGCTAGAGGATTTAAATAACTCAATGAACTTGAGCCACCTGGTTAGAGGATTTACAACAAAGCTTGTTAAAGCTACCCGGTCAAGGGATTTACCTTCTGTTGAAATGGTTAGAAGACAATAGGTAAAACTCCGATCTGATAACAACACTCCTTGCTAAGGAAGATCCTTTTCAATTCCTCTCCTCTGCAATCACATTTTGCAGATTCCTCATTCTGGTTTGGCAAGTATCTAATCTCCAACTTGTAGACACACACACAACTTTTTCCAACACTTACAATAACAAAAGTCATCGACCTTATAGACAAAAGTTAGGTTAGTAGCATAAACCCTAAACCCTAAATATTTTAGGTTTACAATTACAAGCGATCCAATCCTGACCGTCCAAACACATTACATAGAATAAAATGATTTATGACAGATCTCAAGACATTTTGCATTGTCCAATCTTCACCGCATCGGGAAATCAGTAACTCATCACGTGCTCTTCATACATCACTCAAAAAATCATGCATTCCTGAGATAGGCATTCAATGCATGTGATCTTCATGCGAAAGATCCTCAAAGAAATTCTTTATGTGCACACAATTGATGTGGCATCCCGATCCTTATCCTTATCATTCACAAAACACCATGGCTTGCACCACACAGGCCATACCGGAAACCCTAGAGCTAAATAGAGACTACCAACTGGTAGTCACACTTAGTGAACCCCAACATCGGTCCACTCCATCCCAGTTGACCATAACCACTTCCAATCTTCATACTGGTGCATACCGGTTCTCCTGCTTGAGAACTTATTGACATCAATGATAACATACATTGTCACCACTTTATCATATGCCAGCAATCTCCCTCTTTGGCATTGATGGCAATACTCAGTGTATCATTGCTCAGTATCTTCACCATGCTCAATAACATGTACCAGTTGATATATACTAGTTCAAATATCACCACCATATAAATTGGTCAATGTGCACTCTATCATATGTCTTCACCATCAGATATATTCTCCCCCTTTGACAGCAATGCCAAAGTGGAGGCACAAGCTTCCAAGCTCCACTATGTTGCTCCCCTATGGAGTAGCATCCTTCAACACATTAATCATGTAATATCTGACATGGTAGTACCTGACTGATGTGGAGCACACAACTTTAGTTTACTTCATGAAGGGGTAGAACCCCTAATTCACCTCTCAAATAGGTAAATGTAGTCTTCAGTAAGGTCTTAGTGAATATGTCTACTAGCTGCTCCTTACTGGAAATGTGTTCTAATACAACCTCTTTATTCTGAACCTTTTCTCTCAAGAAATGATACTTGAGCTCAATGTGCTTAGTCCTAGCATGCAGTACTATATTTTTGGAATTGTTTATTGCACTAGTATTATCATAGAAAATACTCATTGGTTCAGATATAGTCACTCTGAAGCCATTTAGTACATGCTTCATCCACATTGCCTGGGTGCAGTTCATAAATGTTGCTACATACTCCTCTTTAGCTATAGACTAGGAAATACAACTCTGCTTCTTGCTCGTCCACGAGACTAGTCTTCCACCAAGGAAGAACACTCCACTGGTTGTGCTCTTCCAGTCGTCCATATTACCTGCCCAATTTGAATCAGTAAAAACTTTGAGATCAAATTCACCATTTTATGGATACCACAATCCATAATCAACTATCCCTTTCAGGTACCTAAGAATCCTCTTTACCACTACCAAGTGGGATTCTCTTGGACTCTTCTGAAAATGGTCCACTATGCCCACTACATGAGCAATATCCGGTCTATTGTGCACCACATAGTGCAGCTTGCCAATCATTGACCGGTACTCCTTCTCATTCACCAATGTTGAGTCATCCTCCTTAGTCAGTTTGCAACTGGTCACCATCAGTGTTCCAACTGGTTTGCTCTCCTCCATGCCAAAGGTCTTCAATACCTCTTTGATATACTTGGACTGGGTAATGAAGATTCCTTCTTTCATCTGCTGAACATGTAGACCAATGAAGAGATAAACAATGAGAGACATCTCAAACTCTTTCTTCATTTCATCTACAAATGCTTGACTCATTTCATTATCTCCTTCAAAGATTATGTCATCTACAAATACTTCATAGATCAGTATCTGATCACCTTTAGATTTTAGGTATATGTTGTTGTCCTCACTTATTTTCTGAAATCCTATCTTCACAAGATGAGAGTGTAACTATTCATACCATGCCCTTGGTTCTTATTTCAATCCATATAGGGCCTTGTCTAATATACACACCATGTTACTATCTTCTAACAAAGCAAACCCATCTGGTTGCTCAATATACACTTCTTCTTCTAGGATTCCATTCAAGAATGCAGACTTCACATCCATCTGGTATACCTTGAATCCCTTGAATGCTACAAATGCAAGTAGAATTTGGGCACCTTCCAGTCTAGCCACTAGGGAAAAGGTTTCTCCATAGTCTTCTCCTTCTTCCTGAGCATATCCCTTGCATACAAGTCTTTCCTTGTTCCTTACCATTGTGCCTTCTTCATTCAGCTTATTCCTGAAGACCCATTTGGTACCAATGACATTCTTGTGTTCCGGTTTGGGTACCAAGGACCATGTTGCATTCTTCTCTATCCGGTCCAACTCCTCTTCCATTTCCTTTATCTAGTCTTCATCGGCAAGTGCCTCTCTAGTGGTCTTAGGCTCAAATTCTGAAATCATGCAAGAGTTTTCTTTCACCTTTCTCCTTGTAATTATTCCTACATCTTTGTCTCCTATGATCTTCTTCGGATCATGATGCATTCTTACATACCTAGGAATGACCGTAGCAGGTTCCACTTGCTTTTCCTCTTCTTTTTCCGCTTCTTCTTCTTCTTCACCCACTGAAGCTTCTACCGGTATAAAAATATTGAGGTCTTTGCAGTTTTTGTCATTTGTTTCTTTCTTAACCGGTTCCCAGAAGGCTAAACCAGGTTCATCTTCTATTTCCTTGTTTTCGGTT
The DNA here is from genome assembly GCF_030272615.1 of Cryptomeria japonica. Classification (NCBI taxonomy): domain Eukaryota; kingdom Viridiplantae; phylum Streptophyta; class Pinopsida; order Cupressales; family Cupressaceae; genus Cryptomeria; species Cryptomeria japonica. Next base: position 319,814,427 of record NC_081405.1, on the reverse strand, counting down.
TCCTCAGGCTTCTTAGGGGATTCATCAACCCTGACATTGATACTCTCAACAATCTTCTGGGTCCTTCTATTGTAGCACTTGAGAGCTTTGCTTTTAGTGGAATATCCAAGAAATATTCCCTCATCAAACTTAGCATCAAACTTTATCATATGCTCACCTCTCCTAATATAGCATTTACTCCCAAACACTTTGAAATAACTCACATTGGGAGTTCTTCCATTCTAGTACTCATAGGGGGTTTTGTCTTTACCTTTCTTGATGAGTACCTGATTCATGGTATAGACTGCAGTGCTCACCGCTTCTCTCCAAAATGTGTGAGAATCATTTCCTTGGATCAACATAGTTTTGGCCGCTTCCACTATAGTCCTATTATTCCTCTCTACTATTCCATTCTGTTGTGATGTCCTTGGGATAGACAACTGCCTCTTGATGTCATTCTCTTCGTAGTACTTGTTGAATTCATCATAAGTGAATTCACCTCCTTGATTGGTTCTAAGGCATTTTATTCTTCTACCACTCTCCTTCTCAACCAATTCTCTAAAGGCTTTGAACTTTCCAAAAGCCATTGACTTTTCTTTCAAGAATGTGACCCACATCATTCTTGAGAAGTCATCAATAAGAATCATGAAATACCGATCTCCCTGAATACATCTTTTTTTTATCAGACCACACAGATCGGTGTGCACAAGATCAAGTAAGTTCTCTGCTGAAAAGGACTTACCTTTGAATGTTGAGGAAGACATCTTCCCAAGTTGACATTCTCTGCACAAAGCATTGTCTAGTTTGCTCAACAAAGGCAATCCTCTTACTGCCTTGATCTTACTTGCCTTTACAATATTGTCAAAATTCACATAACATAGTCTCCTATGTCATATCCAACTATCATCAAATTTCACCATCAGGCACTGACTAATCTTGGCATTCAACTGAAATAGGTTTCCTCTGGTCTGCTTGCCGATGGAAATAAGTTCACCACCTTTTCCAATTATTCTGCAGAGTCCACCTTTGAACTCCAAAATAATTCCTTTGTCATTCAACTGACCAACACTCAAAAGGTTGTTCTTAAGGCCTTCCACCCAGTAGACATCATCTGCACTGCTCTTTCCATTCAGTGAGATGGATCCTTTTCATTTCACCATGAAAGGTACATCATTGCGAAACCGGACAACACCTCCATCATATTCTTCCAGAGTCAGAAACTTTCTCTGGTCAAAAGTCATGTAGTGAGAACACCCGTTATCAATGATCCACTCATTAGAGTTGTCAATGCGAGAGACAAGGGCTTTCTGGTCAGACAACTCTTCCTTGACAACTACAAACACTATGTCCTCACTCTTTTCATCCTTAGATTCTTCATCGGTAACACCTTCATCCACTGCAACAAGACAATTTCTCCTACCTCCTCCTTTATACTTTCTAAATCTTTTTGGTTTATCCTTATTGTCAATGTTAGGACAGTTAACAACTATATGTCCTATCTTATTGTAGGAAAAACACTTCAGAGGAAGCTTACCTCTGTATTTACTGGTGCCTTTCGGAAGTCTCTTGGCAAGAAGAGCTTCAAACTCCATCAGAATCTCCTCATCGTCCATATCTTTGCTTGGCTTGGATTCATAACTGGTACTGACCTCTTTTCCTTTCCTAGTCAATATAGAGGAATTAGATGCTTTAAAGGCAGACTTGGTCTTCTGAACACTACCATCATAGCTATTCAATTCATATGTAGTCAACTTTGCAATAATAGAGTCTAAGGATACCTTGGTTTTGTCAATAGATCTTAGCTCCTGAATAGCGGCAACCCTAATTTCGTAAACTGGTATAAGTGATCTCAAAACTTTACTGACAATAGTGGCATTATCCATTTTTTCACTAGTGCTCTTGATTTCTAAAACCACTATCTTGATTCTTATGCCATACTGTTGAATGGTCTCTCCTTCAACCATCCTCATATCTTCAAACTTTCCTCTAAGGCTTTCTTCCTTAGCCTGCTTGACATGTTCATCACAGCCATAGATAGATTCCAGTTTGTCCCATACATCTTTTGGATTGTCCTTATCTTGTACATCAATGATCTCTATATCGGACAAGCTCCTAATAAGGGCTTCCATGACTTGCCCACTTTTTTGTATCTCTTTTTTCTGATCCTCGGTTAGAGTGCCAGTGGGGATTACATAGGCATTCTCAACATAGCTCAAGTGTTGTGCACCCAAACTCCTGATATATATCTTCATTTTGTCCTTCCATATTGTAAAGTTGTCCCCGTTGAACTTAGGACCTTCCCTCTTCATCATTACAACAGGATCTTTTTCCTCAAGCAGTTAAGCTTGTATCATCGAGGACATGGATGTGCTCTAATACTAATTGATGAATAATGATGAGCAACTAAAGTCCTAACTGGTTACTGAGAGGGGGGGTGGAATAGTAAACACAGAATCTTCTCAACCCTTTATCATATTAAAATACAACTAACTGGTTGTCTTCACCACTAAGCTTAATCATGGCTATACCAGTTAAAGATAGATATTTCAGACAACATTCCATGGATCTCAAATCTTGATGACTACATTACTGATATAAACATGCATGAGTTGTATCTACAATTCCACAACCATTTAACACTACATGCATAACTAACTTAATCAGAAACACACAATCATTACATGAAAAACTCACAACCCATAACACAAATATTTTCCACGTGGAAACCCAAACAGGAAAAACCATGGTGGGGATGAATACCCACAGGCTTGTTTTGAACTCTTTTGAAGTCTGCTCTGTTAGGTGCCTAGTCCAATTAAAGACTTTACAATAAGGTTTTGTTAGGAACTGATCCTGTTAGGGATCACTCGGTTAGGGGATGGCTATATACCCTGTTAAAGTTTGAAACACTGTTAAAGGTTACCTTGCTAGAGGATTTAAATAACTCAATGAACTTGAGCCACCTGGTTAGAGGATTTACAACAAATCCTGTTAAAGCTACCTGGTCAAAGGATTTACCTTCTGTTGAAATGGTTAGAAGACAATAGGTAAAACTTTGATCTGATAACAGCACTCCTTGCTAAGGCAGATCCTTTTCAGTTCCTCTCCTCTACAATCACACTTTGTAGATTCCTCATTCTGGTTTGGCAAGTATCTAATCTCCAACACATGGACACACACACAACTTTTGCCAACACTTACAATAACAAAACTCATCGACCTTATAGACAAAATTTAGGTTGGTAGCATAAACCCTAAACCCTAAATACTTTAGGTTTACAATTACAAGCGGTCCAATCCTGACCATCCAAACACATTATGTAGAATGAAATGATCTAAGACAGATCTCAAGACATTCTTCATTGTCCAATCTTCACCGCATCTGGAAATTGGTAACTCATCATGCGCTCTTCATACACCGCTTAGAAAATCATGCATTCCTAAGATAGGCATTCAATGCATTCGATCTTCATGCAGAAGATCCCCAGGGAAATTCTTCACATGCACACAACTAACGTGGCATCTCCATCCTTATCCTTATCATTCACAAAACACCATCAGTTGCACCACACAGGCCATACCGGAAACCCTAGAGCTGAACAGAGACTACCAACCGGTAGTCACACTAAGTGAACCTCGACACCAGTCCACTCCATCCCAGTTGACCATAACCGCTTCCAATCGTCATACTGGTGCATACCGGTTCTCCTGCTTGAGCACTTATTGACATCAATGACAACATACATTGTCACTGCTTCATCATATTGCAACAAGTTGCACCCATTATATTAGAAGAACCTAGATTTATGTTTTGATGACTATATATGGAACCTATTGAGTGAGATACCGGAGGTTGTGTTTGTCATATGGGAAAAATGTGAGGCTTGTGTTTGACTTGGTGCAAAAACACTTGATATTACTGGTAAAGATTGAGGAGTTATGGTAGCCTGCGTTTGTGTGGTCATATTCATAGTCGATGATGATGCGCTTGATTGAGAACTTGTGTTTGACACCGAAGTTGTTTGAGTTGACGATGTTCATGCACTTTGGGAGGAACTTGAATTCATAGCTTGTGTTTGTGTTATATTGGGTACTTAACTGCTATTTTGACTTAAGGTGATTCTTGGTGGTAATATCATTGTGAAATCAAAATATTGAGGTAACTTGGCATCATTCTGTAAAAACAAAGAAAGATACCTATTTTTGTCATTATTTATAAGAGCATTTAGAATCATGAGGACGTCCGGATCTTGTTGAGAAACCTCAATCTCTTCACATGTCTAGTTTTGTTGTACCTCTTGTATTGTTGGCATGACATAAGGATTTAATTTTTCATAGTTTTGATTGTTTGATATATTGATGTTCCAAGTAGGGTTCATTGATGGGTCATTGTTTGGATCCATTTTACCCTTTTATTTATGTGACCTTGTGATGAGCATTTAAGACTGTTATATGAGGACACTAAGACCTAATGAAAGATGACGACATACCTAAGATATGAAGGAAAGACTCTAGACCAAAGAAAAGTGATGTATGCAAAACTAGACCTAACTCTCTATTGTGGATCAGGACGCGGAATTTGTGGAGGTGTTTGTAATGTAAGTCTCTCAAGTTCTTGTTGGAGGAGTTCTTCCGCAATTTCTCTATCAATTATGTAGTAAATCTTATATTCTCAATTTATTTCAAACTCGACTCCTTTTTATTGAGGTGCACTTGTCTCTACCTCCCAAGACAAGTTCTAGTCAGACAACTCTTCCTTGACAACTACAAACACTATGTCGTCACTCTTTTCATCCTTAGATTCTTCATCGGTAACACCTTCATCCACTGCAACAAGACAATTTCTCCTACCTCCTCCTTTATACTTTCTAAATCTTTTTGGTTTATCCTTATTGTCAATGTTAGGACAGTTAACAACTATATGTCCTATCTTATTGTAGGAAAAACACTTCAGAGGAAGCTTACCTCTGTATTTACTGGTGCCTTTTGGAAGTCTCTTGGCAAGAAGAGCTTCAAACTCCATCAGAATCTCCTCATCGTCCATATCTTTGCTTGGCTTGGATTCATAACTGGTACTGACCTCTTTTCCTTTCCTAGTCAGTATAGAGGAATTAGATGCTCTAAAGGCAGACTTGGTCTTCTGAACACTACCATCATAGCTATTCAATTCATATGTAGTCAACTTTGCAATAATAGAGTCTAAGGATACCTTGGTTTTGTCAATAGATCTTAGCTCCTGAATAGCGGCAACCCTGATTGCGTAGACTGGTATAAGTGATCTCAAAACTTTACTGACAATAGTGGCATTATCCATTTTTTCACTAGTGCTCTTGATTTCTAAAACCACTATCTTGATTCTTATGCCATACTGTTGAATGGTCTCTCCTTCAACCATCCTCATATCTTCAAACTTTCCTCTAAGGCTTTCTTCCTTAGCCTGCTTGACATGTTCATCACTGCCATAGATAGATTCCAGTTTGTCCCATACATCTTTTGGATTGTCCTTATCTTGTACATCAATGATCTCTATATCGGACAAGCTCCTAATAAGGGCTTCCATTACTTGCCTACTTTTTTGTATCTCTTTTTTCTAATCGTCGGTTAGAGTGGCAGTGGGGATTATATAGGCATTCTCAACATAGCTCAAGTGTTGTGCACCCAAACTCCTGATATATATCTTCATTTTGTCCTTCCATATTGTAAAGTTGTCCCCGTTGAACTTAGGACCTTCCCTCTTCATCAGTACAGCAGGATCTTTTTCCTCAAGCAGTTAAGCTTCTATCATCAAGGACATGGATGTGCTCTGATACTAATTGATGAATAATGATGAGCAACTAAGGTCCTAACTGGTTACTGAGAGGGGGGCTGGAATAGTAAACACAAAATCTTCTCAACCCTTTATCATATTAAAATATAGCTAACTGGTTGTCTTCACCACTAAGCTTAATCATGGCTATACCAGTCAAACACAGATATTTTAGACAACATTTCACGGATCTCAAATCTTGATGACTACATTACTGATATAAACATGCATGAGTTGTATCTACAATTCCACAACCATTTAACACTGCATGCATAACTAACTTAATCAGAAACACACAATCATTACATAAAAAACTCACAACCCATAACACAAATATTTTCCACGTGGAAACCCAAACAGGAAAAACCATGTTGGGGATGAATACCCATAGGTTTGTTTTGAACTCTTTTGAAGTCTACTATGTTAGGTGCCTAGTCCAATTAAACACTTTACAATAAGGTTTTGTTAGGGATCACTCGGTTACGGGATGGCTATATACCCTATTAAAGTTTGAAACACTGTTAAAGGTTACCTTGCTGGAGGATTTAAATAACTCAATGAACTTGAGCCACCTGGTTAGAGGATTTACAACAAATCCTGTTAAAGCTACCTGGTCCAAGGATTTACCTTCTGTTGAAATGGTTAGAAGACAATAGGTAAAATTTTGATCTGATAACAGCACTCCTTGCTAAGGCAGATCCTTTTCAGTTCCTCTCCTTTGCAATCACACTCTGTGGATTCCTCATTCCGGTTTGGCAAGTATCTAATCTCCAACACACAGACACACACACAACTTTTGCCAACACTTACAATAACAAAACTCATCGACCTTATAGACAAAATTAAGGTTGGTAGCATAAACCCTAAACCCTAAATATTTTAGGTTTACAATTACAAGCGGTCCAATCCTGACCGTCCAAACACATTACATAGAATGAAATGATCTAAGACAGATCTCAAGACATTCTGCATTGTCCAATCTTCACCGCATCTGGAAATTGGTAATTCATCACGCGCTCTTCATACACCACTTAGAAAATCATGCATTCCTGAGATAGGCATTCAATGCATTCAATCTTCACGCGGAAGATCCCCAAGGAAATTCTTCACATGCACAAAACTAATGTGGCATCTCGATCCTTATCCTTATCATTCACAAAACACCATCAGTTACACCGCACAGGCCATACCGGAAACCCTAGAGCTGAACAGAGACTACCAACCAATAGTCACACTAAGTGAACCTTGACACCAGTCCACTCCATTACAGTTGACCATAACCGCTTCCAATCTTCATACTGGTGCATACCGGTTCTCCTGCTTGAGCACTTATTGACATCAATGACAACATACATTGTCACTGCTTCATCATATGCCAACAAGTTGCACCCATTATATTAGAAGAGCCTAGATTTATGTTTTGATGACTATATATGGAACCTATTGAGTGAGATACCTGAGGTTGTGTTTGTCATATGGGAAAAATGCGAGGCTTGTGTTTGACTTGGTGCAAAAACACTTGATATTACTGGCGTAGATTGAGGAGTTATGATAGCCTGTGTTTGTGTGGTCATATTCATAGTCGATGATGATGCGCTTGCTTGAGAACTTGTGTTTGACACCGAAGTTGTTTGAGTTGACAATGTTCATGCACTTTGGGAGGAACTTGAAGTCATAGCTTGTGTTTGTGTTATATTGGGTACTTAACTGCTATTTTGACTTAAGGTGATTCTTGGTGGTAATATCGTTGTGAAATCAAAATATTGAGGTAACTTGGCATCATTCTGTAAAAACAAAGAAAGATACCTATTTTTGTCATTATTTATAAGAGCATTTAGAATCATGAGGACGTCCGGATCTTGTTGAGAAACCTCAATCTCTTCACATGTCCAGTTTTGTTGTACCTCTTGTATTGTTGGCATGACATAAGGATTTAATTTTTGATAGTTTTGATCGTTTGATATATTGATGTTCCAAGTAGGGTTCATTGATGGGTCATTGTTTGGATCCATTTTACCCTTTTCTTTATGTGACCTTGTGACGGGCATTTAAGACTGTTATATGAGGACACTAAGACCTAATGAAAGATGACGACATACCTAAGATATGAAGGCAAGACTCTAGACCAAAGAAGAGTGATGTATGCAAAACTAGACCTAACTCTCTATTGGGGATCAGGACGTGGAATTTGTGGAGGTGTTTGTAATGTAAGTCTCTCAAGTTCTTGTTGGAGGAGTTCTTCCGCAATTTCTCTATCAATTATGTGGTAAATCTTATATTCTCAATTTATTTCAAACTCGACTCCTTTTTATTGAGGTGCACTTGTCTCTAACTCCCAAGACAAGTTTTGGTCAGACAACTCTTCCTTGACAACTAAAAACACTATGTCCTCACTCTTTTCATCCTCAGATTGTTCATCAGTAACACCTTCATCCACTGCAACAAGACAATTTCTCCTACCTCCTCCTTTATACTTTCTAAATCTTTTCAGTTTATCCTTAATGTCATTGTTAGGATAGTTAACAACTATATGTCCTATCTTATTGTAGGAAAAACACTTCAGACGAAGCTTACCTCTGTATTTACTGGTGCCTTTTGGAAGTCTCTTGGCAAGAAGAGCTTCAAACTCCATCAGAATCTCCTCATCGTCCATATCTTTGCTTCACTTGGATTCATAACTGGTACTGACCTCTTTTCCTTTCCTAGTTAGTATAGAGGAATTAGATGCTCTAAAGGCAGACTTGGTCTTCTGAACACTACCATCATAGCTATTCAATTCATATGTAGTCAACTTTGCAATAATAGAGTCTAAGGATACCTTGGTTTTGTCAATAGATCTTAGCTCCTGAATAGCGGCAACCCTGATTGCGTAGACTGGTATAAGTGATCTCAAAACTTTACTGACAATAGTGGCATTATCCATTTTTTCACTAGTGCTCTTGATTTCTCCAACCACTATCTTGATTCTTATGCCATACTGTTGAATGGTCTCTCCTTCAACCATCCTCATATCTTCAAACTTTCCTCTAAGTCTTTCTTCCTTAGCCTGCTTGACATGTTCATCACTGCCATAGATAGATTCCAGTTTGTCCCATACATCTTTTGGATTGTCCTTATCTTGTACATCAATGAAATCTATATCGGACAAGTTGCTAATAAGGGCTTCCATGACTTGCCCATTTTTTTGTATCTCTTTTTTTTTATCATTGGTTAGAGTGCCAATGGGGATTGCATAGGCATTCTCAACATAGCTCAAGTGTTGTGCACCCAAACTCCTGATATATATCTTCATTTTGTCCTTCCATATTGTAAATTTGTCCCCGTTGAACTTAGGACCTTCCCTCTTCATCATTACAACGGGATCTTTTTCCTCAAGCGGTTATGCATATATCATCGAGGACCTAGATGTGCTATGATACTATTTGATGTATAATGATAAGTAGCTAAGGTCCTAACTGGTTACTGAGAGGGGGGGGTGGAATAGTAAACACAAAATCTTCTCAACCATTTATCATATTAAAATACAGCTAACTGGTTGTCTTCACCACTAAGCTTAATCATGGCTATACTGGTTAAAAATAGATATTTCAGACAACATTCCATGGATCTCAAATCTTGATGACTACATTACTGATATAAACATGCATGAGTTGTATCTACAATGCCACAACCATTTAACATTGCATGCATAACTAACTTAATCAGAAACACACATTCATTACATGAAAAACTCACAACCCATAACACAAATATTTTACACGTGGAAACCCAAATAGGAAAAACCATGGTGGGGATGAATACCCACAGGCTTGTTTTGAACTCTTTTGAAGTCTACTCTATTAGGTGCCTAGTCCGATTAAAGACTTTACAATAAGGTTTTGTTAGGAACCGATCTTGTTAGGGATCACTCAGTTAAGGGATGGCTATATACCCTGTTAAAGTTTGAAACACTGTTAAAGGTTACCTTGCTAGAGGATTTAAATAACTCAATGAACTTGAGCCACCTGGTTAGAGGATTTACAACAAATCCTGTTAAAGCTACCCGGTCCAAGGATTTACCTTCTGTTGAAATAGTTAGAAGACAATAGGTAAAACTTTGATCTGATAACAGCACTCCTTGCTAAGGCAGATCCTTTTCAGTTCCTCTCCTCTACAATCACACTCTGTAGATTCCTCAGTCTGGTTTGGCAAGTATCTAATCTCCAACACACGGACACACACGCAACTTTTGCCAACACTTACAATAACAAAACTCACCGACCTTATAGACAAAAGTTAGGTTGGTAGCATAAACCCTAAACCCTAAATTTTTTAGGTTTACAATTACAAGCGGTCCAATCCTGACCGTCCAAACACATTACGTAGAATTAAATGATCTAAGACAGATCTCAAGACATTCTACATTGTCCAATCTTCACCGCATCTAGAAATTGGTCACTCGTCACGCGCTCTTCATACACCGCTTAGAAAATCATGCATTCCTGAGATAGGCATTCAATGCATTCGATCTTCATGCGAAAGATCCCCAAGGAAATTCTTCACATGCACACAACTAATGTGGCATCTCGATCTTTATCCTTATCATTCACAAAACACCATCAGTTGCACTGCACAAGCCATACCGGAAACCCTAGAGCTGAACAGAGACTACCAACCGGTAGTCACACTAAGTGAACCTCGACACCAGTCCACTCCATCCCAGTTGACCATAACCACTTCCAATCTTCATACTGGTGCATACCAGTTCTCCTGCTTGAGCACTTATTGACATCAATGACAACATACATTGTCACCGCTTCATCATATTTTAACAAGTTGCACCCAATATATTAGAAGAACCTAGATTTATGTTTTGATGACTATATATGGAACCTATTGAGTGAGATACCGGAGGTTGTGTTTGTCATATGGGAAAAATGCGAGGCTTGTGTTTGACTTGATGCAAAAACACTTGATATTACTGGTGTAGATTGAGAAGTTATGGTAGCCTGCGTTTGTGTGGTCATATTCATAGTTGATGATGATGGGCTTGCTTGAGAACTTGTGTTTGACACTGAAGTTGTTTGAGTTGACGATGTTCATGCACTTTGGGAGGAACTTGAAGTCATAGCTTGTGTTTGTGTTATATTGGGTACTTAACTGCTATTTTGACTTAAGGTGATTCTTGGTGGTAATATTGTTGTGAAATCAAAATATTGAGGCAACTTGGCATCATTCTATAATAACAAAGAAAGATACCTATCTTTGTCATTATTTATAACAGCATTCAGAATCAAGAGGACGTCCAGATCTTGTTGAGAAACCTCAATCTCTTCACATGTCTAGTTTTGTTGTACCCCTTGTATTGTTGGCATGACATAAGGATTTAATTTTTGATAGTTTTTATTGTTTGATATATTGATTTTCCAAGTAGGGTTCATTGATGGGTCATTATTTGGATCCATTTTACCCTTTGCTTTATGTGACCTTGTGACGGGAATTTAAGACTGTTATATGAGGAAACTAAGACCTAATGAAAGATGACGACAGACCTAAGATATGAAGGCAGGACTCTAGACCAAAGAAAAGTGATGTATGCAAAACTAGACCTAACTCTCTATTGGGGATCAGGATGTGGAATTTGTTGAGGAATTTGTTGAGGTGTTTGTAATGTAAGTCTCTCAAGTTCTTGTTGGAGGAGTTCTTCTACAATTTCTCTATCAATTATGTGGTGAATCTTATATTCTCAATTTATTTCAAACTCGACTCCTTTTTATTGAGGTGCACTTGTCTTTAACTCCCAAGACAAGTTTTGGTCAGACAACTCTTCCTTGACAACTACAAACACTATGTCCTCACTCTTTTCATCCTCAGATTCCTCATCGGTAACACCTTCATCCACTGCAACAAGACAATTTCTCCTACCTCCTCCTTTATACTTTCTAAACCTTTTCGGTTTATCCTTATTATCATTGTTAGTACAGTTAACAACTATATGTCCTATCTTATTGTAGGAAAAACAATTCAAAGGAAGCTTACCTCTATATTTACTGGTGCCTTTTGGAAGTCTCTTGGCAAGAAGAGCTTCAAACTCCATCAGAATCTCCTCATCGTCCATATCTTTGCTTCGCTCGGATTCATAACTGGTACTAACCTCTTTTCCTTTCCTAGTCAGTATAGAGGAATTAGATGCTCTAAAGGTAGGCTTGGTCTTCTGAACACTACCATCATAGCTATTCAATTCAGATATAGTCAACTTTGCAATAATAGAGTCTAAGGATACCTTGGTTTTGTCAATAGATCTTAGCTCCTGAATAGCGACAACCCTGATTGCGTAGACTTGTATAAGTGATCTCAAAACTTTACTGACAATAGTGGCATTATCCATTTTTTCACTAGTGCTCTTGATTTCTCCAACCACTATCTTGATTCTTATGCCATACTATTGAATGGTCTCTCCTTCAACCATCCTCATATCTTCAAACTTTCCTCTAAGGCTTTCTTCCTTAGCCTACTTGACATGTTCATCACTGCCATAGATAGATTCCAGTTTGTCCAATACATCTTTTGGATTGTCCTTATCTTGTATATCAATGAACTCTATATCGGACAAGCTGCTAATAAGGGCTTCCATGACTTGCCCATTTTTTTGTATCTCTTTTTTCTGATTGTCGGTTAGAGTGCCAGTGGGGATTCCATAGGCATTCTCAACATAGCTCAAGTGTTTTCCACCCAAAATCCTTATATATATCTTCATTTTGTCCTTCCATATTGTAAAGTTGTCCCCGTTGAACTTAGGACCTTCCCTCTTGATCATTACAACAGGATCTTTTTCCTCAAGTGGTTAAGATTATATCATCGAGGACCTAGATGTGCTCTGATACTAATTGATGAATAATGATGAGCAACTAAGGTCCTAACTGGTTACTGAGAGGGGGGGGTGGAATAGTAAACACAAAATCTTCTCAAAACTTTATCATATTAAAATACAGCTAACTGGTTGTCTTCACCACTAAGCTTAATCATGGCTATACCGGTTAAACACAGATATTTCAGACAACATTCCACGGATCTCAAATCTTGATGACTACATTACTGATATAAACATGCATGAGTTGTATCTACAATGCCACAACCATTTAACACTGCATGCATAACTAACTTAATCAGAAACACACAATAATTACATGAAAAACTCACAACTCACAACACAAATATTTTCCACGTGGAAACCCAAATAGGAAAAACCATGGTGGGGATGAATACCCACAGGCTTGTTTTGAACTCTTTTGAAGTCTAGTCTATTAGGTGCCTAGTCTGATTAATGACTTTACAATAAGGTTTTGTTAGGAACCGATCCTGTTAGGGATCACTCGGTTAAGGGATGGCTATATACCCTGTTAAAGTTTGAAACACTATTAAAGGTTACCTTGCTAGAGGATTTAAATAACTCAATGAACTTGAGCCACCTGGTTAGAGGATTTACAACAAATCCTGTTAAAGCTACCCGGTCAAAGGATTTACCTTCTGTTGAAATGGTTAGAAGACAATAGGTAAAACTTTGATCTGATAACAGCATTCCTTGCTAAGGCAAATCCTTTTCGGTTCCTCTCCTCCATAATCACACTCTGTAGATTCCTCATTCTAGTTTTGCAAGTATCTAATCTCCAACACACAGACACACACACAACTTTTGCCAACACTTACAATAACAAAACTCATCAACCTTATAGACAAAAGTTAGGTCGGTAGCATAAACCCTAAACCCTAAATATTTTAGGTTTACAATTACAAGCGGTCCAATACTGACCATCCAAACACATTACATAGAATGAAATGATCTAAGACAGATCTCAAGACATTCTGCATTGTCCAATCTTCACCGCATCTGGAAATTGGTAACTCATCACACACTCTTCATACACCGCTTAGAAAATCATGCATTCCTGAGATAGGCATTCAATGCATTCGATCTTCATGCGGAAGATCCCTAAGGAAATTCTTCACATGCACACAACTAATGTGGCATCTGAATCCTTATCCTTATCATTCACAAAACACCATCAGTTGCACTGCACAGGCCATACCGGAAACCCTAGAGCTGAACAGAGACTACCAACCGGTAGTCACACTAAGTGAACCTTGACACCAGTCCACTCCATCCCAGTTGACCATAACCGCTTCCAATCTTCATACTGGTGCATACCAGTTCTCCTGCTTGAGCACTTATTGACATCAATGACAACATACATTGTCACCACTTCATCATATGCCAACAAGTTGCACCCATTATATTAGAAGAACCTAGATTTATGTTTTGATGACTATATATGGAACCTATTGAGTGAGATACCCGAGGTTGTGTTTGTCATATGGGAAAAATGTGAGGCTTGTGTTTGACTTGATGCAAAAACACTTGATATTACTGGTGTAGATTGAGAAGTTATGGTAGCCTATGTTTGTGTGGTCATATTCATAGTTGATGATGATGCGCTTGCTTGAGAACTTGTGTTTGACACCGAAGTTGTTTGAGTTGACGATGTTCATGCACTTTGGGAGGAACTTGAAGTCATAGCTTGTGTTTGTGTTATATTGGGTACTTAACTACTATTTTGACTTAAGGTGATTCTTGGTGGTAATATCATTGTGAAATCAAAATATTGAGGCAACTTGGCATCATTCTATAATAACAAAGAAAGATACCTATCTTTGTCATTATTTATAACAGCATTTAGAATCAAGAGGATGTCCAGATCTTGTTGAGAAACCTGAATCTCTTCACATGTCCAGTTTTGTTGTACCTCTTGTATTGTTGGCATGACATAAGGATTTAATTTTTGATAGTTTTGATTGTTTGATATATTGATTTTCCAAGTAGGGTTCATTGATGGGTCATTGTTTGGATCCATTTTACCCTTTGCTTTATGTGACCTTGTGACGGGCATTTAAGACTGTTATATGAGGACACTAAGACCTAATGAAAGATGACAACAGACCTAAGATATGAAGGCAAGACTCTAGACCAAAGAAAAGTGATGTATGCAAAACTAGACCTAACTCTCTATTGGGGATCAGGATGTGGAATTTGTTGAGGAATTTGTTGAGGAATTTGTTGAGGTGTTTGTAATGTAAGTCTCTCAAGTTCTTGTTGGAGGAGTTCTTCCGCAATTTCTCTATCAATTATGTGGTAAATCTTATATTCTCAATTTATTTCAAACTCGACTCCTTTTTATTGAGGTGCACTTGTCTTTAACTCCCAAGACAAGTTTTGGTCAGACAACTCTTCCTTGACAACTACAAACACTATGTACTCACTCTTTTCATCCTCAGATTCTTCATTGGTAACACCTTCATCCACTGCAACAAGACAATTTCTCCTACCTACTCCTTTATACTTTCTAAACCTTTTTGGTTTATCCTTATTGTCATTTTTAGGACAGTTAACAACTATATGTCCTATCTTATTGTAGGAAAAACACTTCAAAGGAAGCTTACCTCTATATTTACTGGTGCCTTTTGGAAGTCTCTTGGCAAGAAGAGCTTCAAACTCCATCAGAATCTCCTCATCGTCCATATCTTTGCTTGGCTTGGATTCATAACTGGTACTGACCTCTTTTCCTTTCCTAGTCAGTATAGAGGAATTAGATGCTTTAAAGGCAGACTTGGTCTTCTGAACACTACCATCATAGCTATTCAATTCATATGTAGTCAACTTTGCAATAATACAGTCTAAGGATACCTTGGTTTTGTTAATAGATCTTAGCTCCTAAATAGCGGCAACCCTGATTGCGTAGACTGGTATAAGTGATCTCAAAACTTTACTGACAATAGTGGCATTATCCATTTTTTCACTAGTGCTCTTGATTTCTCCAACCACTATCTTGATTCTTATGCCATACTGTTGAATGGTCTCTCCTTCAACCATCCTCATATCTTCAAACTTTCCTCTAAGGCTTTCTTCCTTAGCCTACTTGACACGTTCATCACTGCCATAGATAGATTCCAGTTTGTCCCATACATCTTTTGGATTGTCCTTATCTTGTACATCAATGAACTGTATATCGGACAAGCTGCTAATAAGGGCTTCCATGACTTGCCCCTTTTTTTGTATCTCTTTTTTCTGGTCGTCGGTTAGAGTGTCAGTGGGGATTACATAGGCATTCTCAACATAGCTCAAGTGTTGTGCACCCAAACTCCTAATATATATCTTCATTTTGTCCTTCCATATTGTAAAGTTGTCCCTGTTGAACTTTTTTTTATAGACCTTCCCCCTTCGTCATTACAACAGGATCTTTTTCTTCAAGCGGTTAAGCTCATATCATCGAGAACCTAGATGTGCTCTGATACTAATTGATGAATAATGATGAGCAACTAAGGTCCTAACTGGTTACTAAGAGGAGGGGTGGAATAGTAAACACAAAATCTTCTCAACCCTTTATCATATTAAAATACAGCTAACTGGTTGTCTTCATCACTAAGCTTAATCATGGCTATGCCGGTTAAACACAAATATTTCAGACAACATTCCACGGATCTCAAATCTTGATGACTACATTACTGATATAAACATGCATGAGTTGTATCTACAATGCCACAACCATTTAACACTGCATGCATAACTAACTTAATCAGAAACACACAATCATTACATGAAAAACTCACAACCCATAACACAAATATTTTCCACGTGGAAACCCAAATAGGAAAAACCATGGTGGGGATGAATACCCACAGGCTTGTTTTGAACTCTTGTTAAGTCTACTCTGTTAGGTGCCTAGTCCGATTAAAGACTTTACAATAAGGTTTTTTTAGGAACCGATCCTGTTAGGGATCACTCGGTTAAGGGATGGCTATATACCCTATTAAAGTTTGAAACACTGTTAAAGATTACCTTGCTAGAGGATTTAAATAACTCAATGAACTTAAGCCACCTGGTTAGAGGATTTACAACAAATCCTGTTAAAGCTACCCGGTCAAAGGATTTACCTTCTATTGAAATGGTTAGAAGACAATAGGTAAAACTTTGATCTGATAACAGCACTCCTTGCTAAGGCAGATCCTTTTCAGTTCCTCTCCTCTGTAATCACACTCTGTAGATTTCTCATTCTGGTTTGGGAAGTATCTAATCTCCAACACACAGACACACACACAACTTTTGTCAACACTTACAATAACAAAACTCATCGACCTTATAGACAAAAGTTAGGTCGGTAGCATAAACCCTAAACCCTAAATATTTTAGGTTTACAATTACAAGTTGTCTAATCCTTACCATCCAAACACATTACATAGAATGAAATGATCTAAGACAGATCTCAAGACATTCTGCATTTTTCAATCTTCACCACATCTGGAAATTGGTAACTCATCACGCGCTCTTCATACATCGCTTAGAAAATCGTGCATTCCTGAGATAGGCATTCAATGCATTGGATCTTCACGCGGAAGATCCCCAAGGAAATTCTTCACATGCACACAACTAACGTGGCATCTCGATCCTTATCCTTATCATTCACAAAACACCATCAGTTGCACCACACAGGCCATACCGGAAACCCTAGAGCTGAACAGAGACTACCAACCGGTATTCACACTAAGTGAACCTCGACACCAATCCACTCCATCCCAGTTGACCATAACCGCTTCCAATCTCCATACTAGTGCATACCAGTTCTCCTACTTGAGCACTTATTGACATCAATGACAACATACATTGTCACCGCTTCATCATATGCCAACAAGTTGCACCCATTATATTAGAAGAACCTAGATTTATGTTTTGATGACTATATATGGAACCTATTGAGTGAGATACCGGAGGTTGTGTTTGTCATATTGGAAAAATGTGAGGCTTGTGTTTGACTTGGTGCAAAAACACTTGATATTACTGGTGTAGATTGAGAAGTTATGGTAGCCTGCGTTTGTGTGGTCATATTCATAGTTGATGATGATGCGCTTGCTTGAGAACTTGTGTTTGACACCAAAGTTGTTTGAGTTGACGATGTTCATGCTTTTTTGGAGGAACTTGAAGTCATAGCTTTTGTTTGTGTTATATTGGGTACTTAACTGCTATTTTGACTTAAGGTGATTCTTGGTGGTAATATTGTTGTGAAATCAAAATATTGAGGCAACTTGGCATCATTCTATAATAACAAAGAAAGATACCTATCTTTGTCATTATTTATAACAGCATTCAGAATCAAGAGGACGTCCAGATCTTGTTGAGAAACCTCAATCTCTTCACATGTCTAGTTTTGTTGTACCCCTTGTATTGTTGGCATGACATAAGGATTTAATTTTTGATAGTTTTTATTGTTTGATATATTGATTTTCCAAGTAGGGTTCATTGATGGGTCATTGTTTGGATCCATTTTACCCTTTTCTTTATGTGCCCTTGTGACGGGCATTTAAGACTGTTATATGAGGACACTAAGACCTAATGAAAGATGACGACAGACCTAAGATATGAAGGCAAGACTCTAGACCAAAGAAAAGTGATGTATGCAAAACTAGACCTAACTCTCTATTGGGGATCAAGACGTGGAATTTGTTGAGGAATTTGTTGAGGTGTTTGTAATGTAAGTCTCTCAAGTTCTTGTTGGAGGAGTTCTTCTGCAATTTCTCTATCAATTATGTGGTAAATCTTATATTCTCAATTTATTTCAAACTCGACTCCTTTTTATTGAGTGCACTTGTCTTTAACTCCCAAGACAAGTTATCTAAGTCATCAAGGATTTCTCATTGACTTTCATTCGACACTAGATTAGGTTTCTCAAAGGGGAGAAAACCATCACCTGGTAGACCGATTATGACTCATGCTATGACCTTCTAAGACAATGATGATGGATTGTGATAAATGTATATGTAGTCTAAACAAGGACTAAAATGAATATTATGATGCCACTAGAATGAATATCTATGTAAAGATTTATGAGGATGCTAATGGGACACAAAATGAGGATTTTTTAAGAACTATGTAAAAACTATGCAAGGACTTGTGCGAAGATTACAACAACATATATAGGAACTCTATGAGGACATAGATTTGTGCAAGGAATTATGCAACGTAAGGGTGTAAATGAGGACTATAATGAGGATGATAATGGGGATGATAATGAGGACTATGCAAGGGCTTATGAAAAGTAAGGACGTAAATGAGAACTATGCAAGCACTTATGAAAAGTAAGGACATAAATGAGGGCTATAATGAGGATGATAATGAGGACTATGCAAAACCTATGGACTCTTGGAAAACCTATGGTCACAAGTGTGTAATATGTCTTTGTTGTGAAAGTTTTGGACTTTGTTGAATTGTTTGATGTTTGAAGATAGACTTTGTTTTAAGTAAATATGTTTGTGGGATAAGTTTTTTTCCAATTCTGAGAAAATTGTCTGAAGATAATTATAGCTAGATGAATTGTGTTTAGACAAACTCTGAGAATTAAGAGAATTTAGAGCCACGCAAGGTAGGGAATTTAATAGCCTAAGATCAATACTAACTCAATAATGGGTCAACACAAGGATAAATGTAAAAACATAGCAAACAATTCTTAGGCTCAATATTGGAAACCATTTGATGAGGCCCTTACAATAAAATACCAAAATATGGTGAATAGCTAGAGTCTAGCAACACTAGCTCCACTCCACGACAGACACTTCTCGGGCATGCTAGTCTCTCTTACCCCAAAGATCCCAAGATCTTATCACTGTGGGATTTGTATCTCATCATGCAAGGTACATGAAGGGTGTCTATGGGGTACGATCCACACTCTCAGAATCATGAATGAAGGATTTTTGGCTATTAAATTTTGGGGTAAATCAGGTGGATATACATGTGGTGGCTAGCTCATTTAAGAGATATCTCAGCTTGTAGAACATAAGTTTTTACGCATCTGGAAAACAAGCACCAAGGGATTTTGACTTTCATAAAGACCATAGAGGTATTTTCATGTCAATACTTGAGGGAAACCATCGGTATACCACAACGACACCAGTTGATTTATGGTTTTCACCAAAATCACAAATATTTATATAGTGGATAGAAAGCAAGTACCGCTTGGGTTGTTATCTTCTAGAACCAACGAGGTTCCATAACGTAAGCCCTAATTTTTAAAAATAAAAAAATTGAGTTTCGTTAACACTTTTCTCTTGCAACCAGGTCCATAGAAGCCATGGGAGAGGATAGTGTGTGTTAAGAATAGGACCACTCCAGATGAAGAGAAAGTGCTCAAGATTTTTTTTATGATATGGCAATGTGTGATTTAATCTATTGATAAGCCATATTCATGTCAATTTTAAAGCCCGAGATGAGGTGTGAGATATGCATGTACATGTCTATTTTAAACACCAAAATGAAGTGTGAGATCATGCATGTCAATTTTAATCCCAAGATTTATTTTAAGCACCAAGATGAAGTGTGAGATCATCTATGCTAATTCTAAATCCCTTATCCACCAACTGTCCTACACTCAAAAGACTTTGCCTCAAACCTTCAACATAATAGACATTATCAGTGTTATGCTTACCATCCAATGATATAGTTCATCTTCCCTTGATCATGCATGCTTTGTCATCTCCAAATCTAACCAGACCACCATCAAATTCTTGCAAATATAGAAACTTCATTTTATCTCTAGTCATATGATGTGAACATCCACTATCTATCACCCTTTCATCCATGTCTTCAACTTTAGCAGCAAGGGCCTTTTCTTTAGGTACCAGATCATCTTCCTTGATAGCCAAGAATACCCATTCCTTTCCATTGTCGGATCCACTAGCTAAGTCTTGTGTCGGTTCATCATCAAAATTAGTCACACCTTCCTCATCTATATAGTAGCATGATTTTTCTTTGTTTCTCTTGTTCTGATATTCATGGTTAGGCCTAAGAGATCTTCTAGCTCTTTCTTCAAATCTTGAATTCCTTTAAGGACATCTAGATGCAAAATGGCCTATCTTATTACATGCAAAACATTTAAAAGTTGATTTTCCTTCATACTTACTTCCTGTCGAACCTTTAGGTACTCTTCTAGAAAATAAGGCTTCAAGTTGCTCAAACTCTTCATCTTCTCTCTTTATTTCCTCCAGTTCCTTCGCATATAAATATTTCCAATCACTCTTTCCAGTAGATGATGTAGATGTATGAAAAGAAGGTTCAGATTTTGCAGTTCCAAAAGGTCCAAATTCCTCAAGCTCAAAAGAAGATAACTTTCCAACCAAGGTATCTCTATTAACATGGGTGTTTACCATTGTTCTTATCTTGTTAATTGTAGTAGCCTTCATCTTATAAGTCAGTGGAAAAGCTATCAATACTTTAGAAAGTATTTCATCTTCGCTCAGAGATCCACCACATCACTGAATTCCCATGATAATTTCATTGAATCTCTCTATAAAAGAAGTAATCCTTTCATCTCATACCTCACCTGGTAACCATCAATTTTAACAATTTTGACAATAGGGTCACCCTCATTCAGAGTCTCCAAATTATCCCATATAGCCTTTGTATTGATTTTTCAGTTAGTCCCATTATTTGCTTATTAGAAAGTGCACACAAAAGGGCTTCTCTAACTCTACAATCATTCTCAATGTCATTATCCAACTGTGTTGGAGGAGGATTGCCAGATGCCAAATTATGAGGTGTATCCTTTCTCAGTGATTTCCCAAATCTTTGACAAGACATCTCAGATGAGTCTCCATCTAAATCTTCCATACCCTGTAATTTGTTCCATCAAGCCTAGGAATTTCTCTCTGAAAAATAGCTGCAGATGAACTTGATGAACTTGAACTATTAGATGCCATAGGATCTTCCTCAAGTGGTTAAGATTTTGTAGAGAGAACCAAGCTCTGATACCAATTGTTAGACAACTCAGATAACCAGTGGACAACTGAGAGGGGGGTGTTGAATCAGTTGTCAACAGATTAGAGAACTTTAAGCATTAAAACCTTATTACCGGAATACACAAACCAAATGCCAAAATAGAAGATATAGAAGTTAAGCACAAATATAAGCCACAAAAGATAACACCAAGATTTGTACATGGAAAGCTCGGTAAAGGGAAACCCTATGGTGGGAAGCCTACCCATAGTTTGATAATACTTTTGCAATAAGTATGTGATTGCAAAAGAGGGACCTACACATACAGGAAGGTCAACAGCCTAGAGCACACTACTCATCACAAAATGAGCCTCACTGACTACAAAATAATTCAAGACTACAATCCAGAAAGAAGAGTGAACTGCAAAAATAGCATCTCCTATGCCTGAGTACAACTCTGATTAAGCTTAGTACCGAAGTTCTTAAACCTCTCTTACAAACCCAATTCGGTCACCTATGATCAACCAAAACCTCTGCATATGATTACAACATTATTCGCACATAGATAATCGCATAATTCATGACCCATGATCTACAAATAGATCTTACATCATATATATACCAACCCGGGACCTAAACAATTAGGTCGGCCACCAAAAAGATAATACAATGAATTTATCACATAAACCCACAAACAAATGATCATCCAAGTCAGCCTAGGACCAAAATAATATGAACCAATCAATAAATCCAACCAGTAACGCATTGGGAGCATCATCCAATACGTTACATAAACTCGTCCATAACCTAGCAGAATAAGACTGGACCCAAATAGGTCGCCATAAACCAAATCCAACACCACCGATCATCAGGAACACAAACAAGATAACCAACAACAGCCCGCGAGCCATCTAGAAGTCATGCCAACCCCACTTATCAAGTGCATCAAAATATCTTCAATAGAGCTTTGCCGATAAAACCCTTACTGATGACCAAAAGGCTTACTAGAACAAATGCTAGCTTATGAGTCATCAAATCCCAAACCAATTGATCGTGATACACATCTAAATAGCATGAATGACAGATCCAAACCAATTCCACAAACCAAAGCATACCAAATCAACATCATAATCCAATCACTCTACCAGAACCTACCGGAAGCCGGTAAACAACCAAAATAGCTATTGTTGACATCAATGACAAAACATCAATGCAACACATAATTCCTCCAAGTTGCCAACATAATTAAAGGGAAATCATGAATCCCTTTCTAATTAAATAATTCTAAACAAACCAATGAAATATTGCATGTATGACAATAAGGATGTAAAATATCTAATTAAAACTCCCTATTCCATAAACATAAATGGCTTTCATTGTTCTTCTTCTTCTTGTGGTATGGTGGCTCTTAGATTGTGTTGTTAACCTGTAAGTGACACAAGATTTCAAAGTTCGTGATTCTTCATGATTGTTTGTGATTGTTGAAAATGGAGAATTGATCTTGAATTTATAGATTTTTGGGTGAGATTAAATGAGAGGTGGAACTCAAGTGAGCTCAAAGGCTGATTGACAGTTAAACTGTTGATTTGAAGGTGGAATAGAATAGATTGAATAGATAAATGAGTTAACTAATTTAGAAAAAAGCTTTGTTTAGAAAAAGCTAATTGGATGATAAGAAAAGAATGATTGGAGGAGAATTAAAGGATGATGCAACTAATCAATTAATTGAATTGAAGATTGAAATAGATTGAATAGTTAACTGGAGATGATGATTGAAAGCTTTTTGGGAATAAAGCAAAGTGGAAGATAGAAATAGAGATTGGAAAGATAATTGATTTAATTAATCAATTAATTGAATTGATTAATTTAGCATGTGCTTGAACTTGATTTAGATTTTTAATTTAATCTTTGCATGAGAATTGATTTAAAAAATTCAATTTGATCTTTGAATATATTTAGAACTTCACTTTGGAATTCAATTTGATTTTTGAATGTTAACTGAATTTGATTTTATTTAAATTCAACTTGATATTTGAATTCATGCAAACTTGATTTAGGAATTCAATTTAATTTTTGAAATCATGAAATTGAAATGTACATGTATTTGAAATTAGACGAAATTGGAAGAATATGAATTTGAATTAGAAGAATTAGTGAAATTAGATGGAATTAGAATTTGGGGATTTGGATTTTGAATTAGATAAATGAATTATCTAATTAAATATTTTAAAGAAGTTATTTAATTATTTAGAAATTGAATTTAATTAAATAATAAAGATTATTCAATTAAAGGAATCAAATCACAATTAATTAAATTATAAATATTTAATTAATATTAGAAAAGGGTTTAAATGATTAATTGATTAGGATATAAATTAAAATAGAATAATTAGTAATATGGTGATGAAATGTGATTTTAGAAGAATAAGATTAATTAAATTAATCAAATAATTATGTAATCAATTAGAGGAATAATTAGTATGCGATTAATGAGATATTTGTAGGTGTCTACACCTATCATTTGGAAAACATTGATATTGTAAATGAGTTCTTTGATTATGTGAGGGTTGTATGATCTTTAGCTAGGATATGTTTATCACGATGCCATCATGGATAGCTCTAGATCACTTGCAATGTGAGTTTTAGTAGTGATGTAATATTGTGCCATGGAACACTCTTGATCATTGGTTGAAGTTTTGGGCATGATGAAAAGATCTATCTATTGGAGATAGATTTTCTTTGAGAGAAAACCAAAATGCCATGGTGATTTCATAGATTTTGTATCAACCATGTAAAGGGATAATTGGTGATTATTTAAGGTATAGTCTTATTATAATTAACACAATGATCAGTATTTCATGGGGAGCTTTTAGAGACTATAGTGATGTAGTTAGAGTTTAATTGGAATAAGTTGGTATATTGGGTGCTCATGGATACTAGATATACTTGGGTGAGGTTGGAGAACTATAGGTTTTAGATATTGAGTGTTGAAACAACTCTTTGATGTGATTTAACAAAAAGATTAATGGGCCTTTACCTAGATCTAGGTGTGAGTTCAACATGGACCTCTTGAAGAGATTGTTTATGGATAGAGAAATTTTATTCCCCACTTTTGATCACTCAATAGAGAATCATTTGATAGGTATCACCTAGTTTCTTAGATATATTTTGTTCCTTACTTTTTGTCTCCATGAGAATGAGTGTAAAGCTATTAAAATTAATCTTAGAGGCCTTATTTGAGGAGTACATGACCTAATATCTTTCTCCTTTGTCTTCACACGTGCATGAGTTTGTTTTGAGAATAGTTTGGTTTACAAATTTTCTTTCTAGATGGTTGGTTATTCCTCATGGACGTTGGATTCATATAAGAAATTCAAAAAGATAAGGAGATATGTTAGTGTGAATGAGGTTATTTCCTATCTTGTTATCAGTGGCAGTTCATTCACATGTTAAGTTTACTTAGGGCTTATGTTGCATTTTATGTTAGTTGTCCTTATATCCTAAGTGTCATTTCTAGAAGTTAGTTTTAATAGATCCATGTTCCATTATTTTCTTTTAGCCATTTAGGTGTTTAATATTTTTCATTAAGAATTTTAATATTTCTATCAAGTGTAGTTGGCATACCTCATTACACCTTTCCTATATATTCAAGGTATTTGTACATTGTAGTATATCTCAAGTTCTTATCTCATTTTTTCATTTTCCTCTCTTAGTATTCAAGCAAGATCTTTGTTGCAAAACTCTCTTGTGGAAGGTTTACTTTTTTATCAATCCCAAAGTCTATAGCTTCAACATGGTATCAGAGTCATGGTCATGCAAAACCCTTCTAAAATTTGAGAGTTGAGCTATTTCTAGATGAGATATTTTTCATTGTAGGTTATCTTTGCCACATGTTGGAGGAGATCTAAGACCATTTATTCCAAGTTGAATGAGAAAGTTAGGATTGGATTTTGCTTCATCTAAATCCAATCACTTTTGGCAAAATTATGATGGTTTGAAGTTTGGGCTAGTTGCCATTTTTGAGAGGTAGTTGATATTTTGGAGTAGATTGGGTCAAATATGACCTTACCATTGCATCTAGAATGCCCCAAAACCCTTACAACACTTGCCAAACCATTGAAATATGACACTTTTTGAGAGGGAATTAGAGGTTTTTTTGTAGGTCAGAGATTTCCTATGACTATACAAATTTTTATGAATTTGTACATGATTGTATTATATGGATCCATATAGTTGGTAGAAAAAAATCCCCCCAACTAGGACATCTAGGGAGAATATTCTTGGTACTATTCAAGATTTATTGAATGATATTCAACAATTTTTTACATAATTTTGGTTTTATTTCCTTTGCCACATCCTTATTGCATACTTGGTTAGGTTGTTAGTACAAATTTGTAGTTTTATCAAAAATTCAAATTATCTTTTT
This sequence comes from Cryptomeria japonica, assembly GCF_030272615.1. Taxonomy (NCBI): domain Eukaryota; kingdom Viridiplantae; phylum Streptophyta; class Pinopsida; order Cupressales; family Cupressaceae; genus Cryptomeria; species Cryptomeria japonica. Next base: position 319,788,426 of record NC_081405.1, on the reverse strand, counting down.
TGGAGGTGTTGAACAGACCAAAATACTGAGAGGGGGGGTGAATCATTATTATATTCAAATTCTAAAACAAAAATAGATAATATGTTGATCTTAACTTAATCTTAATTATCCTTGATATAAAATGAAAGATAGAAATGAATTCCACAACATAGCCACAAAAGAGACACCAAAGATTTTTATACATGGAAAACCCAATAAGGGAAAAACTATAGAGAGGGTTAACTCTCAAGATAATATAACTAATTATATGAGGTTACAAAATAGGCTCACTGCCAGAAAGGCTTACTACCAAAAGGAGTGAACTGGGAAGATTGCATCTACTCATGCATGAAATTAGTTCCAGTTAAATCTCTAACAATATACTAAATATTTGTAGCAGATCTGGTTAAGAACCTCTACAAAACACTTCACCCACTCACTGCACCAATCTGCTCATACTAAACCAATTCTCTGATTTTTTCGCTCACCACTTTTATTCTTTGCTCATGCAACATACACTTCCACACACTCACTCACTCTTTCAATCTAAAGAGATCATATATATATATATATCAATTTGGAATTATACATCAAGTCGGCCTCTAAGATATTTTAAATATTAGGATAGACACTACATTCACCAAAGTAGAATACCAATGTAAGTCTTCAAAGTTGTTCAATAACATATCCTCGAAGTACCAAAACCACACGCTACAAAAATGACACAATAACGGGAGCACAAAATGGAACAGCCGGATCATAGCTAAGTCCAAAAATTTTGGGGTGCAATAATCATGATCCAAATCAAATCACCAAATGAATGTTACCAAAAATCATAGAAACTAGAGAATAACTAAAGCATAAGAATCCAATCATCACAACATATCTGGACATACAACTGAAGCATGGCATCTAGAGACTAGCTTCCAGAGCACAAGAACAAATGTCACAACCAATGCCAAAAACTCACACATCCATATACTCACATCCTCATTATTCTAGAGCAATAATCATATCAAAAAATATGACAACAACAACAACAAAAACAACAAAAATTATTGCAATTTGTAACATACATACCTATCCTCCACTCTGCTACAACTCAACATATATAAAATCTCACATATCAATCTAGACCAATCCAAATCACCATATTTGACATCAATGACAACATAGCTAAGTAATTCCAACAATCTGCCCCTTTGTCATTGATGATATAACACTTATATCAAAACTTTCCACAAATCCCCCTTAGATAATGCTTCCAATCATCTCCAAGACTCCCAAAAATTCTCCCCCTTTGACATTGAGGAGAAAGCTAGACAAAAAAATATCTACATTACAATACCTCATCTCCTCTTATATTTTTGTTTCAACTTAGGGAGAAAATTCGTCCATGAGTTCATTGCCAAATGGATACTCAAGAAAAAACTATCATTGTGCATAATTACATCAACTGCATATGATAACAAACCAGGAACAGAGATGTTTCACTCACACTTCTCAGCTTCAAAGAGAATACTAGAAAGAGGCTCTAACCAAGGTTCAATGATCTCTTTAAATTTCAAGAATATACTAGTTGAATCTTCTTTATGTTTCTGATAAAATATGAGATATGATTGCAAGGAGTTTATATTTCTTCTCTGTGGACCATCAAAATCACTAAAACTATCAAATGCCTTACCCAAGGAACACAACTCATATTCAATAGAGTCATTTTTTTCTTTGAATTGTTCCACAGCTGCAGGCCACTAAAAATAGTATTTGTAAACTTTTCTTGCTTCTGCCACACAGACTCTCATATTCTTTATATTTCCAAATAATTTATTTTGAGCATATACATATTTTTTATCCATGTCATCTTGAATATCTTCTTTAGCAATTGGTGCCTTAATAGACTACTTCATTCAATCTTTAAGAACTTCATAGAGGACATCCAACAAGATATATGCAAAACTATCTAGAGAAATACAATTTCAAACCAAATAATTAGCTAAAATTTCCTCAATTTGATCTTGGTCATACAAGGGATGCTCAATCCACAATTCACCAACCTTTTTCAATCCAACTTCTTCCATTAGAAAACTTTAAATATTATCAACATTGGACCGATCATCTTCCTCATCTTTTCTTTCTTCAGCAACATGCATATCCTTAATCACAACCAATGATTTTGGATCATCCAAAGAAATAACCTCATGTGCAACTTCACTTTTTGTCTTCTTCACTGATCCTGGAGGAGACATCAAGCATTTCCTCTTTAAAATTTTACTACTAGAGGCACTTCCTTCAAGAATACTGATAAAATTGGGAACCGGACCAGAGAACAACTTCTTCTTCTGAAACTCTAAGAAATATTCTTTCATTGCGAGATCTTTTTTTTCCAAACAAGATAAATATATGAAAAAAAAATTTCCAACACAAATATTTTATTTTCATGTAACATTTTCTTTCAAGGGTAATGACTTTGTGAAGTAAAGCATCAAACATACAATCAAGGAGCCAAATCTAAAAGAATAACCCTACTTCATAGTCATCTTGATGTTTTCTACCAATTGTGCTCTCAACAATTCACATAAATCAAAGTTCTTGTCTTCTCTCACCATCTGATGTGCAATGTATACAACAATAGCCAAAGTAAAACCTTCTCTATTTATGAAGTAGATTTTATAAGAAACTCCATAAGCAACATACCTCATTGTAGGGTAAAAAATAGTGTCAATTATGAGTGCCCATTGATCACCTGAGACACTCGCTAGGGTTTCAACTTCTTTGTTCTTGATTGATTTCTTTACCGTAAGGAGTCCATTATTACATAAATCTAACACAACAAAAATAGCTTTTCAAATCGGATATGGTTTATCCAAAATGATTTGATCATTCCCAATGCAATTCAAGAGAAATTTTATCATGTCTTCATTTTCAAACCGAGGAAATTCATTCCACAGATCTAAACCTTTATGCCCTAAATTTTTTATTTCCTGCATACCTTCATTTGATAAAGAATTTACCAATTTCTTAAGTTTCTCATGATTATACTTATCCAGATGCACATTCTCATTTATCTGAACAACTACTATCTTCCATAGGAAGAGATGTGAAAAAATACCTTTTGCGCGAACTAAGATTTGAATCTTCTTCTTTTCTTTTCTTGCTTTGCTCTTCAATTTTTCTTCAATGCAAGATGCAAAACTGATTAAAATATTGAATACTTATCTTACTTGGAATGCCTATGGTTTCACCACCAAAAATGTCTTATCAAAATGATGTCAGCCAAAACTTTACTCTTCTGCATATGCAATCTACCGAAACATACATCAACAACAATAACAACAATATCTTGTGATGCCACAAGCATTCCCTTCTCATGGGGAGGAAAAATAGATTTTTTATTGTATCTCCCCCTAAGAGCTAACTACCAAATCAGTTTCCAGAGGAAGAAGCACCCACACCAAACACAGGTGTAGAGGGCTCATTAGATTCCTTTCTTTTCTATACCATAACATTATTTTCAGGTTTGTTTACTGGAGCCTTCTCATTACTGCAATTGTTAGAAAAATTTCCATATGTGTTGCAATTATAGAACTTTACCTTCTTCTATCCCAAATTCAGTGATTTTCCTTTGAAGCTACATTGATTATCTTTATGACCAAATTTATGACATGTGTGACAATAACCTTGAAAAAACGTATTCACTTGTGATACATTCATTTCATTCACAAACAATCTATAGCTTTTGTTATTAACTTGACTACTCCAATTGTTAGCCTTATGTCCAAAATTTCCACATCTAAAGGATTAAATATTTTGATTAACATTTCTTCTGCAATCTATAGCTCTGTGTCCAAAATAGTTGCATTGAAAACAATAGCCATTAAATGATGAGTACCTTTGAGCATTAGGTTGCCGAACTGGAGGTTTGTATGTAGTAGGTCTAAGAGTCTGGACTTTGTTTGTATCCTTGTCTTATTTTCAATCTCCACCTTTTCTTTCCCTTTACCTTTGTCTTTTGAACAATCACCGGTGAATCCTAATCCTTCCTTATCCTTGTTTTCTTACTGCATTTACAATATTTGATCCAATAATGCACTGCTTTCACTAACTTTAACTTCCAATTTTAGCTTCAACAATTCTTGTTCTAACTTCCCATTTTCTCTAGTCTTCAGATTAACTGTGTTCTTTAGGCTTTCTTCCACTTTTCTATTTTCTTCTAATTGAAATTTTAGATTCTCAATAGGCTCATTTTCTTGCTTCAATTCCTTGCTAACTTCCCTATGCCTTGCTTTGAACTTCCAGATTTGATCTCTCGGCTTCTACACACATTCAATCACTACCTTCACATTATATTTCAATTCTTCATTCTCATATTCCAAGCTTTCAAGATCTTCAAGGGTTGTCTTTAGTTCTTCATCCAATAGATATTCTCCATCCATTTCCATAGGATCCATCTATTCAAATCAAGATCTACCTCAAGCGATTAAGTTAGCAACAAGGGACCACTTGCTTTGATACCAATTGTTGAACAAACCAAAATCTTGAGAGGTGGAGGTGAATCAGTATTACATTCAAATTCTAAAACTGAAACAAATAATATGTTGATCTTAACTTAATCTTAATTATCCTTGATATGAAACAAAAGATAAAAATTAATTCCACAATATAGCCACAAAAGAGACACCAAAGATTTTTATACGTGGAAAACCCAATAAGGGAAAAACCAAGGAAAAATTATTTGATTTCTATTATCCCAATGAAATAAGAACTAAAACATCCAAAAATTACATGCTATAGTCACATGGGTCCAAATAATTATAAAGAAAATCAACTCTCTAAGAAATACTTACAATCTAGAGCCACAATTTGTACTAATGGATCTTTAACCTTGTAAACCTTGATTCACCTCTTTATTTAGCACATATAACCACCTTAGAATGTTCTTAAAAGTGCAAATTTTCTTCTTTTTGGCACCCAATAGTCCAACAATTCATTTTCTTTCCCAAGTGGATTATTCATTGAAATTTGAGTTTGGGTGGCATAAATTTTGGGAGCCATAACTTTTGACTTGGGCATCTAATTTGTTATTATAATATATCACTGGAAAGCTTGAAAATAGATCCAAAACACCAAATGTTGAAAATGTGAAGATGTTTTATGTGTCAATATGGTTGTCATTGATGTCAATGTACTGATTTTGTGTTTTAGTGTTTGGTTTTGCTTCACATTGTTGATATATTGTAGATGTGTTCATGTTGTGTTGATATGTTGTTGGATATTACCTTGAGATATTACTCTCATGTTTTGGAGGTTCAAAATTTGTGCTCCAGAATTCTATGCAGTTGATATGTTGCCCCTCGGATGGACACCATGTTGAGTAATAAGGTTGATTGTATGAAGGCTATGGCACAACCTATTCCAACTAAATTGAAGGATGTGGAGATTCATGCATAGGTTTTCATTGCATTCATTATAGTTTTGGACAACTTGAAGACAGGGTGGGATAACCACTTGGGATTTTTGAAAACCATTTTTGTTGTATATGTAAAGTCTATGGTAGATATCCTTGTATATAATTTTTGCACAACACCCCATCTTTGGCATTCCTATCAAAGGGAGAGAGTAAAGGTAAAAAAATGTACAGTGCATGTTACAGGTTCTTGATCTAAGGGGGAGCCTTAGAAATTTTGATTTGGTGTACAGGTTTCAACACTTAGTCATTTTTCATGAGTGTTGCCATCAATGCCAAAGGGGGAGATTGTTGGCAATTGACATTGGTGCTTGATTATTGGTTTAAGTGTTGTCATTGATGGCAACTCTTCATGGAATTCTATTAGGTATCTATAGATCTTGATAACCGGAAACAGATGTGAACTGGTAATTCAGTTTTAGCAGAGCAGTTTTTGGTCCAGAAGCTTTCTGGTGATTGTGGTGTTATGAATTGTGCATGGGATGATAGGGCCTGTAGACACCTAAAAGTTGCCCAATGAATTAAGTGAATTTTATTCATTTAATTATCCCTAATTCTTCCAATTAATTAAATTAAGATTTAATTAATATCCCTATTCTTCTAATTGACCTTTTAATCAAATTAAAAATTTGATTAAATCTCCTTATTCTAGCCTAACCTATTAATTAAACTAAGGTTTGATTAAGTACCCTTAGCCATTTGATTAAATAAATCTTATTTATTTGATTAAAATCCCTTTTTCCCCTTTTGATTAAATTCACATTTAATTAAAAATCCCCTTTGCAAATAAATAAATCATTATTTATTTGTGAATAGCCCCCCAACTTACAAAATCCTACAAATGCAAGTTGCATCCCTTTTGGCTAAATTAAAGCATTTTAATTTGCTAAAATATCTATCTTCCTCACCCACTTGCAAAATCCTACATTTTCCATTATTCCCCTAATCATCCTTCTAGAAACCCCATAATCCCATCCTAATCATGTCCTTTCCCTAAATTTTGTGGAGTCACTTCTCAAAAATTGGAAGAAAGTATTCAAAATGCATTTAAGACTTTATCTATTTCAACAAGTTAACTTGTTGAGTGTTCCAAACTTTTAAGGCTCTTACATGAGACTTGAGGGTTATCTACCCTCTAGCAAGTTAACCTCTAAAGTCTTCAAAAGACATTTAATACCTCTTACAATCCCACACCCCTTAGCCATTATGGTTTTCCCTCTAACCATTTTCCATGTTGCACAAGAGTTTACCTCTTGGGTAATAGCATGCATCCCTGGTTAATGACATTATCCAATGATGTCACTCCTTGAGGTTATCCCTAATTGGTTTCTTAGCATCTAACGATTGTTTAGCATCCTCTCAAGCCCTCTCAAGGTGACATTTGTCAACTTGGGATTGGATTGAATCTCTCCCATGGATTGGTAAGTTTCAATCCTAGCCCTTCTTGAGATTACTCAATCTCAATCATCCATTTCTCTATTTTGCCTATAAATAAATCTCATTTCTTCAATTCAAGGATCTCAATGTTGTGCATCCAAATTATAGTCATTTTGCAGGTTATCAAGGAGCTCATTTGTCATCTTCAAGCATCTAAGTCTTCTAGCATTAGCATCATAGCATTTAGCTTAATTGCATTATGTTCTAGATCATTTGGCCTAAATTGCATATCAATTACATACTTTTCCATCTTCATCTACCTTAATTATCTCATCATAATATTCAATTTGGAACTAACTTAGCCTCATATCATCACCATCTTGATCATAACTAGCTTTTCATCTTGCATCCTTAGCTTTCATTCATATCATCATCTTAGCATTCACTAGGATCTTAGTTGCATTCATTTTGATCCTAGAATCATCATTTAAATCTCATTCTCTAAGTTGACATCCAATAAATCAAGTGCTCTTCCAAGTGAGGGCCATCTTGAATCTTAAGGATCTTTAGGGATAGAAGAGCATGGAACTATTTTGAGAGTTTTTGGTTCACTAACATATTTTTGTGATTACTAACTCTAATGCAATGTTTCATGTGTGTGTTTGAGGTATTTTCTTCCATTGCAGGATGATCCCACATTTCTAGCACACGGGGCCCACATAGAAACATCATTTTATCTTTTTGGTGATCCGCTTTTGTTTTTGGTGATCCGATCAAGCCGACTCAATTCTGCATGTTACACTGCAGATTGACTTGATAATTGTCTATTTTGTGATTGCAGATATATAAGACCGGTGCAGAGGATATTTTTGGTGTATGGTATGAAGTAATAAAAGTGAGTAGTGATCAAGAATCCCTTTTGGCACAGTTGCACGTGCGCATTCTTGATCTGGTAGCTGACTGAGACAAAAAAAATAAAGAAGAGTAGTAGAGGTGGTATAGTCATAGTTTTTCACTTAACTACAACTCATCTAGGCATTGTTAGATGCTATTTTGGAGTTCTTTCATTGTAATTCATCATTGTAGATGATTTGTAAGGCAATGAGCCTTCTAGAGTTGTAGCCCTTATTGTATTTGAGTTGTAAGCTCTAGGCAGTGTGCATGAATGTTAATGCATTCCCCCTCATGTAATATTGTTTTTCTATTGGCCATAGTAGAATAATATTGTGGGTTCAAATCCCACCGTGGTTTTTCCCATTTGAGTTTCCACGTAGAAATCCTAGTGTTATGATTTTGTGGTCGATTGTTTTGTGTTTTTGCATTTCAGTTTCATGCTTATGCTTTTGGTGGATTAAGGTTAAGTCAAAAAATTTAATAACCTGTAGAACATTGATTCACCCCCCCCCCCCCCCCCTCTTAGTGTTCCTTGATTCCAACAATTGGTATCAAATCCTAGTTCCTCTGAGGAAGCCTAACCGCTTGAGGAAGGTCCAGGAGATTGAATCAATGGATTTCAGTTTTCAAAGACAACTGAGTGTTGCACTTGAGGATCTTGATACAACAAGAAATGAGATCATCTCCTTAAAGAGAAACCTAAATGCATCTGAAGACTTCATCAATGATTTGAAAGATCAGGTCAACACTTCAAGAGACAAGAGGAAAGAGATGGTGTACAAGCTGAAGGAGAAAGAAGATCAATGCATGGAGAATCAGGACAAAGTTGACAAGCTTGAGAGAGAGAATGTTGCATTGAAGAATGAGGTGCAATCCATTGTGATGAAGCTAAGGAGAATGAAGACCAAAAGAAGAATGAAGAAAGCCTAGCATAATCATTGAAGGGCAGCCTAGATGAATGCTTCATGCTTACCTATGAGAATGATCAGTTGAAGCTTGAGTTGACACAATCAAGGAATAATGGTCAAGAAATTGAAAGACATATTGTTGCCCTAAGAGATGAACATGCGACTACAAATGAATACAAAGACAAATTCAATGCTAGCTTAACAAGGCTTGATGAGATGTTGGAAAGTCAGAGACATGGAAAGGACATGTGAGGACTTGTATTTGAGCAAGGTGGATCCTCTGAATCTGGACAAAGCAATGCAAAACCTAAGAAGAGCAAGAATCCTCCAGTAAGACAAGCTAATGCTCATAAATTCAATGGTAGATATTTTACTTGGAATAAATTTGGTCATATGGTGAATCAATGCAAAAGTAGGATGAATAATGGAATGAATAATATGAACAATGGTCCTACCTTTACAGGTCAGTGTTTTATATGCAATAACTTTGGTCACAAGTCAAATATGTGCAAAGAAGTAATGAATAATTTTCAAAACAAGATATTCTATGCTTGTGGGATGTTTGGACATATCTCTAACCAATGCAGGATGAGACCAAATCAGATGAACTTCAGACCTATCAAAAATGTTGTTTGTCATGCATGCAATAAAACTGATCACATTGCAAAGTACTACAGAAGAAAGAATAATGCTCTGGTAAACAAAGACAAATCAAATGATAAAGGAAAGGCAAAGGTAGAAGAGATCATAGACAAGCATGAGAAGATGTGGGTAAGAAAAGATGAATCCAAGGTAGATAATGGATCTGCACCTGAATCCGGTGCAGGATCTTCATCCAAGAACTAAGGCATTTGGCCTTAGGGGGTGGCATCTTCATGAAAAATATTGCAAAACCCTCTTGGAGAGACCTTTGATCGATCATCGTTGATTGTAGATGCTTGGAGACGATAATCTGGATCTCTAGATCATCCGATGAGTTTATTGATGTTGAACAGGGAATCTAGTTGAAACTTATCAGTGCATTTATGTCAACTTGAAATTAGGGTTTGCAAGGATAAAAAGGGAAAATGTGAATCACTTCTCACATTGCGAGCAAAGAGAAGAAGCAGAAGAGAAAGGTGAATCAGTTTCCAGGGAGATCAAAAGCTTTGAGGTGATCTGATAGAAGTTATTGTGCATCCATTAGGAACAAGAGGTATTATGACTCCATCAAGAACAAGAGGTATTTATAGAAGAACACTCTTAACCCTAAATTTCTTAGAATGACATCATCTTTTGTCAATACTCCATTGGCAGTTGAGGTATCGGAGAGAGCAAGGCTGCAATTCAAGAAGCACCCATTAAAGTCTATGGAAGATGATCCAAATGATGCCTTCTCATCCATGCCCTATGGTGTTTTGCATGTTGATGATGTGAGAGCCTATATTCACTACAACATTGAGGAGACCAAAAATGAGGCGATTATAACACTTTATAAAAAACATCTTCAAGATAGGGATGGAAGCCTTAAGCTAGAATATGCGCAATTGCAGAGGAAGGGTTTCACGTAGTTCATTCATTTCTCGGTGTTCCATGATGATGAATGGGTGAGATATATTTTGATCCATGTGCATGATGAATTTATCTGGTTAGACGAGCCATACAAAATCACCAAGCAAGCCATTCATGCAGTCACGTGTCTATATCAAACTAGTGACAAATCGGATCTAAGGAAGGTTGGAAACATAGCTGTGACAAAGGTAACCAGTGCACAATTTGTTAACAGATCCATCACTATTGATGATATCCGAGAGCATGATGTGAGATTTGTGTCCATTATCATTGGCTACAAGGTTTACTAGTCTAGTAGACTCAACTCAGTCTTCGGAATAGCCATTTATGCAGCTTACCAGATGGTGAAAGAGGACACTCAGTATGATCTTTGTTCAGTCCTTCTTAAAGATCTTCTCATAATCTAAAGAAGATTAAATCAAATATGAAGAATGTATTTAAGTTTGGTTCTCTAGTTGTCTTTATGGCATAGTATTTCATGAATCAAATCCTCAGTACAAGTAGAGTGCAATGGGCATTTGATTTATCGGTGGTCACCCAAATCAAACAAGGATTGCAAAAATTGGGAAGTATAGAAAATCAAACAACATTCTTGTGGCGTTTCTTTAAGACTTTCCAAGGTCGAATGAAAGATAGAGAAAGGATTCCCAAAGAGATTGTTTAGAAATATGAGAACACTATTTGCTTCATGGTGGACAAAGACCAATGTCACATGGAAGTTGTAGAGCCCGGGACAGTCTAGATTTTTTTGATGGGTTATGAGGTGGATGGTCAGACCCTTAAAGTTTATGTTCAACATCTTCTAAGCAAACTGGTGGACCCCAGTGAACCTAGGTTTGACACCTTCAAGGAGAAGGATATGGAGTTGCACAAGCAGTTCACCACACCTATAAGGAAGAGAAAAGTATCTAAGATGGATGAAGAAGTAGTTGAGCAGATGGGATTTACTAGAGAGGTAGTGAAGCAAGAAAGGGAGAAGCATGCTCAGATGCAAGCTAAGGAGGAATCCAAGAATCCTAAGGCTGAACCGGTTCCCTCCAAAGAAAAACCAAAGGAGACCAAATATGCCCCTACTTTGGTAACACTATCAACATGACAAAGCTCATCCAAAAAGGGATTCTTAAAGCAAAAGGAGAAACCCAAATGAACCTATGTTGCTATATCTCTGGTGACATATGAGATTGAATCAAATAAAGAAGCGTAAAAGGCCAAAATGAAAGGAGAATTTGTAAGGGTGGTGAGGAAACCATAATCCAGTGGTGCAGTGCAGAGCAAGAAAGTCAAATTAGAACCTACCCTTATCGGAAGACCCAAGAGGAGAAGGAAGCTTAGAACTCAACTTGATGATGATCTTGAAACTGGTGATTTGCAAGGTAAATATACATTTGTTCCTCCAATGACAACAAATGAATTGATTGATGAGATAATTGTTGATGGAAATTTGAAACACCTTGGAGCTTACTATGAAAATCTAGTTGAGGCAAATCGAAGAAAAGTTGAGGAAGTTGTTGTTTTATACTTACACAATTCTAGTAAAACTTTGATTGAATTGGAGGGTAGCATTCCTAAGGATCTTTATAATATTATTGATGCATGGAGGTTGACTGCTAGTAAAATAGATAAAGAAATGAAAGAGAGAGAATTGATAAATGTATGCACCTGTATCTCCCAAGATGAAGCCAAAAGGCTCATTGAGGAAGCAAATAAGAAGGAATTCAAAAGCAGGAATAGGGCAAACATGTTAATGGTTGGCAGAGTTGAAGAAGTGAGGAAGGAAACTGAGGAAATCTGCAGAAGAATCATATCGAACAATCCTTTATATAATGATGTAATTCAAACTTCCCATCTGGAAGTAAAGGAAGGTGTCAATGGTGATCAGAAAGGTCAAAATCAGATAGAGGGAGATCTGAAAGATCAAGTTCATACAACCCTTGATGCTAAGATTAGTATGAATCCTCCAGTGGTAGGAAGTATTGGAGAAATTCCAGAAGTTCCAAAGGATGACACTGCACCAAGTGGTAACACCGGTGCATAAGATAAAGGGGATGGTGCTGAAGAAAAGGAACCTAAGAAGATAGAGGTGCAAGGTGTTGAGGTAGATAAAGGGAAGAGAGTTGTTGAAGCTCCGGCAATTGACACTCCTCTAGTCAAAGGGACAAGGACACTACCCCAAATCTCAATCAATCTTGATGGCCCTCTTGATATTGGACAAATGTCACCAGCTGAGAAGATGATGCTTGCAGTAACCGTACAAGCTTAGGCTAGTCAAGATCTAGTCAATTCTAAGAATGAGGATGATGTTAAATGAACAATCATATAAAAGTTGTAAATACCAATATTTCTAAAAATTTAATATTTGACCAAATATGTAGAAGTGTCTATTTGCCTCCTCCTTAGGGAGTTCTTAAAATTAATATGGATGGCTCTTCCAATGGAAACCCTGGTCATTCTAGCATTGGCAGTGTGGGTCGGGATAGTTATGGAGATGTTCAGTTTATCCTTTTTGTTTATATGGGTATTCATACTAATAATTTAATGGAGGCTCGGGTCATTTTATTAGCTCTGGAGTGTGCCAGTAAATTGGGATGGTGCAGGATTATATGTGAGTCTGACTCTCAGGTGGTGGTCAGCTTGTTGAATAGGCAGCATTTAGATGGGGTTATTTGGCATTTGGCTTTGATTGTTGATTGGATTCTCAACCTCTGTGCTTCTCTAGAGTTTGTTTCTTTTACCCATGTTCCTAGAGAATGGAATGGGGTTACTGATTGTTTGGCCAAATAGGCCTCTGATCATATTCATGATTGGAACATTGTGGATTGGGGTCAGTTACCCCCTAATTTGTCTCAAAATTTTCTTCACTTAGTTGAGCTTGATAGGGCTATGTAATGCCCTTTCTTTGTACTTCTTCTTGTCTTTAATAATTTTTTACCCCTCCTTTATTGTGAAAAGTGTCTATTTTTAGGCCGACATGTGTGTAATTTTATTATAAAAAAGAGCCTGTAGATTAGTTTCAGGTATCTAAATTTTGGATACAAGCCATCCACACATTTGGGAATCAAATTTCTGAAAAAAATGATCGAATTTGCGTTGCAGATGAAGTTTTTTTGTATTATAAATGAATATTTTTAAATGGTGCTTTCTTATTCAAGTTGAGTTAAAAAAAACATTGTTGTGTATATTTTCTATAGTTATCTCCATGAATGTATCTATACTTCTTTCAGACACAGATTTCAAGGACCTATTCTATTTGTCTATTCAACTTCCTAAATTGCATATTTTATTTGTTAATTTCATTCAAGAAATGGATTAAAATGTTTTAAGTGCAATGTGGAGGATTGTGTGTTCATTTGTAGATATCAAAGAGAAATCAAAGGAGATAACTATCCTTGGGTGTGTCTTTGTAATGCATTGACACAAGTCTACCCTCTGAATATGAAGTCAATGTGTCATAAGGAAACACTTACTTTGTAAAGTCTGACTATATTGTCCAAGCAAAGCGCTGATGTGAAAATTGGTTGCCTAAAAGTCTAGGAAACCATTGGATTCAAAGAAAAATATTTTAAATAAGTTTATTTTATGTTTTGTTTTAGTTTAGGTGTTGCATGTTCTTAGTGTTGAAAAAGTGAGACAATCCATTGTCAAATTTTGGCCGATCTTACATATCTTGGTATGAATGTATGAGAACATAATCTACCTAGTTGTAATGAATGATAAATTAGTTGATGTTGTAATAAGGGTTAACCCCTAGGTTTGAAGCACATGGGAGATAGGTGGAAACAATATCTCGCTCGTTGGACAAGTCTCCCATTGAGTTTGAGCATAAGAACTGTCAAGACTTTAATATTTAATGTGTGTACATTTGAGATCCAATACATTCCACAAAATCTTCCTCTTCCTATTTGGTCTCATTGTATTTTGATCATGGGGATGATGGGAATTATTTTTCTTCTATTTTTTACTACTACTAGATTATTTATTCTTCTTATGGTCTTCATTTTAACCTCCATAAGACCATCCACTAGTTATTCCTCCACGACCTCTTCCATTTTATCTTGCTCTCAAATCCTTTGTTTAGCTTCTCTTCTACCTTTAAAGAAAATTGATAGGCATATTGAATATTGGAAATTTTTACCAAACTCAACTCTTTTGTATAGTCTTTGACAAATTTTCCTTGTTTGCTTCAACCCTTACATCTTCTTCAACAAATCAGGCTCATAGTTGATAATGAACTGTCTCTTGAATTTTTCCACCATTCGATCCCATCTCACTATTTTCTCTTTCCCTCTTCTTTCTCTTTCTAAGTGAACTTATTTCACCAAATATTGGTATGCTTAACCCTCTCAGAATCTTCTACTTCTTTGTACTCAAAATATTCTTCCATTCCATTGATTCAATCGATCAACTCTTTTGGATTAAGATTTTCAAAAACTGTGGAAACTTCAAACTATGGCCTTTTTCCAATGTTGGAAGTGATTGTAAAAAACCTAGCCTTATCTGGATCTTTGGCCACTTCTTATTCTTCTTCAAACTAACCTTATTCAAATTCATCCTCAATTTCATCTCTTGCCCTAATATCAATTTCTCTATGCAACTCCTCTTCCAGTGCTTGAACTTGCCTTTGGGGGGCTCTAAAACCCTCTCCTATCACAACAATATTTATTCCACTATGGTTCCTTTGTGGAGGCATTTATCTCACTTTTCTCATAGACAGACAACCACAATCCTAGTGAAAAATCCCTCATGTTTGGCAATTTGTTTATACACTCAGAAACATCTACTTCGATACCACTTGATGAAGGGTAGTCCTCTTACAAACCCACACACACAACAATAATGGAGAAATAAACAGAAAATGCCTGAAAGAAATACTTACTTTCTATTATCCCAATAAAATTAGAATTACAACATTTAGAAAATTACATGCTACAACCACATGGGCCCAAATCACTACAAAGAAAATCAACTCTCTAAGAAAACCCTACAATCTGGAGCCAGCATTTGTATTGATGGATTTGTCCCCCTATAAACCTCAGTTCACCTCTTTCTTTAGAACAAATAATAACCTTAGAATGATCTATAAAGTGTAAAAAAAAAAAAAAATCAAACTTCGTAAAGATTGGACAAAATTGGTGAAATTATGGCAAGTCAAAATTTAGCCCTCAATCAGGAACTCACCACTGGAAGAACAACTTTTAAGAACTAGTGAAACCACCAACAAATTCTTCCCCCTTAAGAAATTGCTAAACGCTTAGCTTCTTCTTCAACTTTTCAAATTGGATAATACACAAGTTCCTAACACTAGTAGATTTCTCAACACTCCTTCATGGGAAGTCACTGATAAAAGATTTGGTGTTTTCACACATTCAAGTCAAAACCTAAGCGTGTTCCTTTCATAGGCAGAATTACCAGTGGTTACCAATTACTTTGAATCTGCTATAATCATAATTAGTGGATACTATGGTGAGTATATATTGAAATCAAGGTTTTGGATTGAGGCTTACTTAATAATGGCTAAAGAAGGAAGTTAAGGGTCATGGCTCATGGTTAACCCCTTATCCTTAGTGATGTGTATTAGACATTTGAAGGATCTCAAACCCAATAATGGGTAAAGTGTAAGGGTCTTGAGTGACATTTGAGCCATGATAAGATAAGATCACCTAGAACCATAAATCTAATGTTAGACTTTAACCAAAAGCCATAATTATAAGCAAAGAGAAGTAACAAAAATATGAAATGGATGAAAAAGACTATACAACAACAATACGTGGCACTTGCTTAGTGGAATATTTGAAGATCATTAGTTCAAGTTCCCACGAAGAACATAGAAACATTGAATTGGGTATGAAAGAAAGGATGCATTGATTGAATTGAAAATGTTGTTTATTCTTGGAGAACATCAAAGTTGTTGGTTGTAGATGGAAATATTGGCTATAATGTGAATGTGTAGATTATTGATTTTTTATTGAGTCAATTGTTGGTGATTGAACTTGTTAATTTTATGTAATAAAGTATTATTTGTAGGTGAATAGTAGGTGTATAGACCTATCTTTTTAGAAAATTTGCACAAATAGGATGTAGTCCCAAAGGAGGAGCACCAAAAGAAAAAGAAAAATGTAGTGATTGTGGAGATGTTACAAGGCATAACAACAATATCAAAATCTATAGAAAAACACAAAGAAGAGGGTTGCACATTAAAGATGTTAGCAAAGATGAAGAAGAATAAGTTATAGGAGGAGATGAAGCCAGCGAAGGAGTATTGGATCCAATAAATGCATATTTTATACCACATTTGGGCCAATTTACCAAAAAAAGAAAAAAAAGGAAAAACTTGATGTTTCAACAACTCCTTTTATAAAAAAAAAAGTTAAATATAACAATACCATTTTGTAGATCTATAAGTTTAGTTTTGTGAAATATAATTTTTTTAATAGTTTAATTAGTTTTTATATTTTATTTTTTATTTTTAATAAAAGTAGTTCATTTACACTAAAATATAAGGTTGATTATCTTGTCAACGAAAAATACTAACATTTATATTTTAAATTTGAAAAAAATATGATACACCGAAGAAAAGATTCAATGTTAGATGACATTTTTTTTTATTTTGGATAAAGAATTAATATAGAGTGTGACTTCCTAGGGAAGAGTTGTGCTTCAACGTATACAAGTTTTAAGATCTATTTAAAATAATATTAAAATTAAAAAGGCATATGTCCATGCACAAAATTTTCTAGATATAAATATACACAAAAAAATTGAAGCAAAAATGATGGAATTTACTATATAAAGAGTGATGCCCCATGAAACTTCATTTTTCAACATTTTACCAACAACTAAATTATAGTGTCTATTTTATTAAAAACAAAAATTAACTATATATATAGAAAACATAAAATATACTAAAAAATATAAATTTCATTAGTTCACATCATTTCAAAATCCAAAACGTATGTCACTTTCTAGTGATTCAAGTTTAAAAAAATTGATTAGCGTTGGTTGTTTTCTTTATAAAAGTGTAACATAGCTTTGGACTTTTACACTTGGGATCAAATAGTGACAAAGATAAAAACAAAATTCTTGTTAGTATACTATTATCTTAGTTTGTATGGGAAATTACAAAACTTGAAATAGAGAGAAACACGTGTCAAAGATTATATTGAAGAGTACTGTAGATTAAGCATAAGAGGAAGACACGTGGACAATGGTGTTGAGCTAGTATCAAGGCATGTAAATGTCCTACATGTGTCAATACAATATGAGATAATTTTGTTTAGGTTGCATAATGTACAAGAAACTTATCAATGTGCCTTGAAGACAAAGGAAAATATGAATAGGAAACAATAAATTAATACAAGAGGATGGGGAGGGTATTCCCTTGGTAGAGGGAAATCAAGTAGTGGGAGAGGTTATCTCATGAAGAAAGAAGAGTCCAACACCTCTCAAATGAGTTATTACACTTAGGAAATTGGAGAAAGAGGAGGTTATTTAAAAGGAAGAGGTGATTCTTCTAGACGAAGAAAAAACATTTTAGAGGAAGAGGTTGAGGCTTTATTGATATGTGTTACCAATGCAAAGAAGTAGGGGATAGAGATTTTGAATATTCACAAGTATTAAAAAAACATTAGTAAGAGTAAAGAGGATAGAATTCACGTCACCCAAGAAGAAGAGAGTGTTGCTTCACCCAAGTGTGGAGAGGATACAAAGGATGAAGAGTCACTAATCAGAAGAAGAATTTTATTGAGACCAAATAAAGAGGAGGAACTAGTAGAATGCAAGAATTTGTTTAGTACCAAATGCAAATATGAAGGTATGTGTTGCAGGGTTATAATAGATAGAAGTACTAGTAATTAGTTTCAAAGGAGATGGTAGAAAAGTTACAATTGAAGATGATGAAACATTCCAATACCTATGATTGCAGAGGGAACACCAATTATTGGTAAGTGAACAACATCTTTCAAATTTTCATATCGATAGTTATAAAGATGAAATATTATGTGATGTGATGCCAATGGATGCATGCCATATCTTGTTGAGAAGACCTTGGAAATACCACAGGTAGGCCATCCATTGTGGCAAGAAAAATTATTATACCATCAAGAAAGGTGGGAAGGAGCACACTCTAAACCCCATGAAAGATAGAGAAGAATCATTGGGTTTGATTAGTGACAAGGAAACAATTTTTGGAAGATATAAAGGAGAAAGCCTACTACTCTTTCATTCTAAAGCCTATAGAGGTTGGGATAAAAGAGAAAAAGAAAATATTCCAATGGAAGTACTAGAAATCTTGGAAGAGTTCTTGGTTTGAATTATGGATTCAAATTACAACACCTGGTGTATAACCTGTAGTATTGTAGACCTTTTTACAATAAAGTTGAGAACAACAAACTTGTAGAGAAATGTATGCAGCTCAAAAGGTAGTTTATTCTATTTTGAAATTCAGTTTATACATTATTTTATGGATCTTAAGAGTTAAAAAAAAACCTTTGGAATTCAAAATGAACAATTTGGATAATGTTCGTTACAATGAAAATAATAAAATAATAAAAAACTATATATTTTATTTTTCCAACTTTGTAGGGCCATAACTTTTCACTTGGTGCTAGAATTCTGAAATTGTTATCGAGTTAATGGATTGACAACACTTTTGATCCCAAATTTCGCTCGACGGGCCCCCAAAAATGTGATTTACTAGAACCTACAAAATACCAGAAAAATAGATTTTTGATGTTTTCCATTATTACGTGTGCTAGTGCCATTCGAGTTCTCCTAAATTGTTATCTAATCAGTTCTCAAAAAATTTTATCGAGCTGTCAGATGGGCTACCACCAATGGGAAGTAGTAGACATTGTATGGACTTAATACTAGGGGCTACCTTTCCAGCAAAGGATCCCTATAAGATGACACCAATGGAGAATGAGGAGATTAATAAACAAGTGCAATAGATTCTTGATAAAGGTGTGGTCATAAAACTTTCTTAAGTTCATATGTTGTATAAATAGTACTCGCACCAAAAGGAATGAAGAATTGGGAAATATGCATTGACTTTAGGGCCCTAAATAAGATAACAATTAAATATAGATTCAACTAGGAAGAAAGAGACACCATTATCCAATCTAATTTGCAAGAACCAACCTATAGGAGACACCAATCCCCCAATCCAAAGAGTTTAGAACCAACTCAAATTATGAGGCTTCAACCTCAAATACAAATAAGATGTAGGAAATACAAAGCATATATCATCCAGACCTTTCAAACTCAAACTTCATCATTTGTATGATTTGATCTTCTTTAGAACACCCTCATATTGTGTATAAGATATGCATCTTAGCTCACATACTTCACAACATATATTCACCACCTTTTCTTCATATAATTTAACTCTTACTTTACAAATTCTCATTGGAGTGAAACTAATTGAAATTATACATGCATTCCTATATTATTTGCATCTCCATGTTGGCTTAGGACCTAATTCCAATGTTCGCAAGTCGGCCAAGAATAAATTTCTTAAATCAAACAATGTAAAATGGGTAGTCAACTCAATCCTAACACCAACACATTACTTTAGGAGTATGGATATGATGCGTGTTTCCCAACACAAACTCAGCTAGTTCTAAACTACCTTCACACGCTTCCTTTAGCTGGTGCACATTACCCTTATTTAGCGCATTCAACAAAACCTTTTACACAAGCAATAAACTGACATTGTGAACACTATCATTTCTATATACTAAAGCAAATCCTCTAAAACTTAGGAATATTTATCTTCATGTGTTTATTTAGTTATCTTTTAAACCACAAGCCATAATACCTTATTGTGGTAGAATGTGACATCACAAACGTCAATAGTATAATTGGATACACATATGATCACTAACTAACAAATCTTAGAAATTCAATGCTAACACTTCCAAATCATATAAATTGTACTATACATACAAGAACAACTGATACCAACACACAATGATAACATTAAGAGAGCTATATGATCATTACTAGACTTTTTCCTTCATTGTTCCTAAATACTTTGACATGACTCAATCACCTTTTTAGTTATCAACAATCTCCTTGGTATCAATGACAACACTATATTATACAGTCCCTATTTTCATTGATGGCAACAACAAAATGTTCCCATGTGAATAATAATCCATTCTTTTTTTAATCTCCCCCCCTTTGTGGGGTATATCTCTATCTAATTCTCTCTTTTTCTTAATGCAGATGGAGTATAGATTATTTCCCCTAATGTAGTATTCATATATTTTGGAATCTCTTCCCCTTTAACATCAATTGCAAATGGGCATTTGAATCCTTCCTCTAAGAGTTTTTCTCCCCTATCTAATACACTCCATGCTTCATCACATTACCATCTTGTCTACTTGTGATAGGGACTCAATACTCCCCCTAAACCTACACTTCCTCTTGATTTAAGAGGATGGAGATACCACTCCTAGCTTCTGCCTAAGATATTCAATATTTTCTTGGGAAGAATTTCTAAGAATATATCCACAATTTTTCCTTTTGGCTCAACATGACCCATCTTAACTTCTTTATCTACAACCTACTCTCTCAGAAAAAGATATTCTATTGAAATATTATTTGTCCTTGAGTGTGTCACTGATTCTTTGAAATGTTTATGGAACTTTTATTGTCACAAAGATAGGAATAGGTTCATCATACTCAATTTTCATATCCTTTGACATTTGTTTCATCTAAAGTACACATGAAACTTTTCAACATACTTTGCTTCTCTTGTAGATAGGGACACTAAGTCTTACTTCTTACTCAACCATGAAAAAAGACTTTCACCAAGAAAAAATGCACCACCACTAATTCTCTTTCGGGCCCAATTTACATTAGTAATGTTGTCAAAATGAAATTCTTGTATTTAGGGTACTACAGACCATAATCCAAAGTAGCTTTTAGATATGTAAAAATTATTTCTACCACCTTCACATGAGTTTTCTTAGGTGTGGCTTGAAATATTAGAACCATATGTTCTGCTTGCATTATATCACATCTAGAAGCTATCACATACAATAGACTTCCAGTCATTGATCTCTATAAAGTCTAATCTATTGAATAAGACTTGTCATCTTTACTCAACTTACATACTATAACCATAGGTGTGTTGACTGGGTTGCAATCTTCCATCTTAAACTCTTAAAAATCTCTAGTATATACTTTGATTTTGAAATAAATGTAGACTTTATTCAAGTGTGAGATTTGTAAGCCAAGGAAGAATGATAACTTGTCAAGCATTGACATCTTAAATTCTTTTTGCATTTCATGAACAAAATCCTTACAAATTTCATTACTACTACCTTCAAACATAATATCATCAACATAAACAAAAATAATTAACTGATGACCACCTTCCATTTTGATGTAGAGTATGCCTTTCTTGAATCCTTGTTGACACAGATACTTGTCTAATCTTGAATAGCACACCCGAGGGCTTGCTTATGTAATAACCCAAATTTTTTTAACCCAAGAAAATTTTGACCATTTTTTTTTATTTAATCATTTGTGTTTGATTCAATCGCATACTCTGGGCATCTATCCATTTGGATTAGGAATTCATCCATCTGGGATGAGCATCTAACCATATGGGTTAGGCATCTAACCATACGGGTTAGGCGTCTATCCATACGAGACAGGAGGTTTCATCTATCCAATACGGGATAGGCATCTACCCAAACAGGGTAGGCATCTATCCAACTTGGGATAGGAGGTGCTCTAGCCAGAGACTTAGACTCATCGAGACCATTCGGGTCCTGAGTCACTCACTAAAGACTACACTCCCCTACTAGGAATGCACCGAGGTCGTCGTCCTTGGGAGTATAAAATTAATTACACAAACAAGCTTGAGTTTCACCTCAGAATTTGGCCTAAAGCCTCGGGAAGTCAAGCAAATCCATACGAGATTCCTTCTGAGTATGCATTGAATTAATTTTAACCTTTTAATTAATATTTGCACCATTTGATTAAAAGACCAAGGAGCTTCGAGAACCAACTACTCACCCATAACCAAATCCTAATCCCCATCCCCGAACGCCTGAGTACAAGGGACAACTCTGTCCCTAGACTGCCTACATACTCGTTTCGACATGGGATCAAGGCGTATAGTATGTAGTTTTGGTTTCTAAACTATGGTTTAATGTAAATTGTATGGTGGGTACGCAACCCTTTCTAGGGTCAATGTGCCAGACAGTTTCTCTACGGTTGCTACCCACGATGGTAGCTCTATAGAAAAAAGACTCAAGATGGTTTTTTTATTGTGGCCTAAAACAACTAAGTCCTATTTCCTATAAAATATGTCACCCTTAGTCCATTATCATCCGTTGAAATCATCAAGATAAAATGAATTTTCAAGATCTTCACACAAATCCAAACCCTAATGGGGTTATCTAAAGTTTAACTGATCGGATGTGAATTCATTTAAAAATTAATCTTTTTAGATAATCAATCCAAGGGGGATTACCCGCCCCTTGGATTTTAACTTCCATATGACCCTTATTACTCCCTGATGATTTATAGGGATGATGCCACAAACATCGTTGTTGCAGCTTTATTAGGCGTTAAGTGCAGTAGTTCAACATGACGGCATTACCTGTAAGTGTGACCTAGAGGCACCATATATACCGAATGCCGCTAGTTTTTGGTTTTAACTCCACTTATTTAGTTATCTAACTAGGAATGAACCATAAGTTCATGAAAGCTTGAATACACATTACACTTATCAATTACAAAACTATTACATGAAAAAAACAAATTATTGCTTGAAATTGAAACTAAGATATAATTAAAAGGAACATTTGACAAGAACTAAAAAATAAATAAACAAATCAACTACTTTGGGGTAACGTTCTCATGAAAAAAAAAACTATGATAAAAGAAAAAAAATAAAAATTATATTCTTGAACTAAATACACGAAAGTTCAAATTTCTTGAAAGCTAGGATTCTCGTAGGAAATAACTTACAAAATGACTTGAATTACTAACTATTACACATTAAATAAGAACTCAATACATCAAAGATACTAAATTTCTTACAAGAAGGCTAACAACCAATTTAGTGCTTACTTACTCGAAGGGGGAATGATCTTGATAACCACATTACTCATGTTTGAAAAAAAAGGGTTAGGAGAGAGACAAATTTCATGCTAATTAACCAATATGAATATGTCTCTCAAATAATCCCAATCAATCCACTTTTAATTAACCAATATGAATATGGTTCCTAAATAATTCCAATTAACCAATATACAAAAAGTTCCTAAATAACTCCAATCCAATATACCAAAAGTTCCTAAATAATTCCAATTAATCAATATATAGTAAAGTTCCTAAATAATTCCAATTAACCAATTAACAAAAAGTTCCTAAATAATTCTAATTAACCAACAAAAGTTCCTAAATAAATGTAATCTTTTTTTAAAAAAAATTTTTTAGTTGTTCTTGAACCAATGTCAAATCTTTCGCAAATTATAGGGAGATAACTAACTAACTCTTCCACTTGAAGCAATTTAACCCTTGTAATTTTTTTACAAATAATAACTTTATCAATCTCAAATTATTAGATGGGGGCTAAGGTTTTCTCCTAGATCTTCTTCAATTAAAATTGTTTAATCTTCTAAGTGATCATGGAATAGGTTTCTCAAAACCCACATTAAGGTAAGAATCCAACAATAACAATTTTTAACTCATTCCATCTTCGAAGCTAAGTTTCATTAGACATTTACAACAAAAGACAAATACTTGATTTGAGGTTCACGAGCTAAGTCAAGTCTCATGGTAAAATGATTTCAGATTTGATAACTCTCTTTGTTTTCATATAAAGTTTATGCACTTCCCAATTAATTTCAATGTTCTAGATTATAACATGTAGATTATATGAAGCTTTACTATGAGATTCACCCCTACATTTAAATGTAACTTCTCCCTTTTGCTATTCTTATGCTTCCTCAAAGTTAGAAGATAAATTTGACTATTATTAGGTTTGGCTATACTAAATCCCTTGTTTATTCTGCATCTTGGAATCCAATAAAGAACAATCCAATATCCAACCTCCTACTACTACTAAGAGATTTATATTCAAAATGAGAAGGACTATTATTTCTAGCTTCTTGCAACTTGCATGATAACATGAATTGTGTAACTTGCATGATAATCATAGATATGTACCTGGTATGATGACAATAATGTGTAACTTGCATGGAAGCAATAATCAACTTACATGATGTAACTTGCATGATAACAATAATAATGTAACTCATAGGAAGATTAAAAATGTTCATTGTCTTAAATGAGGATTAGTTAAATTAAATTTGAATAATTTCCTTGAAATAAACAATTGACTAAGGTGGCTATGATTTCTTACAGAGGAGGTCCCTTTATACAATCTTAATCAATATAATTTAATAATTTAAAATAAGATAAAAATGTCAACCAAATAACCCAATTAAATCTAAAACTATTTAGATGAGTCTAAACAATACATATAGTTACAAGTCCATCTATGAATTTAATTCCCTTGATTTAGCAAGATTGAAGAGCCCCAATCCTTCGACAAAAATAACCCTCCAAATTTATCCCCTTTAATGGTGAAAAAAAAAATTACAGATTTTTATATTAATAAAATTGTATTCATGAACTAGCCAACTCAATTTGCAATTAGATTTTATTTATAAATCACCCCATACGATTCAAGTTTTTGTATTACAAAACAAAAAATTTATATTAATAATTCTTATTTTCACTAATAAATATGAAGTAGGTTTAATGCATTTATTACTCTTTAAAACAATAATAAATAAATAACTAAAATTGAATTTATATATATAATGCACTCTTTAATTATTTATGCTTTTGAATAAAGGAAAAGTGGGGGAGTGGGGGCCCACAGACCCTGACCCTGCCACCCTGCAACCTCTTAACACAATTAAAATGCTCTTATAAATTTATTATTAGTGCATATATATTTTGTATATATGATTATTTGTATATTTTTATCTAAGTTTTATTAAATTTTACAGAGAGACTAAATAGACTTAGAATGAAAATAAATAAATAACACAGATGAACAAATATATATATTCACAGAGACATAAATTCATAGAGACATAAAAATTGTTTGCTGGAAGATAAAATTATTGGCAGAGAGAGATTATTTGTTTTCTAGAAATGGTTTTCTTTTCTTTTTTTTTCTTTTTTTTTTCTCTTTTTTTTTTCCACGGGGAATAAATTTACAATAAATTTGAGGTAGATATGAATCTGTAGCAAGTTTTCTCAGAGATTATTAAAATTTCTCAATGCATTCTTGGATTAAGTTTCCAAAATAAATTGCTTCACAGAGAAGAATTCTAGAGAAAAATTAACCTATATTTTCATGCATGTTTTGGGGAGAGAATAGTCTCAAAGGAAATCAACCATAGAGAAAAGAAAGGGTTTCATAGAGAGGTAATTTGGAATAAATAAATATTTTGTGGTAGTGTTTTGAATTAAGTAAGAAAAATACATAAACAATTTCCAGAGGTAGATTTCAAGAGAGATGAACATTCACAGATTTCACAGAGAGATGAACTTGGATTTCCACATATTTCAAGAGAGATGAATGGTTCTACATCATATTGAAAATAACAACAGCAAGGTTTGAATTAACACTGAGAAGGGATTTCACAACACACACACAAATAAAAAAAGTTGTTCAATTTTTTTTTTCTATGCACTTTCTGATGAAAAGGAGAAGAAAATTACTCACAGAGAAAATCAAATACAAAGATTTCTCATAGATCTTTTCCTCGATTTTTTTTTCAATTGAGAAAAGCAAAAAGTAAAAAGAAATCTGATTTTCTTTCTTTTCTCTAAAACATATTAAATAAATAAAAAGGAATCTGCATATGCATATTTGGAAAGAATTTTTATCAATGCAAAAAAAAAAGATTTTTCCTTTTGATTAATCTTTCTAAATAATTAAGAGATTTTTTTTTTTTTGAAGCAAAATTTTCATACAATAAAATAAAAATAAATTAAAAAAAAATCTAAGAGAGGTAAAATATATTTCCTTTTGAAAATACAAATTTCATACATGCAAATAATAATGCAAAAGAAGGGAACCTAGATTGATGAAGCTTTTTTTTTTATGTTGAATCCTCTCTAGCCTTCTTAGATCCTTCCTTGTAGCTTGGTGAGAATTATTCAAGAGAAAACTTAATAATTCTACAATGAAATGTGACTACAAACAAAATCCTATTACTATTAACAAGATCTTCAGAAATCATTTCACACCAAAACCCATGAACTCCCCTATCAAAAGTTTGACATACAATATATAGAAAGAGTGCACCATATTCCACTTTCAAAAGAATTAATTGAAATGGAGATTCTTTTCTAAAATTGTTTTTCATGCAACATTGATTGTTGACATAGTGGGAGTTACATGCAAGAACATAAATTTGAAAAGACTCTTCTAGAAACTTCCCAAATTCTCCTACGACATGTGCTAGAATAAATAATTTATAAATAAATTTTATGACCTCATATGTGTCTTCACTTATTAATTCTTTTTTATTTAAAATTCCAATCATATTCAATTTATTTGGCCTATCTAACATTACTCATAGAATCAATAGTAGTTGTAATAATAATAATAATAAGTTAGGAAAAGAGAGTTATGACATCCTTCCCCCCTTAAGTTGTGCATCGTCTCGATGCACTAACCTTAGAAAGAGTTTATCTATAACAAAAGTGAAACATATTATTGCACCTGATTGAGTCTTCTTATGAAACATTATATTCGCCATAGTGATTCCATTGTAATTTGCATTAATCAACCTCATTGTTGCGCATTTGATACTCGTGCTTCTTTAAATATTTGAATAGTCCTATCGTTATTTCCCTGATTCCTAGGAGGATCATTTCTTTGTTTATCGAACCTTGGTAGATAAGTTATCCTTCTTGTTGATCATTTCCATTATAATTTCCCTTGTTTACTATTGTATCCATCCCTTTGATTTGATTAGGAGGTGGCCTCCTTCTAGATTTATTAAACTTTTAATACTTGTTGATGTTTGAGTTCCCCTTGAATTCATGATTTCCTTTGATCGAACGATTCTTATTAAAATTCTATCTTGTTGCTGCTAGGGTTTGAATCTTTCTTTCCTGCTTTAGAGACTTCTCAATTATTGCATTCATTCTTACGAGTCCATGCACATCAATTTCAAATTTTATTTTGGTACTTATCCCCAAAATGAACCTCTCGATTTTACCCTCCTCATCTTTTGGTACACAGGTGCATAATTTAACAATTTGGCGAACTTATTTCAATATTGTTGAACTATCAAGCCCCTTGTTAGAGATTATTTCACCTACACATTGATTAATAATTGTGGTAACCTCCTTTTATAAAAAAGATCTCATGTAATTATATCTTTGTTATACCCATTTTATTCCTTCGTTAATCCACCAACTAGTTTCTTCCTAGTTAAGTTTATAGGGACCCCCATAATGCCTTAGTTGTTTCACAAATAGTCCCTTAGTTTAAGGTACCTTTCTATTTTCTGTCATTCAATCTTCAACTCCTTCACCAATTCACTTTCCTTCAAACTTAGGTTGGGTAATTTCCTTCAAATGTTTAGATAGCTCCAACATATTATTTTCCCTCTTATCATCCATCTCATTTCCTTATCGTTATCAAGATCTTGATTTTAATTGTCCCACTTCTATTTTTCAATGTCATTACCGATCTCATCCCTTTTCTCATTTAATACGTTAATTATAGCTTCAACTCTCGTTGTTGAATCACTCCTTGTTCTTGTTGTTTTCCATCATTGCTAACTTCTTCAATCTACATACAAATTTTAGATTCTTTGACAACCGAAACCTTTTCGGTTGCAATATATACTTCTTCGAAGTCACCATTGAGACATGTTGACTTAACATCCATCTAATATACCTTGAAGTTCTTAAAATGATGATAAGGTTAAAAATATTGTGATTGCCTCCAATATTGCTATCAAAGTAAATGTCTCTTAAAAGTCAATTCCTTCCACTTTTGCATAGCCTTTGCAAACTATTCTAACCTTATTTCTAATCACTTTTCCATCGTCATTCAATTTGTTTCTACAAACCCATTTTGTGGCAATGACATTCTTGTCTCTAGGTCTTTGAACAAATTCCTAAATCTCATTTTTCTCAATTTCATTAACCTCTTCTTCCATTGCATCTAACAATTTCTCATCTTTGCTAGCTTCCACAAAAAAAAATTGGTTCAATTTTTATAATAAGGCAAAGTGTACCCATCCATTTTCTCTTGCTAACCTTCTCCTAGTTTGGGCATTGTTTTTTATTAAAAAAACAGCGTTAACCAGGGTGTTGACCCTTAACATAGCCAAAGATTATCAAAACAACAACAAAAAACAAGGGTGCAAACCCTTAGAAAGGAACAGAGGAAGAAAAACAACCCAAACCCACTCAAAGAAGAGGAGGGGTTTGGGAGAGAGAGGAGGACTTCCCCTTCCGCCTACGACAAACCACAGTCCAAGCGATACAATTTTTAGGACCAGCAAGAGATTGGTCTAGCGAGGAGGACCTCGTATGGTTACAAATGGTAGCACCAACAAAGTGTTGCAGTAGTAGCAGGTTGTTGTGGAGGAGTAGCAACAGTAGCAAAATCAACAGCATTAGTAGGAGAGGAATGGGTCAGCGAAGCTAGAGTGAGAGGAGTTGAAAACACAGGGTTGGAAGAGGAGTCCACTAGAGGGTCCAAAACATCGACAACAACATCAAGAACAGTAATAGGCACCTCATCCTCTTGAGAGGAGCCATCTGAAATAGCCTGGATGGCCAAGTGATCAGCAGTAGCGTCCTTCCACCAAGTAGCAGCACCTTTGTGGCATGAAATAGAGCAGTCTGAAGCAAGATGACCTGTAGAGAAGCATTTTTGGCAATAAAAGGGGAGGCCCTCAAAATCCAATAGTTGTGTCCAAGGCCTATCCCCCACCATGATAACAACATCTCCCGAGAGAGGCAGGGAGATTTCAATGTCCACAAGGATGCGGGAAAAGGTAGTGTGGTCCATTGAGGACATAGCATCATCGACCTTCAAAAATCAGGCATTATTGTTCTTGTCTCCAAGAATCAATTTTGCAAGACAATTTTTCTAAACATACAATATCAGTGTTTGCAACTATTCTATCAAATTCACTTTCACTTTGTTCTTCACTACGATGGAATGATCAATCACTGTCATTATCATCTAAAGCTTCATTATAGTGTAATGCCTCATCAATTTTCAAATTATCACTTTAAACAATCCTCAATGATCTATTGTTATAACATACCTAAGCTTTGCTTCATATAGAATAACCAAGAAATATACCATCATCATATTTTGAGTCAAACTTACCCAATTATTCTTCAACTCTTCTAATGTAACATTTGCTTCCAAATATTCTAAAGTGTTTAATTGGTGCTAATCTACCTTTCCACCATTCATATGGTGTCTTCGTGGTGTTTACTCTAATCTTTCCTCTATTCAGAATGTAAATTGCAGTATGCACAACTTTTGTCCAATATAAATTAGGTAGCTTAGCTTGTCTCAACATTGTTCTTATTATCTCCTAAACTATTCTATTCTTCCTTTCCATCACTCCATTTTCTGAGGAGTATTTGTGATAGAGTACTATCATTGGATTCCATGCTTCTCACATAATTTTTCATACTCGTCATAACTAAACTCACCACCTCTATCAAATTTTGGACATTTAATAGTCCAACCAATCTCATTCTCTACCAAGTCTTTGAATATTTTGAACTTCTCAAAAGCTTGAGATTTTTATTTTGAGAAAGTAAACCATTACATTATAGTAAAATCATAAACAAGCATCATTTTTTATATATGTCACCTTGTAGACTCTTTTTCCTCATTGGTCAACATAAATCGGTATGAACTAGCTCCAATGGCTTTGTAGTTGAATACTCTTTTGTTAGAAACTTCAATCTAGTATTCTTTCCTTTCTAAAATTCTTTATAAAGTAAACCATGATATTCTTGTAAAATCGTCAACAAGCGTCATGATGTATATGTCACCCTGTAGAGTCTTTGTCCTCATTGGTCAACATTAATCATTATGAACTATCTCCAATGGATTTGTAGTCGAATACTCCTTTGTCAAAAACTTTACTCTAGTCTTCTTTCCTTCCTAAAATTCTTTGCAAAGAGTGCACGAATGTTTTGTGATTTTGGGTGTGTCTCTTTCTACTTCCTTAGAGCCAATATTTTTAAATGTCAAGCATCTCCCCTCAAGAATCGTGAAAAGCTTTGATAGCCTCTTGTGAGATACTTAACTAGGATGGTTGCAATTTCTTGAATAGGTGCACCTTTTAGGAAAAAGGGCTAGCTCAATTCCTAATGAGTGATATCATAGTGGGCTCGTAGGTTCAAATCCCCTTAGGTAACACTAAGGGGGAATTGTTGGAACATGTCCAACACCTCCCCTCAAGACTCATGATAAGGTTTAACATCCTCCTATGAGATCCTTCACTCAAATGGTTGTAGTTTCTTCAACATGTGCACATTTGGGGGAAAATGGTTAGTTGAACTCCTAATACATAATCTTCACAAGATGATCAAAGTTTATATTTCCCATCCAACTATGCCATAGCCAAGTTTCCTCCTTTTGTACTACAAGTCATTTATTTCCGTTGACTTCATTGAGATTATATACATCACTTTATCTCTCACTTCCTTCTACAACCATCTTATCAATTCTTGCTTTTATGATCTCGCATCCATTTCCATTGATTGAAAGGTTGTAGCCTTTTTCATGCATTTTAATTACACTTAGAAGATTATGTTTCAAACCTTCCACATATAGGACACGACATCTCTTAGTTTTCCACCATCAAGGCTCAAGGTACCTTTTCTTGAAATATATATAGCTAAGTTATTGCCAAGTCTTAGTTGTATAATTCCACATTTTCATATTGATTAACTTGTTTTTATCTCTAATCGTGTGGCTAGAACATCTGCTATCAATGATCCCTAACTTCTTCTCACTTTGTGCATGCAGAGAGGTTTGCGTGATCATTGAACTCTTTGACCTCTATTCCTTTTGTTTCATTTTTCATACTATCTTATTTTCGTTCTTTTGGTTTGTTGAGATATTTTCCTTTTATATCTAACTTAGGTGGACCCACAAAACCACTTCTAAAATGTCTTGCAATGTGTCCAAAGTTGTTGCGCTTATAACAAATAATATTGAAATCAAACAAAGGTGCAAATGTATTTTTTCTTACAAAGTTATTTCTTCTTGCAGTAAACCTTCTTTAAACTACTACCTTGTGACCAAATTTATTGCAATTAGAACAATAATTTTTTTTTAAAAAGAATAATTAAACTTGGTATTGTATATTTGTCCTTGTGGATTTTGTCTGATGGATATGCTCTTTTGTCTATGAACTTGGATGAAAACATCATCTTCTTTCTTATTATACTCATTCACCCTGTACCGATTAGATCTTGAACTTCTAGAGTCATTCCCATCCAGATCCTTGTTGGTTGTCTTTGAGGGATGGTCAATAGCCTTAGTGTTTTGATTTTCATCAAATCCAATGTTGATCTTGATATTCAATGATCTCTAACTATTTAAGATCTCATCTAGAATCTCATTGCTTTTTCCAAACTTTGAATTCTTGTTTAGCTAATTGTTTTCTTTCTCCAACTCCTTTCTCAAGGATATCACTTTTGCTTCAATCTTTTCACAATCCTTCTCTTTTTCTTTTAATTTTTATGTCATGGCGTCTTCTATCCTCTTTGCTTTTTCTATTTGAATTTTTGAATCTATGATCAGCTTCTCAAAATTTTCAAGACTATCTTAGTTTATCTTTGGTTTTAATGTCCTTTGTAATTCTTTGCTTAAGTTTCTTGATCTCTTTTTAGGCATAGTATAGTTCTTTCTCAAAATATACTTTTTCGTCATCACCGAAGTTCATATTTTTGTGTCACCATTTAGGATTTACATCGCGATGAAAAGATATCCTTTTTCATTTTCACTTTCAAAGGTGCACTAATCATATGCAATGGATGTCTAATTGGCTTCTTTAGAATAGAAACCTTTGTTATGCTTTAATTTCTTCTTCTGATAGGCATTTTTCTCCTTCTCTTCATTGCTACTTATTCTATAGGGACACTTGGAAACAAAATGATCAATTTTGCCAAAATTGAAAGATTTTTTTTTAATTTGTAAGAAGATGTGGACATGGGGTCTTCTCCCATATAAAATAATAATAAATAAGAATCACATCGGCGCTCTAATAGGGGTGCATCCAGAGGTCCCTTGACTAGAGAAAATAACAAAAAAGGACCAATGTAGGCCAAAACAAAAAAAGGTTAATGTTGCCAAATTCAGTAACAACACCTATATTATGTTGAACTCTAAACTCCTACCCTTAAGCTAAAGGCCAAGAACTACATCTTGGCCCATATACCTATAGAAATTAAGATTCCAAATTTTTCCCCTTCTTGGAGGACCTCAAAGTCATATGATGTTGTGGGGTTTGTCTCCTTTTACTTTTGTCCACCATTGGTCATTTGGCTAGAAACTTTTGGACTTTCTTCATTGCATGTCCCATCTAAAAGATCCTTTGAAGCTTGAGGTGAAAGAGTGTATACATCCTCTAAGTTATGGGACTCTTTCACACGCTAGAGAATCTCAAGGTTGTTTTGTTGCTTGCTTAGAAGTGACAATAGGAGAGGTCCTTAGAGAAATTACTCTGCAACTATTTGCTCGTTCCAAGCAACAAGACTCAGTCAGCTAAGGTGATTTTTGGTCAACCTTTGGTTCTAGAGAAAGCCCAAATACCTTCTCCACATTTTGCTTCCTAGTTTTAATCTTTGGAGAAGAAATATTCCATTTGGGAGAATTCACAACAATATAATGTTTCGAGGAGGCTTCTTTCCACCAAGAGGCCTCCTGTTTTGGCTAAAGATTTAATAACTGGGCAATTTGATGCCATGTGCCATGCTTTGTATCATCTCATGCACCTAAAAATTAAACCTTTATAATCCAAAGGTTGTGGCTAGTTGTGATCATTAGCACTCAAGATAATTTATGCTAGAAGATCTTTGTTGGTGTCTAGTTCCACTAGGATCCTTGCATAAGTTGTGTGAATGAAATCTCTTGAATTTTTATATGTGGATACAAAGTTACTAATAGAGTTTCCAATTGCTACAAAACATGAATCAAACTTGTATCAAAGGGGGGGATTTGGAAGGAGAACCTAGATCAGCATGATTGAAAATGACTTAGTAGATGTACTAAAGTTTGGATGTCGAGATTTCAATAGCAACATATTATCTCCCCGCAACTAGATGTAGTTGAGAAGACAATTTCCATCTTTCTTGTTAAAAACCATAGTGAAAAAGCCTCTTTCACAAGGATAAATTTATAACTTTTCTTCCATAAGAGGAAGCCATGATTTTGAGATATAGTCATGGAGAGCTCCTAGGATAGGCCAAAATGGTTGAAGTTCCCAATTAACCCATTCTCTAAATAGAATTCTTCATTTTCACGTAGCTCCTTCGTTAAAATGGCATCAAAGTTCATATTCAAGGGCTTTTTAGAGCACTGAAGGAGTCTCATGTTACCAATTCCTTAATGATTCAAACTCAACGAAGGGGTAGAGGGCGAAACGAATCTAGATCTGACTACCTCGAAGATGGAAATCTCAACTAAGGCAATGCCCCTCCCTAGCAACAGATTTGAGGTCTCCAAAGAAGAGTTGTGAGAGTTTCTAATAAAGCTCTCCCTATGAGCACCCCTCGAGAAAGCCATTTTGAGGTATGATTGGGCATCCAAAGATCACAAGTAGAGTGGGCTTTTTATCTCGGCATCTAAAAAAACTACCATCCCAATCTACGTGCCTAAAATTATAAGATTTGAAAGGTAACTTACCTTTATAATTTCAGAGACTACAATTTCCTTACAAAGTTTGATTCTTTCATATTTGTATCATCACTAGGATCAAACTCTTCAATATTCCTAGATGCCTTAAAAGTTGCCTATGTTCTTGAAGATTTATCATTCACAATCCTCATCTCATATGTTGTCAGAATTCCATGTAATTCATCCATAGTCAAAGTATTCAAATCATTAGCTTTTACAACAACTGAAACTTTTAAACCAAACCTTGAGGGAAGGGATCTAAGTACCTTTTTTACAATAACTTATTTCATTGCTTCACCAAGTCATTTGATGTTACTGACAATTTCATCCACCCAATCTAAAAATGTGGCAACGTTCTCTTCTTCATTCATCTTTAGACTTTCAAACTTACCTCATTAGATCTAAAGCTTTGGTTGCTTGACCTTGTCATCTCCTTCATGGATACTATGGAAAATATCCCAAACTTATTTTGTGGTCTTGTAATGCATTATCTTTAAACTCAAAGTTACTTAAACCACATAAAAAAGCATTTCTTTCCCTAGCATTATTCTCACAAAGATTTCTTCCTAGTCTGATTTCTTGGAGGATTTTTTGGAATCTCATAACCATCTACAACTATCTACCAAACATCAAAACCTAAAGCCATCAAATAGGCTTCCATCTTTACACTCAAAAACGTATACTTGGATCCATCAAATAGTGGTGCCTTGTTTGAAATAAGACTATTACCGCATCTCACATTATCATCAAGTTAGCTATGCCAAGATAGGCACATTTATACATCAACATAAGAGAACACCAGATGTATGTGGAAACCTAGAAAAGAAAAACCATGGTGAGAATAACTGCTTGGATCTACCATCCAAATCCAACCTTACAAAAAATATTGAATTTAAATTATTTTGCAAGCACCAATCCATAAGAATTTCAACCTAAGAAAGCGACACCAATCTCCAATTTAATTTGGAGGCACTAACCTCAAATAAAATAAGATGTAGAAAATACAAAAGATATGTCATGTGGACCCTTCATTATCTGTCTTATTTGATTGGCTTCAAAGCACCCTCACAGTGTCTATAAGACATGTATCTTAGCTCACACACTTCACAACATATAGTCACCACCTTTTCTTCATATAATTCAACTCTTACTTCACAAATTCACATTGGAATGATCGACATTATATATGCATTCCAATATTATTTGCATCTTCATGTCGGCCTATGATCTAATTTCAATGTTTGCAAGTCAACCAAGCATAAATTCCTTAAATCAAACAATGTAAAACGTGCAATCCGCTTTGTCCGAACACCAAGACATTATCCCAAGAGTAAGAACATGTATGTTTCACAACATGAAGTCAACTAGTTCCAAACTACCTTCACGCGCTTCGTCTAGCTGGCGCACATTACTTTTCTCGGGCACATCCAATAGAACCTTCAACACAGTCGATGAACTATCATTGTGAACACTGTTATTTCTAACTTTCTGTATGCTAGAGCAAAACCTCTATAACTTAGGAATATTTTTCTTCATGTGTCTTTACTTATCTTTCAAAACCACAAGCCATAATACCTTCCTGCGGTAGAATGCAGTGTCACAAACATCAAGGAGTATAACTGGATGCACATACAGTCACCAACTGACAAATCTAAGAAACTCAAAGCAAACACTTGCAGGTCACAGAAAATGCACTAGACATACAAGAACAGCTGATAGGGGTACATAATGATAACATTAAGAGAGTTTTTTTATCATTATTAGATTCTATCCTTCGTTGTTCTCAAATACTTTGAGATGACTCAATCACCTTGGTTGTCATCAACAATCTCCTTGACATCAATGACAACACTATATTCAACAGTTCAGCTTCGAATGCACACATGCTGCTAATTGCAACAAAATATGAGAGTTTATGAAATGGGCAATCTAATGCAAAACTGGAAGAATGGAGCATTGACGATTCCATGCAAGAAATTATGAAATGGAGTTGTAAAAATGATAACATTAAGAGAGTTTTTTTATCATTATTAGATTCTATCCTTCGTTGTTCTCAAATACTTTGAGATGACTCAATCACCTTGGTTGTCATCAACAATCTCCTTGACATCAATGACAACACTATATTCAACAGTTCAGCTTCGAATGCACACATGCTGCTAATTGCAACAAAATATGAGAGTTTATGAAATGGGCAATCTAATGCAAAACTGGAAGAACGGAGCATTGACGATTCCATGCAAGAAATTATGAAATGGAGTTGTAAAAAATGTTAGTAACACCTGCAAGAAAAATTGTTAGTCATGTAAGAGAAGTTAAGAAAAGCATCAGGAAATGAGAAAAGAAGCTTCTTATTTTCACATGAAGAATAGCACCTTAGTTGCTTTGCTCACCAAAGTGAATTGATATCAGAGTTTTTGAATCAAATGCAAGCATTTCAAATTTGAATATTTCGGTGTTCTATTCTCAATATCACAAATCCAAATGAAACTACAAGGAGATGTCATTTTCAATATGATTGAGCAATGGAAAGATGCAAGCTAAGGAACATCTGTTCATGCAAATACAAATTATTTGACACAGAAAATATATGATTCGCTTTACATCACAGATGTAAGAAATCATACGCACCTAGTCCCTCTGACCCAGGACATTCAGATTTTTCTTCAGCCGCTGGAGTATCAACAACAAAAACTGATATCACATAAGAATGGTGCATAAACATATTGCAAGTCTTAGTTGGAATATTTTTCCATTAGAAAAAAATGATTGTTAAATTCCTGTTGGAATGTTTTTCCATTCGAACAAATGATGATAGAATATAAGAACTTGGGAACAAATTTTTCTTAGAAAAGTAGCTTTCAAATAGGTATTTCATACAAGAGCAGAAAAGGTAGTGTTCTTAGTAAGCATGTAAAGCATGTGCACATTGTTATAATACAATAGAAGATATATCATCGTGTAGGTTGACATTAGTAGTGGTATTTGTCTTGTAAGTGTTTTATATGTGTCTTGTAGCTTCTTCCCGCTGCATTCATAGATGCAATAACAGGTGTTTGACAATTTGATGGTCCAGATGCTTGTTGCCACTTATTTCTTAGACCCAAATTACTCTCCATTATAAAAAAAAAATTATTAAAGATAGAATAAGAGCTAGCTCTAGTTATTAATATTGTTGTTTATAAATAAATATTTAAATCACAAATCTGTTTCGAATCACAAATTAAATATAGAATAATAAAATAAGAATTATAAATTATGCAAATTAAACATGTTATACAATGTATATGTCAAAATTTTATGTTATGGAATCAACACTAAATCTTTGTGTATCTGGATATGATGCATTTCCAAATCAGATTCAGTTACAAATGTCTATAAAATCGGACAAGGTACCTTTTTTTAGGTGGATTCATTTAAAGTAATCATACCTAGTCAATCCCCAAGTTATATATGATATGATATTCATATCTGTAATAAAGTTCTACTTTAATTTTTTTAATTTATTAATATTTTACTTGTTTAAAAAATAAATATAATATAGTATAGCTTTTTATTAATATAATAGTTAATAAATTTAAGAGAATATGGATTTGTATTATTATAGTATTAATATAGTAGTTTTTAGATTGCAAATATACTTATACTAGTGATTTTATATATTTACTAAATAAATGTATCTAGAACTTATCCAATCCCCTCCAAAACAATTGCCATATCAACATTTAGAATCGTCTATCAAAACATAGACTAAACCTAGGAAAACACTTCTCTTTACTTCCACATGGTGAGAAGTCTCCAAATTTACTTACCTCTCAATGAAAAAAAACTGGAGCGACACAATACTAAAGAAAACTAGTGACACCTATTCAAAACTACCATTTATAAATAATCAATAGTTTAATTGTTTACTAAATTATTAATCATAATAAATTGATATTTCTAGGATTAAGGCAAAATGATCAAGGTTTATTTATCAAGTGAACAAGCAAATGATAACAACTCTGCATAAATTATAATACACATGCAATGCAGCTAGCAAGTTATATGATCGACTGAGTTTGCCCGATACATAAATGATGATTAACTTCAAATAAATCTCTGAATAACTTATATGATTGACCGAGCTCAGTGAGTTGGCTGGGTACAATAATCAATTTTGGAGATGATTATGAACTAATGAAGACATTTGGTTAAAAAGCTTACCATCCTGACTAAACATATAGTATGTGATGGATAACTGTGTTGATATTCTACCTGTTGAACCCAGAAAACTCTGAGAAACATAATTTTCTGTATGCTTAATGTCCCTGTTTGGATTGAATAAAACGTACGAACTGTCCTGGATAAAGGGAGTTGCAAATAATGCTAGGTGTAGCCTATGACTTTAATAGACCATTCTGTAAGTGTTTTATGATAGAATGATGCTTTGTGAATATTTTATTGAAATGGTTTTTATATGACTTGGAGGCTAGTAGTGAGTGCTATAACATTTTTTTGTAGTTTACACAATTGTGAGTTCAACCTTTGGTCCAAACTAAGGATAGAGATTGAAACCGTTCTGGAAAACTAGTTGCCAGAACACAAAAGGCATGTTCAACAAATAAAATTGTTCAGTCAGCAAAGTTAGTCCTTAATAGAAAACACAAATAAAACAGAATCTCAATAAACAACCAACACAGCACCTCAAACCGATCTAAGCCAATAAAAAATAACCAAAAAACCACATTTCTTAAATATAATTATATGACCATATGCACAACAAAAATACAGATGTTTTAACCTGCAATTTTAGAGGCCACTTGGGCAATGCTTATAGTTGAGAGAATTTTTTTGGAAATAATGTTAGTGAAAAGGATGGATTTACAATTAAATAAACAGTTTACAATATACATCTCTTGCCAACATCATTTAAGTATTTCAAAACCCAAACAAAGAAAATTATCTTGAACTGGCAAATTTATTTATGGACGAAAGTAGGAATACTTTCGATTTAACAATAATTGTAGCACTAAAATACTGCCCACCTATCAGAAGAGAAAAAGAAAAATAGAAGATTTTACTTGCAATACATTTTTGATGTAATATCAAGTTGTCAGAGAATGCAAATTTTCTTTTCACCAAATGAATCTTTGGGTTCCTGACTCATGATCCCAATGGAACGGTCTGAACAAAAACAAGGACATAGTAGCCAGATTTACAATGATGTACTGCATTCCGATTAAAATCCAAGTTCTTTCCTTGACTGGACTATGCAAAATTATTAAATAAAATGGAATGGTGTAATATCTAAACTCAATTAAGGGAGCTGGTACCAAGACCCCTACAGCCGCAAAGAAGAAAAGAAATAACCAGATCTTCTTCTGTGCCTTCCCTGTAAACAGATCAGCAAATAATTAAACATTATTAGATGCTGTGTTCCCATTAACAGTTTATAGGTAGCTAAACTGATTCACTGAAGGAAGAGCAGAAACTTGTTGCATCTAAACTAAAGATAAACTTCATAGGAGATTTTGATCACTAACCTAAGACATGAAAAATTGACCACCATGAATAAACATAAAGGGGAATTAACAGGTACTTCATCAACCAATGTGTCTGAATGACCCTTCTCCATATGTAGAAAGGATAGTGACGGTTGTCAGCAAGGAGATATGGATGAACCAAACTGCAAAATGAAAGCATTTAGTGTACCTGTAAACTATCCTTGAAATTGTTCAACCATACAACTGACTCAAACATGCATAATTGGTAGCAACTATGCTCTACAATTCGTGGCTTTATTTCAGCAAGTAAAATTAACAATATGTAGTAAAAGAAAACATATGCAATAATAAAAAAGAGCGCATTTCTATCTGTCATGTTTTCTGTCAGTTTGAGGTACATAATTTTCGAAAAAAAGACCTGCAAAAATATTTTTAAAATTTGCACCATTAAGTGGCCATCTTTGAAAATGGTGATCCTAATCTTAAACATATATTTGATTATACTTTTACTTATATATCTCTATGTGCTTGTAGCTTATTTGGCCTTCTATTCATTAATTGACAAATTTCTCAAACTGAAATCTTACCTTAGATATCCAAATCAAAACTCCTGAGCAAGTGAATTCTAGGTGCTAGGTTTGCATCAGAATAAAACTATGGCAAGCTCTAGTGAAGAAAAGAAAAAGTTGCCCAAGTTTATAAGCAATGGATCGAAGTGTAAAAGTATTCAAATTTATGTTCAAAAATTGGAATGCTAAGGATTTTGTCTTTCTTTAATTCCTTAGACAATATTCAATGCTATTAATGTGTGCTCTCTTAGTTATTTCTGATTATGAACAAAAACTTCTTTGTTTGCAGGTGGCTGTAGATAATATTTATTGATTTCGATATATCTTCAGCATGCTTCATGGCACATATATAGGCATTGCCTTGTAAGATCAAGGCATGCCTTGACCGGACATGTCTCATGACATGTCCGATCAAGACATGTCTTGATCAAGGGTGGTGCCTCTTCATAAAGCAAACCGATAACTATCGGTTAATGTCAATGCCGATACATAACAAATGCCAATCGGTTTGTGATTTAATGCGGTTTGATTATCATTGTAACCGATAATAAATCGGTTAGATTCTAATGCAAGTTATCATTAACCGATCACTAATCGGTTTATTCTTAATGCTATTTCGTGATAATTGATGGTAAATGTAACCCGATTATGGATCGGTATAAGAGCAAAAATATGTTAAGACGATAACTATTGTAGTTATCATATGACAACACTAATATGACAACACTAATTAGTGTTGTCATATGACAACTAGAATAGATATGCAGAACCAATTACAATCACAGCATATAAATGAAATCACTGCATAGCAAATACGATCATATCATGATCAATGATAGAAATGCTTATAAAGATGATTATGATGTCTACCATTAGTATGTAGATTTAACGATAGGATAGATGATTGAATGAGAGACTTCATTTATCTCTCATTCAATCATTTATCTTACCGAAGCTACATTGTTCCAACACTCCCTCTTAGCTAGGGAAGATAAATGGAGATCTATGTAAACATTGAAATAATCATCTAATTATATAGCATCACATTTCTCATAATAGAATGTATTACATGACTTCGTAATACAAAAGATCAAGTCACATATGCTCGTGACATGATGTATCACATAACACGTGATACAAAAATATATCACATCATCTCGTGATATAGAGATATCACATAGCACATGATATCAGTATCGCATAACACGCGATACCTTGGATATACAATAATTTGAGAATATTGAATTCTCTTATATCCAGGTTACGGTATGTGCACTGACATTACGTCACATAATGTCTACCATAACATATCATGGCACACTCATGAGTCAAGATGATATCAAGTCAGCATGGTATCAACATTACAAGATTGTTCATTATCTAAAAAGTCGTCACCTCTTAGAAATGGACACAGGGGGAGGAGCCTATAAAGTCATAACACGACAAAAGAAGTTTACACATTAAACATCTTATAAAGAAAATTACAATTCAATCATACCAAGTCCTTTCCTGAAGTGTTCAACTTTTACTCTGGATAGAGGCTTGGTCAGTATGTCTGTTGTCTGGTCTCCTGTACTGATATACTGCAATTGAATCACATTCCTATCCACCATGTCTCTCACATAGTGGTAAGGGATCTCTATGTGTTTGGATCTATCATGAAATACAGGGTTCACGAAGAGTTTTATACAGCTCTGGTTATCACAATGAATTATAGTAGGCTTCAGTGGCTCACCAAATAATCCCACAAGTAGTTTCTAAGCCATACAATTTCTCGTGCAGCCATGGAAGCTGCGATATATTCGGCCTCTGTAGAACTCTGAGCTACTGAAGACTGTTTCCTGCTAATCCAAGATATCATGGTTGAACCCAAATTGAAGCGATATCCTGATGTGCTTTTCCTGTCAATCACACTTCCAGCCCAATCTGAATCAGTGAACCCATGAAGATCCAAATCAACTTTCTCATACTTGAGTCCATAGTTAAGAGTACCTTGAAGGTATCTCATAATTTCACAGCCATAAGATGTATCTCCTTAGGTTCACACATGAACTGGCTCAAGGCATTTATTGGATAACAGATATCAAGTCTAGTATTGACCAAGTATATTAACGATCCAATCATCTGTCTGTGAGAGTGGGATCTACCAATGGGGAATCTGCTGCTGCCTCCTTCAATTTGTGAAGATTAGTTTCCATAGGAGAAGGCATGGGTCTGCAGTTCATCATACCAAATCTCTTCAATATGTCTAAGGTGTATTTTCCTTGATTAAGCACAATACTATCAGAGTTTTGTCAAACTTCCAATCCAAGAAAGTAATGTAGAAGGCCTAAATCCTTCATATCAAACTCCTTTTCAAGGTCTTTCTTACATTGTCCAATAAGGTGATCTTCTCCTGTAATTAGAAGATCATCAACATATAAGATCAATATCAGCATATCACCTTTGAACCTTTTGAAGTATAGATTTGGATCTCCATCATTCTTTGAGAATCCCAATCCTTGAAGATAGTTGTCAATTCTTTCATACCAGTCCCTAGGAGCCTGTTTTAAACCATATAGGGCTTTCTTTAATATGCACACATGTGTTTCTGCATTGTGGATCTCAAGCCCTTTTGGCTGTTCTAAGTAGACTTCCTCCTCAATTTTACCATTCAAGAAGGCAGTTTTCACATCCATCTGATGGACTTTCCAACCTTTGGCTGCTGCAATGGCCAATACTACTCTGACTGAGGTGTACCTAGCAACTTGAGCAAATGTCTCATCATAGTCTATCCCTTCTTTCTGTGAGAACCCCCGGGCAACAAATTTGGCTTTGTGTTTCTATATGCTACCATCTGCGGCATGTTTGATTTTGAACAACCACTTGGATGAAACAACGGATTTCCCTTTGGCCTAGGAACAATTTGCCACACATCATTGTTAAGTATGGATGTATATTTTTCGGACATTGCATTTTTCCAAACTTAATGTTTAAGAGATTCTTGTACACTAGAGGGTTCTGATTTAGAGAGATCATTCATAAGGGCTACATAGCTAGAAAATCTTCGGGGCCTCTTACTTTCTCTAAAAGTCCCTAAAGGAGCTGCAAAGTCCCTTGCATCCTCCATTGTTTTGTGAGCCCATAGAGGTCTTTTCTTAGGGATTTCTTGGGGAGGAATTTGTACTTCATTTTCTTCTGAACACTCCCTCTGAATCTCAAGAGTGGGATCCTCTTCTAGGTCTGAAGATGGAGCATAGGTTTCAAACCCAATAAAGTATTTAGCCCTTTTGAAGGCTATGTCTTCTTCAAATTAACATCTCTACTAAGTTCAATATTGCTATGTCCAAGTACAAAAATTATGTAAGCTTTAGAGGTTTCACTATATCCAATAAAGATTCCTCTTCTTCCAGAGGGTTCTAGTTTTGTCCTTTTCTCTTTAGGTATGTGAAAGTAAACAGGGCAGCCAAATATTCTAAAGTGAGTGATATTTGGCTTATCCTAGTGAAGACTTCTTCAGGGGTTTTGTCTTCAATGTGGGAATGAGGACATCTATTTTGTATGTAAACAACAGTGTTGGAGGCTTCTGCCCAAAGGTGAGTTTCTAAGTTCTGATC
This sequence comes from Cryptomeria japonica, assembly GCF_030272615.1. Lineage (NCBI taxonomy): Eukaryota > Viridiplantae > Streptophyta > Pinopsida > Cupressales > Cupressaceae > Cryptomeria > Cryptomeria japonica. Next base: position 319,744,655 of record NC_081405.1, on the reverse strand, counting down.
AAAGAGCATTGCTTTGGCTGCTTCTACAATGGTTCTATTTTTCCTTTCAGCAACCCCATTTTGTTGGGGGTTGTAAGGAACAGTGAACTCCCTCTTAATCCCAGCTTCTTTACAAAATTCCCTAAAGATGTCTGAGGTATTTTCCCTCCCATTATCAGTTCTTAGGACTTTTATTTTCTTTCCGGAAGAGTTTTCAAAGAGGGATTTGAATTCCTTAAATCTCTTGAGAATCTCTTCAGATTATTTACGTTTAAAGAAGTAGATCCAGGTCTTCCTGGAGAAGTCATCAATGAATATTACATAATAAAGGAACCCTCCTAATGATGGTACAGACATTAGCCCACATAGGTTAGAATGAACTAGTTCCAAAACATTGCTCGTTTTCCTAGAACTATTCTGAAAGGAACTCTTAGTATTTTTGCCTAGGGCACACCCCTTACATGTACTGGAATGGTATTGTTTTAACTTAGGCAAACCAATTACTAATTTTCCATTGAACATAAAGCACGAAAGTTTAAATGACCTAATCTTCTATGCCAGATTTCATTAGAGTCTACAATCTCATGAAGTAGGGCTAGGTTAGATTTAGTACATACCTCGTACAAATAGCCTTTTCTATGTCCTAGGGTTATAGCCTTCTTGATGGAAGAGTTTTTTGGCCATACTAGAACTTTACCATTCATTAAGGTTATTTTGTACCCATCATCTTCGAGTGCAGATATGGAGATTAAGTTCCTCTTGATGCCAAGAACGAATAGGACTCTAGTGAGTTGGAGAGACATGCCTATCTTCAGCTTAATGGTGTAGGTACCGACGCCTTTCACTGGATGTGCAAAGTCATCACCAATGGTTACTTCTTCATCAGTTTCTTCTAACATGGAATCCAATAATTCTCTATACCCAGTGATGTGTCTTGAAGACCCACTGTCAATGATCCAGGTGTTAGATTTATTGGATACTTGGCTAGAGAGGGTAGAGTAGAATACATGCTTCTCGGAGTCATATTCTTCCCTTTTCACTTTTGCAAATGTAGCTTGTTGTTTGATTCTATCCAGACATCTTGCTACATACTGTCCATATTGATCACACCTAAAGCATTGAATGTGAGAGTTTTCTTTCTTAGATGACCTTTTCTCATGTCGGTTCTTTCTCTTCTTGAAATGTTTCTTCTTTCTTTTCTTGTTGGAGTTGGGTATTTAGAACATGGAGATCTTCATCTATATTATTTTGCTTGATCCCCTTTTTATTTAACCTTGACTCCTCTTGAAGACAATCTGCTCTTAGCCTATCAAATTTCGAATATTTAGCCCTTGCACTAATACCTTGGACAAATGTTTCCCATGTACTAGGCAACCCATCTAGAGCAATGAGCGTTAACTCTTTGCTTTGGATCTCATATCCAAGCGTTGCCAGTTCATCCCTTAGGGCTGATATCCGCATAAAGTATGCATTGATTGACTCTCCTTTGTTCATACTTATATGATTTATTTCCCTTTTTAGAGCCAAGGTTCTACTTGCATTGTTTATCTCGAATGCACATTCGAGTGCTTTGAACATATGGTAGGCAGTCTCATGTTTTGTTATTATTGGCATAATGTGATTTCTCACTCCATCGACTATGATCTTCATGGCTTTTTCATTTCCCTCGATCCATGCCGATTTGTCAGGTTCATTCTCAAGTTCTTTAGATTCAACTTTTACAAATGATTCAACTTTATTCTCTTTTAGAATCATCTTAATTCTAAATTTCCATGCTGAGAAATTGTCGCCTCCTTCAAGTCTATCCTCAAATCTGATAGCGTTAGCCATGGAAATGTGATGTCTATATCCTCAATTTGAACTTCTCAAATTTGAATGCCTTAGGTTCGATCACCTTGGCTCTGATACCATGTAAAAGTATTCAAATTTATGTTCAAAAATTGGAATGTTAAGAATTTTGTCTTTCTTTAATTCCTTAGACAATATTCAATGCTATTAATGTGTGCTCTCTTAGTTATTTCTGATTATGAACTGAAACTTCTTTGTTTGCAAGTGGCTGTAGATAATATTTATTGATTTCGATATGTCTTCAACATGCCTCACGGCACATATATAGGCATTGCCTTGTAAGATCAAGGCATGCCTTGACCGGACATGTCTCATGACATGTCCGATCAAGACATGTCTTGATCAAGGGTGGTGCCTCTTCATAAAGCAAACCGATAACTATCGGTTAATGTCAATGCCGATACATAACAAATGCCAATTGGTTTGTGATTTAATGCGGTTTGATTATCATTGTAACCGATAATAAATCGGTTAGATTCTAATGCAATTTATCATTAACCGGTCACTAATCAGTTTATTCTTAATGCTATTTCATGATAATTGATGGTAAATGTAACCCAATTATGGATGGGTATAAGAGCAAAAATATGTTAAGACGATAACTATTGTAGTTATCATATGACAACACTAATTAGTGCTGTCATATGACAACTAGAATAGATATGCAAAACCGATTACAATCACAACATATAAATGAAATCACAACATATAAATGAAATCACCACATAGCAAATACAATCATATCTTGATCAATGATAGAAATGCTTATAAAGATGATTATGATGCCTACCATTAGTATGTAGATTTAACGATAGGATAGATGATTGAATGAGAGACTTCATTTATCTCTCATTCAATCATTTATATTACCGGAGCTACATTGTTTCAACACGAAGGATCTCATTAGGCACTATAAGACTTGTGAAACAATTTGGACAGCAAATGGGCAAGATGATAAAGCAATTTGGCTGCGATCTTTTCCAACCACCTTGCGAAGTGTAGCGATTGACTTGTATACAAAAATTGACCAAGCCTCCAAAAATACATGGGAGAATTAAAGAAGGCCTTCGAAGAACAGTTCAAATTGCTCTGTAATGATAATGAAATAGTAGCACAAATTTACAATACAAAACAAGGTAAGCATGTAGGAGCTTATAATCATAAACTTAAAGAATCGCTGGTAAAATTGAAAATGAAACCAGCTGACAATCTAAAAAGAAGTGGTTCATTGAAACTCTACTTTTGTCATTTAGAAAAAAGATGAAGGTAGTACCACCCTTGTCCTATTTTAAAGTCTACAATTGGGTGATGGACATAGAAATTGAAGATAAAATGTCCTCACATAGTAAAAGAAAAATTGAGGAAGATGAAGTTCAGATGACAACAGTGACAATGAATCAAGAACGGTACAAGCACTCTGAAGGGACATGCTGCAAATTTTAGTCACAAGGTTCGAATTCAAGTTCGAGTTTGGCAACAATAAAATTCTGATGAAGTTCGGCAAGGGTAAAAAATTTGAAAAAAAAAATTGTCTTTATAAATTTAAATTTGAAAAAGTATATATATAAACAATAAATCCATTAAGTAGTCAAAATAGTTTAACAATGCTAAATAAATTTGAAATTAAATTAATCATTTATAAAATAAAATAGTCAAATGTATTGCTTATTCAAATAAAATAATATTATATAAAATTTAAAATTAATATACATATGCTACACTTATTAAATTGAAATTATTAAAAATAAAACAATATTATTAAATTTAATACATTATAATAAATTTTAAAATATTATAATAGATAAACAATATTATTAAATTTAATACATTATAATAAATTTTAAAATATTATAATAGATATATTCAAAAAAATAAATTTTAATTTATCAATATATAAATAATATGTTAAGGTTTATAATAGACATCAACTATTTTGGGACGGACTTTATTTCCGTCGTAGGGCGCGATGGACTTCAAGATGCGATGAACATCGTTTCGACCTGGGCTTCCCTTCTGCTCCACAATCAAATACATTTTAAGGTGGCTCTCCTGAAAACTATTTATGATGATTGTTAGAGTAAACTTAAAACCACTATCCTTATCTTTGCCATCTATGTTTCTAGCTCCCGAATGGTCTTGAACACTTATTCAAATATTTCACTAGAGCTTTTGTGATTTTTAGAGATGAAATAATGCCCAAAGCTTGTTCCGTATGAATTATAGGGCAAATTTGAGAGAATTTTTTATATTTTATAAGAATTTGGCCAACTTCAAACTTCATACACAAAGTTCAGCAAACACTATGACTTAGCTCCAAATGATGAAAGAATTGAAAGCAGAGAAAGAAACTAACAAACTATGATGTACTGAGTGCAAAATTTGTTAGTGTAGGTTTTTTATTTTCCTTATGTTAGGAGGTATTTATTTTTCCTACACATATTTTATTAAGCTTGCTTAGGTTATTAGGAGTGGTTAATATAAGGACACGTGGCGAAATACTTCAGCTACATGTGTAACTCTCCACCTCACATGGGTAGTTAAGTTACACACCCTCTTTTGGCTTGTTGTGTCACCTCTCATAACTACTATTTTGTCATTTCCTAAGTGGGTTATGGGGTGGTTGGGTTTCTCACCCTCTTTTGGCCTTATGTACCAACTTTCTCAACTCCTTTCCTGTCTTCATGTAAGGAGGTTATGCCACATGTTTTGGCATTTACTAAGAAGGTAAAACCTCCCACTTTTTATGGAGAATAGGAGTTAATGCACCCCTTGGATGTATATGCTTTTATTTTTCTATATAATAAGCATTATACCCTCACCTTCACTAGTTCAGTGATTGCTCGATGAGAGTCTTCTCCAAAATTCTATTTTGTCTCTATTTTTCTCTCATATCAGATTTATCTTCATTCGGCTCGGTTATTTTGATCTTCGAACATCTGTTGTTGGGAGTTGCATGTGATTTACGACCGACATCAAATCTTGGCTCGGTTCTCGCTTCTCACAGAATCTAACATGTTATCAGAGTCGTGTTGTCTGGTATAGCTCACTGTTTTTTCTGATTTATTTGAAAGATTTGAGACTTTTAGATAGCTAATATTTTTCTTAAAAACCAAGTATGCCCTTCTCCTGCATTTTGGTGTGACCTGGAGAATCAGAACAGTTTAAAGGAAAATAGCTTCTAGTTAAATTTGGTTTTATATGTATGTGTTCTTGTAAGATCTGGATGATTGCAGCATTTTGGTAATATTGGAAGCTTAATAAGCATTTCCAAAGTGTCCAGAAGGCTTGAGTAAGTCAAAAGTGACTTTTACTTCACCAAAATCAGAGTTTGGAACACAGTAAAAAAAATCAGAGTGAAATCTTTTTACTGGAGCTATTTTCATTTCGGTTTTAGATTTCCAACTTACATTCATTTTCAGGAAAAACGATTTCTGGGTTTTCTTCCCAGCATCGAAATTTTTTTGGGTTTCTGATGGTGTTCCTAGAAAATTAATAATTTTTTGCAGAAATTGAGCTTGAACAAGGCCTAAGCCGTTTTTCTAGCAAGCAAATTCAGCAACCTTTCTTAAAAGTTGCACAACTTTTGCCTCAGGTGTCGGATTTTGGCAAACGAATACTTGACGGAAAGCTGGAAATGAGCACTCTCCATTATTGCAGGTCTCATTGAAAAATTATGTATTTTTCTATCAGATATTGTAGGTTGTATCAACTGCTCCATTTTCCTTGAAAGGTCATATTTTTCACCTCAACTCTGTTTTTCAAAAACTAATAGTTGTTGGAAATGTATTGAGATGAACTGAGCAGCTATAAGGTTATTTTTTTCAAATCTTGTCACAAAATTATTTGCATTAAAAAAATTTATTTTTGACCATTGGAGTCTTAAAAGCATTGTAATCTGATAAAAAGCCTTGTAAACGCACTAATTATAAAGTGTCAACCTTGTAATATTTGTTGTCGAAAGGGGGGATGTCTCTTGTGTCTTCTTTCTTGCACTTTTCCAGATTCTTTGCAATCTTCTTTTCTGCTATCATGGATGCATCTACAATTCCACTTTTAACACCATATAATTACTTTGAATGGAAATCTAAGATGATAATATATCTAAAAAGACATGGATATCATCATGTTACCATGGGACTTGAAACTGAACCTCAAGATGCTGCAGAAAAGATTAAATGGTTTAATAAATGTGATGAAGCCTTTGGTACTCTATGTATGTCAGACTCTCCTGACCTTCTTTTTCACATTGAATCTGCCCCTACACCAAATGCAGCGTGGACCACTTTGGAAAACCTCTTTGGTAAGCAGGATGAGCTAAGAGGTCATCAATTGGAGAATGAACTCATAGGGTTGAATCCAACCAATTTTGATACTATATAAGACTTCTTCACTAAACTTAACTCTATAAGATGCAGCTGGAACAATGTGGAACTAAGAAAGATGATAAGCAATTGATCTTGAGTATTCTTTCTAAGCTTGGTCCTAACTATTCAATGTTTGTTTCTACATTCTATGCTACAAAATGTGCCCTAGGTCCCTGTTGTGACCATTTCACACATCGCCCCATTGCAAATGGGGACCCCCTCTTTTTGCTCATTTTTCGCTCGCTTTTCACTTCGCTTTTAGGATTTTGTTAGTCAGTCGATTGTCTGGATTTAGGGTCAAGCCTTAGGGTTTTAATTATCATCTTTTCAGGCCAGAATCCAGTCAATTTTGAGAGCTTTTGAGCTTCCTTTCGAAGGATGCAAATTTTGAATGCAATGATTTCGCCAAAATGGTCTATTTTCAATTGGAATTTTGAGTGCAGAGCTTAAATTTGTCTAAGTGTTAATGATGAAATGTGAATTTTTGTCCGATTGAATATTTTGACCAGATTTTGAGTTTTTTTGATTTTTGATCCTAGGCATTGTAAATGATTTGTTTTCGCCGTGTGAAGTGATAAAATGTGTAAAATCATGATATTTTGGCCTGTAGGAGCAGAATCGCTCATGTCCCTCAGTGAAGGACCGGAGCTCGTTTTCGAATATCTTACTGTCCTTGCAGGGTCAAGGTGAATTTCGAGTTGGAAATGATAGAGAAAGGCGTGATCTTTCCGTTGAATATAAATTGAAGATTTTCACAAGCACAGAGGTGCCTCCAGGAATCAAAATCGCTCCTGTCCCTCAGTGAAAGACCGGAGCTACAAATCAAATATTGCTTTGTCCTTGCAGGATTTCAATGACTTGACGATTTGAAGATGTCCAAGGGGATATGTTTTATCGAATGAATATAACTTGAAGAGCAAACATGAAGAAAAATGGTCCAAAATGCCAAAATCGCTCCTGTCCCTCTTCAAGGGACCAGGGCGAAGTACATTGTAGCTCCCGTCCCTCTCCAAGGGACCAGAGCGATATTCTTCATAGGGCGAGATTCAGGCAAAGATCAAGTCAAGTTTATGTTTGAAGGCAAGGAAGGAGGTAAAATGAACTCATTGAAGATAAATTGAAGATTGCCAAATGCCAACAAAGGACCAAAATGCTTAAGTTCGCTCCTGTCCCTCAGGAAGGGACCAGAGCGATTTTTGTTGTAGATGATTTTCTTGCCAAGTTACAACCGATCTCAAGGCATAGATGAATGGAATGGGACATTGCAAATCCGTTGAAGATAATTTTAGAGGTTAGCAATGTGATGTGGAGCCTATAAGAGCAGGATCGCTCCTGTCCCTCTCCAAGGGACCAGGGCGATATAATGATTATATTGCCGTTCCTCCAAGTTCAGGACACTCTAAAGCAAGGAACAAGGTGGCAAAGGCGTTTCAAGGCATCTCAATCAAGCACGAGGTATCCAAAGTTGCCAATATTGGAGGAACCACACCAAGACATCTAATTCGCTCCTGTCCCTCAGGAAGGGACTAGAGCGATATTTCATAAAGGCATGAAATTTGAAAGTTGATCATGTTCCAAGTAACTAAGATGGATCAAAAGGACTACATTTTACACGATGATAGCAATTACAAGTTGGAGAACGCAAGCATAACCTCAAAGTATTGAAGTTCGCTCCTGTCCCTTGGGAAGGGACCAGAGCGATATTGAATGTATTGACCAATTCATGCAAAAATCACGTTAAGTCAAGACTTCACAAAGTTGTAAAAGGTATAAGGTGTTTTTTGAAGATGATATGCAAGAGTTTTGAACGTCAAAATGTTATCAATCAAGCTAAGGAACTCATATCGCTCCTGTCCTTTGGACAAGGACCAAAGCGATTTTTACTAAAACACTTATGCTCCTTCAAAATCAAGACAATGTAAGGATTGGCGAAGTAAAGGACGTCCTTTGGAAAGCAATGAATGAAGAACAAAGATCAAAAGTTTGCAAATTTGAGCCAGGACACATGGATCGCTCCTGTCCCTCTCCAAGGGACCAGGGCGATATTTGCCAAAACACATGATATCCTTTAAAGATCACGTTGAAATAAGGTTGCACAAGGTTTTAAACATCATTTGGAAGGCGATACAAAGGGAGATAGATGTTAAATATTACCAATTTGAGCTTAAAATGGAGAAAGGACAAGGATCGCTCCTGTCCCTCTCCAAGGGACAAGGGCGATGATCCTTCTAACGTCCAAATGCCTCATCAAAGTCAAGTGATACAAGCATGGAATGAACAAGCAAGGTTATTATTTACCATACAAGGAAAAGTTGATATCCAAATGGAGAATTTCAAGTGAAAACATTAGGATCGCTCCTGTCCCTCTCCAAGGGACCAAGGCGATGAGGTATGTATATTTCATTTTCAAATTTTGGCGCTCAAGCAAATATTTTTGAATTTATTTTAATGCTAAAATTCGATATGTTTTGAAAATTCAATTAATTAGCATTTAAATATTGCGCTTGGTATCAATTAATTATTTTGCCTTGTAAAAAATCGAAATTTATTAATTAAAAATGAAAGGCATTTAATAATTAATTAATTAATTAATAAAAAATCAAATGGAGCGTTTGGTTTGGAGAGTCGGCCTTGTTATTTATGTAAAAATCGTTTTTTAATTGCTATATTTTTACAAAAGTTGGCCTTGGGGATGATAAGAGGTGAGCGCTATAAAGGGAGGGTGAAAATTGTTATTTTCACATCATTATTTGTCATTTCTTACATGCGATCTTGAGGAAGACAAAGGAAAGTGCGGAGTTGTATTCAAGGAGCGAATTTCATTTCAAGTTTGAAGGCGCTAGTAACTTCCAAGGTGGTGCGAATCTATATTGGGCGAACTTGCCAAGGTGTTAGAGAGTCACGTCAAGGACAAAAGGGTGGCGAAATTGATATTTTGAAGAAAGAGATCACGTTGAAGAATATATATTCTCGATCTTGTTGCCTAGGCGAATTTTCCTTATTTTGCATTCTAGAGTTAGCTCTCGATTTGAGGTATGGCGATTTGGTTTTATTGTTTTATTTGTTGATCGTCATATTTTAAATTTTGAATTTTGAATTTTTGAAATTTTGAATTCCTAGCTCAATCGTTTTATTTTAGGAAATGATAACTCAAAGACTTATCATGAAGTTTCCTAAAATTTATTCTCTAATCTATGTTTTTTATTGCAAAATCTAGCTTCTCATTATGAAATGTTGTGTAGGTATGGCAACCCCGAAGGCGGGAGCATCCACCAGTCGTTCAGCTCTCATGAAAGAAGATCAGAAGACCGAAGAAGTGGAGACCAAGATCGTGTCGAAGTGGAGCCACATTGGAGATACAAACTTAGGCAACTTCAGCACAAAGAAGTTTCGAGAGATCCCTTACATTGGCAAGCCATCGCCTGTCGCCCGGAGAATAATAGAGAGTGGCATCATTAAGGCGGCCGGCTTTCCTCCAGTTGTTCAGTGCCATGAGTTGATGATCGAGTGTGCTCGTCATTATGATCCACAGTCCAGAACGATCGTGTCCAAAGAGGGAAACACTTTGGCGTACCTTTCAGAGGAAGCTATAAGTGAAGCTTTCCATCTTCCAGAGCACAGGGACATGATATACAAGAGCATAGAAGGAGCCAGATCAATGTACGAAGATGATCCAGATGCTTGTCTAAGCATTATCAATAAGAACTGGCTACTCAAGAGCCGTCCCCGTCTGAGCAAGGTCCCGAACACACCGCACAGGATTGATTTCCAAGAAGAGTACAGAGATTTGATTACCATGCTCAACCGAGTTACAGGAGCCCCTCATGCCTTCTATTTTGAGAAGTGGATGTTTTACTTCATCCAGGTGATCGTTCAGGGAAAAGGTACAATACATTGGGCTAGGATGATTAGCCATTGCTTGGACGTACAGTTGAGGAGACTCAAGGCTACTAAGTCCTTCCACATGAGTTCATATGTCATTTATGCCTTGATTAGGAGTGTTGAGTACGCAAGACTACCTCACAAAGGAGTGATTGGAAGAGGACCCAGCGAGGTCAGAGCTTGTGATTCCTATGCCTACTTGCATCATCCGCCAGGGAGCAACTATAAGTTGGTTAATGATACTTTCACGATGAACATCACAAGGACGTTGCAAGGTGGAATTCACAACAAGTTATCTCAGGATGCCCAGGAATTCATAAAGAGGTACAGTGCTTGGTTCATTCAGTTTCCCAAGTTCACTTATATTAGGGTGCATGGATGTCCTTTACCTCCATACATGTTGCCGAGATATCCGACAGACAGAATTGTGTTACTTGAAGTAACAAGACAGTTGGCAGCATATGTGAAGGCATTCAGACACAGACATCAGAATGGAGTTCCAGTACCTATCATTTTGGGTAATTCAGTTGAGGTATGTCCTAATGCTTTAGCCATGGATGACGCAGAGGAGGAGTTAGCCTTGTATTCTTTTCCATCTTTTGCTTTGAGAGAAAGCTTTGATCCACATGGACATTTAGAGGAGACAGTCGGCAGGAAGTTTAGACATGAGTATCAGATTGAAGATTTTATGATGAATCTCTTAGATGATCTTGAAGTGAAACGAAAAATGCATTCTAGATTACCTTTGGATTTCATCAGGAAATGCAGGATTTACAGAGTGGCCGACCAAGCTCAGGACAGTGGCAGACATATCCAGTCTTCCTATGATCGAGAAAGCAAAACAATAAGGTTGGATTGGAATGAGCCCGAAGTCGTGGATTTAGATGCTTTGATGGTACCAGTCTTGTCTTGTACTCGCAGATGGGTTGACGTTCAGCATCAGAAATTGAGAGAACAAGGCATAGCTATGACTTTCACTTTGGAAGAGAAACCAGCCGAAGGTGGAGCTAGTGTGAGTGAAGGCAATCCTAATCCTAGAAATTCAGGTGAAGGAAATCTTCGATGTGCCAGTGAGGGCAATCTCCATCCAAGAGGTTCGAAGAGGAAAGAGAGACCTGGAAAGGGAGAATCTTCCAAGAGGAAACAAGAGGCTAACAGAGATCGATCATCCGGTACTTCTTCTAGACCTGAGAAGAGAACAATTCAAGTGGAAGAATCCATGGAGTCTATGGTACAGAACGACAGGCAGGAAGGAGGACAGGCACAGCAAGGGTCACCAGATGGATCTCTCCAGGACTATGAGTTAGGAGAAGATAATGAAATGACATCTCCTCCCAGAGAAGAAGAAGTGGTACATAAAGAAATACAAGTTCAAGAGACAAGATCGAATATCCCAGATTGGTTGAAGGAAAGATTAACTAAGGTGATCGTAGTAGAGGACGAGGACAATGCAATTGATTTAGAGAGCCTTGTTGGACGCTCACACGAAGTAACAGAGAAGAAGAAGGCTACCAAGATGTCCAAGATGATTCGAGATGAAACTGGATCCAGAAAACTGCAGATAGCTACACCGGCAGTAGACAAATATGAAGGTGAGATCCTAGCAGAGGAATATGATATACAGACTTTTGAGTTAGGACCATCCACAGCAGAGCAGACTTTAGATGATGCTACCGACTCATTTGAGGCATTGAAAGACAAGCTTAGAGAAGAAATGGAGAAGAATAGAAAGCTTGAGAGAGAGAGAGGTGCATGGAGGACGTATTTCAGTCACATCAATGAACCTTTGGGACGTCAGGATCCAGCTAGATCACCAGTGCAAGCACTTCCACTTCAATCAATCAGTGAGGCAGAGAGATTCAGGAACATGGTCCAACGTACAAGTAATTGGATGGATAGATCTCATACAGTGGCCATAGAGTTTGTAACAAGGATGATGAAGATTATTCATCAAGCTATCCAAGTTCTTGAGATAATCCACAATTTGATGATAACAGTAGCTGCATTTGCCCATACCAAAGATGTCATCATTCCTGTCTTGAAGGTAATTAGACACACATCAAGGAAAGTTTTAGCGCAAGAGAAGATCCTGGATGAAGAATCTCACAGTTTGTTTCAGTGGTCAACCTTACTCCATATGAAGAGTGTTTTCTTCGAGGACATCAGTGTTAGATGTGGCCAAGTTGAGGAGGTGATCAATCCGATCCAGGACAGAGTATTTGAGGTACTTCGTACCATTCTTGGCAGAAGGATCGAGGTCGAGACAGATGTGGATATGCAGGAGTTAGAGGATAGAATCAAGGTCATCTTTTGCAAGGACGCAAATGTTACAGATGAGCAATATGATCAAATGTTTGCCACCATGCTCCTGATTGAAAGAACGAAAGAACTTGAAGCTTCATGGGACGCAGCTCTCCTAGATGCATTCGATCAGGTCATCCACTTGGAAGAGAGTATGAAAAATCTTCCCGAGATTCCAATTGCAGAAATCGAAGGAATCGTGACAAGATTCATTGCATATGCCAAAAAAAGAACATTGGAAAGGGAATAAGGTTCTAGATGAAAGGTTGTTATAGATGACATGGCATCTTATTTGTCATTGGTTTATGTCTCCTAGGTTTTTGTGCCAAAATTAATATTTGGCTATGCATTTAATATTGTTCAGTAAAAAGGAGGCCATTTGTAACAAACCCTAATTAGGGTTTAGGTGTCATGATCTTGACTGTTGATCTACTTTCAATCTAGACCTTTCATTGTAATTGGGGATGCTATTTATACCCCCATTTTTCATTTCATTTGGTAATAGTGTAATAGTCAATAGTTGATGTAATAGAGAAGAGAGATTAGAGTTAGAAGCAATTTTATTTTGTAGCAAGATTGAGTTTTGAAGAGAGAAATTCAAGCAAATTGTTGTACATTATGATTTGGAAATCAATGAAATATTGAAGTTATGGTGTTTCGTTGCAACTTTCTTAAGTTATCTTCATGGTTGTTTGATTTACTTGAATCATGCTCAATCAAAGTAGCTTGTTAATTTGAAGGACATAGTGTGAGACTTGATTTTTGGTAGGATTCGTAATCCAAACCACTAGCTTCTTGCTGATTGTAGGAACGCCTTGCGTGGTCGACTGGAGAATACCTTGAAACCCTTAATCTTCAATCATTATTGTATCTTGGATATGTACCTTCATGGTAGTGTCCATGATCTTTGATGCATTGAATATCATTTTATTACCTTAGAAGATCGCACTAATTTCAATTGAGTTGTTATCTTATGGCAAAATTGAAGTTGGTTGAATCTCGCCAAGTCTTGTCCATACTAAGTCATTCATAGGGTTAGACTAGATTAGACCTCTTTCAAACCCTACTCTTTTGTTATTTTTGAAAAGTTTCTTAGTTTAGCAAATCTTGAACTTTCGGAATACGTAAGGCCCCTTGGAGGAAACAACAAATCACATCATACCGCTGGAAGCTTGTCCACACGTAGAGACCCTACTAAAAGAACCTTGGAGTCTACCTAACTGATCCTTTATGCGAATCTTCAGCAGTTAGAGACTATTTTCTCAAGAGAGGATAAGATGCCTATTGGTATTTTATTCTGTGTATGATGGTGTACAAAATACACGTCAACAGTACACCGCACCAAGCCTCCGAGTGGCGGTGGATAATAGACTCGATGATGAAGAGAGCTTGAGTGCAAGGCTTAACAACCTGGTGAAACTAGACGAACGGAGGGTAATGGCACAATGGGCAACGGAGGTAGCGCAACGATGGCCGAAGTGCTGGCATGACAAGCACCTACAGCGGGTCAACTTTCGGCCGGGGCAATTGGTTTTGAAGTATAACGGCCGAAACGAACTCCGACCGGGGAAGTTTAAAGTTCGTTGGCTCGGACCCTATAAGATCAGAGAGGTTGGCAAGAACGAGGCAGTGAAGCTATCCACCTTGGATAACAATCCAATCAAGGACCCAGTGAATGGTTCGAAACTTAAAGTCTACAGAGAATGAAACAAACTTGTGATAGGGATCAACATGCTAGGATACACTACAAAAGGAAACTGGACCATCAGCTAGAGTAGGGAAGTGGAAGAAGACCTGGTGGTGAAAGCAGAGCCCTACAAAGGGATGAAGATTGGGCTAAGCCGCTTACATGCATGGAAGAACAGCTTGTGCCGAAGCAGATGGAAGGTGTTGCGGTTCCCAGGATCCATAAACACCTGACAAATGCGTATTTTGGGGACCCAGCTGTGTGGGTACTGATTTCAGGTCATTGGAAGAAGTAGGCCCCATATGAGGGTCTTCGAGAAGGGTACGTCGCATATGATATCGACGAAGAAGCAGAAGCCCAAAGGAAAGCTGAGAATGCAAATAAAGAGGAGGGACCTGTAGACCAGGAGGAAGAACTTGACCTAGAAGAGTACGGGGTAACTCTAGGTCCCTGTTTAAAGATGGTGCTCAAAACGGAGGACTTGTTCATCATTGCCTCCCAGCGAAGCGAATTGGAAGCCGAACCAAACTCATTATATGGGACTTGGAGTACGTGGGGACGTGTTGTACACAAGAATGCTACAAGAGGATGTCGCACGTATGTATGTGGTTGCACAATCCGAAGATAAAGCTAAGGACTTAGGATGACCCCTCAAGAGTGAAGAGGAACATAGAAGACAAGGACGCTGACCGAGGACCAAATAAAAGGTGGAAGGAAATCAGGACGAGTGGCAAGGGAAGAGCAAGGAAAAAATCAGGTACCCATACAGCAACAAGGAAACTAAGGGGGTGAAAAGATCATTCAGAAGGGTTCGCAAAGGTGACAAGCTACCCTGAAAATTGCAAAAGACGAACTGAACGACTGACACCGGGACACCTTAGTAAACTGAAGGTACGGAAAGTTGCATTTAAGAAATATTGTCAAGTGAAAAATTTAAAACAATTGTTAAGAGAGGGGTATTAAAACTTGGAAAAGAAAAATATATGGACGAAATAAAAAGGCCAGGGTTAGTGAGCATTAAATAATTAAAATGTAAGGCAAAAGTGATGGAAATAAGGAAAAAATACAAGTAGTAAGAAGGCAATTATTTTATAAAAAGTTAATAAAGTATTTATGCCTAACCCTAACCCTGAAAAAAGAAAATGACTATAAAAACCCCCAAAGAGCCCATTCTTACACAATACACGGGCAAAATCACGCTTGTGGAAACGGAAGGAGCAAGAGAGAGGAAGTGAACCCAGAAAGGATAGTACGGCCAACAGGCACAACAAGGGGGTGGAATCCATACAGCGTACGGATTGCACGTACGGACATGGAGGAGACCGGACAATTCAATCCATACGGCATTGCAAGTATTGACGGGGAGGCTAGAGCACAGCAAAGTGAATCGTACGGTGACCTCTGCACGGCGTACGATAAAGCCATACAGTACACACGCACAGAACCTCAGGAGAGGCTGTACGATAAATCCGTACAGTGCACATGTATAGAATCCAGAGAGAAGTTGTACAGTGCATGCGGGTCACAACTCGGGGGAGGTCGTATGGCAAGGCCGTACAGTACACGCGTTCAAGGAATCAAGAGAGGTCGTACAGTCAAAGCACATGTAGCAAATCGTACGAACAGGAGGCGTACGGACATGAGGGAGAAGACCGTACAGGGGCTGACACAGGGAAGTCCATACACACAGGGAACAGGTACATATAAAAATTGAGAGCATTTGTTGGAAAATTTGTGCCATCCGTACAGAGTTATCTGCAAAGTTTGTGAAATTTGAAGAGGTTGTACGGTCAGGAGAGGGAAGTGTACGAAACAATCCGTACGGTGGAGAGGCAACAGCTAGTACAATGGTCCGTACGAATTGGCGTGACAAAATTTCAGACAGTTATAATAACAGTCAAGGGCTTGACAAGAAAACAAACAGAAGTGCGAGGCAGCACAATCATGACTGCTACAGACCCACCAAGCAGCAACAAGAAGGCGAAAATCAAACCGAAGGTACAAAAGGACTCGGAAGGAGTTACTGCAGAAAATGTGGCCTTCGAGAGTGTGACCGGCAATGAATGTCGTGCTTGGTGGGAGGAAACCCCTCTCGACCATGTGATAAAAGATTCTCTCAGAAAAGCACAGGTGGACCATGCCATTCAGATGCCAACATTCAATATCAAGGATTTTGAAATAGTGTTGCGGACCATGGTGTCTGGATACAACCGCCAGGAAAGGGCCTCCATCATTCAGTTCAAGGGCTACATAGTGCGGGTTTCCTTCAAGGCTGAGGACTTCAGGAGGGTATTTGGTATACCCGAGAAGGGAGCCTCTGCAACAAAACCGGCCAAGAAGCTCACCAAAGAGAAAAAGAAGTGGCTGCTGGACTTGGTGTGCAAAGATGACCTGACAGAAGAACAATGGAAGAGCGCCTGGTCTGACAGTAGGGGATTGAAGCGTGCTTTTATTGCACCGAGAGAGTGGAGGATGCTGATGGACTTGGTGAAAATTCGACTCACAGGGGCCAGCCGTGCATCCGATATAGCCATCTGGATGATAGGGTTGATGAATGGCATCAAGTGTGGCAAAGTTTACAACTGGGGACAGCTTTTAGCTAAGAGGATTCATGATTTCCTCAAACTGGAGCACAAAACATTTTATATGTGCCACCACGCCATCAGTCTATTCCTGGATGCGGTACATTTACAGGTACCTCCAGAAATGGGGGGTACTTTTGAACCATGCGGTAGGGTGGAACCCAACAAACCATCCATGTACTATTATGCCCACCTGGACACTCTTGGTGATACCATACAGCCAGCAAAGAGGAGGAGGAAGCTAGACGTAGCAGTCGAGGTTGAAGAGGATAGCAGCATGGAAGATTCGGATGAGGAGGTCGAAGAAACTGAGCAGGAGAGTGGAGATGAAGGATTTCGAATGGCACCACACACAGTCGGAGAAGAAGAAGAGGAAGCGGAATCACAACAACGGGAAGGGGAGGAGGAAGAGCAGCATGGAGGACTGCGAGCACAGTGGAAAAGCATGCGGGTGAAATTTACACCCCCCAAATTACCTCCTTCAGCACACTTGGTACCGCAGGAAGCACTCACAGTGACCAGCCCGGTAGGCAACGTAAGACCAGTAGGAGTGTTGTTCAGGAGAGTTGATGAAGGGGAACCGCCAGAACAACGATGAGTGTCGTTGCCGCAGATTAGCCTGGCCATACTTGAATCACAAGCCGTACCAGCAACAGAGCGTACCAATAGGCCAACAAACCGTAGAGGTAGTGACCTAGGCAGCGTAGGAATGATGGATCGTACGGTGGCAGAGAAGGTCGTACAGTATAGTCTGGAGGTAGAAGTACAAGAGGCAGTTGTACCAAAGGAAGTTGCGAAGACAGTTGTGCAGGAAGTAGTCGTACAAGAGATAGGTACTGGTATGGCATGTACTAGTATGGAGGGGACCGTAGCAGTTGAGGGCAATACGATACCAGCAGGGGGAAATGAGTCTAGGGATGTACCGATGGCAGGAGATGGTCTGGAGGAGTTGGCGGTACTGGACACACTGGCTGAGGAGGATATAGATGCATCTTTGGATAGGTGGCTGGGACAATTTGCACTCACACCTCACCTTCCCACTTCGCCCTCACCGCACGCCATGGCAGTTGGACAAAGCCAAACACAGTATAGGACCACTCTTATCACAGATCAGGATGAGATGATGTCTGTAGAGGAGCAGAACAGAGCAACTGGAGGTGGTAGACATGATCCGAAGATCATTGATGTCAAGGAGAGCGGGTCTGGAGGACCACCGACAGGTCTTCACCTCACCCCACCAGACCCTAGCGATCCAGCACGCTCGCTCCAACAGTTCCTTGGGGAGCTACAGGGGATCTCAGTTATAGAACGAGGTATGGCACAGTTGACTGGACAGATGGATGCCAGCAACTCAGCTAACGCTGAGAAGTTGTTCCACTTCATGGCTTTCGGATGTGCGGAGGAGTTTGCATGCCACTTTGAGCAACAAGGGTGGCCAGACAGTAGTACGTCGGAGATGGTATTGGAGTGGACGCACATGCGACTGGTGGAGGGAGTGAGCACCTTGGGAGCCACCTTGCGCAATATGGAGGGATTGTTCCTGAATGTCTACCCACAAATGCGACAGAGTCAGATAGAGCAACAGACCCAGCGGCTATACGTGGCAAAATTGGAGAAGGAAGGGGAGAAGCGTGCGAAGTTAGCAGCAGTAGAGAAGAACCTGAGGATTG
Organism: Cryptomeria japonica; assembly: GCF_030272615.1. Classification (NCBI taxonomy): domain Eukaryota; kingdom Viridiplantae; phylum Streptophyta; class Pinopsida; order Cupressales; family Cupressaceae; genus Cryptomeria; species Cryptomeria japonica. Next base: position 319,726,342 of record NC_081405.1, on the reverse strand, counting down.
AGCTCGAGACAAAGATGACCACTTATGAGGCCCGTTGCAGCATGCGGGAGGAGGCACAGGCATTGGCAGCACAGGTGGCTGACCTTACTCTGCAGATGGAGCAGAAGGACAAAAAACTATTGGAGGCTACACACATGGTCAAGAAGGCACGGGAGCGGCAGCTGATTGCAGAGAAGAACCTCAGACTCCACACAGGGCGACAACCTTCTTCTTCGACCACGACAGGGACGCCTCCTCCCCCTCCTTAGTCTTAGTCTTTTGTTTTGTTATTCCAGCTCCTGTTGTCTTAGTCGTCTGGAAAACGACTACTTTTTAGGGGGGGGGTTGATGTTAGGGGTCAATAACACGTGTTAGTTTATAGTTGGTTTGGGTGTTTATGTTTTGTTATGTATGAGTTGTCGAGAAGTTCCCGTGGGGTAGTTGGTAGTTAGTGACAGTTGGCAACTTGGCCAACCGTCGAGTCTATGTATGGATGGAACCTCGGCAAATGAGTATTGTACTGGCATATTTGAGAATCCAATAAAGATATCATTATTATGCCATAGTTGTTCTGTAATTGTTATCTATGCTTTAACATATGTTAATGTTCTCGTTATATGAATTTTTGGTACGTGTGGAATATCTTTGTTTATCCTTGAGTTTACCAACCTCACCGTAAGGACTAAACAATATCGTATATTATTATGATAATAATATTAATCCGTGTTTATCGCATTGGTATTATGTTCTTAGCAGATCGTTTTCCTTGTCAAAAATAGAACAAGCACTAACTTCTATCTTTCCTCCTCTGCACAGTAGACACAGACAGGTATCGTGTAGATATAGGGACCGATAATTATCCTTCTAAGACTGTGATCACCTGTATAAGGGTTATAATAATTTAGAAGTATATAGTGGATATCTCTAATGCCCATTAGCTATCGATAATACTTTGCAAATTTGTCATTTGTCGAAGAGGCCATATGATCCCTCTGTATGTCAATTGCTTCCTTCAATTACCCAACATATCACGATTCATAGTGCATCGGCTTCAATCATTATATTGGTCGGTTATTACTACTTAGTTCCTGTGTGGAACTAATCGCTGATTGTTATTGTCGATCTGATGGGAATTGATCGCTGTTTTGTATCATCACTGATTCACTAACATCTTTATCGCTGTTGGTCTTCCATTCCTTGAATGTTTAAAACTTTAATCAATTGACTACCCATATCTCTGGAGCAGCTATAGTGAATATTCGTTTAGACAGATGACTATCGAGTGCCATATATTGTTCTCGCAGTAATCCCGTATTAATATTATAACTCATTGATGTTATCCAAAGGTGCTGAAGATGCATACTTGTGTAATTGATATGTTGCTTACTATCTGTTGGACGTATCCTTATTCCTCCTACAACCAGCTAGTCAATATCTCCATTGCTGACTTTATCCATAGACTCAAATGCTTTCTTGTGTAATGTCCCCTAATTAGTTACACTTTAATTTAACCTAAATTTGACCAAATCTAAAAGATAGGTAATTAAGTTTTATGGACGTACCTTTGTATACTAGCTTCTTGCAACAAAGATTAGAGAACACATGAAATAATACTTGTAAAACTGAAACATATACCAATGAAATTATATTAAATGATATCAATTCTGCTATATTAGTTACTGTTTAGAATTACAATTTGTTGGGTATAATCAGTTTATTATATAAAATTAGATTGAAAGTCAGTTACCAAATCAATGTCCTTAGCCCATTAGGGTAGGCTAGTTGGATAGGGTGTCCAAGAAACCATTCCTCCTAGGCCCAAGGGCAGATACCATATCCCCCTTGGCTCCATATGGCAGGTGTTAGGCATCCATCATGGAGTGGCGTACCCAGCGAGGTGTTCTATCGCCATTCCCCCTCATCACAACCACCTTCTCTCTTAAGCCCAAGAGTAGATGCTTCATCCCTCTTGGCTCCAAGTGGCACGTGTTAGGCATCCACTATGGAGTGGCATACTTACAAGAGAGTCCCTCTTTACAATGAACCATTTATTATATTTATTCAATCCATCACATTATGATAATCAATTACATCTGACATAATTATCATTTTATATTACATTTCAACAGTGTTGTTTATTGGATTATCATCAAAGTTTCCTGTTAGTGTTACTTTGTATCAACATAAACCACTTATTGTCATTATTTCATTATAATCAGTTTGTTGTTCCTTATATTATAAGAATTTACAGTATTACCATAATTCACGTAACCTGAATCTGATTGTATTATGTATTCCTGAGATTAGGTGCAGATATATATTTATATGTTATGCCTGGCAATACTGTTATTTTAATGCTGTTTGAATAAATAGATAAAATTTACCTTCTTAACTTAATATGATATTAGCTGTCACTGACTTGATTAAGAACATCTTAATTTATATTCATTGATGCACAGATCTGAATTTAAATATGTATATCATACTGACTGATATATACTCTAACGCTAACTCAGAAAATTCATGCTTATACGTACCTGACACTGAACTTACCCGTCTTTATCCCTGCTGGCAGACTGACTTTCTTGTTCCCCTTGTGTATTCCCCCTTATTCCCATTTGCACCGGGGGGGTATTTATCCTACCTCCCCATGTGGTGAAGAGCCACGATGGTCTCCTAATAAGCAGCACCCCCCTTTTTGAAGAGTTGCTGTCCCTCTATTTCTGACGGCTCTTTTCAAGAAGAGCATCGCTTCATATAAAACCCGATTTGGAACTATTCAAACCACCCTTTAAAGAATGGTTATCGGGCCTTGGTAAATATAGGGGTTAATTGGTTAACAGAAATAAATAAGTTTTAATACAAAGCACCATTATAATATAATGTGTATTGTTAATATAATAAAATCATTCAATATAAAATGTAAATTGATAATATAATATTATTTATTGTTAATATAATAACATCATTCAATATAAAATGTAAATTGATAATATATAATATTATTTTAATGTTAATGTGATATAAAATAATTTTGATATGTTTTTAACATATTATTTTATGTGGCAAAAACTATATTAATTATTCCTACTATAAATGTGGGGACATGACATCCTGTGAGTCGGCTATAAGCATATATTGTTGCCCACATTTATATGTGTCTTCATATCTATAATCTTTATTAATCCTAGAGTCATTTTTAATGAGACTATCTTAATTGTTTCCTTCTTCATTTGTCTTTGTAAGAGTTCATTTGTGCTTTCTATTATCTATAAAGATGATACAAGGAGCTTTCCTTTAGTTGTTTGGTTCTAGAGTTCTAGCATCTGGATGGGGACATCACATATTCAACAGAAACAGAATGACTTATCTTTACTCTTTAGTTATGTAATAACAATGGTATATTTCAAAAGATTGATTCTGGAATTGACTATGCATGCTTTCGAATCAACATTTTGGATCACACTATCCTCTTCCTCATGATATGGATCACTGAGTCTGATCCAGAACATCAATTCAAAAGCATACATGGTTGATTCCAGAGGTAATCTTCTGAATGCTATATGGACTGTGGAAAATCAGTGGCATTTAATAAAAAAATAAGCTTCTTTAATCACAATTCATAGTATATTGTATGTCAATCTAACCTGAAAAATCTGACACACACAAAGCCAGCAACTAGGGATAGAAGGCAACAAATGATGAATCTTGTTCTTCCTTTCATAAATGACTGATGAAGTGCTACTGCTTGGTCAATATTGAAATGCAAAGGTGCCAGTGCTACTGCAGATGCAAGCCCAAAATATAAAATCTGCGCAAAGTGGGGAGAAACTGCATGTGCATCTTTTGCCCCTGCATTGAAAAGCAAATCCTTATTTGAGTTAATAACCACTTTTACTTAAAATATCTCAATTCGTCATGGGCATTTAGAATTATACCACAACAATGGAAAGAAAAGTAAAACAAAAGAAAATCCCTCAGGCTTAATAAAATATAATACTCATAAGGAGACAAGGCAGGAAGCCTACCCACAACTATGCTGCCATTGTATATAACAAAAGCAGAAAATGCCATGAGAACAAGAAGAAAAGGAAAAAAGTTAGTCAAAATGCCCCATTTTTGCCACCACAAGTTGTATGCTAACACATGCAACTCCCCAACAACACCTGTTGCACAAAACAAAACCCAGTCAGATGCACAATAGAGTTGTTAAGATTTAAAGCACTAAATGATCAGCAAAACACTATAAATATGTTTGCAGAGAATTATGGAAACAGTTTCTTGTATTAGCTTACAATCAAATAAAAGAATTCAGAAAGAAAAAGATTTGCATTTTTGAAATTCCTTTTTGTTTCTCCATTACCCAGGTTTTAAAAGATGATCAGGATGGAAGGATGCCTCTTTGAATAATGTTTAATTGCAGATTTATTATATGTTCAAGATCCCTCCTGCCATAAAAAGAACCTTTTTAAGTATCCTTTGAAATATAAATTAGAGTTTAGCACCTTTAATGGCACTGTAAGCTTCTAAAGGCATTTTAAACAGAGGAGCAGTGGTAAGCATTGGTTCTCAGGCTTTCAGGTGGCAGAAAGATCACTTCTTATTTCTGAAAAATCACAACTTAAAAAAAAAACAAGTAGATCCTAAGCTTGGAGTTAGAGAAGAAAAAGAAAAAAGGAAATCATATTAGTGTCTATGGATGATGGAATTAACGATGGGATCAAAGTACAACTAGAGGAAATAAAATGAGAGAAGGTAATCCAAGAATAGGCCACTTGCTAAAACAAACTAAGTTGAAGTCTTTGAAACAGATAATGTGGCTATCTTGTAAAATATGTACATGCAACACGAGTAGGAGAGACTGATGAAAAATGTAGCCAAAACTATACTACACTAATGTGAAATAATCCAGATCCAATTTCTTTTTAGAGAGAAATGTCAAGCAGATAGGAAAGGAGATATAAACAGAAAGGAGGGCAAACAAAAATTATGCAATGAAATAAAGCAAAAAGAAACTGTGGGAAGAAATACATAAGGGTGAGCATGGTGAATTTCCACATCACATACGCCTGAAAGCATGAACCAATTTTATGTGGTTAGCTCGCAACACGAGCTAACTAAATTAACTAAAGAAGATGTGACAATTAAATCTAACATTTCCTTCAAAAAGACAATCTTCCAAAAATCAACGGTGCTTCCAAAACCAATTACAAGTGAATATTTTAACTGTAAGGTCTCACTGCATTTTATTACCAAAATAACACAATTTAAAAAAAAAAAAAAGGATTAAAAGCAATGTATGTGAGTAGCAGGATAGTAAATTATGTGAGTCCCCCCGTCCCCGAAGCCCATCCCCGCGTCCCCCCGTCTCCCCGTCCCGAACGACCATGGAACATTGGTTTATACACATATATGATATACCACACCTTCTTGGCAATGTATGTGATAGGATTAAGAAACATAAATGCAATCTCCTTGAAAATGAAGATTAATTAGGCTTCATATGATGCTACCAATGTTGAATTGTCTATCAAAGTCCAGATTTTTTTCTGATACCAATGGAAAACGAAAATCCAATAGGAATGATACTTGGAGGTGAAGGCCTGTTGATTACATGTTGGAAAGAAACAGAATGATGGCCATAATTTTACTTAACAAAAATCAAAAGTATAATCCACAAAGGTGAAATCCCATGTGATTGGCTATTGCGTTTAAATAGTGGTCCACAGTCAGAATGGTTTACTTGCTATCCAATATCTCCAGAGCTTTTATCCACTGGAGAGGATTCCAATATTGTAGTGTGTCAATGTGGTACTAAAGAGGTAGGAGGGTGATAGACAAAGATTAGGGAGTTGTTGAAGTAGAAGGACAAACATCTTTAGTGCTGAAGAAGACTTAAAGACAGTGGGAGTTCCTTAATATGGTTCTTAACCACCAAAACCTAATCCGAACTTATTAAGGATAGGTTAAAGCCTTATTCCATTATTTAATATCCTAGACCTTGGGAAATATGGCTAAATTAAAGTGATTTTTGGATCACATCAATAATATTCTAACATATCCTTCCTTGGATCCAAAAGTGGGAAGGAGATAGTTGTACCTAACATTCTCCTCTACTACAAATACTAAATGTGTCCCTCAATTTTGCGAACTTGATCCTCCAAAGAGATTTGAAAAAGCTATTTTATGTCTACTCTTACGTGAGTAGCAGGATAGTTTTATAAATTCTTTCACAGCCAAATGCTTACTGCAAAAGAAAGATCTGACCGGGTGCTCACTAAGCAGATCAAACTTCCCACAAGCTCTTGATACATAGTCTTGTCTGCAAATTACCTTCATAATCACAGGAATGTTTGAGGCCCTGTTCCACAGGTGTAGCCAATCTTTACATTCCTCCATCTCAAATCTTTTCAACAACTTACTCAGTTTTCTAAGTTGTTCTTGTCTTATCTTAACTTCAAGGTAGCAGCAAAGCAGACCCGAATTTAACATTTCAAAACCTTGTTGAAGTTCTTTCTTTCCTTCCTGATTGTATTTTTCATCATTACTTTGTGGGAATGAGATCATCAACATACACTGTAAGTATGAGCAACCAATCAAATACGCGAGGTGCCATTAAACAATCCATTTGAATCCAGTTTTCTGAAGGTATCTATCCATCTTAGCATCCCATGCTTTAGGTGCATGTTTCATGCCATAGTTCCTTGATCAGTTTGCATAAATTTCGTAATGCCCCCTTTTTGAAATAGGATTTAATAATAAATAATAATAAAATTAAAATATAAAATAATAAAAAATATAATATAATATAATTAAAATTTAATTAAGTTTATGAATGGACAAAAGGCATGAAATGAAGAGTTGTGACTCCCTCAAACATGAGATATAAAAGGGAGAAGAGTTCATTAGAAACAGGATATGGGGGAAGGAAGAAAGAATGAAGCATGTGAATCAAGAAAGATTGAATTGAAGAAAATAAGGAATTGGAAGAAAATAAGGAAGTGACTCCTTCAAAATGCAAAAAATCATGAAGGGTTGTGCTCTTTCAAAGCACGGTAATTGTGAAAGGTTGACTCTTTCAAAGGGCAGAAATGATGAAGAGTTGCACTCTTTCAAAGGGTGGTAATTGTGAAAGGTTGTGACTCTTTCAAAGGGCAGAAATGATGAAGAGTTGTATCCTTTCAAAGGGTGGTAATTGTGAAAGGATGTGACTCTTGCAAAGGGCAGACATGATGAAGAGGTATAACTTCTCCATCACATTGGAAGATATAAAGGAGAGAATATTTCATTTAAGGAGGAAATCCAAGGGAGATCTATTTGGAAAATAATTTATTATTCTCAAAAGGCAACAATGAAGTGTGGTGACTCAATCCTTATGAAAGGTGGTGACCCTTTCGCCAATAAAGTATAAAAGGGAAATCATTCCAAGCAATCAAGGATCAATTATCAATCATCTCTCATGAATCCAAAAAACCATTCATCAATTACCAAATCAAGCAAACAATCAATCAGCTAAATCATTCTATCAAATCAGCATTCATTCAATCATCATTCACCAATATGTCAAAAACCAGCATTCATTACATCATCACTCATCAATCATCTAATCAACAATCACTTAATCATCACTCGCCAATTCCTCAAATCATACAATCAAAGGAATTCATTCAACAACACTCCATCAATCAAGTGAAATCAAATAATCAAGTTTGAATTGGAGAAGAATTCAGAAATAACCTGAGTTAGTGTTGTGACGTATTCAGACATCGCCCCATTGCAACTGGGGACCCCTACTTTTTTTTGCTTTCTGGGGTTCGCCTTCTAGGTGTTTAGGGTTCGTTTGTTAGCCTTTGCATTTTGAGTGTTGCCAAGGGATCAATAGGATGGTAGGCTTTGCTTGAGTGAGGTGAGTCTTTGGGGCCCCAGAATTAGGGTTTCTTTGAGAGTCTTCCTTAGGGCCTAGTTTTGCTCTTGTTGCTAATTGCGTCTTGCTTGGTGAGTGAGTATCATCCTTGAAGGTCTGAGTTAGGTCGAGTTGGTGAGTGATGAAGTCTGGAATGTCATACTGATCTTCAAATGCCCTGAAATTTGGCTAAGTCTGGAATGCCCTGAAATTTGGCTAAGTCTGGAATGTCCTGATCCTAAAATTTGACTAAGTCTGGAAAACTGAAGAATCCTCCAAATACTAGATTTTGCAATATAACTCTGGGAGGTCCGAAACCACTCTCAAACATCCTGAAAGTATATATGGAATATAACTTAAAGTATAAGTGACTTAAATGTTATATTCCATAAAATGATCCTGAGAGAGAGTTCAAAATGTCAAATTTCGCTCCTGACCCTTCCAAAGGGTCCAAAGCAAATTTCGCTCCTGACCCTTCCAAAGGGTCCAGAGCGAAATTCTCCATAAGACATTCTACTTTGACCAAAACCTAGAACTAACGCATTCCTAGGCTTGAATGAAGGCAAAAGCACTTGTTTGAATGAAGAAATGCGAAAAAATGAAGTCAGGATCATGGCCTAAGGTGATTTTCGCTCCTGACCCTTCCAAAGGGTCCAGAGCGAAATTCATATTTCCTTTATTTTTCTCCTTAGCTTGACCAAGTTTGTAGACTTTTGAGGCATAATTGAGAAGGTTTGATGCAACTTTGCCTTGGAGAAGAGATTTTAGACCTTGGGATGATGGATTCTAGCCTGGGAGAGGAATTTCGCTCCTGACCCTTCCAAAGGGTCCAGAGTGAAAATCCTTATAACCCTCATTTTCCTTCCTTGTTTTGGATGGGCGTTGGTTTATTAGGCATTTTGTGTGAGTCTTGATGTGTTCTTGCCTTGAGAAGTGTTTTGAAAAGTGAAGATCTTGTCCAAAAATAGGAATTTTGCTCCTGACCCTTCCAAAGGGTCCAGAGCGAAATTCTTCATAAGCCTCATTTGCTCCCTTGTTTTGGATACCAACCTTGTTCCATGGGCGAATTTGGGAAGGAAATAATAGGTCTCTGCCTTTTGAGGTGATGGAACGTAAAAATGTGAAGGATTTTGGCCAGGATTAGGAATTTCGCTCCTGACCCTTCCAAAGGGTCCAGAGCGAAATTCACTATAATCCTCATTTGCTACCTTGAATGGGCTTAAAACCTGGTTCCTCACGTGGAAAACAATCTATATTTGCCTCCAAGAGAAGCTTGAAGTTTGAAAAATGAGCAATTAAAGCCTAAATCAAGATTTTCGCTCCTAACCCTTCCAAAGGGTCCAGAGCGAAAATCAACCTAAGACTCATTTCTTGCCTTATTTGACCAAATTTTGATTTGCAAGGCATTTTGAAGGGAAGAGTAGACATGTTTGGACATTGGAAATGTTTTGAAAAAATGAAGGATTCTAGCCAAGAAGGTGAATTTCACTCCTGACCTTTCCAAAGGGTCCAGAGCGAAATTCCTTGCAAGCCTATTCTTTTGACCTTGTTTTGGCTTAAGACCTTATCCCTTGGGTGAAGGATGATGTTTAGTTACCTCTTGAGGTGATTTTGAGTTGGAAAAAGGAAGAATCAAGCCCAAATCATGATTTTCGCTCCTGACCCTTCCAAAGGGTCCAGAGCGAAAATCCTCCTAGACCTCATTTCCTTCCCTATTTGACCAAATTGTGATGTCCAAAGCATGTTGAAAGGGGAAATGGACATGATCTTGCCTTTGAGAGTGTTTGGAAGTTGTGAAAATGAAGGATTTTAGCCAGGAAAGGAAATTTCGCTCCTGACCCTTCCAAAGGGTCCAGAGTGAAATTCCTTATAAGCCTACTTTTTGGCCTTCCTTGAACATGAAACCTTGTTCCTAGGGCAATGAAGGATGAGATTCTACCTTGCAAAGAAGTTTCAAGTTGAAAGAATGATGATTTTGGGTCAAGAATGAGATTTTCGCTCCTGACCCTTCCAAAGGGTCCAGAGCGAATTTTCTCAAAACCTCTCTTTGCTATCAACTTTTTGCTAGATCAAGTGTGGACTAAGGTAAAATCAAGGAGAAGTTGCCCCTAAGAGTGACTTTAAGTTGCTAGAAACCATGAAAGATGAAGGAACTGAGCCTAAAAATGAAATTCACTCCTGACCCTTCCAAAGGGTCCAGAGCGAAAATCCTAAAATCTACCTATTCCTTTCAAATTTGTGCTAAGCTATGCCTAGACCAAGGTAAAAGATGCCCTTGTGATTGCCCTTAAGTCGATGGTTGTCTCCAGAAGTAATGATTTTAGGCCAGAAGAGGAAATTCGCTCCTGACCCTTCCAAAGGGTCCAGGGCGAAAATCCTTCAATCACCTATTTTGCCTTGCAAAATCAAGATAAACTTGGGTTGGATGAGAGAAGAAAAGTGTTTCCTTGCCTTGTGAGGTGGATTGAAGTTGAAATGATGAAAAAATGAGCTACAAACAAGAAATTCGCTCCTGACCCTTCCAAAGGGTCCAGAGCGAAAAACACTAAAACCATCATTTTCTCTAAATTTTGTGCTGAGTCAGGCCTGGATTAGGTTGAGAAAAGCTATTTGGAATGCCTTGGAAAGATGTTTGACCTTCAAAAATCTGAATTTTGAGCTAAAGTTGGAATTTCGCTCCTGACCCTTCCAAAGGGTCCAGGGCGAAATTCTTATAGGGTCTGTTCCTGGAGAAAATCTTGGGCAAGTTTCATGTTAATATCTTTTTGTTGATGATTTAAGTTGAAAATGCTATGTTGAAATGAATTTATCATGTGTCCTTAATCATCTTTTGGTTTGTTTTGGCAAATGAAAGAAGACCAGGCCAGGACAAAGACGACCTTCTCCAGCCCAGCATCAACAAGGACGACCTTCTCCAGCCCAGCCTCATCAAGGACGACCTCTTCCAATCCAACATTTGAAGGAAAGACAAGGTGGCATCCCAGTCATCACTCCTCCAGTCGGGTTGGTCCACTTCAGCATGTCCAGATTCAATGTACCTGACTCATCAAAGATGGCACTAACTTCAATGTACCTACCCCGGCTATCCATTGGTCGAATATTCCAAAGAAGACGTGTCCAAATAATGCAATTATTTCATTGGTCAGAATTAAGTTTGTTGTAACAAACACTAATTAGGGTTTCATTGTAAAATCTCGGCCATTGATCTCAAAGTGATCGGAGCCATTGAATTGTATTGAGGGCGCTATATAAGCCATGGCTCCTCATTTGTAAAGGAATAGTTAGTCAATAATAGCTAATAGTTAATAGTTAGTAATAGAGGCCAAAATAGTAGAATAGCAATTAGAGTAGATTAAGAAGAGAAGGCAAGACATTGTTGCCTTAATTGTAAAGACTTCTTTTCATCGAAGATATGGTGGAATATGTTGTTTCTTTGCAATATGCATGGTCTCTTGTTGAATCTTCATTTTTGATGATAGATGATTAAATTGAGTGAAGAAAATTGTTGAATGCACCTGTGTGGAATCTATCTAGTCCATGCCACTAGCCTCTTACTAATGGTAAGTGCGCTCTGCGTGGTCAACTGGCATAAAATGAGCTTAATCTTAAGTCGTTACACGTCTATTGTTCATGCATTATCTTGAATGGTGATCATAGTCAGATGGTGTACGATTTGAACATATTGGAAGCATCCCTTAGAAGATCGCACTGAGTTGGTGTTGAATTGTTCAACCTAATGGTGAGACCCAGCCCAGTAGGACTCCATCTAGTCATTCATCCATTTTCTCGCATTCTAGGTAGTAGAGTAGACGTCCTGAACCCTGCATCTTTTGTCATTTGTTTGTCTTCCAGTTAGTTAATAGAACTTGTGATTCCAGCAAATCAGACGTTTAGATCATTGAGTGTAAGTCCCCTTGTGATTCCAGCAAAATCACATCATACCGCGAAGAGCTTATCCACGAGTAGAGATCCTACAAAGCAGAACCTTGGAGTTGCCTCGACTGATCCTTCGGCGAGATCTTCAGCAGTCGGGAACTTTGTTCAAGAGAGGATAAGGTACCTTTTAGGTATTTTATTCTGTGTTTGGTCGTGTACAAAATACACATCAACAATTAGAAATTAAAAAAAATAGTCTATAATAATAAGGAAATAATTGGTATGCAAGTATTATTGTGTTTATCTCAACATAAATCTGATAGGAAGATGCAGCAGTTCAGTCTTCCCTAATCAAGTATGCCACCTCGAGATGGATGGACTGAAGGCCCTGCCATACTTGTGGGCCAAGGGGCCAAATGGATTGCAGGTTCATTCCGTGCCCTTGGGCTTGGTTGAGGAAGATAGTCTCCTGATGTCCTATCAAGAAATACAGGATTAGTAGTTATTTACCAAATTTCCATCAGCAATCAAGTTTGGAATCAATATGAAATGTCTGATAGGAAGATGCAACAGTACCGGTCTTTCCTCATCAAGTACGCCAACCCCAAGATGGATGGACTGGAGGTCCTGTAATACTTTTGGGCCAAGGGGACGAATGACTTGGAGACTCATTCCATGCCCTTGGGTTTGGTTGAGGGGGATAGTCTCCTAGCGTCCTATCAATCTTTTCCATAGGATTCCTAATACGGTTGACAATGACAATAAGCTATGAAATAGATATGATTTTAGGATACTTTGATTTTAATAGAGATTACTTGTATATGATCATAGATTCTTGGTATTAATGCTTTGATGTTAATTAATATTGTTTATTAGATTACATTAGGATTTCTCTAAAATGGCATCAAATTTATGTATTTTATCACAAAATCCTATTTGTAAATAAATTGCATTTGTTGGAATTGTTATTTTTTGGCAAAAAGCAGGTATATCCCAAAAGGGGATGAAACAAATTTTCTGCTGTTCTTGTAACATCAAATCCCTCCAGCAATTTACAGCCCAGATGAGCAGTTAGGACAAGCACTACTCATATTCTATGTCCTTCTGTTAAGGGTAGCCCTTAACAACCCACTATGTTTTATACATGTTGATTGATCCATCTACTTCGTATTTAACTCTTTAAGGGTACACCTATTTAACTCGAGACTCTTTGGTCTGGATTCATAATATGATATTCTATATTCTTTTGGAGAAAAACACCTCTCTCTGTTTTGAATTCTTTTCTTTCTAAGTCGAAAAGGAAATTTGAATAGAAAAATGGCATCCAACCTACCTTGTTTTTGTCTTTAAGTATTGCTTTCACATGGAGATTGCTAAACCATGATTGCACAATAAATAACACTAAATAAAGTATTGCATTCTTGTAAAATGTCCCTATTGGAAACTAAACCCCCAACAACTAACATAAACCTAAGATCACTAAGTCGCTAAGGCGACTTCATTACAAAATATAAAACTTAATTTCCAAGACCCCCTCTTAAGGTTTACAATAGAAACAAACAGAACATGCCAACCAATCATAACATCATATTCTTCAAAGACTTCGCTTTGAAAGCAATTTTTGAACTAGGTAGAACTCCATCAAGCTGCCTTGTAACCCTTGTAAAGGTGTAGATCCCAAGCTGAATTCCCAAGTTTTTGGATTAACACCTCCAAAACTCCCAAAACATAGATCTCTCAAATTATTGAACAACAATCCTGTTGATGGTGTTTTTACGCACTATGCAACACAAAATAAAATACTAAGTATTCTATGCTCTCTTGAACAAAGACTCCCCAAATGCTAAGCTGCATGATCAAATGGGACAACTCCAAGGTTCCAAATGCCAGGTCTTGACGTGCTCTTGGATAGACTCAATTGTATATGATGTGATATTTGCTGGAATCACAAGGTGGACTTAAGTTAAATACTTGAATGCTTGAATGTCGATGGAATGTGGGATTTCACTCGATTTGAAAAAAGGAAAAAAGGATAGGGTTGAGAAAGCTAATCTAACTTCTAGGAATGTAAGAGCAATGGTCAATCTTTGATGAAATTCAACTAAGCTTTGCTTTGACATGCAGCGAACATCTCCACAAGGCTAGTGCGATCTTCTAAGGATAGCTTTAAAATTTTCAAATCACCACTACAAGCATAGACACCATCAAGTTGATGCATATCAATGAAGGAGTGATAATTGCAGTTAAGCTTGGCTAAGATAGATCCAATTGACTATGCAAGACATTTTACCATCGGCGAGGTGTTAATAATATGGATGTACGAATTTCACTATTGATCATACACAAAGTTCTTCCATTCATCTAAATAACATGAAATCAAATTGAGAAGTAGAGACCATGCAAATTGTTGAATCAACATATGAATTTCACCATATCTTCAATGAAGTTTACATGCTTCTTGCAACAATATCTTGGCAACAATCTTTGCCTTTTCTTCCTACTCTACTCTAACTATTTGCTTGCTACTGATCTACTCTTGCACTACTAACTATTATCTATTCACTATTAACCTTTATAAATGAAAGAGTGGAGCCTTATATAGTGCTCTCATTACAATTGAGTGGCTCAGGTTGATTCACAATCAATGGCCAAGATTGAAAGATAGAAACCCTAATTAGGGTTTGTTAAACCCATTGCAAAGCATTCTTGACCAATGATAAGATGACATTAAGATGGGACACATGTCCTCCTTTGAACATTTGACCAATAGATGACGATGGTAGGTGCATCGAACCTTGTGCCCACATGTGGTAGTTATCTTCTTTGTTGGATGAGTTAGGTACATTGAATCTAGATGCCTTGTCTTGAAATAATGTGATTGGATAAGTGATGATTGAGCGCCACCTCTGTTTGCTTGATCTTTGTAACTCATCACAAGTTGTAAATAAATGAGGCATATCTCTTGATACTCAACATTTCCAAGCTCGATCAATGAATGAGACGATGGTAGGAGACATTCCCAAATTGCATCATCTTCTAACTTTGATTAACTCTTCTGAAACAATCTCCTGTCTTGATCACTCTTGTCTTGGAGCTCCCATCTAGCTATACTAGTAACGATTCTTGGATTTCCAAAGGAAATTCAAGATTGTGAAAAATTTCTTCCTTGAGTATTTTATGTTGATCGCTACTCTTTGCCTTGTAGTGCTTGATTGACAAATATGCAACCTGAACCTTGATTCGCCTCCCTGGACTTGACTTGAAGCCTTAACCTTGATAAGGTTTGGTGCGATAGAAGCCTTCTTTGTTTGAAACCTTGAGCCTCTCCTCCTAGGTATTGTTGAGCTCCTTGTAGATCTTCATGTTGAGGTCTCTAGTACCTTGAAGTGTGAATGTCGTCCACCTTCACATCGTTATCCTCTTGTATCCACTTCCTTGAATCACCATGAGCTGATCCCTTATATGTCTTAAATCACCTTCAAATGATGAAGTTCTTCCTTTATATCTTATGATTGCTTGCATCCAGCTACTTCACTCTCTTTATCAGCCACCTGCAACACAAACAGAGATGCAATCAAACACAGTAGATATACTGATTTCACACATTTCCTAATCAGATATAAATGCTAAAACAGTGTAAAATGATGTTCTAAGCACTGTTCTTATGTCTTAATCTTATCACTTCATGTCTGATTTTCATTCTAGGACTAATTTCTTTCTCCTTTGATGCAAATTAGGAAGAGCAAATCTGAGTTTGATTTGAACTGATTTTGCCTTCCTACGTGGACCTTTGCAAATCATATTGATTCAAATCGCATTTCTTTAATACTAAAATGTTGTCTTGTCATTGCCAAGAGGGGTCTTAAATCCTTAAGTCACACTTTCCCCTGAGGTAGGGATGAACTGATGTCTTAAGTCGCACATTTGCTTGATGTAAGGACGCCTTGATGTCTTAAGTCGCACTTTTCCTTGATCAAGGGACGCCTTGATGTCTCTTAAGTCACTGATTTCATTGGTCGCACATTTTATTGATCAAAGGACACCCTAATGTTTTATGTCGCTGATTGACTCAATCAAGGGACACCTCCATCCTTATGTTGCTCTTTTGCTTGGACAAGGGACGCCTTCATCCCTTATGTTGCTCTTTTACCTTGCCTAAGGACGGGTTCATTGCTGATGTTGCTTATTTGCATGGCCAAGGGACAGATTTATTTTCTTAAGTCGCTGATTTGGCTAGGCAAAGGACATAGCACAAGGCTTAGTCGGTGTTTTAAAACGGTCAAGGGAGATCGCACATATCCTTAATTTGCTGATTTGGCTGGACATTGGAAGTGTCGATGTCGGTGCAGTTGAATGGTCAAAGGAAGTGTTGGTTCGCTCCTTATAGGAAATCACAAGGCTAGTGAAGTGGCATTGTGAATGCCTTTAAAACTTTTTACTCTCTATTCTAAAGTTTTGGTGGGGCCCAAACATGCTACACAATAGTGAAGGGAGGAGTATAGGGAATCCAATGGAAGGGAATGAGTATGAGGGGATGTCGTGACAAGAAAGGATGAGGAGATGTGGTAAGGAGAAGCCACAGGGGTAGGAAGGAAGGGATACGGGGGATGGGATAAGTGTCGCGATGGGGTAGGAGTTAGGAAAAAGAAAGTTTAGGGAAGGTGATGAAGAAGGTGTCGGGTAATAGGGAGGCATAAGGGATAAAGGGAGGTTGTGGCAAGGAGGGGTATTGGGCTGTAAGCTAGGATAAGATCAAGTTATGAAAGGGTAGCAAGGAAGGTGGGTTAGGATAGGATAGGGGTAGGAGGTAGGGTGGTGAAGGAGTGTGGGTAGTGGATGGGTAGGCTAAGGGGTGTGAGATGTGGGTTAGAGAATGGGGAGGTTAGAAAGTGGGGGTGATGGAAGGAAGGAAGTGAGGGTGGATGAAGTTAGGAAATGGTGGAGGTGATAAAGGAAGAAAGGTGAAGGAAGATGGAGGGATAAGGGATGGAAGATAGAGGATGAAAGAAGGATGGGTAGAAGGTGAAGGGTAAGAAAGGAAAGAAAGGGTAGATGAAGTTAGAATGGACGGATAGGGGGAAGGAAGAGAATATGGATGTTTACCCTCTAGGCGAACAATTTAAGACATACAGATAGAATACTTAACGAGAAACAGTAATGTCATAGATACCAGATAATAATATTAAGCCAACAGAAAAGATACCATTTCCATTCATAATCGCGTTACTGACAAGTTACAGTACATGGTATATAAAGGTATCGAGGGGGTGCGAGGGACAACCATCGCACCCATAACTACCAACCCTCGGTTACATTACTAACAAAGTACTTCCTAATTAATTATAATTTATTCCTGTACATACAATATTACCGCCAACATCATCCCCCCAAAAAAACAAAGTTGTCTCCTGACGACTGAAAAACAAAATGGGATGATTAACAACAAAGAATTCAAGACTGAGAATGGGGTGGAGGAAGCGTCCCTGGTGAGGAGGGTGTCGATGCGCAGGGTGCGGCTGCCAAGCATGTCCGTAACTCATAGACCTGCTCAGTCCTTAGCTTCAAGTCCCGCTCTTCAAAACCATCTAGCGCTCCATAGTTGTTTTCACCATCATCGCCGCCTCCAAGACCTCTTTATCCTTCTACTCCACCATCTCTAAGGCAGTACCCAGGCAGCTCTACAACATAGCCCTGTCCTCGCGGGCTTCCTCCAACCGTACCCCCAAGGCATCCCTCGCCGACCTCTCCTCGGCCAGCACTGCTTCCAAGGTAGCGCGTTTTGCATCCCATGAGGCCTTCTCCCGAGCCAATTGCTCCCTGTGCGACTCCTCCAATTGCTGGAGTCAAGCAGCCAACTCTTCCCATGCCAGCACGGCCTCCTGGCGCTAGGTCTCGATACCCTGAGCAATATATTGTGTCCTCTACAACTCATAGTAGGTCTCCCGGAAGACCTGCTCTATCCTCCGCAACAGTGACTATCTACTGGTCTCGCCCACCTGCTCCTGGAGGCCCCAATCCTCCAACATCTACAAGGTCTCCGTAGTAGGCCACCCTCTAGACTCAAAACACTACGCAAAGTGTGTCGTGCACCTACCCCTCATAAACCCCAGCAGTTGCTCCAACTTTCCATCTGTCTGGGCATCTCCCTGAGACCTGGCAGAGGCTACCATCCTCTAGGCTCCGACAGCCATGTCCGCAAGAAACTGCTCCAATTCCCTATCACCCTCCACTCTCAGAGATGCTAGGACACCGTGCTCCTGGGCATTCTCGTGAGGGCTCTGCAATGGCTCGTCATGAGGGGGGCTTTGGATCAACTCCTCCTCCTGCCTGGGACTTAGCACCAACTCACAAATGGGTGAGTGGTCTCTCTGTACAATCCGTGAAGTCTTCAGTGAACTATCTCCAACCAAATCCACAATCTCATGAGGGCTCGGCTCACGCCGTGGGGAGAGGACCACTGCTCCAACCGGTGCTACTAGTGCCATCTTGTACCGACTCAGCCAAGCACTCATATCCGTCAGAGAAGGCGTACCACTCCCTCCATAATGCTTTGATGGTATCGCAGCCTCCCTACCAACTGTCCCGCCACTGGTCCCAGACTCTACTGTTGTCATGGGACTCCTAACGCCAACCACCTGAGGCTCTGGTAAGGCTACCAATGTTGCAACCACATGTGGGGGAATCATAATCACTGGTGCCCCGCCTTGCCCAAAACCAGGAATCGGCACTACCAATACTGCCGCTCCAAGCAGAGTCCGAGTGGCACCTGCTGAGGCCGTCTGCTAGGATAACTCACCCGAGGGCCATGTGGCTACCGCTGCTAGAACAACTACGAGAGGTGGAGGTGTGGCTGTTTGCACAACTGCAGAAGATGTTGCCCTCGTCTCCTCCTCCACCTGTTGTCCGCCTCTTACCACCATTCTGAAACTACTCTCGGTGGCTTGTGATGTATCCCCGGAGTCCTCCTCTGCACTGGCCTCCTCACTCGGGTCACTAGGCTCAGACTCTGACTCTGTCTCAGACTCAGACACCACCACCCGCCGCTTCCGTTTCTTGCCTGATTGTGTATCTTCACTGGGTGCCATGATATCCAAATGAACCCAATAGAATATAGGCGGCTGCCCAAGGTGTACACAGCCTTGTGGTGCCAAGTGTTGTGTGTTCGATGAACCCTGAAGGCATACCACATCCAAGAAGAGTCCAATGGCATGGTAGGGCATGTAGAAGTTTCTATGCTGGAGGGTCATAAATTTCTCCATCCTATCCACCAATACTAATGCCCAGTCGTATACCACGCCATTGCGGATGCCATTCATCAACACCACCTACGCCATGGCAATGTCTGAAGCCCTATTGGCTCCCATCAAGCATCTCTTCAACACATCTAGAAGGCACCGCCATACCCCCTCTCTCAAAAACGACTTCTTCAGACCTCTTCCCTTGCTGGCATGTTGGAGACTATCCAGCTCGGCTTGTGTGAGGTCATCACGGCACATCAACTTGAGAAGTTTATCCTTTAAATCTGGGAATATTTTCTGCCCCTTATCCACTTTCTTTCCCTACGCTCCTGGAATACCAAAAACCCTCGTAAACTCTGTGGAAGCGAAGGACACTATAACCTGGTGGTTCTCATAATCGAATACGGACTATCGCTTGTGTGGGTCATAGGCACCAATCATGGCCCGCAGCACAACCTCAAAATCCTTAATGCAAAAGATGGGCATCTGGATGGCCCACTGTACATGTGCATGTCGTAGTTGTGCCTTCACAAGATCATCATGCGGGGTCTCATTCCACCATTTCCTACAATCTGCTCCACTCAAACCCTCGAAGGTAATGGTGTCCATGGTCACATCATTCTTCGCTGCCATCTGCTGCTACACTTTGGGTTGCACCTTTTTACCTTTGCTTTTGCTACTGTCAACCATGCCGCCCCTGACTTTCACACTGGAAGGCAGAATCCAAATAGCTTTCTTGTTGGTAGAGGTTGATGGCACTATAGCAAGTAACTGCCGCAACTGTCTTTGCCAATTCTTTCCACCACTAGGGTCGATTAAATGATTTGACTTTTGTCTTTTTTGCCCTTTAAATATTAAAAAAATAGGGTTAGGGTAACAAAATTCTGCACATGCTTACTCTCCTCCAAACGTGGGACCCTTCCTCGGATGACCAAGCACTTCCGCCCGTTAGCGAATTCCTACTAGCGACGACTTTATTGTTTGTCCTCTCCTTTCCGCGGTATGGTTCCATCTTTAAATGCCTTCCCTCGCCGTACGGTACCGTAGAGACAATACGATGGCGGTTGTGTCCCTCCAAATGCCCGTCATACGGTGTATGGTATTTGTTATTTTTCCTCTGCAAGGGCGGTGATTCTGGTGATTCTGTCGCAACCATAGCACTCCCCCCTATACCGTACAAACAACTCTTTATACCGTACAGCCACCATTTCAGGGAGTATAGACCGTACGGATCTTTTTCCCTTCTCGCCAAACATGGAATGCATACCATGCACCGATATTTTTCCCCTGTCGTACGGCTGGTTTCAATGACGAATGCTCTCCTTCCGACCGTACAGTGCATATATCGTACGGCCACTTCTTCCTTTCAGCAATTTCCATCTCACCGTACGGCAATTATGTACCGTACGGTGGGGTCAGTATAATTCGTACGGTTTTTTGGGGGGGGGTTTTTATTTATTTTTTTAATAAAATTCTGATTAATTTTACCTAATTCTGCCCTTGAGATGATTCCGAGTCAGTCCTCCATCTGCGCTCATGATATGGTTTTAGTTTTGACCTGTTAACGCTGTCTGGAACCTCCCGTCCATCCAATGTCCACAACTTGACTGATTCGTTCTCGGCCACCTCTCGAACTTTATATGGTCCTAACCATCTTACCTTGAATTTGCCCAGTTTAATCTCATTGCGCCCATTATATTTCAGTACCAGTTGGCCCAGGGCGAACCTCATTCGTTTTAAGTGCTTGTTGTGCCACAACTTCCTCCTTTGTTGGGCTGCCTCCGTAGCCCACTGGGCCATCATTCTTTTCTCATCCAACTTGTTCAAGACATACAACCTCTCTCTCAGGCTCTCCATATCCCCTAGTCTGTTTTCAATGGCAATGCGAAGGCTTGGCACCATGAATTCCGCTGGCACAACCGCTTCATGTCCATACATGAGTTGGAATGGCGTCTGTCCTGTGGTCACCTTGTAGGTGGTGCGGTAGGCCACAAGACCGAAGGTAATTTTTCTTCCCAATCTTCTCCCTCAACACCACAAGACTTGTAAATCACTCCAACAAGAATCTTCTTGGTAACGTCCGCCTGTCCATTAGCACGAGGGTAATAAGGGTTGGACAATGAATGAAAAATTTTGAATTCAATAGTAAAGAGCTTGATGACATGGTTCACAAAATGTCCACCCCGGTCACTGGTCAACTATATGGGGATGCCACACCGTGTAATGATCTGCTCATAAATGAATCTTGTCGTACTTACGGCCGAGTTATCAGGCAGGGCCCACGCTTCAACCCATTTGGTTAAATATTTTGTGGCTACCACAATGTAGCAGCACCTCTTGGCACGGCTGGCCTTGAGTGGCCCAATAAAATCTAGCCCCCAGTGCTCGAATAGTTCCTGAGCATGCAAAGGGTTGAGGGGCATGAAATCCCTCTTCAGCAGCTTCCCGACTCTCTGGCACGTATCACAACCTACTACCCATTCTCTAGCATCATTATACAATGTGGGCCACCATAGGCCCGCCAGTAGCACCTTTCTTGCCGTAGTGTCGGGTCCCATATGACCTCCCGCGGGCCCCTCATGTGCCTCCCTCAGAACGCTTGGCACCTCTTCCTCCATCACACACCAATGCAACACCTGGTCAGGCCCCATTTTATACAACGATCCATTAATCAACTGAAATGTGCGACTTCTCAACACCAGTTTCCTCTGTTCTCCAGGTGGCATACCTTGCGGGAACACGAAGGTGGAGAGATATTCCCGATGGCAGTATACCATGATGGTAGTACTGCGATCTTGAACAGGTGAGCATCCGAAAATTCATCATTAACCCCCTCTAGCGGCTCTCCTGACCTTATCCTGGATAATTGGTCAGCTATCACATGGCTTTTACCCGGTCTTACAATACTGGTAAATGTAAACTCCTACAGCAGGAGTAGCCATCTGTTGATCCTTCCCTGAATGATTGGTTTATTGACCAGATACATAAGCGCCTGGTGATCCACGTAAAACGTGAACGGCGTCGCCAAAAGATAATGTCTGAATTTTTGCACAGCATAGACTATTCCTAGGGCTTCTCGCTCCATTGTACTAAAATTCTTTTCGGCCTTAAACAGTAATCTACTCGCAAAGTAGATTGGATGGTCCAATCCATGGTCACCCACTTGAGCTAATGTGGCACCAATTGCGAAATTAGATGCATCTACATGGACATGGAACTCCCTGTCCCAATTCGGATATGCGAGGATGGGGGCCACCACCAGCCTGGTTTTCAACTCTTCAAACGCTTTGCCTTCTGAAGTCCCCCACATGTACGACTCACCCTTCCGAGTTAGTTTATCCAAGGGGTAGGATATATCAGCAAAATTCTTTATAAACCTTCTATAGTAACCAATGTGACCCAAGAAGGATTTTACCCCTGTGATATCTGTGGGTGACTCCATCTCCACGATCACCCGAATCTTATCAGGGTCTGTTTTTAGCCCTTCTTTACAAACAATGTGCCCCAGCAGTTTGCCTTGCAGCACCATAAATCTGCACTTCTTAGGGTTGAGTGCCAACCTTGCCCTCCGGCATCTCTCCATGCATTCCCTTAGGGCTACCAGATGTGTGTCTTTCCCGCTGTAAATCGACCAATCGTCAAGGAAAGCCTTAAAGTTTCCTACAGACATCTTATCAAAGATGTGCAAGATGATCCTCTGAAAAGTTGCAGGCGCGTTGCATAGACCGAATGGCATCCGGTTATTTGCGTACACACCGTCCTCCACCACGAAGGTGGTCTTGAGCTTATCCTCCTCGGCGATGGATATCTAATTGTATCCTAAAAACCTGTCCATGAAGGAATACATTTTGTGGCCGGCTACCTCTTCCAGTATGCTATCCGTGAAAGGAATAGGAAAAGGGTCCTTTATGGTGACTACATTCAGGCACCGAAAGTCGACACAGATCCAGATTTGATTAGCCTCTTTCTTTAAGGAAATAACAATTGGAGACACCCATTCACTGGTCTAGACCCAAAAAAATGATGCCAACGTCTAGCATTTTTTCTATTTCCTCATTCACTCTTGCGGCATAGTTTATGTTCATCCGGTATAGCCTCTTCCGCAACGGTTGGGCTCAAGGTACCAGTTGAATGCGATGTACACACATCTCACGGGGCACTCCTTTTAGATCTTTATATGTCCAGGCGAAAACATCCTTATACTCCAAAAAGATTTTGACAGTTGTTGCCTTCAACACAGGATCCCAATCGTCCCCGACCAAAATGTTTTTAGGGGCTTCCTCTGTTCCCAGATTGGTCACCTTTAACTTGGACTCCTCATGCTTGATAGGTTTGTCCTTCTCAAATTGATGCATCGGAGCTTCATCCACTCGGGCCTCCCCTTCTTTGTATTCTCCATACTCAGGTGGAAACACAGCTTTCTCCTTCGATTCCTCTATCTGGAGCATGTTGCATTGGAACAACTCATAATCCTCCATCTACCAATGGAAGAGTCCATTCAATGAGCAAATGTCGTCTTCCAAGCAGCCCTCGAGTTCAAGCACTCCTTCATTATTTGGTTCCATCTCGTCCCTGCCTTCGTAGGAATCCCACTCCCATCTGTTTGAGTCCTTTGAGTCGGAGTCAGATGATACAAGCTCCTCGCTGACGGCCTGGGTCCTTAGATCAATAACGTACTTCCGCCCCCCTTTCTCCATGGAGAGGTTGTTCTTCTTCCAATTGTGATTCACTTTTGTTGTGACCAGCCACCCTCTCCCTAAAATGGCGTCATAGCCCTTCTTTTTAAGTGGGATTACCACAAAATCCAGTAAGAAGGGTTGTGTGCCAATGCTCACGGGTTGGGTCATCAAGGTGCCGAGTGGCTTGATACCGTACTGGTTTGCTCCCAACAAATTGAATCTGGGTGGCCATAGTGTTGGCTTCCTGAGCTTCTTCCATGTATCCTCCGGCACCACATTCACCCCAGATCCTTCGTCCACGACGGTGTCCTTGAGGATAGTCCCGAGGATTCCCATTTCCACTACCACAGGATGCCGACCACTATTTAAGGCCAATAACATTGGATCAGCCGAAGGGCTGACCGAGACTTCCATTTGGGTCACACCTGAAGGTGTGTGTGCAATGTTTTGTACGGTACTGAGAATGGCAGTCCTCAGCTTTGGCATTGTGTCCAAAAGGTCCTTCACCCTTATCGGCACCTCCATCTGCAAGACTTGCCCAATAATGTTCTTTTCTGCTTCAGTACAGGATGAGGTACTCACCACCCCTGCATTTTTTTTGTCGTTTAGTCGTCATCTCCCGCTCAATGTCGGCCTTTGCCTCCCGTAATCTCTCCTTCTCTGTATGGGGGTCGGGATAAGTGGCCTTCTTGGTCTGAGCACGAGTGATTGCCAGTACTTCTTTATCACCAGTTTTCTCAATATTGAGAAGATTAACCCCTGGCTTGGGGCAATTTGTGTCATCGTGGTCTCCAAGACCACACCATCTGCACAAGTTCTAGGGTGTTTCCTCTTTCTGGCAATCCCGCGCAAAGTGTCCTCGTTGGTTACAGGCCCGACACTAAATCACCGGCCGTCCTTTGGCATCATACTGCATTCGACTCCGGATATTGTTATTATTATTGTTGCCTCTTCCTCCCCTTCGGTTACCTCTGTAACCGCCAGATAATGTCATGGTGTTGGCTTGAGGCTGGGATGTGCCTACTGTAGCGGAGGGTGACGGTTGCTCCTGGGTGAAGAGCACCTGATTCCCTCGTGTCTTCATGTTGTAGGGAAATTCTTTGGTGGAGTGTCCCAACACTTGGCAAATGTCACAGAAGGCCTTTTTAGGACAGGAGCCTTTTGTATGACCTTCCTCCTTACACTTCATGCACCACACTTCCTCATTCTTGCTGGTGCTTCCCTTCATACTTTTGAATTCGTTCATCATGCGATGCATATCCTTTTGGAGGGCTTGCACCTTCTTGCTCGACCCCTCGTCGCTACTACTACCCTCGGAGGAGTCCTCCTCCCCAAAGGATTTGTCTTTCTTCTTCCTGGATGTCTTGCCTTCACTTTCCAGGTCCATTGCCTGGTTATAGGCATCTTTGTAGGAGGTGGGTGGTACAATTTTCATTTTCCTCCTGAGGGACGATTTCAAACCCTCCACAAACCACCTTTTCTTTAATCCATCACCGGGTTGGTTGTCCATTTTTCCCAGCAATTCCTTTAGGCACCGACTATATGCTCGGATGGTCTCGCTTTTCCCTTGCTTGGTACTCAGGATTTCCGCCACGATTTCATTGTCGTCTCTAAGAAGTCGAAACTTTGTTTTGAAGGCTTTATGTAATTCATCCCAAGTTGCCAGCTTTGTTTTATCAGCATCAGAGTACCAATCGATGGTTACCCCTCGTAGGGTGGCGGGGAATTGCACCATCCATTCCACCATGTCGGTCATGCCATTGGCCGACCAGATTGTTTCACATGTACGGAAATGCCGTACCGAGTCTTCTTTCCCGTCTCCATTAAACTTAGGCATTTTTTGCCAATTCGCTATCACACTCCTTGGCGGCGGCCCAGTCTGCCCTTTGCAACTCGAACTCGACCCTCCAGGAACTCCTCCAGACACTGGTCCTCCAGAAGGTACTCCGTCGAGATTTGGTACGTTGGGTCCCACCAAGTTGCTCTGACTACCAGGGTGTGATGAGCCTGAACCGAACAGATTGCTTCTAGTACCGTGACCTTGTGTCCTCCCAACACCTTCGGTCGCACTGGTATCCTCCGCCTCTCTGTTTTCGGTCTCTGTCTCCTCTTCCCTCTTGGTCTCGACACCTCTGTATGGCGTGTATGGCTCTACTGTACTTCCGTCACCACTCTCTTCCAATGTCAGGAAAAGGTCCCCCAACCACTTTCTGGTGGTTTCTATTAGTACGGAAACTTGGCCCTCAGCACCCGAGCCATCATTGCCAGTTGTGCTTTCTTCAGCAAGTTTCTTCAGTCGTCGCCTACATTCTGATTGTTGTTCTAACCTCGGCGTCCTCGTGGTTGCCTCGTGCGCGTCTTCTTCTTGTCCCTTCGGCACACGGTTTCTATCCTTGTTCAGCGTCACGGGCATCAATTCCTTCTTGCCGTGGGGTTAAAGGTTTGTCGAAGGCTTTCATCACGTTCCTCCTCTCGTCGACTCCTTTCTTCAAATTGCTACAAAATTTGTTGTCGACGGGTCTCACGGTAGGTTTCTTCCCGACGAGTTTGGAGAGCAAGGAACGCCTGTGCCAACAAGCTAGGTAAGTTGTTCATCAATCAATTTACGGTCGGACTTACGCCAAGGGCACTCCACACTGCACTCTCAAGGGCGTCCTCAATCGTGGCCTCCCTCTGTACGTAAGTTTTGATGGATGCCTATAGGATGTAGGTGAAATCCCTTGTCAATGCTCCCTCTCCTTCGAACAACTCCATCGGCTCTTCCTCGGGATTGCTACTTGTCCCCTCGCTCACTGGTTGCCCCATTATCGTCGTGCCGTGTAGTATGTTCCCGTCATTCCAAGTTTAATTTGGCAACGGCGCCAAATGTTTACCCTCTATGCGAACAGTTTAAGACATACAGACAGAATACTTAACGAGAAACAGTAATGCCATAGATACGAGATAATAATATTAAGCCAGCAGAAAAGATACCATTTCCATTCATAATCGTGTTACTGACAAGTTACATTACATGATATATAAAGGTACCAAGGGGGATGCGAGGGACAACCGTCGCACCCGTAACTACCAACCCTCGGTTACATTACTAACAAAGTACTTCCTAATTAATTACTGTTTATTCCTGTATGTACAATATTACCGCCAACAATGGAAGGGTTGTGGAGTGAGACGGAAAGATGGAAAGGCTTGGGCACCCACTAGCAGTGCTAGGAGAGGCAGGTCGGAGGCTTAGAAGGGCAAACGAAGTGTTGTCAAAGCCTCAGTTGTTGATCTAGGTAATCAAAGAAATTTTCATGCTTTAGCGAACTGACCTCACTTCATCTAAAGAGAGAGACTTGATTAGTTCTTGACCAATGACACCTCTTACAAATGAAAGGCTAATAACTAAAGACTCTACAACTATACTAGAAAACGAAAAAAGTGGAGGTCCCCATTTGCAATGGGGCGATGTGTGAAAACATCACAACAAATCCATGTTGAGCTACATTTACAATGCTTTGTCGTCTCATGACCCTCATAACTCATAAGGATGTAATTCCTAAGATCCACAAACTCTTGAACTATCTAGGTAACAATCCATGTTGAGTTTAGTTTACAACAGATCCCTTCCTGTCTTCAAATAGGCTTCTTAATATATGAATTTTTCATCATTATTAGCATCTGGTGGAAAGAACACAAATTAAAAACCGGTGCTTCTCATGCGGAGTACCATCTCTAAGTAAGAAGCTAGCTTGAGATGTGAAAATTCCTCCTCTTGGACTTCGTCACACTTTATCCTCCTAATGTCACATGTTAGTTTCTAGAAGTCCTCTTAAATGTAGCATTGATGACTTCAAGAGTACAAGCATGGGAAGATGCAATCATTTTCAGAGAGAAAGGTTTCTACACCCATTATAATGAACTTTCTATTTCTCCTTTTAAAACTAGAAATCCAAAATAATTCAAAATCCCTTATTTCTCCAATTCATTTGATTTTTTTAAATCAACACAATTTACCAACACATTTCTACTGTTACTTTAAAGTGGTAATTTTGACACAAAAAGATTAGTAGTAGTTTGTAATGTCCCCTTCTCAGTAAGGAGAAACCAGTGGTCCATTAGCCTATTCCGGAAACCCGTAGGCTGATTGGAATAAAGAATTAGGGTTTTCTATTTTTGTGGAATACTGTGTGAGCCAATTGATGCTTGTCTGGTAGGGATTCTTCGATTCCGATTGTGGATTCCTTCTGGGTTTTTTGAGGGCTTCGCAGAGGTATAACATGCATCTTGTTCTAAAGTGATTTCTAAACTTACTATTTTTAGTAAGTTGGTGGCAGTTGACTGGATTTTGAGGTTTTTCTGGGTTTTCCAAGCTCATTCACGGGGGTTGATGAGCATGTTTTTCGGAGTTGTTTTCATGACTTACTATTTTTAGTAAGTGTCAGTTCAAGCAATGCTATTTTTAGCAATCTTGGGCAGAGCTCCAACCCAGTTCAGATTAGTGATTTCCTACACTTCAGTTCAAAGTTTGATTTTGCAGTGATCGGTAGTTGATTTATAATTGATTAATTAAATATTATTACTTTATCCTAAAGTTTGATATTTAATTATTTTTACTGATCAATTTTGGAGGAACGACTTAGGAAGGGAAAAATATATCATTTATCCTAAGTCACATTTTATTTCCCTGAGCAGTTGGCGTCAAAAATGAATGTATTTCATGCTTTGTAATGTTAATTTGTTATAACATGACAATTTTGGGAAAAGTGCGACTAGGGAGACTGGGAAAGTGGATGCCATACTTGGAGGGGGTTATGAAATGAAATGCATATGAACTTAGGGAAATTTGGGCACCATTTTCATCTAAATTTGAGAATCAAAAATCTATAAATACAAGGTTGGGCGTCTCATTTTGGTTATCTTGTAGAAATTATAACGTTATGCTGCCGGAATGGCGATCCACGATTCGGAGTTGTGGCTTCCTAGCTTGCACAGTTTCATACTTGAAATACAGTACCTAGCTGATCAGTGTGTTTGTTGGAGAAGTTTTGAGAGTGTGTTTTCAGTTTTCAGTGTGTGTTCAGTGTTTTTTGTGTTGCTGGTTTGGTGTGGCTGCAGCGAAGTTTTGTTCATATCTCTCTGCCCGTGCGACAAATCATTCTGGGTAATGGCTCATCGGAAGCATATTGGTTAGGCTATTATTCTTCTATTTTGGAATGGTTTTTGGTGTGAGTTTGAATTTTTAGTAGCAAATCGAACTTCTAGTGCTGGCCATACCTTGCTGGAGGTGCCTCGGGTTGCATGTTGTTCGTTGAGGGTGTCTTTGGGGCCACTTTGTGATCCTATCCTAGTCGCCTTGGTCATATCTTCCATTTGCCTATGTTTTGTGTGTGATTTGGAGCTGTTTCGAGGAAGTTGTGAGTCTTTCAGTGTTGCTGGTCCATTTCTGGAGTTGCTAGTATTTTACATCAGATTTGGTTATTTATGTTTTAGCTTGTATTTCTCTGTGTTCCATTGTTATGATTCCTAGTACTTCATTGTATTCATCATTGTAATTGTTGGTTAGTAGTACTAACATCTATTGTATCTGAAATACTTCGTTGTAATTCCCACTACATAAGTGGAAGAGGTTGGCTTGGCCGCCTTCAGTGTTTGTAATTCAATTTGTAGTTCAGTCCTCCCGTTGCATAAGCGGTCAAGTGATCTTTGTTTGTAATTGTCCTCTCGATGCATAAGCGGTTGAGTTGAGTTTGTTTAGTGAAAAGTCCTCCCGCTGAAATATCGCGGTAGAGTGATTTGTGTGTGAATGTGTTCTTGTTTCCTTGGCTGGTTTACCGCCAAGTTTCCTTGTTTTTACCCGCTGGAAAGTGGAAGGGGCTGGCTTGTCGCCAATTATTGTAATCTGCATTTTCAGTGTTGCATCTAACGATCCCCTGTCACGGTATGCTCTCACCCTCCCAGTCTGGGCTCTCGGTGATCAAAAGGTGTAGGGTTCCTTTCAGTTGGTTTGGATTGCATTATTCTAACCCTAACGGGTGATTGGTGTGTTTGTAAAACTGTTGAAAAAAAAAAAATGATTGTTGGGGATATTACATAGTTGGTTTTGAACTATTGAACTTCCACACACCTTCTCCAAAGGCACTATGGACTAGCATATCAAATATTGTGGCAAATAATCTATAGGGATCATACTTATTCTCATCAAAGGCCTTTACAATGCCTCAAACACAGAGTTTTCCTGGTGATTGACTTGCAAACAAAATGACCTCTGTTACCCACAACAATAAGAAGTGAAATGTCACCCACGCCAATTCTAAATAATTACTGAAACTACTCAAACATACCTCATTTGTCCTCAATGTCGTACAAATAATAAGCACAAAACACAATAACAAAATAACAGCCTCTTATTTCTACAGGTGAAAAATAAATAAATTTGACATCACCTTTGTATGGAACAGAATGTAGCTCCTACATATTGTCAGACTGTATCACATTGCTTGGGAATTTTACCACGCTTTCTAAATTGCCTAAGTGGATTCCTCATTCACAGGAGAGAAGATTTCATGCTCTAACACCATAAAAAAAAACAATAGAGCATACGCAATGCTGAAAAATAAATCATGACTGAACAGTAAATAACACTGAATGATAATAATAATAATAATTAATATTAAGTTATTTGGAATGATTACAAAATATTATGCAAATGCTCATAAAGCATTGCATTCCCATATAACTTCCCAAAACTTCTCTCTAGGAAACTAACCCCCCAACAACTGACATCACTAAGTCACTAAGGTGACTTTATTACAAAATTTAAACCTTAATGTCCAATAGGATTGTGGTTAGTAAGGCACCCACATGCTGACAAATTCTTGTTATTGGCTACTGTAACTACTTGCTAACTTCAAGAAGTCTAGGAATAACTGCAAATTTGTTATGGATATTGGCATTAAAACATGCTTCTATCATCTGAGGTCCCAATGAGTATTTGTATTGGAGATTGTTTGCACTCAGCTTTTTTGCAGGCTCGAGGATCCCTTACTCTACGTAACTTCACAAAAAATAGAAATTGAAGAACAAAAGGATCTATAATATGTTCCTTGTTGCCTCAAGAAATGCATGTGTAATTCTGATTCAATCACTTTTGTTGTTCTTTTTGGATAAAACGAAAAGCCAACTTTTCACTATAGTCAAAACAGTAGTTACCTGAATATTTACTTCTTGTATGGTGCAAATTTTCATCTGAAAGAGTGTTAGATGCTATTTTCTTTGAATTAACATTCTGGCGATGCCTCAAATATGTGTGAACTGCTTTGCTGTTTCCATCACTGGTTTCACTCAGAGGATTAAACAATATATTGTTTTTCATTGCTACAGTGTATTCTCCACCAAACTTTTCTGTGTACTGCACCACCCCAATGCATGCAACAAATGCCATCCACACAACATTTGTCTGTCTAAAGATTATTGCAAGGCAACCAAGCTGTAGAAGGAAAGAAAAGGACTTATGGTCAAAATTTGATGATAAAACCCACATCCATTATTGATATTGCAGTGCCTTTAAAAAACAATCAAGCATAAACAAAAAGTCAGCAAGATTGCCTAAAAGGTATGACAGCTAACATGTTGTGAAGATAAAAAATGTTCTAGATTGCTCCTATGAACCATAATTTATCACCAGATGTGTCTAAAAAAAGGTTTATTTCTGAAACCGAAAATAAGTTAAACAAAGAAACAGCAATGCCATGTCTTTTATACTCAAATGTAAAATTGTCATCAATTGCTGCATATTGTGATTATATCATTTTCATCAAAAACAACCCAGCCTTCAATGAGGATAGTGTAAGAAGATTGCTTGCTCTTACCAGGGCACTTAACCAGTAGGATCTTTTAAGGCAAGCCAGATACATGGCCATGACTGCAGTTGTGGAGCCCACATCTGTGTAGAAAAGGAAGGTGAAGAACCAATGTAATGGATAAAGAGAGAAAACAAAGGCCCATCTAGTTGCATATTTGGTATATGCATTTGGCCTTAATTCTATTAAAATATCATGGAAAAGAAGACAGCAAATAACTGCCAAAGCAATGTTGACAGAACGAAGAATGGCCGTAGAGCACAAATCTTGAAAAGATGACACTATTCCAGCCCACTGCACCCATGGAAACAGAGGAGCGACATACGCAAGGGAAACATAGTATCTGCACAAATTTTTTATGATTCATAATCAACCTTTAACAACGAATTTCATTTATCAATATCCGAAAAAAAGTACATAACAAACAACTAAAACTCGGGTATTTATTAGTTATGAGATTCATTCACAACTCTATAATAGAAACAAGGGGAGAAAAGATCCACATCAGCAGATAAAGACCAAAGCTTTGGATCTTGACAAGCAGGAAATAAATTAGCTATATATACAAGCAAAGACAAATATCACCAATAACTAAATCCAGATAGAAATCTCTTACTATATATTCAAATAAAGATAAATGTTGCCAACAACTAAATGCAGATAGAATCCCTCAAAGCAAGTCATGGTTACCCAAAACAAGCATAGGCTGTAAGAGTGCAAATATTCCTGCTCTAACCCCAGTAAAGGTGTTGCTAAACAAGTTATTAAGAAAGGTAAATGGACACCACCAGGAAAAAGTGAAAAGAAATAATGCAACAATTTCCTATTTAGTCCAATGAGAAAAGTTCTACCAGTTAACTAGATATAAATTATTTCAGCAGATTATTAGCACTTAGAAAGAAAAAGAAAAACACAAGATATACTTAGAAAAACCCACAGAAAGCAAAAACCCAGCAAGAAGAGATTCTCAATGTATCGTTAACAACAGAACAGTTATGTTACACTTTGGAGATTAAATCCTCATAGGAGATCTTCAAGCTTCCACTTTCAAGAGACAAACAAGCAGCATAACTCTACAAATGCAATTTTCTAACACGTGAAGAATCCAGCACATGTCTCCAACCTTCAATTTAGAATGCACCAAAATTAAGATGATTAAGAATGCCCAAACCATTCAACCAAAGCTTGTTTATATAGGCTAGAGACAAACCTGGGAACCACATGGACTATCATGACACCTCATCCAAAGGTATCTCCATAGAATAACACAGCTACCAAAGCACCTTTTAGCCTATCCCAAAATGTGATGAGGTTGTTGCTTGCACATCACAACAACCTCCTAAAAAATAGTAGTCCTTTCTATTACATCCTCAACAACTTGCCCAAAATTTGGGGGACATCCAAAGTCCACATTAGCCAATTCAAGCACCCTATTCTCACTCCATACAACGTGCCCAACATCCCAAGATTTCCCTATCCAAGTGGCATGAACTTAAAGAGTCATTTTCACATTGATATCACCAACTTAATAAAAACATTGACCCACTATAATAACCTTATTTATGCAAGATGTACAACACCTTCCCAAGAATCACCCATTTGTTGTATAGTCTTGAAATTAGAAGCTAAGAACTGAGCCAAATAGCCAACCAACACCATCTTAACTTCTTTGTGCTCACAAGCATCATCAATCAATCAGCAACATTCATAGAAACAAAGTGATATTGCACATCAATGTGCTTCGTCTATGCATGAGAGGTAGGATTCTTTGTGAAGATGATCAGACTCTAATTGTCATACTAAACCAACACAGTATCTTGCTTCAACTTGATATTTGAACACAATCCCTTAAGCCTAACTACCTCCTTACAAGAATGAGTAGTTGCCATATACTGTAAAACAATGTGGACAATAGAACCATTCTTCCTATTATAAGGGTAAGATCCCCAAGATCTAACTAAACTTAAAACTTACAAGTATGCACAATGTACAAGATTTCATAAGGGGTTTTATATAAAAGTAAATATCTAGATGACTATGTGTTTTACCCCTATTGCAAGAACCAAACTGCCAACAATCAAGGCCTGCAACGAGATTTTCAGATTTGACACTAGGTAAACTACCAAGCAGAAATCATAAAACTCAACTTCCTATTGGCTAAAGAAAAGACCAATGTTCAGCTATAAAAGAGGGTTTGAACAACAAACAATCAGTTGCTAACTATCGGCTAACTTAGAGATCAGCAAATCTACATCAATAGGAAATGATTAAACAGATGAACATCACACAATTACAGAAAATAAATTGTTAAGTGATAGACAAAGCCATTACCGAATGAATAAGAAATATCAATTCAGAGTTTCACAAAATTACTCAATTCAATATACTTTATAGAATCACAAAATACAGAAAAGCAATAACTTATGTAGAACAACAATTTATGTGGCATGGGCTTCTGTAATATCCCCCTTAATTTTTTTCATTTTTAACACAACAAGATTCACCCGTTAAGATTAGAATAATCAGACTTGTGCAAAAAGAGAATGCTGAAAGTAACCCTTTCACTTTCTGATCACCGAGAGCCCAATATGGGAGGGTGAGAGCATACAGTGTCAAGGGGATCGTTAGCTCAAATAACTGCTGGAAATGAAATCTCAAATACAATACTGGGCGGCAAGCCGGCCCCTTCCGCTTATCCAGCGGGTGTAAGAACTTCTACAGCAGTGTGGCGGTGCAACCAGCCAATTAGAAGAATAGAAATTGTAAGAACAACAATCACTTGACTGCTTATTCAGCGGGAGGACTAGAAATGAAATAGCAATCAACTCCACCTCTTATTCAGCGGGAGGACTGAAAATGAGATTACAAATCAACTCTACCGCTTATGCAGCAAGAGGACAGTATTACAATATTCAAAATAGGCAGCAAAGCCAGCCTCTTCCACTTATGCAGTGGGACTAAGAGCAAAACTTTTTGTCTTTTTCATGCCACGCTGTCACTATACCTATCCAACTTGTAACTCCAAGATTGAGTTTGACTCTCTATAGTGCTAAGACAAATAAATCCATGCTTTGATTCCCTTTGATTCTCTTTTGAAATTCAAATAAAATAATAGCAAGGTTTTTAACTTCAGCATCACTTCAACAAATAACACTATCTCCTACAAATCTGAAAACTTTGATCAAACCAAACTCTGACTTTTTGAAAAACTTTGCAAAACACAAATAGCCCCAAACCTTTACCTACAAAACCTTCTTTTCGCACAAGTTGAGACTTTTGTCGCCACTATAGCCAACCTCCTACAAGAGGGTTTCCATCCTCCAAAAGGCTGAGACAAAAATCAATAATCTGCATACTACCAAATGAGCCCCCAAATTGCCTTTTCTACCTTTCCCTACCAAATATCCAGATAGCACGATTTAAAATTTACCTTTTCAATTTAAATTCCATTTTAGCTTTGAAAAAACCTTTTTATCAAAATAATGATAATTTTGATACACGAGGTCCCTGTTTTATGCATCTATGATTTACAACATTTCATCTCGGTTGCAACAAGCTATAGCACTAAGGTGCTTTTAAAATATTTTAATAAAATTTATGCAACCTTAGTAAAATAATTAAAATAAAGCCATTAATGCACTCATTTAATAGGGATTGTTGGAAAGCATCGGAATCAAAATCTGACTAAATTGGATCTATCCCAATGATGAATAATAAGAAAATAAACCAACTATAAATAGACATTCTTTCCAAGAATCTTGGAGAACACACCAAAACCAAAAATAACATCAAAAAGCATCATATGAGTCCTCTAGACCATCTGAGCTCATTGGTAACATCAAATAACCCCTCAAACAAGACAAACACTCACAAAGAAGGTCAAAGCCAATTGCAATGCAAGAGAACCCTAAAATGGGAACATGTTGTCAGTCATCAAAAGGAATGGATCAATTGACTCTATCAAGGAGAGCATTCTTATAATAGTACCTATCATAGGTCTATTGGGATGATGCCATTTATAGCGTTGTAAGTTTATGAGCCTCAAACTTTATTATTTCTAACAGTAGAGTTTTAGGGGCCAATGATTTGGTTCACAAAGCCAAAATATCTTTACGACTCTTAAGGACAAGCTCCATCATGCTCAAAATCAGCAAAAGTTATATGCAGATCAAGACCTTATTGAGCATAGTTTTGAGGTTGGTGACATGGTTTTTTTTAGATAACAATCATACAAGCAATCCTCTCTTATGAGGAGTGAAGCGGAACAGCTTAAGCACCATTTTTATCGACCATACAAAATTAAGTAAAGGACTGGGAAAGGAGTTTATGAGTTAGAGTTGCCTAAGAAAAGTAAAATTCACAATGTGGTCCATGTTTCTTGCCTCATGAAAGCACTTAAGCATCATGTCATTCTTTCAGTTGAACTACCTCCCTTGGATGATGAAAGAAAGTTGATTTTGGTTCCTAGAAAAATTGTTAACACCAAGGAATAAAAACTGAGAAATAGGAGCATAAAAGAATATTTGGTCCATTGGAAGAATATTCTAGTTGAGGACGTTACATGGGAAGGTGAGCAGATTTTGGAGCATCCTTAATTGCAATTGCTTGTGGGCAACCAATTTTGGGGGGGTAAAATTGTCATGTCCTCTTCTCTAAGTAAAATTAATGAAGACCCTTGACCTATTATGTTCAATTTTCCCATAAGGTAATGGGGAGGCAAAAAAAATAACTAACTAATTAAATTGAAGTTGTCAAAAATTAACTTCATATTATAATTTATATTAAATTATATAAGGTCATTATGAGATAATAATAAAGTGTCACTAAACCCAAGCTCCTAAAAATAAGTATTAAAAATGATACTTCAATATTTTTCTAACTTTGTGAGAATAATTAAATAATAGAATATGATATTATATTGTTTTCCCTTACAAAAGTTAAAAAAGAGGGATTGTTTTCGAAAAGAGGTTTTCTTGCTCATTCAATCAATTTCAATTTCCAAGAATGAACTTAAATTCTTCTTTCTTCACCTAAGGATTAAAACCCTCTTGTAAGATGGTTTTGGAGACAGAAGATTCTCCTAGCCATTAAGAGCAGTTCTACACAAAAATTAGCCATTGTGCTTCAACTATTGAAGATTTCCAATATCCATCGATTGATTTTTTTGATTTGATGATTCTAGATTTTATTGTGAGATTTTCTGAAGTAAAGTTGATCATTTTATGAGTTGTTTCCTATCATGAGTAGTAGAACACAGAACAATATTTGATATTGTTATTGAGGTTCCTGTAGATCTTTGTCCTACAAGATATTTCCCCTAGCAAAATACATGGTGTGCAAACCTTTGATACAAGCCATACCTTCCTACCTGACTGTACACCTACAAAATCCTTACTAATAATTGCTGTTTGAAAAGTATTTGTTGGGTGCTGAAACTACTGGTGTTTTGATTGGAAGTCTAGCTGCTCCTTATTTCATACGAGGCCGTAATACTGTGAGCTTGCCATACTATATATAGAGTGGTCAGCTCTTTCCAAAAAGTTGTGATTTCCTTGGAATTAATACTCAGACCTGCAGTTCCAAATGTTATATCAGTTCCAGTTGTGCCTTTTTGGGGGTAGTCAATGCGATTTCCAAATTTTTAAAAAGTTTCAGTTCACATTTGTTTCATTTCAGAGTTGGCTAATTACAGTATTCATCAGTTTCTAGGAAGTTATCAGCTGTTAGCAATCAGTGCAGCAGTCATATGTTGATATTCCCATCATATTTCATCATTAAAAGGTTACATTTTTCTGTGAGTCATATTATTACTTTTTTCTGCTGATAATATAGTTCAAAAATTGTCTTTATGGGTGAACTTTGATATTTTTATCATCTTTGAATCCGTTCAATAAATTCACTTTATAATACTAAACAGTTTACTGCTAGTCATTGATTATTATTGTCAAAAATTCTGGATAGTTCACCACCAGAATTATGCTATCATTGTAAAAAAATCCTAGTCCATTTATCTGCTAGATCCATTTTTATTTTCATACCATTATCTGTCAATTGAACATGTATTAAAATCAAATGATATAGTCTATCATTTTGGAATTAACGCATTTTTACTTGTAATCTATCAATTTGGCATAATCAAAATTTGCATAATATTATCTGCTATTTTGGCATTTATCAATTCTATGGATTTGATAATAATGTAATTTGGTCAGCTAGCTGCCAATATTATGTTATTTAGTTCCATTTTCTAGTCTACATATGCTCTCACGTTGCCCACATCAGAAATTTGATGATCAAAATGAGCTAGGATTTGAGTTGATTGTAGATATTTTGGTGGATTCAGGCCAACTGTCCTGCTAGGGACATTACATTAAGCTTGTAAATTTTATCCTCTTAAGAAAACTTGTAATTTGGTCGGGTAGCTGCCAATATAATGTTGTTTATTTCCATTTTCCAGTCTACATATGCTCTCCCCTTGCCAATAATTTATCCGATCAAGTAAGCTTGTAAATTTTATCCTCTTAAGAAAAAGGCTCAGGTTGGTGGAATGTTTTTGAAGGGTAAAATAAGGGAAGAAAAATCCCTTTCCCAAAGACCCTGATAACTTCCTAAGTAAGCTAACCATGCATACTCACTAACCCAAGTACTGGGCTCTTAATGTAAGGAAGATTAATTTATTGAAGGAAAGGTACTGCCTTGACCTGATATGGGTTAGCCTGCTGTTAATCCGGAGTCAAGATTAAGTTGGAAGCTGTATTTGAAGGTTTTCTGTTTTCACTTTTATTATTTGGAATTAGTTGGAGAGCATGGGGATGGAGATGCCATGCTGGGCTCCCAGCCATCTCGTCTGCATGCATTATGATCTCGTAACTGCTTGGAGAGTGGAGCAATCATTATCGTGGCCTAGGAAGGCTAGGGTGTGGTCATTCACGATCATTATGCTAAGCTTGAGAGGAAGGAAAAGAGAGAAGGGAGGGGTTAAAAATTTGTAGAAGAGCATGTGTATCAGCAAGGAGCATTCTCTGTGAACGTGTGGAAAGATTTTGTAAAAGTCATTCAAGATAGAAACATCAATTCTGTAGGCTTGGTAAGCTTTTTTACTGTTCTTTGATCTTTCTTTTGAAAAGAGACTGTCTATTATCAATCCAGTAGCCTTTGTGTTCCTGAGGAATTCTTTGCTTGGTTTCTCTCCAATGAAAAGGGTTTGCATGCTCAGTGCTATTTCTCTGTTAAACATTGCAAGGTGACTTGTGCTGACTGTGATGGTCAAAATAAATGAGTTTTTCACTGTTATTTCTCCTCCTCGCAGGTATATGTCTCTGCATACTGTGCAATGTTTGTGATGATGGACCTAAATGATTAGTCAGTTGGAACTTTGAACTCGCTTGTAGTGTTAAAATTGTTGTTTTAAATGGGTGAAGCTTTGA
Organism: Cryptomeria japonica; assembly: GCF_030272615.1. Classification (NCBI taxonomy): domain Eukaryota; kingdom Viridiplantae; phylum Streptophyta; class Pinopsida; order Cupressales; family Cupressaceae; genus Cryptomeria; species Cryptomeria japonica. The sequence continues at coordinate 319,687,396 of NC_081405.1, read as the reverse complement.
GACACTTTCCTGTCAACTGGCACTACAGTCATTGTTGTTTATGTTGGCTTGGCACCTCCTTTGCAACTAGTAGCTGGCGTTCCTGACAACTGTGTTGTAAGAATTGAAGATACAGGTTAGCTGCTTATGTTTGAGATTACAATGAGGTTGCTACTTTAAGTATATTTCTTTGTGGGGTCTTTCTACTATAGTTTGACAGTGTAGGTGAATGGTAGATTTTAAGGCATATTAATATTATGCATTCCTTCACTGAGCACTAGGAGCTGTCATTTGGATTAACTTTCTGTTGATTTATCAATAGTAACTTGAATACGATGGTCCCTTTTCCTATTCTTGCTGCTGATTTAAGCTCTGTTAAGCCTGCAGGCCTAAGTTGAGTTGTCAGGGTTTCCTGTATCTAAGAGAGACTAGAGATGTCCAAGGAACTGTATAGAGGAACCACCGTGCAAGCGGGGTTGCTCATCATCCATGTTAATCATTGTGAATGTAACTGTTTTGATTTGTGTGACTGTATGGAGAAGTCTCAGGGCAAGTGGGATTGCTGGTTCATGTTACTCACAGTGTTTGTACTTGTTCCATTGTGTAACTGTGTGTTGACTGAAAGTTGTTCTCTCAATGGAATGAGAGTGCGTGGGTTTATTTTGAACACTGGATCTTTCCACGTTGTCATGGCAATGACCCCATGCACAGTTTTCACTGGCAGGATTAATGCACCATTCACAGACCATGGATTAATTCAGTGTTATTTAAGTGTTGGAAGAAACTAGTAATTGAAGTTGTCTGTTGATGGCTCATGATAATGAAGTCTCAGTCCACTGGCCTTGGGTTGGGAGATGGATGAAGGGCACAGTTTGGGCTCATTTGTCCACCTTCTCACCCAAAATGCCAAGTGGACAGGACTATGAGTTGTGATTGTTAAGGAGACTGCATCATTCAAGAACACAGAGATTCAAATGTCTATTCTGAAGACTTACTATTCACTATTATGCAATTGTCAGTGTCACATACAATATGAATGCCCAGTGTGGAAGGATCAGTCTTCTGTTAGATTCTATGTGAAATTCAGTAGTATTATGAGTTGAATAATAACTAACTCGCATAAAAACTGGATGACATTGTTGAGACATGGACCAGCTAGGACTCGAACCTAGGACCTTCCATACGCTGCTGGAGTGCTCTAACATTGAGCTACTGGCCCCTCTTGGACCAGTCCATCGTCAGTCCGGGTGTGGCTTATTTCCAACACCAACACCCCCCCTTAAGCCACACCTCTCGTGTGCTTGGGGCTCCTAGCCTGGACCTGGCTCTAATACCATGTTGAGATATGGACCAGCTAGGAATCGAACCTAGGACCTTCCATAAATTGCTGGAGTGCTCTAACATTGAGCTACTGGCCCCTCTTGGACCAGTCCATCGTCAGTCCGGGTGTGGCTTATTTCCAACACCAACATGGTATTGTAATCTTCTCAAGGAGAAGTGTAATTGTTAACCATCCTCTGCGGGCAATGTAAGATGGTATTGTAATCTTCTCAGGGAGAAGTGTAATTATTGACCATCCTCTACGGGCAATGTAAGATGGTAGAAAAGATCCTCTCCACCCTCTGTGGGCAATGTAAGGTGGATCCAGTCTATGCTTGTGTGCAAGCTGGAAGATTATATTATGTAATTCCATTCTTTGCTTGTGTGAAAGATGGAAGATTATAGTTATGGTTCTCCTCCCTAATTAAGAGGGAGTGTTGATATTAATTAGGGAATGGCGGATTCCAATTGCCTTAAGCAACATTGGAATCCCCCCAAAAGGATTGGGCCCTTTCCCAAACGTATAGGGCAGAGACCTATCCCCATAGCAACCTTAAACTTCACCTCACAAGCCTAAAACACTCAACGTGTTGCTAACAGGGCCGACCCTACTTACAAGGCATTTAAGGAAACAAATAATTAATTAAAGTTAAAGGAAGCCGACCTATACAAAAAGGTTTCTCTCCACATATAAGTAAAGGAAAGACCTCATCATTATTCATTTAATTCAATCTGCTTATTCATTCATGCGAAACCTACATGCCTAATGCAAACTCCAAGGAATCACATGATATCTGCACTTAAAGCAATCTGCCATTAGAAGGAGGTGCGAAATACTTGACAGCTACAGCAACATACATCTGCCATTAAAAGGAGGTGTGAAATCCATCATAAGGAGTCAGCGAATTCCTTGAAGGTCTACAATTTAGGTTAAGGCAACATCAGCATCCATCTCCCACATGACAACAAGTGAATGTTGAAGGCAGCCATCTTGATCTGCCATACCTCCAGTGACAGCAAAATCTGAACCTACAAACACATGAGATAAGTGCTGTAATGTTTGCATAACTATAATCCATAATCAGATATGAGGATCTTTTCTGGCTGGGTTTTTCCTCCTAGGAGGTTTTCCTAGGGTAATTGTGTCTTGTCTCTATTTCTTTATCTTTCCTCCTTGTGTTAAATCTGAAACTATAAATCTCTAATCTAATTAATCTAATCAGTAAATAAATTCTAATTTTCTGAGTTTTAGTTAATCTGAAAGTGTTAAAACTAACATGGTATCAGAGCTGTAGGCTAGATCAACTTTCAGATTTTAGAATTTTTAGTACTCCTTTATTTCCAGATTGTTGTCGCATTCACAAGTCAGGTCAATGGGGCTGAAAGTTGAAGATAGGCTTGATGGGAATCTCAATTTTACTGCATGGAAGGTTCGAATCAAGTTGGCTCTAGAGGAAGAAGATCTCCTCCAATTCATAGAAACGAAAGAGCTAACTGAACCCACGGATGCAGCTGAGCTAAAACAATTCAAAAAGGATGTTGTCAAGGCCAGGAAGATTCTCATTGATTCAGTCAAAGACCACCTAGTCACCTCTATTGCCTCATTTACCACTGCAAGGAAAATGTTCAGCCATCTACAAGGTACATATGAAGTTAACAATCTCAGTAGGGCAATTACTTTAAGACAACAACTACTTAATATCAAAATGGCAAAAGAAGATTCTGTTATTTCCTATTTTATGAGAATTTCAGAACTAAAGAATCAACTAGGTTTAATTGGTCATAACATGGAAGACAAAGACCTTGTCATGATTGCCCTAAATGGTCTACCTCACTCATGGGAGTCATTTATCCAAACCATAAGTGGCAGGACTGAGTTACCTACCCTTGATCGCCTTAAGAATGATTGCATCCAAGAAGAGTCTCGCCTCATCACAAGAGGGCAAACCAAAAGTTCCCATGTAGATGATCATCACATGCTTGTAGCTCAATGCAAGAAAGGGGGAAATTGGAAGAAACCTTATCCAAAAAGAAATAGGGAATTCAGACCACTTAGTTCCCAAGACCCTTGGGAGAAACCAAGAGATACCTCGCGTGTCTGATGCTTTAGATGTGACAAATTTGGTTACTATGCTAAAGAATGTCAGAATAACCCTAACCAACGTGAAGCCAACCTAAATGAAGTCTCAAAACAAAATAATGATTTTTTATTCATCTCCGCCCTGTCTAGCAGTGTTCCTTCAGATAGCAATACATGGTTGATTGACAATGGTGCCTCCAGACACATCACAGGCTACTGTGATCACCTTTCAGACTTAGTAGAAAAGGATACCAGCCTTCACGTGGTAATTGGTGATGACGCTCATTATTCGGTAAGAGATTCTGGCTCTACTTCTCTAAATTTAGACTCTGGTATTTCTTTGCACCTCAGTGATATCTTGTTTGTTCCTGGAATTAAAAGAAACCTAATTTCCATTTCTGCTCTAGAAGATAAAGGTTATCAAATTGCATTTTCCGAGGGAAAAGTTCTTGCTTGGCCTAAGAAATCTAGTTTTAAATCTGCTCGTATAATTGGTCATAGATATGATAGCCTTTATAAGCTCTCTACTAACCCTATTCAAGCCCTCATTAATGAGGTTCCTGAATCCTGTGAGTTATGGCATAGAAGACTTGGACACTTGCATTATCAAGCTCTTCCATCCCTTGAAAAGCTAGTCAAAGGTATGCCTAAACTCAGTCAAATCCATGATAACACTTGTAAAGGTTGTGCTATAGGTAAAAATGTTAAAAGTCCATTTCATAAAAGTGAAAATAGAGCTAAAGTCAAACTAGAACTTGTTCACTCTGATTTATGTGTTCTTATGTCTATAGCATCTCCTAGTGGATTTCTTTATTACATAATCTTCATAGATGATTTCTCTAGGAAAACTTGGATCTACTTCTTGAAATCTAAAGAATCTGATGAAGTCTTAAGTAAATTTAAACTCCTCTGGTAAAAGAATTAAATGTTTAAGATCTGACAATGGAGGTGAGTACACCTGGTAGCTTTCATGACTTTTGTGTTGAGTCAGGAATTAAGAGGGAGTTTTGTGTTCCATACAATCCTCAACAAAATGATGTTGCTGAAAGGAAGAATAGGACTATTGTTGAGGCTGCAAAGGCTATGATTCACGATCAAGATTTGCAGACCTTCCTATGGGCTGAGGCTTCTAGAACAGCAGTGTATATCCAGAATAGATGTCCTCACCGTGTTCTAAAGAACATGACCCCTGAGGAAGCCTTCACAGGATCCAAACCAGACATCAGTCACCTCAGAATTTTTGGAAGTCCCATTTATATTCATGTGCCCAAGGAAAAGCGATCCAAGTTGGATCCCTTCGGAAAGAAAGGCATGCTAGTCGGCTACAATGAATCCTCCAAGGCATTCAGGATATTCATCCCTGGTCAAAGGTATGTTGAGGTAAGTAGGGATGTTACATTTGAAGAAGATATTGCTTTTAAGAAATCAAAAGGTTCTTGTGTTATTGATGAAGCTAATGACAATCAAAATATGAATGTTGATACTAACCCTGAGATTCAGAGGGAGCTGGTTGAACCTCCACCTCAAGATGAACATCATGATCCACCAGAGCCCATGAATCTCACTGATATTCCTAGTGACATTGTCGTTACCAAAAAGAGGCCTCTTTGGGTAAGAAACACCATTCAAGAAGCCGAAAGATTTGCTGCCCCCAGTGGCACCTTCCGTGAAACTAAGAGACCACAAGTATTCTCCAACTACGTTGCATTGATGTGCAATCTCATCGAAACTGAACCTTGCAATGTTAAAGAAGCCTTGAATCATCATGCCTGGAAGATTGCTATAGATGAAGAATATCAGTCAATCATCAAGAATGATGTTTGAGATATTGTGCCCAAACCCAAAGGTAAATCTGTTGTTTCCTCTAAATGGTTATTCAAAATTAAACATAATGTTGATGGTAGTATTGAAAAATATAAAGCTAGATCTGTTGCTCATGGTTTTTATCAAAAGTAAGGCATAGACTATGAAGAAACTTTTGCTCCTGTTGCTAGATATACTTCTATTAGAACAATAAAAGCTATTGCTGTGCTAGAGGCTGGAAACTACATCAGATGGATGTTAAGACTACCTTCCTTAATGGTGTCATTGAGGAAGAGGTCTATATTGATCAACCTGAGGGTTATGAGATTCAGGATAAATTAACTCATGTGTGCAGGTTGAAAAAAGCTCTGTATGGCCTTAAACAAGCTCCTCGTTCTTGGTATGAAAGAATTGATAAATACTTGTTAAGTCTAAGTTTTCATAAAAATGATGCTAACTCTAACATATACCTTAAGTTAGCCAATGATGAAATGCTAATTCTAGTTCTATATGTGGATGACTTATTTCTTACTAGTAAAAATGAAATTATTGTTAGATGCAAGAAAGAACTAGCTTCAGAATTTGAAATAAAAGACTTAGGTCTAATGCATTATTTTCTAGGTCTAGAAGTATGGCAAAGATCTAACGAAATTTTTCTAAGTCAAGGAAAGTATACTATTGACATTTTGAAAAGATTTAGAATGATGGATTGTAAACCTATGTCTACTCCTATGGAATCTAACTTAAAGAAGTTAAGTGTTTCTGCAGCTAACTCTGATTTTGCAGATCCATCAAAATACCGGCAGTTGATTGGATCACTGATGTATCTAGTTAACACTAGACCAGACATTTGTTTTGTTGTGAATGCTCTCAGCCAGTTTATGAGCATGCCCAAACATATTCATCTAGTTGCAGCCAAGCACATCCTAAGGTACTTGCGAGGCACAGTTGGTTTTGGGGTAAAGTATCCACTTAACACTTCAATAACCTTGGAAGGTTATTCAAATGCAGACTAGGCTGGAAGTGTCAAAGACAGGAAAAGTACCTCTGGTATTTGCTTTAGCTTGGGATCTGCAGTGATCTCATGAGCTTGCAGAAAACAATCCTCAGTGGCATTGAGTACTGTTGAAGCTGAGTATATTGCAGCAAGTGTAGCTTCTAGAGAAGTTGTGTGGCTTCGTAAGCTTCTTGCTAGGCTGTTTGGTCAGCCTTGGGATCCTACAGTTATTCACTGTGATAATCAAAGTTGTATCAAAATGTCTATCAATCCAGTGTTTCATGACAGGTCAAAACATGTGAAAACTCATTATCATTTTATTCGGGATATGGTGCAAAGAGGTGCTATTCAACTGAAGTACGTTAGCACTGATGAGCAGGTTGCAGATATCCTCACCAAGCCTCTATCCAAAGTGAAGTTTGTGTACTTCAGGGACAGACTTGGTATTGTGGAAAATGAATCCCTAATTGAGAGGGAGTCTCAATCTCAGTAATACATTATGTTGTATCAAACCACCCTCTGCGGGCAATGTAAGGTGGCATTGTAATCTTCTCAAAAGGAAGTGTAAATATTAACCATCCTCTGCGGGCAATGTAAGATGGTATTGTAATCCCCTCATGGAAAAGTATAATTATTAACCATCCTCTGCGGGCAATGTAAGATGGTATTGTAATCTTCTCAGGGAGAAGTGTAATTGTTAACCATCCTCTGCGGGCAATGTAAGATGGTATTGTAATCTTCTCAAGGAGAAGTGTAATTGTTAACCATCCTCTGCGAGCAATGTAAGATGGTATTGTAATCTTCGCAGGGAGAAGTGTAATTATTGACCATCCTCTACGAGCAATGTAAGATGGTAGAAAAGATCCTCTCCACCCTCTGCGGGCAATGTAAAGTGGATCCAGTCTATGCTTGTGTGCAAGCTGGAAGATTATATCATGTAATTCCATTCTTTGCTTGTGTGCAAGATGGAAGATTATAGTTATGGTTTTCCTCCCTAATTAAGAGGGAGTGTTGATATTAATTAGAGAATGGCGGATTCCAATTGCCTTAGGCAACATTGGAATCCGCCCAAAAGGGCTAGGCCCTTTCCCAAACGTATAGGGCAGAGACCTATCCCCACAACAACCTTAAACTTCGCCTCACAAGCCTAAAACACTCAACGTGTTGCTAATAGGGCTGACCCTACTTACAAGGCATTTAAGGAAACAAATAATTAATTAAAGTTAAAGGAAGCCGACCTATACAAAAGGGTTTCTCTCCACATATAAGTAAAGGAAAGATCTCATCATTATTCATTTAATTCAATCTGCTTATTCATTCATGCGAAACCTACATGCCTAATGCAAACTCCAAGGAATCACATGATATATGCACTTAAAGCAATCTGCCATTAGAAGGAGGTGTGAAATACTTGACAGCTACAGCAACATACATCTGCCATTAGAAGGAGGTGCGAAATGCATCATAAGGAGTCAGCGAATTCCTTGAAGGTCTGCAATTTAGGTTAAGGCAACATCAGCATCCATCTCCCACATGACAGCAAGTGAATGTTGAAGGCAGCCATCTTGATCTGCCATACCTCCAGTGACAGCAAAATCTGAACCTACAAACACATGAGATAAGTGTTGTAATGTTTGCATAACTATAATCCATAATCAGATCTGAGGATCTTTTCTAGCTGGGTTTTTCCTCCTAGGAGGTTTTCCCAAGGTAATTGTGTCTTGTCTCTATTTCTTTATCTTTTCTTGTTGTGTTAAATCTGAAACTATAAATCTCTAACCTAATTAATCTAATCAGTAAATAAATTCTGATTTTCTGAGTTTTAGTTAATCTGAAAGTGTTAAAACTAACAGACATTACCTGTAATACATGGAGTTGAACTGTTGGCATTCTTGTAGAGCTATAACAGTTAAACATGTTTAAGGAAATGAATTGATTTGATAATCTACATATTTCTATGAGGAATGCATGTTGTCCTATTGATCAAGTGTTGATGGTGATGTTTTACATATTGAATTGTCATAGAAAAGAAGGAACGTTATCTCAGCCAAATGTTGTAATGATATGTAGGGCAATGTCTAATAACAAACTGTAGATCATTATGAAACTAAAACCATTGTAATGGACAATAGCAAATGAAGTATGTATTGTGTGAGAAGGCATACGTAGAATTGGAATGTGCCCTTGAACCTTGAATTATTCAAACAATAGTACCACTTTCATGTTAGCATGGTTAAATGAAGTATGAATATGACTGTACACTTGGACAAGATCAGTAACATGAGTTAAGATTTAAATTCGGTAATTAAGGAAGTGACCAAATTAAACAATTGCTACTTTAATTAACTAAAGTTGAACCCCGCTGTATTTTAGATATTTGACCTTCTTCGGGAGCTGTTCTTCCAGGATGTGGCAGCTGGATACACCATAGAATGTTCTTTGTGGTCATTTCATTATTGCATCACATGATCAAAAGTTTTGTGTCCCGTTACAAGATATTTGTTTATACATGCAAAGGGGAGGGAGCCATGAGTGCCAATGCCACAAAGGGGTTGGTATTGGGAATGAATGCCAGAGACTAAATTCACTGATATTCACTTTAGTTTCTCAATGCCGATCAAAGGTCATGCCTGGAAAATGAGTTCCTAGGTTATAACTAAGTTAAGAATCCTTAATAAATTGTAACTAATATGTGCGGTAAAGAATAAATATGAAGTTGAATGACTCAAATGTTTCTGTGATTTATTACGTGTGTTTGTAAGCACAATTATTTTTAATTACAGCAGCAATTCAATTCAGGTATAGAAAGTTCTACGCAGGTACATTCAACTAAATAGAACAACCTGTCATTGGCTAATAGTTTTATGGGAAGGATGTTACACTTCTCCTTCTATACTAGTTATTAAAAAAAAGGGTCCAGAATTGGGGGTGTTTCCTCGAAGTTATGGTGTAATAGTTATGGGGTATTTTCAACCTAAAAAAAAGTAGTCCCAACTCATCCCGCACTCCGCAACACCTTAGAGGGAATCATTAACCTTACTCAAGATCTACCAAGCCAAAAAATCCTGAAGTCAGAAGAGGTATGAATAGCCAAATTCAGAGGTCAAATAGAGGAATGTTATATATGCTAAATTGCTAATGATTCGGAAACCGATACAACTGCAAAGCATATCTGTGGGTGAACTATTATAATTATATCCAAACATAAATCTTGAGAATGCAATCCAATCATTCATAGCCTATACAACATTTGGCTCACTCAAACAAAACAAAAAAAATCCCTAACTTATGAGGAACTACTCAAAGAATTGATATTATAACATCATGGATAGAAAGTGCTACGTACAATCCAGGAAGGGTTGTAATCATGGGATCCCAAGTTTTGAAATCCCCTTTACAATATCTTTGTGCTTGTGGCGCATGAAATATTTCATCCTGCCCAAAAACACAGAAATCAAATTTTCATTCTCCTTTTTTAACATGATATAAAACACCGAATACTGAACGAGAGGAAATGTGAGAACATACCATGTAGGGATCTGTAACAATGCGATTTACAAGCATGGAAATAGGCACAGCCCATGCAAGTATCGTAACTGTAAGAAGCAGGCGCCCCATATTTTTCACTCTGCTCAAGTCTTAATTGGTGCAGATAAAGATGACGAATTCAACCATTGAGCTCTCAGCATTTCCTTCTGTTTAAGAAAGGAAAAATTGTTGGATACCTAGAGGTAGGAGTAGAAGTAAAACATTACTGCACAGAAATAGGGGAAACACGTTAAAGGGGAAAAAATCTCCAGAGCAACGCAGTCGGAAATATTTCAGAACTTTATTGAATTGATCTTGCACCTTAAACGTGATAGTATACCAACGTCTCTGGTGGTGGCTGAAATACGAAGCAGGATGGAGCATTATAGAGTTAGGCTCCAAGAGCATAAGCCAAAAATGTTCAAGAAGTAAAATAGCATTAAGAGATTATAGAAGTATGAATGAATGATTTTACTAACGTTTATTATGAGGAAATCACAGCTTAAGATAATTTCATAATCTTTTTCATGTCAGATTTCTTGTTATGAATTTTGATCAAAAAACTAGAAGTCTGATTGATCTTATCTTCGCCAAATAAATGAAATAAATGATGCATGTTGTCACTTTTCAAGATGAACTCGTATTGAGCACGAATATCGTCATAAGTCGTGCACTCACTGAGAAAGTGTCATTCAGTCTCAATTGCACCCATCTCGCAAAACAAGCAAATTCTCTCTTCCCATAGTGTGTGTGTGAAAAAGTGACAAGCACAACACTTCAATTAAGTCATTATATGCATGGTTAGTAATCAATAATCAATAAAAATAAACCATAGCAAAGCGACCCATTGCCTTCTAAATGTTCCGAATATAAGATTGCTCTCAGTTTGTTATAAGCAATACCAGTGACTAGACTACACCAAGACGAAGGATTTAATCTATATGATATTAAGCTATATGGATGCAAGATAAATAAATAATTCAAGCAAAAAATCACTTCAAGCAACAATGAATGCAAGCAATAATGAATGTAAAATGGATGCAAGATAATCTAAAAAAAACAATAATAATCAATCAATGACTCCAGAGCAAAATCAGTATAATAATGATGTATTCTCAAAAATCTCTGGGGTGAATTGGAATGAGCGTTGATGACTGAATTTATAGAGAATTACAAAGAGATGATGAAAAAGCTCAATTTAGAATTAATTGAAAATAATTGAGAAATCGGGTTGAGTTAACCTTGAGATAGATTCCAATTATAGTTCAATTGAAATGCATTCAAATTAGAAGTCCAAGTTGCATTGGAAAACAATAATAAATCAATTCCATACATTTGTGATAAAAATAGATAATTCTTCAATTTAATCAAGAAAAGAGTTTTCTTAATGCAACTGAACTTCTTTTCTGAAAAGCTTTGAGTTCCAATTTAAGAGAATAATTAATAATTCAATTAATTGCTTTTCTGATTTCAAGTTTTAAATTTAGAAAAAGAAATAATATCTCAAGTTTGATTTCTCTCTTAATTCAATTATTTTATTTTATTTTCAATTCAACTCTTTGTAATAACTTAATTCATCTTTTGTAATAAATTAATCCTTTCGCATGATTGAATGGCAAATTTATTAATTAATTAAATATGCAAAGATATTTAATAAATTAAAATGGGATAATTGATCGAAATGATATTTTTGGAAATGATTCAATTAATTAAATAAATATTTAATTAATATTGGGTAATTGATTCTGCCATGTAATATTTGATAATTAAAGAATTAATTATGTGCTCAAGATTGATTTAATTGCCTTTTGGTTAGGACCTTGGTGATGTTGTCGAGATTAGGGGCCCATGGTTTAGATGACCAATTTTAGGGTATTACACATAGCTCTTTGGGCCTTTTCCACCTACCCGTTTTACACCTGAGATGATGCGAACGTGTCCTCAATTGAACCACTAACAACCTTGCCTTACCTTTTATAACTGCCCCTAAGTATACTTTCTCCCCATGATCCCAAGTTGGGTTAAACTCATTGATGTAGTACGTCTTTTTTTGACCAATACAATTATTCCACATGGCAATTTGAAGCTTTCCTATGACCAACTTTTTTATTTCCTCATTGGTATTCAGACATTCGTGCAACTTGATGTTCCATTTGTTCAACCACTTTTTATTTTGTTTCATCCAAGTTTTCTGCCTACGGTTAAGTCCCTCTTCCATAGCAGTTTTGGGCCACCGTTGATTATCCATGATTTCCACCTTCTTTAGATAACTTATTAACTTGGTTATCACTGAAGCCTCCAACGAGAAAGTACCTACTTCCACTAAAAGGATTTCATATGGAACTGACATTTTAACTTTGAGATTGCTTGTGATTAGGTGTTTTTGAATCCTCTCTAACTATCTCCATCCAGAGTTTGACATGTTGCCTCCCCAAACTTTGCAACCATATAGAACAAATGGCGTAACCAACAAACCAAAAAGAGTTTTCTTGATTTTCCAATCCCACAATTCACCTTTTCTGCACCTATTTTGGAGTAGAAACGATGCTTTCCATCCTCCTTGTACCCTTTTCACTCTACAAGTCTCACTACTAAGCTTATTGTGGAAATCAATCCTTAGATATTTGTATTCTTTCACAATTTTCAATGGGCTACCATCAAAAAGGAAGGTAATTTTCTTTTCTTTCCTCTTTAGAGAGAAAATCATGATCTTAGTTTTAGTAATGTTCACCTGCATCCCTACCTCCTCACAAAAGTTCTCTAGTTCTTTTAAGTGCTCTCTGAGCCCATGAGCTATTATAGAAATTAGGATAAGATCATCGGCATATAGAAGTAATTTCACCACATATTCTGCAAGTTGGAAGCCTTCTCCCTCCGTTTTGTTCATCCATGCTTCTAATTTATCAATGTATAAACCGAATAAAGTCGGGGATAGAAGGCATCCCTGTTTAACGCCAATATCGCTACCAAAACACTCAGACATTCCATCACTAGTTCTGATTTTAGCTCTAACTTTCTCATAAGTCTATGCATTGCAGCTCTATACATGTCAGGAACACCCAATTCTTCCATTGTATTCCATAGCTTGTCTCTAGGCACCATGTCAAAGGCTTTCTTAAAGTCCACAAAATAGCAATATGCTTCTTCTCCTTGACTATCCCATATTTTCTCTATCAAATGTCAAAGAGTGATGCAATGATCAATGGTGGAATGCTTAGATCTAAAATCTGCTTGTCCTTTGGCTCTTTTTCCTTCATTTTATGTCCAACTATTGATTCTACGCTCTACCATTCTCCCAAAAAGTTTGCCTAGAAGGGGGTTGACCATGATAGCGTGATAGTTAGATGGATTATTCTTATCCCCACTTTTAAAAAGGGGAATAACCACACCAGTTGTCCAATTTGTCGAAAAACCATCCCAAATGACACTATTGAAGATACCCTTTATGTGAGGAGTGAGAAGTTCAACTCCCCACTTTAAGAATTTAGCTTACAACCCCTCAATATCACTCGCCTTGCCACTTGCTAAATTATTTATTCCCTATTTGATATCCTCAACTGTGAATAGCTCCACCAAAGTGTTCACTATGGGAGGAGAGTTCTTCTCATGTGATCATTCGTAAAGAAGCTTATCATATTCCAGCCATTGCGCATCTATAATATTGTTCTCAATTTGCTTTGTCCTTTGTTGTAGCTCCTTCCAAAAATATTTGGGATTGTGTTTACCAAGATATATTAACTCTTTCCTCCTTGCGTTTACTGATGAACAATGATGAATCAGTTAGTACCAAACTGGTACTGAGAGGGGGGGTGAATTAGTACAAACAAAAACTTTCCCTGAATTAGTTTGACTGCAAAGACTGCACTTGACTCATAAACAATAACATCGGTTTAAATCAAGGCACTACTGGTAAAACACAGTGAGAGTATGAAAGACATAAACTGGTAAACACTTAGATCTCTACACAATCTAATATCTCATTTCCACTTCACCCGTATGCATAAACAAGTAATATATCATCAGAAATATAATGACTATCGGTTCGGTTCAACGTGCTTTACCACTTGACAGAAAATATTAAAGCATCACACATGACACACTGATTTTTCACGTGGAAACCCAACTAGGAAAAACCACAGTGGGGATGAATACCCACAAGATGTTCTTTTAACTCTTTTGAAGTCCGCTCTGTTAGGAGCCTAGTCCGGTTAAAGACTTTTACAATAGGTTCTGCTAGGAACCGATCTTGCTAGGGATCACCCAGTTAAGGGATGGCTAAATACTTGGTTAAAGGTTACCTCGCAAGAGGATTTGAAGAAATCATTGAATTGAGTCACCCTATTAAAGGATTTACACAAAAGCCTATTAAAGTTACCCGGTTAAGGAATTTTCCAATTGCTGAAATAGTTAGAAGTCAACAGGTAATACACTGATCTGATAACAACACTCAATGCCAAGGTAGATCCACTCTAGCTCCTTTGCTTTTGCAATCACATTCTGCAGGTATCAATACACTTCTCTGGTCTGGCAAGAATCAAGTATCTCTTCACTTGGATACACACATAACATTTGCCAACAACTTCAAAATGAAAAACATCATCGACCTTATAGGAAACAAATAGGTCGGCAGCATAAACCCTAAACCCTAAACATTTAGGTTTAACAATTCAATCAGTTCAATCTTGACCATTAATCATACTACATTGAATACAACAGTCTTGAATAGATCTCAAGATGTTCTCCAACGTTCATTATTTGCCTCTTTAGGAAGTAGATAACCCATCACGTGCTCTCCACCGTTTCCAGAGACTTCGCACATTCTCAAGGTAGATAGGATCAATCTCCATGCAAGATCCTCAAGGAAATCCTTCACGCGCACAAGGCTGATGTGGCAACACTATCTGATCTTCATTACAATGCTAACTCATCACAAGATGTCATCAGTTGAATCACACAGGCTTGGAATGCATCAACCGGAAACCCTAAAGTTGAGACTACCAACTGGTAGTCATGCCAAGTGAAACCCCGATACAAAACTTCCCATATACCAGTTCTCATTCCAACATACCGCTTCACTTTTTCACATATACCGGTTCACAATATCATACCGGTTCTCACATATACCAGTTTGCTTACTTCAATATACCGGTTCATACTTCAGCATATTGACCTCAATGACAACATACAATATCATCATGTCATCAAGTTCTGCACATATGCCAACAATCTCCCCCTTTGGCATTGATGGCAATATAGAAAGATATCTCTCTGCTTCACATCTTCTCCCCATTATTGTAGATATCTTCTCCGCTTCACATCTTCTCCCCCTTTGATAACAATGTCAAAGTGAAGGCACAAACAACTATGTTCCACTGTGTTGCTCCCCTTAAAGAGTAGCATCCTTCTACACACAAGTCCTGAAAAAGATTTATCAATGCAATACCTGACTGATGTGGAGCACACACTTTTAGTTCACCTCTTGAAAGGGCAACACCCCTAATTCACCTCTTAAATAGGTAAATGTAGCCTTCGGTAGAGGCTTGGTGAATATGTCTGCTAACTGCTCCTTACTGGAAACATGTTCCAATACAACCTCTTTGTTATGAAACTTCTCCCTAAAGAAATGATACTTGAGCTTGAAGTGCTTGGTTCTAGCATGTAAAACCGGATTCTTGGAAATATTAATTGCACTGTGTTGTCACAAAATATACTTACTGGTTCAGATACAGGAACTTTGAAGCCACTTAATACATGCTTGATCCAAATTGTCTGGGTGCAATTCATAAATGTTGAAACATATTCCGCTTCTGCTGTAGACTGAGAGATACAACTCTGCTTCTTACTCATCCATGAGACCAGTCTACCACCAAGAAAGAATGCACCATCGGTTGTGCTCTTCCAGTCGTCCACATTACCAACCCAATCAGCAACTATAAACACTTTCAAGTTGAAATCATTACTGTATGGATACCATAATCCATAGTCAATAGTTCCCTTTAGATATCTAAGAATCCGCTTGACTGCTACCAAGTGGGATTCTTTTGGACTTTTTTGGAACCATGCAGTAATGCCTACTACATGTGCAATGTCTGGTCTGCTATGTACTACATAGTGCAACTTACCAGTCATTGATCGGTATTCCTTCTCATTCACCAACGCTGAGTCATCATCTTTTGATAATTTACAACCGGTCACCATCGGTGTACCAACCGGTTTGTTGTCTTCCATGCCAAAGGTCTTCAACACCTCTTTGACATACTTGGATTGAGTGATAAAGATACCATCTTTCATTTGTTGAATCTTTAGTCCAATGAAGAACTTAATCTCCCCTATAAGTGACATCTCAAATTCCTTCTTCATCTCATCTGCAAAATCATGACTCATCTTGTCATCTCGACCAAAAATTATGTCATCAACAAATACCTAATAGATCTGATGTTAGTTCTGATACTAATTGTAAAGTACAAATGCCAATAGCTAACAAGATGAGAGGGGGGGGTGAATTATACAAACCTAAACTTCCATAAAATCATCAGATTCAACCTTGGTAACTTCTACTTCAACAACATAACCAAATACTGCTTAAACATGTTAACTCATAAACACATAATCATCATAACACTCATAACACCAGATTTAATGTGGAAACCCAAATAGGGAAAAAACACTGTGGGATTTCGGACCCACTAAGAAATATACTCTTCTAGAGTATGCTCGATTAAAAGAAAATTATGTTAAAGATTACAAACACATTGCTAGATGTGACCCGGTTAAGGGATTTCCCTCAGATCTGTTAGGATCTTCACTTTGTTAGAAGTGACCTTGTCAAAGGATTTCAAACACTCATTTAGAATGTTACCTTGCTAGAGGGTTTACAAATAAGACTGTTAAGCCCACTCGGTTAAGAGATTTTATGTTACTTACAAAATAACAATAATAAAATATATCTGCAACTTCACATCAAAAATGCTAAAGCAGATTCTTATTTGCTCAAAAGAATCTAGTCATAGGACTTATCTTGTCCCTCTGTTGGGCTCTCTACTCTGTTATTCAAATAGGTCTTCAAGCTTCTGTGCTCGGTAATCACTATGTAGCATTCTTGTGCTTACACTTGCCCACATACATTGTTTATTAACAATTCCTTATTTATAAACAATTGCTAAGTGCTTAATCTCTTTGATCACATTTCCCATGATCAATCTTAGCCATCAGATCTTTAAACTTGACCAGGCTCAATGTATCCTTCTGATCTGAAAACGTTTTACCTTGCCTCGGGACTTGCATTCCTATCTTGGAACTTGCACAAGGTTATTGCGGTTCAATCTGCGCTGTAGATCTTCTTGTCGATTTTCCTTTGCCATAGATCCTTAACAAACTTCATGCATGGCATACCAATCATTTATACATCTCCAACTCATCATTGTCCTTCATTAAATAATGCTTGTATTCATCCAATGCGCACTGTCATAACTCGGTTGCAACTTGGTAAATACTAAACTTTACTCGGTAGACATTTCACCTTCATTAACCGATATCGATAACCTTAGGATTTACCGACTAGGTTCCTTAGGGTTTACCGACTAGGTTCTTTGCTCGGTGACATAGTATAGTATTAACCTTACAATTAACAACATATGCAGGATATCAAAACAATCTAAACATCATGATCTCATCATTGTCTAACTTGGTAATAGTTGCCCATTGAATAACTTATTTCTCCCCTTATTCATCACATTCTTTCTGTGTCTTTTACCGACATCTTAATTCTCTTCAAATCAATCTTCTCAAGATATGGCAATATCATACTGAATCAGATAATCAATTTCTTGACATCAATGACAAAATAATGTTATAAAGATAGTTATCATCCTTCTTCAGTTATATCAACAATCTTCAACAACCTTCTCAATATCCTTATTGAATATCAACAATCTTTCTTACTGTAATGCCAACATCTAAATCTAATATCCTTTTGACTTCAAGTAGATATTGCTAACTTCACTTGTTCTTTCAAATCCAATCTTCTCAAGATGTGAGTGTAAGTGTTCATACCATGCTCTAGATGCCTGCTTCAATCCATACAGAACTTTATGTAGCCTACACACCATGTCACTGTCTTCTGATAGGGAAAACCCATCTGGTTGCTCTATATACACCTCCTCTTCAAGTATTCCATTCAGAAATGCAGATTTTACATCCATTTGATATACTTTGAATCCCTTGAAGGCTGCATATGCAAGAAGCATACGAACTCCTTCCAATCTAGCTACTGGAGCAAAGGTTTCTCCATAGTCTTCTCCTTCTTCTTGAGCATATCTTTTACACACCAGTCTGACTTTGTTTCTTACCACTATGCCATCTTCATTCAGCTTATTTCTGAAAACCCATTTGGTGCCAATGATATTTTTATGCTTAGGTCTGGGTACCAAAGACCATGTACCATTCTTTTCTATTTGGTCAAGTTCCTCTTCCATTGCCTTGATCTAGTCTTCATCGTTATGTGCCTCTTTAAATGTTTTAGGCTCAAATTCAGAGATCATGCAAGAATTTTCTCTGACCTTTCTTCTTGTAAGAATTCCTGCATCCTTATCTCCTATGATCTGCTTTGGATCATGATTCAACTTTACATACCTAGGAATGATCTTAGTTGTTTCCTCTTACTTTTTTTCTTCATCCTCATCTTCATCAACATCAACATCTACCGGTGTAGGAGCACTGTTACTGGTACTAGATTGTTTTGCAACCGGTTCCCAGAAGGTTACAATCGGTTCATCTACCACTCACTCACTGCCGGTTTCTCAGAGGTTTCATCAACTCCAACATTAATACTTTCAACAATTCTCTGAGTCCTATTGTTGAAACACTTGAGAACTTTGCTTTTGGTGGAATATACTAGGAATATTCCCTCATCACATTTTGCATCAAACTTGCTCTGATGTTCACTCCTCTTGATATAGCATTTTCTACCAAACACTCTAAAGTAGCTTACTACAGGAGTCTTACTCGTCCAATCCTCATAAGGTGTTTTATCCTTACCTTTCTTGATGAGTACTCTGTTCATAGTGTAGACTGCAATGCTCACCGCTTCTCTCTAGAAGGTGTGAGCAACCTTCCCTTGAATCAACATCATTCTGGCTGCTTCAACTATAGTCTAGTTGTTCCTCTCTACTAGGCCATTCTGTTGTGGAGTTCGGGGGGCAGACAATTGCCTCTTGATGCCGTTCTCTTCATAGTACTTGTTGAATTCACCGGAAGTGATTTCTCCTCCTTGATCAGTTCTTAGGCACTTAATCCTCTTACCACTTTCTTTTTCAACTAGTGCTCTGAAAGCTTTGAACTTTCCAAAAGCTTCAGACTTGTCTTTTAAGAATGTGACTCACATCATTCGTGAGCAGTCATTAGTGAGAATCATAAAGTACCTATCTCCCTACACACTCCTAGTTTTCACAGGACCACACAAATCTGTATGCACAAGATCAAGATCAAGTAAATTGTCTGCAATGAAAGGTTTACCTTTGAAGGTTGAGGAAGACATTTTCCCCAATTGACACTCTCTGCACAAAGGATTCTCCGGTTTTCTCAACACAACAATCCTCTAACTACCTTGATCTTATTGGCTTTCACAATATTATCAAATTTTACATGGCAGAGTCTCCTATGCCATATCCAGCTATCATCAAACTTAGCCATTAGACATGTACTGATATTTGCATTCAGTTGAAATAAGTTGCCTTTGGTATGCATACCGGTGGCCATCAGTTCACCACTCTTTCCTTTTATTTTGCACACTCCATCTTTGAATTCCAGAGTGAGTCCATTGTCATTCAGTTGGGCAACACTCAAAAGGTTGTGCCTGAGACCTTCTACCCAATACACATTATCAACACTGCTTTTTTCCATTTAGAGAGATGGACCCTCTGCCTTTTACCATACATGGTGCATCATTACCAAATCAGACCACACCACCATCATACTCTTCCAGAGACAAAAACTTACTCCGGTCACCAGTCATGTGGTGAGAACAACCACTGTTAATAATCCACTCATTGGGACTATCAAAGTGGGAGACAAGAGCCTTCTTGTCTGACACATCTTCCTTAATTGCTACAAACACAATGTATTCACTTTCTTCATCTTCTGATTCCTCGTCAGTGACACCTTCATCAACTGCTACAAAACAATTTCTCCTGTTTCCTCCTTTAAACTTCTTAAACTTCTCTGGTTTGTCCTTATTATCACCATTAGGACAGTTTACATCAATGTGTCCTATTCTATTGCAAGAAAAACATTTCAAAGGGAGCTTACCTCTGTATTTACCAGTTCCCTTAGGAAGTTTCTTGGCAAGAAGAGCTTCAAATTCCATCAGGATCTCCTCATCATCCATTTCTCTACTTTGTCTTGGTTCACAACTGGTACTAGCTTCTTTTCCCTTTCTAGATGGTGCAACAGATGCTCTAAAGGCTTATTCAATTTTTTGAATACTACCATCATAATTGTTTAACTCATATGCGGTCAACTTAGCAATGATGGAGTCTAGGGATACCTTTGTCTTGTCTATAGACCTCAACTCCTGAATAGCAGCAACCCTTATTGCATAGACCGGTAATAAGGATCTCAAGACTTTGCTAACAACAGTAGAATCATCTATTTTACCTCCTGCACTCTTGATGTCTCCAACAATAGTTTTGATTCTTATTCCATATTGTTGAATGGTCTCTCCTTCAACCATCCGCATGTCTTCAAACTTTCCCCTAAGGCTCTCTTCCTTAGCTTGTTTCACATGCTCATCACTGCCATAGATATTCTCCAGAGCATCCCATACTTCTTTGGGATTATCTTTATCCTGAACATCAATAAACTCAATGTCAGATAGACTGCTGATTAGGGCTTCCATGACTTGCCCATTCTCCCAAATCTCTCTTTTTTGATCATCGGTGAGAGTACTGGTAGGACTAACATAAGCATTCTCAACATAGCTCCAATGTTAAGCACCCGTGCTTCTAATGTAGATCTTCATTCCGTCCTTCCATATCTTGAAGTTATCTCTATTGAACTTTGGACCTTCCCTCTTCATCATTAGAGTAGGATCTTTTCCTCGAGCAGTTAAGCTTACAACACAAAGGACCTGGAAGGTGCTCTGATACCAATTGATGAATAATGATGAATCAGTTAGTACCAAACCGGTACTGAGAGGGGGGGGTGAATTAGTACAGACAAAAACTTTCCCTTAATCAGTTTGACTGCAAAGACTGCACTTGACTCGTAAACAGTAACACCGGTTTAAATCAGGGCACTACTGGTAAAACACAGTGAGAGTATGAAAGACATAAACTGGTAAACACTTAGATCTCTACACAATCTAATATCTCATTTCCACTTCACCTGTATGCATAAACAAGTAATATATCATTAGAAATATAATGACTGTCAGTTCAACGTGCTTTACCACTTGATAGAAAATATTAAAGCATCACACATGACACAATGATTTTTCACATGGAAACCCAACTGGGAAAAACCACAGTGGGGATGAATACCCACAAGCTGTTCTTTTAACTCTTTTGAAGTCCGCTCTGTTAGGAGCCTAGTCCGGTTAAAGACTTTTACAATAGGTTCTGCTAGGAACCGATCCTGCTAGGGATCACACTTTTAAGGGATGGCTAAATACCCGGTTAAAGGCTAGAACCCTGTTAAAGGTTACCTCACAAGAGGATTTGAAGAAATCATTGAAATGAGTCACCCTGTTAAAGGATTTACACAAAAGCCTATTAAAGTTACCTGGTTAAGGAATTTTCCAACTGCTGAAATAGTTAGAAGTCAACAGGTAATACACTGATCTGATAACAACACTCAATGCCAAGGTAGATCCACTTTAGCTCCTTTGCTTCTACAATCACATTCTGCAGGTATCAATACACTTCTCTGGTCTGGCAAGAATCAAGTATCTCTTCACTTGGATACACACATAACATTTGCCAACAACTTCAAAATGAAAAGCATCATCGACCTTATAGGAAACAGATAGGTCGGCAGTGTTGTCTTCAAAATATGACTCACTTCAACATCCTTATAATAAGATGATCAAACTTTGTGCGAGAGGGATGTTAAGAGGAAGGAAACTCTCAGGACAACATATGACAAGGTTTGATTTAACCTTCTACACTTTGGACTCAGTCAAAGTCCAGGCGGGTATACCTTTGTGAACCAAATTCACACTTTCAAAAGATAAATCCACAACAAACCAGTCCAGCAAACCAGTGGATCTATTCACCTTGAAACTAACTGAAACAAAGGAATGCAAATTATACTCACATTTAGTATTTTGATCAACAAAACATGCAATAAACAACTTCAATCAATACCAGTGCCTTATCCAAGGTCACAGAGTCATCTAAAACTCAGATAATAATCCTCAAACTAAATATCTTTACGCATCCCATTGGCTTGGTTTCTATTAATCCTTATACATGCCTAACACTTATAATAATTTATGTATTCCAAATTAAACTATGATCATCAAGATTCAAAGTTTCTTCCAAAGAATTTATTGGTATGAGTGATCCCTGCATCTTTAATTTCCCTCCTAAAGAGAAAAGCCAGCGAGCACATCTACTGAAAATAGCCTTGCTACCCCTTTCAAACAAAATAACCCTAGATTATTCAGAATGAAAACAGTAAACAAATTGTAAACACACTTGAAGACGACACAAAGCTTTACTCAAAACCGATGGTCTGTATATTGATATTATATTCAGAGAAGTATTACAAGAAGTTTTTGAATACTCCCCATTAGACTCATAAAAGCTCAAATAAATTTCTGCAGCGTTTTCTTACAATTCTTTTGTGATCCTCTTCTCTCTAGTCTTGGTATCCATTTATAACAACATGGATGCACAAAGCTTCGGACTTTTCGAGGAGAGTTTGTTACAATCATTTCTTTCAAAAACAAAGAAGTTACAAAGATTTTCATAGAAACAATTACAAGTTCTTTTCAGCCTCTGTATCTTCTTCAACAGGTTGTTCGGTTGTAACTTCTTCTATCTTTTCAGGAGCTCTCTCTAACTATTCTGGATCATGAGTGGCATATTTTGTTGTCCACTCATCATACACATCATTAGTCAGCCACGAGAAATTAATCACTTTAGCCTTAGCCTTGGTCAACCTTTCCCAGGAGTTTCTCATTTTGTTGACTTCTGAATTGAGAAAACCATAATGTGCCTTAATTTTCTCTATCTCCTATATTGTTACAACAAAGAAAGAAGCATCATCTAGATCAATAATTCCCTTAATTCTTGCTGATAGTTTAGCTTCTACCTCCTTAAGCCACATTTGTTTATCCTTCAATTGATCTGGGCTAGCAAAAACTCCTGGGAGCAACTCAAAAACTTGATCAACATATTCCTTTTTGCATAAATTAACTTTCCTATCAACATTATCCACCCCTGCTACTTATTGTATTAAATCTTTAGTGATGTCAAAAGTGGACCTAATGATAAGATTGGCCCTTGCTTCATCACAAGACACACACATAAACTCTAAATCTTGCTCCCTAGGCCTCCATTTGTCGAAAATTGGTGTCAATATGGCCTTGTCTCCCCTGAGCTCATTCCATATATCCAAAATTTTACCTACATTATTGTATAGCAATGAGGCATTCATTGTATTTGCAAAAATGGAAATTGTAGCCCTTACTCTCTCCTCATACTTCTTTGCATATAAGGCCTGAGCCTGTTTTAAATTTTCTAATTCTTGAGGAGTTATCTCAACCATTTGAGAACTGGAGGGTGTTGGAGATGGTGGAAACTCAATGATAGGGCTAATAGGTGGAGGTCTTGCAGGAGAAGAGGAGATCATCAGTGTTGAAGACTCACCTTGATGGTATTGTCCAGTCAAATGGCTCTGAAGCTTAGCAATGATACTATCCTTACTTCTTACCTCCTCCTTAGCACTGTTGTAGGCCTTCAAAACTGTCTCCAACTTGACTTGGAGGATCTCTTTTTCCTTGGCTTCCTTTTCTGCTATTGCAACACTAAATTTTGCAGTCTCTAGCACAATGTTAGCAGCTTCCACCACCCCGGTATTCTGTACTCTCTTCACCATCATTCCACCAAGGTAACTTGACCCTGGGGTATCTTTGCTTTTCCTACTCTCATTTCTCTTGAGAGACCACATGACGAGTGCAACATTATCCTTACTAAAAGTAATCCCCTCCATGGGTTTGGTCTCCTTCCTCACTGCATCTAGTACCAGGGCATCTGCTATATCCCATTCAGGTAAAATAAGTACTCCAGCTTGTGCCACCATATCTCTCCCTTGCTTGGGGGTGATGGTCTTGAATTCTTCCATCATCTCTTGCTTTATTTCCTCCTCTACCAGGGCTAGATCTTTATTGGGTTTCTCACCTTTTCTCTTTTCACATCTAGCATTATACTTATCTATGTTTTGCTTCCATATAAATTGCACAAATGCTTTTGATGTGACAAAATTATTGTCAGCCAAGAAGGCATTACTTGCCTGCTTTATTTCAGGATCCCACTCCTGGCCTTTGAGTTCAGTGGTGGTAATGTCCATTTCAGCAGTAGGGGGTTCTTCTGGCATTCCTTCTTCCACTTCATCATAAGTGTAGGCAATTTCCCCTAGACTGCCTAACTATAGGAGCTGCTCAGCTGCTGCTTGCTCATCTCCTATGTGGATAGGGGATTGGGATGGAGAATACAAAGGTGCATCCGATTGTACATCTTTCCCTACCCTCTACTTCTTTGGGCTCTCTTGGATGTCAATGACATCTTGTATCTTCCTCTTTCCTTTAGAGGTAGAGGGCTCCCCTGTTGCAGGCATCAACACACTGTAACTAAATTTCTTGTGCAGTGTATAATCACCAGGAGGGATTGCTTTGCTGGAAGCTGACCTACTTAGAACTACTCTTGCCTTTTCAGGGTTGCCTTTAATCACAGCTTCCCTCTTCTCCTTCAGGGTCTACATCACATCCTCAAAGCAGACAATTAAAAACTTTATTTTCTCCTCCAGAGGGAAAAAGCTAGACAGTGGGTCATAGCTGACATCAAACTGATGCACAAAATCCAAGGTTTTCTTACAAGCCACCCATTTTTCCTTTCTCAACTCCTTCTCATCTAGATCAAACTCATTTTTGATGAGGTCTTCAGGAAACTGAAATTGATGAGGCCTACCTCTACACGTTGCTCTCTTTCTGAACATGTCATTGAAGAAATCTTCTAGATCAGCACACCTGGATACTGTAGTAGACAAATGATAAGGCTTGAGAAAATCCTCAAAGCAATTCCAACCTCCTTTTGTTATTACAAATTGGTGGGCTATGGTAACTGTAGGGAAAATAGTCCCTTTACCCCTGCCTGTCAGTTCTGCTTCTTGTACACCACCAATTTGTCTAAGGATCTCTGCAATTCCCACTTTGAGAGGGCCCTGATAGGGTAAAAAAAATGGGGTGCCTCTAAAACCAAACACTCTGAAAACTGTTGAGACTGGGTATAGATAAATGTCACCCCAATTGTGAACAATAATTATGTTCTCTACAAATTCTTTTGGTCTTATGAATTCCAAAAGAACCTTGGGGATTCTTGGGTTCTCTGAGCAGAGGAGAGTCCTGATCTTAGATGCAAAGTATTTGTCAAACTTCAAGAAACTAGCATCCTCTCTATCCCATGACAACATAGTACTCCATAATTGTACTGACATTTTTTCTCCTTCTTTCTCTTTGACAAGGTCCAATCCACTGGCAAAGTAATCACCACCTTTGAAAAGAAAAAGGTGCATCAGGGGTGAGTACCATCTGAAAGGATTATCTACCTTTCCATTCTTTATTCCTGTTAACCCTCCATGGATAGCATCAACAATGAAAGAAGCATAATCAAATGTAACTGCAAGAGAAGGATTCAAAATCTGAGCAATCATTAACAGGTAGTGATTGGGCATATTCATTTCAGCATCTTCTCCCAAAACTTGGCAAAGTGCCCAATACAGTCCCTTAGCCCTGAGGGTGAACATACTCAATGAAAAGGGCTCCTCTGTGTTGGGTCCTACAACTGTCAACCCACCTATCTTCACAAAAAATTCCTTGAGAGGCCCATTCCTAAGATGATTCCTCTGTGCACTATAAATTTGAGCTAATGATTTGAAATTTATGGGTTCTAGAAAATTGGTGAACTCATTGAGCCCAAAAGCATTTCTAAATTCTTCAGTATTAACCTTAATAAGGGTTTTTCCATTTATGTCCCGAATGCTTCTTGTGACTGGATCATAATTGAGTGCAATTTGGGTCAACAAATCGATGTCCATAAATACCCCTGGGACTACCAACTTCCCAACATCTAATTCCCAAATACTATTTTGAGGGGCCAAAGAATTTCTCATTCCAAATCCAACCTTAAATAACCCCAACCCAGACAATCCAACTTTTGGGTCTCTCAACCAGTTCCCCTTGTCATACAGTCCTTCTCCTATTTTCAAACAGGGAATTCTAGGCACTAACTCTTTTGCCTTCAATGCCTGATTAGTTGACAACGTCAACTGTTCAAGAAAATCATCATAGATGGCTCTTTCTGGATAATTTACTTTCCCAGAAAATTCCCTCTTAGGTACCATTTTGAAAATGCAAGAAATGAATACTACCCTTAAATAATTATGTGACAAATCAATATCTTATCTAAAACATACCACACAGAAATTGCAGCACGAGAGTACGAGAAAACCTGTTCTTAACTTGGAGGAATTTAATCTACAACCAAATTGACTTGCTCTGTATTTGAAGAAAATAGCTCTGTATCTGCTCCTCTGCAATAATTCTTTTAAAATATACCTTCATCCAGTTGATAGGAAATCATATATTGTACCCAAGGTCTTAACTGCAACATTGATTCTGCATGCTTCGGCCATCCTTTCAAAATTGAATTCATGGGAGAATTCGTATTTTTCGCTCCAATGGGTCACAATGTTCCTGCAATTCTTTCTCTTCACTCTTTCGCAAAGCATAACCATCGAGCATTTCGGTCCTGTGAAATAGCGCTGACCGTCCGATCAAAAGAAACTTGATCGGCCGTTACACTAACTAACAGCCTTGGTTCCACACTGGGTCCCACTTCTTTATTTGCTACAAGCCACCACGTGGCACTCAACCATTGGCTTTTAAAAAACCTTTCACATTCAACTCAATGTCGGCCGCGTGTCTTTCTTTTATACCGCCGGTTCCACCTTGGTGGGCCCATGACTTTCTTCTAAGACCACGTGTCTATGGACACGTTACCATCTATCAAGACACATGGACGATCCTCGCTTACTTTTGCTATTTCGCAAGGTATAAAACATGAGCATCTTACCCTTGCGAAATAGCGCAGGTCGTCAGATCATTTTTTAGTTGCTCGGTGCTTAACCATCTAAATAGACTCTGGGAGGGGTGGGCCCTCTGACTCAACTTTGAACACCTAGCATCTAGTCACCTCCAGAGCTGACATGTCATTTTTTAATTTGCCGAGAGAAAGCACTGGGCTCCAATTAATTCTTGACACCTGTATCTGCCAGGTCACCTCCCCTCCTGCAATTTGACTCACCTCTGGGACCCGCCTTTTAACCTTTGATCCCGACATGCTGATTGTTGTAGCTAGTGCCACGTGTCGCCATTCTACTTGCCTTCTTGACCAGCTAGACCGCCTAGGTGGCATGCAATGTCATTTTCGCAACTTCGCTGGTTTTAAACCATGTGCAACTTCGCCTAGCAAAATAGCGAAAACTGTAGATCAATCTGCGAGATGCACACTACTTACTGGGCCCGACAACTTTAGGAGGGATACACATAAGGCATAAATTTTTGCGATTAATTCACATGACCGCCTAGGCAAAGAAAACAAGGGGGGACACTTCCTACGATCCCATGACCCATTACTTAAGTGGATAAAGTAATAAAAGAATAGAAACCAGAGGGTTTTTTATCAGATATTAGGCGATTTAAAATCAAAAAACCCTAAACCCTTAAGACCTAAAAAAGAGCTGAAGCAATTGAAAATGCACCTTACTTAAGATTTCAAAAAATCATAGCTAATTATGGGAAAAGAAAAACCCATTTTTAATCAGTGATAACAGGCGGCATAAACCCTAAACCCTAAACATTTAGGTTTAACAATTCAATCGGTTCAATCCTGACCATTAATCATACTGCATTGAATACAACAGTCTTGAATAGATCTCAAGACGTTCTCCAACGTTCATTCTTTGCCACTTCAGGAAGTAGATAACCCATCACGCGCTCTCCATCGTTTATAGAGACTTTGCACATTCCCGAGGTAGATAGGATCAATCTCCATGTAAGATCCTTAAGGAAATCCTTCACATGCACAAGGCTGACGTGGCAACACTATCTGATCTTCATTACAATGCTAACTCATCACAAGATGTCATCGGTTGAATCACACAGGCTTGGAATGCATCAACTGAAAACCCTGAAGTTTAGACTACCATCCGATAGTCATGCCAAGTGAAACCCCGATACAAAACTTCCCATATATCGGTTCTCATTCCAACATACGACTTCACTTATTCACATATACCGGTTCACAATATCATACCGCTTCTCACATATACCAGTTTTCTTACTTCAATATACCAGTTCATACTTCAACATATTGACATCAATGACAACATACAATATCATCATGTCATCAAGTTCTGCACATATGTCAACATTTACATATTCTTCTTTTTTTGCTTGAATCAATTTTACATACTTTTTCTTGTTTTCTTTACTCAAATCTTGCCCCTTCAAAGATCCTTTGGCTGTCTTACATTCTTCATCATACCATGGATTTGTTGGAAAAGTATTTGTGTCCCTCTTCTTATTGCAAGTCCTTTTGCATTCTCTCAAAGCCTTGTGGATTATAGAGATCAATAAACTGCTATCGACATGGTCCCTTTCCTTAATGACCCTTTCATCAGCCACAATATTGTTTATTTCATGAAATTGTTGCTTAAGAACAACACTAAAGATGTCCTTGTTTTCCTGATTTATGAGGATTTTTCCTTTATTAGTTGTTCTCTTTTGCATGTGAAGAAGTTGTTCATTTTGTGAGATGCTCGATGCAACATCTAATTTAACAAAAAGAGGCATATGATCAGATTTCATTTCTATGGGGCATTCTCCAATGTTAAAATCTAGCACTCTAGATGTAAGGTTTTGAGAACAAATAACGTAATCTACCACACTCTGACCATTATAGGTTTTGCAAGTGATATCCCCTAAAGTAGGCCAACTCCTCATTCTGTTGCAAATAACCATATCAAACAAACTACACAACCCCAACAATTTTGCCCCAAAGTGTGAGATATCCCCATTATTATCCTTTGAAGCTCTTTCCCAAAATTGATCCCTCCCTTCTTCCAACCAAAGAGGACTATTTTTCTCCTTTCTCACCGTTGCTCAAATGTAAAGATTGGTTATTGGTTGTTCTTGCATTGAAATCTCCTATTAGCATTATGTCTCCTAAGGTGATGAATAGGAGATATCCTTTTGTAGAGATGTATAAGGGTCTTCATTATTTAGATTCTACCTTTTGTAAAACTTGGAGTTCTTAGGAGCGAAGTAACACGCAACCAGCCTGAAATTTATCGCATTCACTATTATTTGCAACCAAATGTATTGTTTGCTTGGGTCCTCTTTTTCAACTTTTACGATTTCATACCACTTCTCATTTATAAGCACTGTGACTCTGTCATACCCTTTACTTGTTCTGTTCCCCTTGTTCCATATTGAAAATTTCTTGTAACCTTCAAAATCTAGGACCATGCAGCCATCATGTTCATGTGTTTCGACAAAAATGATAATATCTTTCCCCTCAGCTATGGGCCCCACCCCAGGACCTCTTCTCCATGGATAGCCTCTACAGTTCCAACTCACTACACTTAAACGATCTTGTGGGGCCCCTATTTCCTATTTCTTATTCGAGAAATGTTCTCTAATTTGTGCTTTCCCATTTTGCAACCATGCCCACTTTCCCTCATTTCTCGTTGTCTTTACTTTATCACACTCCTTTCTTTTCTCATCTTGTTGTGCAAAAGTTACATCCTCATCCAAATAGAAATGTGAACCTCTAAGTAGTCTTCTATTTTTAAGGATCATATTCTTATCCTCTATACTTCTCATTGTAACTCTTATATGTCTATCTCATCCTCCATTTATCTCCTTTCCTATCTTGTTAGCTTGTTGAATACCCCTTGTCCACTCCAATTTATCTCAAAGAAAGTCTCTTATTAGCAGGTTGGTTCTCTCTTTCACTCCAAAGTCTTTCGACCCTTTGATAATGATATTTGTTGCCTTGCCATGCCTGTCTTATTCTTCATTTATTTGTGTTTTGATTTGTTGCTCGATAATTTCCTTTTCTTTGTTTGTTGATCCACTAACAAATTGAGACCAAGATTTGGCCTCTTCTCTCTGCTCCCTTAATTTAGACTCTTTAGTTTCCAAATCAGCTAAGGCCAATTGAATTTCCTTCACTTGGATAGTCTCCTCTCCTTCTATCAATTCTAGTCCCTTATCCTTATGTAATTTCCATTGTTCTAGTTATTGTTTTATGTTTCCCAACTCTTGTTGTCCTTCTTCCATTTTGATCTGCATATTTGAGATTTGTTCTTTAATGCTTTTGTTTTATCTCTCTATTTTGCTTGTGTATTCAATTGCTTCATACACTTTGTTCTCTTCTTCCCAATTCCTTGCTTCTAGTGTCTTAAGCCTCTTTTTTACATCCATGAGTTCCTCCACATATAATTCAGAAGACCACAATAGTGGTGTTGTTGTTGGGCTGTAAAAAAAAAATTGCCTTCTTTATCTTCCATGTCATCATCTTTGCCTGATAGGTCTACTTCTGCTTGGAACAAAGTTGACTTAATGTTCTCCTTAATTTTTGCTTGTACTTGAACCCCCTGCATTTCATTCTCTTTATGCCCTGATTGCACCATACCTATTTGGTGAGTTAAATTGTTCACTCTTAGAAGAATTGTTACAAAATGCCTCTTATGTGTTTGCTTTAACTTCCAAAACTATCTACACCTTAAGATATCTTTGTACTATTTTGCATTTACCAGTATAAGTATTTCATCTGCATTGCTTGCTTGCTTTTGTATAAAATTTGTCATGATAGATTCCCAGAACCCTGTTAAATCCTCAAAATTAGCCAAAGGTTGAGATGCTACAGGTAGAGTTGCAGAATGTTTCCATCCTTCTTGGTAAAAGAAGTTTAACATTGAGCTCATCCATTGAGCTTGAGGTTTATTATTGAAATCAATCCCTATCATTACCCTTGGATGGTATAAAAAATTGTTTCCTGTTGAAAAATGAGGCCCCTTCATATCAGGCTCTTGACATACCACTATTAAACTACCCTCTGCCTCACCCTGATTGATACCCATGTTGTTTTGTGCAGTATTAAAGTATTGATATGTGATGATTTCCAAATGTTCTTTTGTGTAATGAAAAAGATGTTTTATGCCAGTGCATTTACCCCATTTTGAAAGAAAGTAAAATAAAAGCCTGGAAACCGGAGAGAAGAAAAAGAAGAGGATAGGTTTTGTCACACCTTGTCCGCCTAGGCCCAACAAATGCGTTGAAAAGTGCAGATTATTTTATTGTTTGTTGAAGCTAGGACCCCCTCTACTGGATTTGAGGTCATCACGATCTGTGCAACCCAAGTTGTAGCTCCCACTCAGAAGACCATGTTCCACATAGAAGATCTTGCCCCCCTTGCCTGTTATTGTTGCTAAGAAAATTGGTTTGAGGGAAAGAATCTACATCTTGCATCATCTAGTTCTTTTCATGAAGTTTGATTTTTTAATATTTAGTAAAATTGCTTTTTCATTATCTATGAGAATAACCTTAAGAAAGCTAGAAGTTTGGTTTGCAAGAGATTTTTTAGGCTTTTGATTGGCATAGGATTTTTTCGTCGTTTCATATTTATTGTAATTATTTGTCATTTTTTTATGGTATCAATTCTTGTTGGTGTTGATGGTTTAGCGGCTCTAAAACATGACTTGCTTTACCAAGAACCCTAGGAAGTTTGTGGTGAAAGTAATCTATAGACTAATCTACAAGGGTCCTTGGGCTTCTCTTTTGCTTCACCTCTTTATTTCACATTTTCTTTCCCTTTCCTTTGTTGCAAAATGCTTATTTTTGTATGCTCACACGTTGATTCCATGTGTTGATCAAGCAGAATTTTTGAAAAGCCCTCAGCCTAAGGTTTCCTCAATGGCATGCAAAGTTGCCACTTATCAAAGCAGTGTGTCAAGTTTTCATGGAGGCACAATTTCTAAGTGTCTTTTTGAGGTACCGCCACATGCTACCCTCTTGTGGATTTTAAGTTCTTGAAAGGGAAGAGAATAAGGGAAGCCCTATTGTCCTACCATGTAATGCCCCGCTAGGAACCCCAAAGGAAAACCCACAACAAGGGTGAAACAATTTTTTTGTTTTAAAGTATAAACATCTTAAGTGCATTTACACAACATGCACGATAACACAAGCCGAAGACTTACACCAGAATTCCTTAAGGGTTACCAATGAAGAATTAACTTCATAAGATAGATTCCGCAATTACCACTAATCCACATAATTCATCATTAACTCAATGATCACAAGAAGCCATAAACAATATCAGATTACACCATTGAAAGATTGAAAGGATACATTATAATTCCACTTTAATAAGCATTTACACACATCATAAGGAAACTGATAAAAACATCCCATACATAGGATTACATTGCTCTTCCAATACATAGCTTCTCAATATACATATTGTAGTCACATAAATCTGTCCATTTTAATTAAATGAATATTTGCTATTTATTTGATTAAAAAATACACTAGCCATCAGTTAATTAAATTAATATTTAAATAATTCATCTTCAAACATTCTCCTATTAATTAAATAAATTATTCAATTTATTTTAATTTATTCATTATACCAAATTCACAATCAATTAAATGAATAAATATTATTTATTTAATTTAATCCCCTTTCTTCTTTTACATAAATAATTAAAAACATTTATTTAAATCATTTATCCCCCCCCCACTTGCATTTTCCTACAAATGCAAGTTGCAACCACAAGTTGAAATAAATTAATTTTATTTTAATTAAAATCCTATTTTCCCTCACCCACCAAACCCACTTGCAATCCTAACCCCCTTCTAAATTCTTCTAAAAACCTTCGTAATTAACCTAATCCATCCCCTAATTATTGTCACATTCCTAAGAAACTTGGAGTCACTTCTCAAAGACTTCAAAGTCTTTGAAAAGTATTAAATGCTTTGTGTGTTCAACAAATTAACCTCTAAAGTCTTCCAAACCACTTATGGCTCTTACATGACCATTTATGGTTGACCCCTAACTCAACCCTCTTGTGACTCGTGTGTCTCCTCAAGCATTTATTGCTTTGACCATGGTTATCCCTTTAACCTTTGCACAAGAGTTTATCCATTGGATAAAAGCTTTATTCTTTGAATAAAGAAATTATTCACTCAACCCAACCTTGACCTTAACTCCCAAGTTAACTCTCGGGTCATGTCAAACATTTAATGCTTATTCCCTCTCCTCTCAACCCCTCTCATATTGACACTTGTCATCTTGGGATTGGTTTGAAAGCCCTCACATGGATTGAATATCATTCAATCCTGACCCTTGTTGAGATTACTTAATCTCAACCATCCATTGCTCCATTTTTCCTATAAATAGAGCCCATTTCTTCATAATCCAGATCCTGAAAACTTGTATGTATATAAGTTATAGAGAATTTTAGAGAGAATTTAGCATATTTTAGTCATATTCACTCTTTTGGTTAAAATTAACAAATGGCATTTAGATAACTCATCTTTCTTTGGTTATTAAGCTTGCATTTGCATACTTTTCATAATCATCTACAATCTTGAACCTCCATAAGGCATCCGTAGTGCAAAAAGCTACTGAGAGCTACACTAATTTGGAACTTGGAGAGGAGAGGAACAAGGGAGAAGGAGCTAAAAGCATGTTAGAAGGCATTTGGAGATGCCTTGTTGTATTTACTTTCATAGTTAAATATTTTATCATGTTTTTAGTGTCTCTTTTGGTATGCCTGCTTAGACTAGTTTTTGGTTGATTAACACTAACATCTATCTTTGTTTCTTGCGTTTTTGTGTGTTATATGACCACAGGTTTTAGTCTAACCTTGCCCCATTTTGCAAAGCATCACATATAAAGTTACAAATCAACCAATTACAAGGTTACAAAAGATCATGATACAATGACAAGAAGGGTCTCCAAATAACAATAATCTCCAACATGAGATTATGCATGAGCCACGAACCACAAAAGCACATGCGAAGCCAATTCTCGCATGAAGGTACAAATTTGAACATCTGATGGGAAGTGGCACTACCACCCGACCCTGTAATTCCCAAAATGGAATCACCCCACTGTGCTAGGAGATAGCTGAGGACCCTCAAGCAAGCAAAAGCATGACATGGTCGATAAAACAACACGACTCCATGACAACACAAGAGACTCCACAATAATCCAGGTGACTCAACATCACAAATACACAATGACTCGATATCACAAAGCACAAGTGAACCGACATCACACACACAAGTGAACCTAAAGAAAGAGTGTCATCGCATAGCTTCATGGTTACCTCGGTAGCCCCTCATAGGTCCCGACTCTCTTTCCTAGTAACCTCTCTCGAACCTCTAGCTCCAACTAAGTCTCATGCGGACCCTTCTGGCCTTTCATGAAGACAAGGTGGTCGGTTTGCCATTCCAGGCCTTCTCACTACATTATGACCCTCAATACAAGCACTCACCTATGCACGAGGTACAATATCTTTATTAATGTTATGAACTACCCACATAATCAATTAATTAGATTATCAGTTATTAACTGACTTTCGTAGGGGTAACTTGCTCGAAAGCCACTCTCTCAAAGGACACTAAACAGACAGGGTCACTCCCCGAGGACCCTATGGAGAAGCAGACAACCATTACACCACTTTCAAAAACAAGTGGTGAAACAAGGACATACTGACTCTTGGCTAACCATAAGGCAAAGACACTACATGGTTACGACAACAAAGCCAACATTTATCACTTGGTCAAAGGTACCAAATATGCCACCATAGGATGACAGAACCACAGACCAGAAATAACACATTATATATTTGCAAGGACAGCTAATTCACTAAGTCCGCACTCAAACAATCTTTGAGGAAATCAACATCATAAACACTTGCAACATCATTGATTGGAAATTAAATAAAACACTCTTTTCTAGCATTCACATCTAATCAATTTCCAAATCAATATTCCATCAAGAAGGAAATACACATTAAACATTCAATCGGTTATAACATGAATTCCGAACAAGCATTTAATTCATTTCCAAAATATATCCAAATCTACCAATTTGAATCTCTAATTCCTTCCTTGACTTCCATTGATAAATTTATTAAACTACATAATAAAAATCACACGGAAAATCACCATTTTCATTTAACACTAAAACCACTTCACAAAGTAGATTTCATTTGATAAAAATTAACTTTATTGTACTAACCGGTTTGTACCGGTGAGGGTACAAGAACAAGCGGTGGCCAAGGCCAACCCGTAGTAGTGCTACTGCCGAGGCAACAGGCACTACCTACCGGTAGTACTACTACCGCTGGTAACTGGCCTACCAATCAGTAGTGTTGTTGTTGACCGATAGCAGGCGCTACCATCCGGTAGCACTACTACCAACCGGTAGCAGCCGCTACCAACCGGTAACATTGCTACCAACCGGTAGTACTCCTACTGAATGGTAACAGTTCTACCGATCGGTAGCACTGCTACCGCGTAGCAGTACTACCGACCGGTAGCACTGCTACATACGGGCAAAAGACACTACTGATCCGCGTGGTGAGGCTAGCCCACCGCGGGGTAAGGTAAAGTCCATGCAGAGGGTAAAAACATGCTTCCAAAGCATAATAAAAACAATAAGATGCAAAACGATATTACTACAAAGTGAATCAATACACTCCCAGATCATTTCATGACACAAACACACAGTGCCATAATCCAAAACACCTAGGATAGTTTCCAGAAAGGTAAATGGTGATATGAAATCACACAATGATCCCAATACATATCGGTTAGGAAACAATAGAAGATTAAAACAGAAAAGAGAAGGATAAAGACCAAATTTCCACACTTCCATACACAGGAAGAATTTCTTGCATAAACTCAAGGGCAAAACTGATCTTTTCCCACACAAACCCCAAATCTTTGGCAATTAGATACTAGGAAGCACACAACAAACTGAATCTAATTCATTATTTTCCCAAAAGAAGAGATAAAACAAGAAATTGATTTTCAAGAACACAACATACAACAAATAGAGAAATGAACCATTTCTTTCTTAAATGCAACCATATGATAAGAGCTTCACAAAATCAACAATGTTAGGCATTCTTTCTTCCAACCCAAATATTCCACAAGAATCTACAAGTAGATTTGCATTTTTAAACACACAGGAAGAAACTGAAATATTCAAAAATCAAATTTCAAATTAAGAAGAGAATCTCCAACCTTGAAGCAATAGCAAGCAAAGAGATGAAGAATTTTCAGTCTTGCAAACCAGGTTGAATTCCCAGTTCCTCCAGGAAGTTTTCTTGAATTTCTCTCCAAAAATTCCCCTCTTCCTTCTTCTCGTGAATCTTAGGAATAGCATGAAAATTATCTTTTAACCTAAACTTTCTAGGTTAAAAAGTTATCCCATCCAATCAGATTTAAATTTTTTTTGAAGTAAAAACAATCAGATTTACCTTTTTCCAAAAATAATTCTTTTCCAACAATTAAAATGAAAAAGTTAAATGGGAAGGTAAAAAGAAAAGATTTTATTTAAATTTCATTTCCTTTTCACAATATTTTCTTCCAACATAAGCAATTAACATTTAAATGGCTAGGCAATTATTTATTTCCTTCCACAAAATATATTAATGCACTTAACACAATGAAATAAGCCATTTAACCATTTAATCTAGCAACTCATTAATTAATTTAAATCAATAATCATAGAGCATAATAACTAACTAATTACGCCAACATGAGATAGTATCATCCATTTAATTAAATAACCATTTAAATAAATGGAAGCACACAAACCAAAGGATGACCAAATGATGACTCACAAATGACCAAACCAAAGTACTATGACTCGCATACCAGCCAGACGGGACAGACAACTTACTGACAACACTCACATGAGTGTAACTGCAGGTCAAGTTAGGGTATAACAACTATCTCCTCCACTCTCATCAGACATATAAGGCATGCTCAGACTTGCGAAACCAGGTGGAGTCGATACCCCGTACCTCCCTGGTACTAGTACCTACAATGTCCTGCACCAAAAGAATCCATACGTGCATATAGACAAATATTCGTGTATATATATATATATATATATATATATATATATATATATATATATATATATATATATATATATATATATATATATATATATATATATATATATATATATATATATATATATATATATATATATATATATACAGACATGACACACACACAGATGAAGGAGAATCGTGATGTTCGCTGTCTCATCAGAGTGAGTGAAGGAAAATCATTCCATCGCATCCCAATACACTTGCAAACATG
Organism: Cryptomeria japonica; assembly: GCF_030272615.1. Lineage (NCBI taxonomy): Eukaryota > Viridiplantae > Streptophyta > Pinopsida > Cupressales > Cupressaceae > Cryptomeria > Cryptomeria japonica. The sequence continues at coordinate 319,649,992 of NC_081405.1, read as the reverse complement.
CAACATATAAATAACGCATCACAATATAAGGTAAATGTGTTAGTTCATGATAATGATCCATAAAATAACATTAAACACAAGCATTGAAATACTGCATAAAAGCATACACCATACATCCAGATAAAGCATGAAATATCATCACATATAATCTGAATCAATATACAATAATGCTCCACTGAACAGTCACTGAAGTCAATAAAAAACATACAAAAGAGGCCGATTGAGGAGGGGTACTACATCCTCCCCCCAAGCCTAGGCTTACTCCTGGAAGCCTAAAATAGATAAGAATAAAGCTCTCACATCTTCACTGCATCTTCCCAAGTCACTGAGGTCTCATCACTTGGGTCCCATGGGACCCTTACCTGCTCGATGGTACGACCCCTGAGGGTCAAATCCCGATACTGAAGGATGCGCATGGGCTCCATGGAAATTTGCCTGTCCTCAACCTACAAAGCATTCCAATCAAGAACATGGGTCACATCAGGATGATAAGGTCGAAGAATAAAAACATGAAAAACACCGTGGATATGGGATAGACTTGACGACAAGGCAAGACGGTAGGCAATGGGTCCTATCCTCTCAAGGATCTCAAAAGGGCCTACAAAATGAGGCACCAACTTAGAACCCTTTCCGTAACAAATTGGACTCTTCTAAGGATGCACTCTAAAAAACACACGGTCGCCAGCAGAAAACTGATGATCGACTCTATGGGCATCGACATACTTCTTTTGCTTATCCCGAGCAACAACCAAATGCTGACAAATCTGCTCAACCTGCTGCTCCATCTCACGAAGCAAACCCGGGCCTAAACACACCCTATCCTTCAACTGATCCCAACTCAAAGGAGTATGGAAAGGATGACCATACAAATCCTGGAAGGGAGACATGCCTATAGAGCTATGATATCCGTTGTTATAAGCAAACTCCACAAGGAAAAGATATTCCTGCCAACATGACTGTTGGTCCATAACATACATGGAAAGCATGTCCTCCAAAACATGATTCACATGCTTAGTCTGACCGTCGGTCTCTGGGTGATAAGATGAACTAAAGTTCAACTGGGTTCCCAAAGCATGCTGAAGAGAAGTCCACAAGGTTGAAGTAAAGACAGGGTATCTATCAAAAATGATCTGCCTTGGGATCCCATGCAACCTCACCACATCTTCCAAAAAGACTCATGCCACAACTATTGTCATATAAGAAGATCAAATAGGCACAAAATTATCAACTTTGGCCAATCGATCAACAATGACCATGATGGCAACATGACGACGCAAAGAAACAGGCAACCCCATAATGAAATATATGGAAATGATATCCCATTTCCAATGCAGTATCAAATTAGGTTGTAAAAGCCCTATAGGGTGCTAATGCTCCGCCTTCACTCGTTGACATTCTAAGCACTTTGACACAAAATCAGAAATGTCACACTTCATACTAGCCCAATGATATATCTATCTAAGATCTGTGTGCATCTTCTTGACACCAAGGTGTGCCGAATAAGGTGCACGATGGGCCTCAGTCATGATCAAAATGTGAAGACCCTCCAAAGGAGGTACATAGATCCATCCAAGATGTCAAAGAAGACCATCTGACTCAAGAGTATATCCAGAATATCTACCCTCCAATGGTCTTCCACACTCCGCCATGGCTCTAACATCTTGATACCAGGTGTCTAGAGGAAGAACTCCAAGAATTCTCCCACTCAAGTCCACACCAAGGGACAATGCTACAACCACATGCCACCTACGGCTCAAAGAATCTGCCACTACATTCTCTTTCCCCTGAATATAACGAACTTCAAAATCATACTCACAGAGGAATTCCATCCATCTTTGCTGTCGAGCATTCAAGTTCGACTGCGTGAAAATATACTGCAAACTGTGGTGATCACTATGCAGCTCAAACCAACGCCCCAACAGGAAATGTCTCCATCTAACCAATGCATGCACTGCAACAGCCAACTCCAAGTCATGAACTGGATAGTTCAACTCATGATCCTTGAGTTTGTGAGACTCATAGGCAACCACACGTCCATCTTGCATAAGCACTGCACCTATACCTTCTAAAGAGGCATTTGTGCATACCATGAAATCTCTAGATGGGTCAGGAAATGCCAAAATTGGAGAACTAATAAGGAGTTCCTTCAAGGTACAAAAAGCCAATTCGCACTGCTATGACCAAACAAACTTCTTCCCTTTCCTCTAAAGAGAAGTAATTGGGTGGCCTATCTGAGAAAAGATTTGCACAAAGCGACGGTAATATCCGGCCAAACCCATGAAACTTCGAACCTCAGAAACATTGGTCAATGTTGACCAATCAACAATGGCTTGGATCTTAGAAGGATCCATGGATAGACCTTCTCCCAAAACTATATGACCAAGATAGCTCGCCTCTGACTGGAAGAAATCACACTTCGCCAAATTCGGAAAAAACTGATTCTCCCTCAAGCACTGCAATACCTGACGGAAGTGACCCTCATGCTCTTCCATAGATCTAGAATAAATCAATATGTCATCCAAGAACACAAGTACAAAGTGGTCAAGGTAGGTGTGAAAAACCCCATTCATAAGACTCATGAATACTGAAGGCGCGTTTGTCAACCCAAATGGCACCATTGTGAACTCATAGTGACCATAACAAGTATGAAACATCGTCATATGAATGTTTGTATCATGAATGCGCAATTGATGATACCCAGATTTTAGATCTATCTTAGAGAACACCTTGGCTCCCTTTACCTGATCAAAAAGATCATCTATCCAAGGCAATGGATATCGATTCCGAATGGTTACCTTATTCAACTGTCGATAATCAATGCATAATCGAAGAGAACCATCCTTCTTCTTAATGAAGATAACCAACGCACCCCAAGGAGAAACACTAGGACGAATGAATCCCTTGGCTAACAACTCCTCAACCTACAACTTCAACCAACTCAACTCCTTAGTAGTCATCTGATATGGTCCTCTCGACATAGGTTCCACACTAGGAACCAAGTCAATGCGAAAGTCTATGTCTCGCTTCGGAGGCATGTCGGGAATATCTAAAGGAAACACATCAACATACTCTTGAAGTATAGGGTGACCATCAAGAGTGATTTCTCGAATCTCTTCCTCATCCACATCCTCAAGAGAAACTGCAAAAAGTTGACACCCTTGACGCATGCACCGCCTAAGTTGCATAGCAAAAATCATACGTAAGGATATCGATCGTTGAACTCCAATGATCCCCACTTTCTTGCCAAGGTCATCTAAACACTCTACTGTCTTCAGATGATAGTCTACTCGAGCGCTATGAGATGATAACCAATCCATCCCCAACACAACTCCATAGGACTCTAAAGGTATGACTCAAAGGTCAACTGAAGTGACAAAGGGTCCTAGGTCCAACTCACAACTGGGAACGTAGGCATCTACAAACACTCGCACACCAGTAGCCAACTCTACTTGCCACCTATCTCCTTGCTTAGCAGACACGAGCCCGCACCGCTCCACAATGGATGAAGAAATAAAAGAATCTAAAGCACTAGAATAAAAAATTACAGAGATAGGAATACCACACAACACACCTGTGGTCTCAATCACGGTACTTTGATGCTCAGCCTGATGGTCATCTATCGCTGCAAATACTCTATGGGATCTACCTGCATCCCCCACTGTCAAGTTTGATGCGGTTGGCCTTTGGCTACTCATCTGGTGAGGACGTTGAGGGAACTGAGCGACCTTGTGGCTAAACTAACCACAGGTGAAGCAAGCTCCACTACTAGGTCCTCTACTTCCAGACGACCCACTAGGGGCCTGAGATGCACCTTAAGGAGACTTCCTTGGAAAGGTTTGCCTACCCTTCTTCTAGAACCCGCCCTTCCAAAATTGAGACTTGCCACCCTGCTGGCCCTGACACTGCTTCGGTCTCGACGGCTGTTGCTGCTGCTGACCACCCTTAGCGGGTGCCTGAGGACCCCTAAAAGGTGCAGCAGTCTGGGACTGATTCCCTCTCCCCCTATACCCACTAAAAGGATCACTCCCAATCTGAACTCCAAACTGGCCGCCATGAGCATGGTTAAGGTTCTACTCCACCAGCCTGGCTTTCGCCATGACTACCTCTACTAAAGCAGGCTCAAAAACTCACTCCACTAATGTGGTCATTAAAACCTCTCAAGAAGTGCTGAACAAGCATAGCCTCATCATTGCCAATCTCGACATACTATTTGAGCTCATAAAACCTATGCTCAAACTGATCCATTGACAACCCAAACTAGCGCAAAGCATAGAACTCATTTGCTCGCGACTGCCTCCACTGGGGTGAGAGAAATAGTGCCCTGAATCTCTCTAAGAAGATCTCCCAAGATGCGGTGTTAATGTTCACACTGATCCTCTCCTCCTCTAACCTCCACCAGATTGATCTGAAGCTCTCAAGATGCATGATCGTGCATCTCGCCTTGGTGTTGCTACCATATGGATACATGGAAAAACACTGATCTAAACTGATAAGCCAAGTCTCTGCCTTGAGACCGTTACCTTTACCGTCAAAGAAGGGAGGGTTGGACCTCATCAAGTCCCTCATGTGCCCCATGATAGTTGGATCCTGGTCCATTGGGACCTCTCCCCTTCTAGGAGATCTCTCTCTCTCTCTCTCTTTCTGGAACCTGTTGAAGCGACTCCTCTACCCGGCCATGGATGGGCTGATCCACCTAAGGTCTGGGGCCTAGTCTAGCTAGCACCTCCTGAAACATTTGTTGAATCTCTTCCCTTTCGGGAATCTTCTCTCCTAAATTTTGTCCCTCCTGATGAATCGACAGATCTCTATCCACACTCGCATGAGTGGGTAGTGGTGAAGGACTAGGGTGGTCGGAACCTCGACCCCGTCCTCCTCCTCTACCTCTGGTGCGGCCACCAACACGGCCACTTCCCTTGGCTTTCCTAGCCATGACCTAACACTACACAAGAGAAAAAGGTTCAGATCAAGGCAAGGAAAGAAGCAAGGAAGCCACACCACAAGACCTACACAAAAGGTCAAGGCAAATGTGATCACTACAAACCCAAAGTACCCAGTGTTGAAACATGAGCTCTGATACCAAATGTAATGCCCTGCTAGGAACATCGAAGGAAAACCCACAACAAGGGTGAAACATTTTTTTTTAAAGTATAAACATCTTAAGTGCATTTACACAACATGCACAATAACACAAGCGGAAGACTTACACCAGAATTCCTTAAGGGTTACCAACAAAGAATTAACTTCATAAGATAGATTCTGCAATTACGACTAATCCACATAATTCATCATTAACTCAATGATCACAAGAAGCCATAAACAATATCAGATTACACCATTGAAAGGATACATTATAATTCCACTTCAATAAGAATTTACACACATCATAAGGAAACTGATAAAAACATCCCATACATAGGATTACATTGCTCTTCCAATACATAGCTTCTCAATATACATATAAAGTTACAACTCAACCAATCACAAGGTTACAAAAGATCATGATACAATGACCACAAGGGTCTCCAAATAATAATAATCTCCAACGTGAGATTATGCATGAGCCACGAACCACAAAAGCACCTATGAAGCCAATCCTCACATGAAGGTACAAATCCAAACATCCAATGGAAAGTGGCACTACCACCTAACCATGTAATTCCCAAAATGGAATTACCCCACCGTGCTAGGAGATATCTGAGGACCCTCAAGCAAGCAAAAGCATGACATGGTTGATAAAACAACACGACTCCATGACAACACAAGAGACTCCACAATAATCCAGGTGACTCAACATCACACATACAAAATGACTCGATATCACAAAACACAAGTGAACCTAAATAGAGAGTGTCATCACATAGCTTGATGGTTACCTCGGTAGGCCCTCATAGGTCTCGACTCTTTGTCCTGGTAACCTCTCCCGAACCTCTGGATCCAACTAAGTCTCATGTGAACCCTTCCATCCTTTCGTGAAGATAAGGTGGTCGGGTTGCCATTCCAGGCCTTCTCAGTACATTATGAGCCTCAATACAAGCACTCACCTATGTGCGAGGTACAATATCTTTATTAATGTTATGAACTACCCACCTAATCAATTAATTATATTATCACTTATTATCTGACTTTCGTAGGGGTAACCTACTCGAAAGCCACTCTCTTAAAGGACACTAAACAGACAAGGTCACTCCCCGAGGACCCTATGGCAAAGGAGACAACCATTACACCACTTTCAAAAATAAGTGGTGAAACAAGGACATACTGACTCTTGGCTAACCATAAGGAAAAGACACTACATGGTTATGATAACGAGGACAACATATATCACTTGGTCAAAGGTACCAAATACGCCACCACACGATGATAGAACCACAGACCAGAAATAACACATTATACACTTGCAAGGACAACTAATTCACTAAGTCCGCTCTCAGACAATCTTTGAGGAAACCAGCATCATATACACTTGCAACATCATTGATTGAAAATTAAATAGAACACTCTTTTCCAACATTCACATCTAATCAATATTCCATCAAGAAGGAAGTCCACATTAAACATTCAACCAGTTATAACATGAATTCCAAACAGGCATTTAATTCATTTCCAGAATATATCCAAATCTACCAATTTGAATCTCTAATTCGTGCCTTGACATTGATAAATTTATTAAACTACATAATAAAAATCACATGGAAAATCACCATTTTCATTTAAAACTAAAATCACTTCACAAAGTATATTTCATTTGATAAAAATTAACTTTATTGTACTAACCGGTTTGTACCGGTGAGGGTACAAGAACAAGTGGTGGGCAAGGCCAACCCGCAGTAGTGATGTTGCCGAGGCAACAGAAACTACTTGCCGGTAGTACTGTTACTGCTGGTAATGGGCCTACTGACCAGTAGCGCTATTGCCGACTGGTAGTAGGCGCTATCGTCTAGTAGTAGTCCTACCGACCGGTAGTACTGCTACCAAATGGTTATCCCATCCAATCAGATTTAAATATTTTTAAAGTAAAAACAATCAGATTTACCTATTTCCCAAATCAATTCTTTTCCAACAATTAAAATGAAAAAGTTAAATGGGAAGGTAAAAAGAAAAGCTTTTATTTAAATTTCATTTCCTTTTCACAATATTTTCTTCTAACATAAACAATTAACATTTAAATGGCTAGGCAATTATTTATTTCCTTCCACAAAATATATTAATGCACTTTACACAATGAAATAAGCCATTTAACCATTTAATCTAACAACTCATTAATTAATTTAAATCAATAATCACAGAGCATAATAACAAACTAATTACGCCAACATGAGATAACATCATCCATTTAATTAAATAACCATTTAAATAAACGGAAGCACGCAAAACAAAGGATGATCAAACGACGACTCACAAATGACCAAACCAAAGCACTATGACTCGCATACCAGCCAGACGAGATAGATAACCAACTGACAACACTCACATGAGTGTAACTGCGGGTCAAGTTAGGGTACAAAAACTATCTCCTCCACTCCCATCGGACATATAAGGCATGCTCAGATCGTGAAACCAGGTGGAGTCAATACCCCGTACCTACCTGGTACTAGTACCTGCAATGTCCTGCACCAAAAGAATCCATACGTGCATATAGACAAATATTCATATATATATATAGACACGACACACACATTGATGAAGGAGAATCATGACGTTCCCTGTCTCACCAGAGTGAGTGAAGGAAAATCATCCCCTCGCATCCCAATATACTTGCAAACACGCAACATATAAGTAACACATCGCAATAAAAGGTAAAAGTGCCAGTCCATGATAATGATCCATAAAATAACATTAAACACATGCACTGAAATACTGCATAAAAGCATACACCATACATCCAGATAAAGCATGAAATATCATCGCATATAATCTGAATCAATATACAATAATGTTCCACTGAACAGTCACTGAAGTCAATCAAAAACATACAAAAGAGGCCGATCGAGGAGGGGTACTACATACCACATGTCTAGAGTGGGTCCTTGGGCCTGATAGTGAGAGTTTAGATTAGCATGAATGTTTGTTTTGCAGCAAGTTGAAGAAGTTTTCTTGAAGAAATTAAATAGCACCATTTATTGAGAAGTTGTTTGTTCGAGAGGTTTTGTCGTCCTCACATATTTTCTATTGCAACCAAAAGGTGATGGGCATGCTAGAGAGATTTTCTATTAGAAGAGGTGGTGGGTTGATGATGGAGCTCAAACCATTTTGCAAAGTAATTGCAATGGCGGTAATGATGACTTGCCACGTGGCTGATATGCAACAACTTTTTTTTGTTTTGGGGCTTTTATGGTTTTAGAGTTCTCATCTTATAAAAGCCTACGTGCTTTCTATTAGGAGGGTTTTTTTTTTAAGAACTGATTTTCTTAGCAATATAGTAAAAACATTGTCATTACTCAAACTTTAATTTTAATTCATAATGAAGGACATATCAGATTGGGTTGTCAATTGCCTTTGTTGTGTATTTCAAACTCAATGAATGATTTAGAGTTATATGTGCAAGTATGACATATTGCTAAAATATTGCATAGCTATTATGGATTTTGTTTAATTGTATGGTTTCCAAATCATGTGTTGTTTCACTCTTTCATGCACCTATATTAATATATTAATTAAGTGGATGTTATATCATGCTAATCTAGAAATATCAATAAAAATACATAGAGATGGTGAAGTATATGTTATTATCCTTAGCCTTAATAGGTGCATCTCACAAGAAGACTTGAATATTGTGTTAGGTGTTTGAATGACCTTATGTACTATGTTCTCTTGTTATGGAATAACATTTCCTTTCCTTTTGGTTAGAATACTTTAAGTTCTGGCACATTGCCTTAGATTTAGTTTAATTCTAAAGGTTTTATCCTTCTCTCTTTTCCACCCACTTTTTTGAAGAGTCAACTTCTAAAATCCTATAGATCGTTCAATGAAATGCATTAGTTCCCCATTCACTAAAATTCTCATAAGTTTGTTCCCCAGAGTGTAAATTGTAGAGCCAACGGTTCCTTTTTCTGGCATGCCCAGTGGGACCAAATTGCAAACAATCCCTATAACTTAAGCTGGGGTATGAGCCATGGGTCAATCATTAGATCCTAGACTTCACAAAACCAAGGCTTTCGTTTGCCACCTTTGATATCCATAGCACAAGCCAAAATAACTAGGCAAACTTCAACCCAAGCACAGGCTCAACCACCACTGTGGATGGCTATCCAACTACCTAGAAATTTTGTGACCTGAGATAATGGAAGTCCTCTAGTTGCCCCTACACCTCTGAATCAATGGGATCCATTTCCCACCTCAGCATTAAAGGCTTTGCCAAAGTTTACAAGGGAAGATTTCAAGACACCAATGAACATCTGCAAGATGTAGCCAACTGTTGTAGGATGCATAATGTTACATAGAAAAATGTCACTCTAAGATTGTTGGTCGCTTTTTTTAGAGGCAAAGCACAAGATTGGTACAAATCTTTGGCTCTGAACTCTATACAAGACCGTGAAGGTCTTGATAGAGGGAACCAAGTTCAAAATGGCTTCACCACCCTATGTGAATGTTTTTGTAGACTCTTCATATGCTTCATCTCACATGTCCACAAAGGTCTAGATGGAGGGAACCAAGTCATTAGGCCATGTGAAGCATAACAACATGGTCAACCTATTTCAAGTCGAGGATTACACAGATCATTTTTTAGACCCAAGACTTGAAAGTAATCCAAGAATCTTCAAGAAGGTGTCGTGGAAATAAGGTTCAAAAGAGAAAGGGAGGGGAAATTTGATTCAACCCGGATATGGATATGGTTTTTAGGTCTCCCATAGTTTATGGTTATCTTGGTTCACCATTTCCCAGAATTGACACAAGATCGTGCGACAAATTTTAATGCACAAACAAGGACTATTCAAGTAGGAGAACTTTGTGTCATCATCAATAGAAAGGTTGTCAGATAAATGTTATGCGTTCTCTCCAACATAGGTGGAATTGAGAAGTGTGACCCAAATGAACTAGAGTATTTCTCAGAGCATAGAAATGAAAAGCTTGGTTTCTTCAATAAATATCTTGATACTTTAACAATGTGATGGAGATTCCTAAGTTTCCAATGCTCATTCATTCTTTCCTACGGGATCTACAAGATGCCTTCTCTATGATGGTGTTAATCTATGCCAAGGAGACTAATGAGAAGGTTGAAGAATCCCAAGTAGCCTTGGGGTACAAGCTCCATACTTATAGACCTAGGTTTTGGATGGATTTTTTAGATGTTATTGTAGACAACATAATAAAATAATTATAAGGGTTGGAGACTAAGTCTGTATTTAGGTACTCTTCTTTCTGAGCACACATGATTCTTTATCAAAATGTTGCTTTCTTTCGGAGATATCATTTCATCCAATTAGATACTATGAATACCTTGGGAGAAAGGAACTCTGTGACTGTATGGACTCCCATCATGTCTGTACTCAAGATTAATATGCTTTCTTGGATCAATTCTTGTCCCCTATTGTCTAATAATTTCAATAGCTCCCTGCCAGGCTTTCAGAGCAGCAAATGCAATGGATGACTTAAAGGTTTCCACCCTATGATTGGTTTTGTGGAACAAATATTACCATGATTTATATGCATGGGTTCTCTAATGAAACTTTTAAATTACCTGCATATGTGACAGACAAGACCCTTGCCCTTGAATTGTTTAGGCAACTTTCAATGGTATGCCCAAATTTGAACGGGGAGACTGTTGGCTTGATGATGATTGTAATGAATTCATAATATGTTGTCATTGATGAAACACATACACACACATATATTCATATTGTCTACCAGTGTAACTTCAAAGTTGTTTATACTACAACCGGTATACTAGAGGTTTATTTCTAACCGGTACTTGGTGACAACCGGTATATGCATAGGAGACAACCAGTGGATCAACATAACTCAACAACTACATGAAGATCTAGTGGAGATTATCACAGCAGCATCAAGGATAATGATTTATATGTTTAACTCCAACTGGTATTGATTGTTCCAACTAGTATTTGTTGATTATGTGATGAGTTATCCTCATCGACAAGATTTTGTGATATTTTGTGATGAGTTATGATCACTTAACTAGATACATTGCACCTAGGTAATAGTATTATGATTTCTAGAGGCCGACATGAAATCTTAAATGTTTATATATTGACATCACAATGAATTATTTTTGTATGAGAAAAAGTGATATGCTATGTGTAAAGGCAAAAGTGTTAAGTCGCAGAGTATGTTGGTAAAGAGGAGTTAAGTGCGCAGAAGAGGATCTATACAAGCAATTTGTCTTATCACTAGATCACATCACCTGTTGTTTTCTAATCACTGCAACAGTCAAATCCCCTAACCGGGTAAGCTCTAACAAGCTTCATTGTTCAAATCCTCTAACCAAGTGATCCATTAGTTTGGATTTAGAATTCCTCCACCGAGGTTACTCCTTACAGGGTACTACCTTTTATAGGGTATAGCTTTTAACTAAGCTTTGGGATATTTAACATGATTCACTCCTAGTAGAGCATTTGTAGACCCTAACTGTCCAGTTATCAATTACTGTAGACAGTTAACTTGTGAGTCCCATCTCACCGTGGTTTTTACCTATTTGGGTTTTCCAGGTATAAACACTTGTGTTATGGTGGATGTTTTACTTATTGTGGATGTTGTTATATCATTTTTTATTGCATGTATATTGTTTAACAAACTAGTTAAGTTTATCTACCGGTCAGTGTTTAAAGTAGTACTATTTTTGGTGTCATTGATTCACCCCCCCCTCCCAGTGCTTTACAAGTCCATCAAAGACAAAAGACTATGGTTTATAGAATCCCATTTACATTAAGAGGAATCACTCTGAACAAAAGAAAAGTAGAATCTCTGTTAATAACCAAGTTAGCCTTTCTTGGGATTGATGTTATTTGTGATACTTGGGAATATGACCTTAACGATTGGTTGAAACAAAAACAATTTGCCCCATGTCATCACCAAAGGCAATATTGGGAAGAGAGAAAGAGTCCCATGGAGCTTAATGATTGAACACTTGTGGATTTGTCTTTCTTGCATAGCCAGCAGAGGCCCTCATGATGTTTTTTATACTATGATAGATAGTGTAGCGTCCTAAAATTGCGACACTTGCAATTTCAATTGCATTTGGGTCTTCACGATGGCGACGCAACACTGAACCTAAATGGAGACCCCGAAACTTGTTCATGACATCAAAAACTGCATTTTTCAGCACCCTGGCCTGATCCTCCTTGCACCCTGCTGTCCCTGGAGGTGGGACCATGGCGCCCAGTGCCCTGGTCCCTAGCCCTATTTTGGGCCCGGTCTCTTTTGGGGCTTCGGGTCTTTAAGTTTGCAAATTGGAAAATAATCTTCCTAGGTCGGCCTAAGGTCGGAAAAATCAGTCTATCAACCCTAATTGGCAAGTATATAAACTACATTTCCTCTCCCATTTTGGTAGATGGAAAAAAGGCGGAAAAGATATTCAAGCATTCAAGCATTCCTTCAAGCAATTGATCATTCTAAGTCTCCATTCAAGGCTAAGTGTTGCATTCAAGACAAGGATTCAACCATTGAAGAGGAGATCACATACCACATACAACATACAACATACAACAACATTTACACCTTCGCATGTAAGAATACAAACATTCTTACAACAAGGTTGCAGGTACGCAGCTGTAATTGAAGATCTGGAACCCTTGTGTAGAGACAAACAGATCCCCCTTCGTTTCACAGATTTTTCGGAGGACCGTGTGCACGCCGGGCGCCATCGTCCTGTCAACTTTTGCTTGAATTTGCAGAACAACATCATCTCGACGTTTTACTGCTAATTCCAGGTTCGCAGCTTCATCCCGTATCCCTATCTCTGTTTACAAGCGAATCTTTCTTACTTTACATGCATTCCTAGTTCAATCATTCTATCTACATTCTTTACAAAAGAGGGTATCCTTGATGTCTCAACCCTTGAAACTCATTTAGAATCCAATCTTGCATTGTGTGGGATTGGATCTTGTGGGTTTCAACCCCTCTTTTGAATGTAAAGTCCCTCCTAAGTGAAAACCGTCAATCCTAGTGACCCCCTTTCTCCTTGGAGTGGGGGAGAACCCCTAGGGTTCGATTTTCCGCTTTACATTTTGGTGAACCCGACGTGAACATCCTTTCTAATTATTCGTGGTTAGATCTAAAAACTGGATGCCTTGATTACATTTCCATGTTTGATCTTTTGCAAATTTTAGAGGTTAATTACATGAAAACCCTAAATTTTCTTTTTAGTAATTGAGCTTGTGAAATGTTTAATTGTTAATGCTTGTTTCAGATCTACCCTTCTATTACAAATTTTCAATTCATATTTGTGCTTTAATTCTGAAAATTAAGTGGTTAAGTGTCAAAACCCTAATGTTTCAAACCCTCTTGATTCAGCTTTTGACTGATGATTTCACTGATTAAAACACCTCCAAATTGGCTGTAACTTTGGATTCCGCAACAAAATCATAATATCTCTCATCCCTGAAAATTTGGAAAAAAGTTGCGAGGACCGTGTGCACCCTGAGTGCCATCGTCCCCGACATTTTTTCCGAAATTTCGGGAGCTAGATCTTACTGTATTTTTCTGCTAAAATCCAGAATTTTGGCTGATTTCATCAATTCTAACACTTTCAAAATTAAAGTCAAAGTTGGTCTAGGGATTGCTTGGATTAAGGCTTCTAATCATTCAAAAATTGTTGAAACTGAAATTCATGTCAAAATTGTGTTTCTTACTATCCTAAATCTGAAAAGTGTGTTGGCATTCATTCGAAATTTCAGTGCTTTATTCAAATTTTTGCAGTTTGTGACTTTTGAAATTAAATGTTTAATTACAACAACCTTGATTTCCACTTTCAAAATTGAATTTTGTGTGAAATTGAGTCAACTTTTAAAATTTCAAAACCTGCATTGCTTTTAGTATTCCCTCTTAAATCATAAAATTCAAAATTTTGCATTTTCCGACAATCTTGGTAGGGTTCAATTTTGAGATTGCAACTTTAATTTGGCCTATCGACAGATCGTAAAATCACTCAATTTTTTTAGGTTAGCTTTAAAATCATCATAACTTTCATCCTTGAAAATTTCGAAACAAGTTGCGAGGACCGTGTGCACTCCGTTCGCCACGGTCCCAGACATTTTTTTTGAAATTTTGGGAGATTGTCCTGATTGTATTTAACAGCTTAAATCTAGGAGATTGGCTGATTTTATTGAAATTTGCTACCTCTAAAATTCAAAATTTTCTCTCTCTCCCTAGTGCATGAGTTTTACAACAATAAGCCCTACTTACACTATTCCCGTTAGACGAAGCCTTAGAATTAAGTCTTTCCAAGGTTTAATTACCGAGGAGATGGAACCTAATTTGAATGGCCTTTTTAATGAGGACATGGGTAATTCCTCTAATCCTCTTAATGATGAAGAAGCTCTCCATGAGGTTTCTGAAAAACAACTTTCGAAATTGGATAACCAATTTGATGATTTTCGACAATGGATGTCTCAAGAATACCCCGATAGTCAAGCTCTTCCTTTAATTGAGGGTCTAAAACGTATGCTTCAAAGTGATAAGAATGGAATTGATATTTTGCGTGGTATTGCACACATTGTGGATTCGAATGTGATGCCTATGAAGAGTTGTGCCAAAACTTTAGGTTATACACAACCTCCTACTCAAGTCAATCATTCTATTCCTTTGACAACTTCTATTGCTAGTATACCTACCTTTACATCAAACATAATGACTACTTCTATACAAGACATTCCACCTATGATCACTAGTCATGAGTTCCTTCATTCAATCCTTCTTCTTCATTAATTCCTTTAGTAAGTGTTCCCATTTCATCTCCGCAAATGAACCTGGCGCAAGGGGGCAATTCATTTAATCATTCCATTCCTCCTTGTAGTGTTCCTCCTTTCCAATCATCTCCTATGACTAACTATCATAGTGTCCTGCCACCTTACTCTCAATCAATACCTTCTTTCAATAACATAATACCTCCATCACAATCTAACACGTCTAATATGAACTCTTTGACTGAAGCGACCATTAACAATCTTGCACAAACTGTCTCTTCTTTACAGCAACAAATTGCCTCTATGAATCAATCTAAGTTTAGTGTGCCCACATTTGATGTTGCGAGCCCACTTTCTCTTGACATTGTTCGAGCTATTCCCCCTAAACATGTTGAAATCCCGCATTTGGAGCTTTATAATGGTAAAGGTGATCCTCTAACACATGTTAAGACTTTTCAAACAATATGTACTGATTTTGCTTATGACCAAAGGTTGCTTCCAAAACTATTTACTAGGACATTAAGAGATAAAGCCCTACAATGGTATTGCTCGTTGCCTTCTTATTCTATTACTTCTTTCGAACAACTTGCAAATGCTTTCATTCAACAATTTCAAAACAATATAAGTCCTAAAGTTCTTTGATTGATTTAATGCATTGTAAACAAGGTGTTAAAGAAAAAGTGACTGATTTCATTGGTAGATATAAGCATTTGTATGCTCAAATTTCTTTTCCAGTGCCTGACAATGATATTCAAAGAATCTTTATTTCTAATTTACAAAAGGATATTAGAGAAAAACTTCTGTTTTCTGAGTTTACTTCTTTCCAACAGTTGTGTGCAACTCTTCACAATTATTAACTGACTGTGAGTCAAATGGAACAAGCAAATCCTATGGCTTCGAGTGATAAGGGTGATAGTAGTCAACAACCATTTGGGAAGTTTAAACCGAATAGAGAGTCCATTAAATTCACTAAAAACATCATCAACAACAATGTGAATGCAGCATCAGGTGTGCCTCCTATTTCTAAGTTTTTCAAGAAAGAAAGAAAGTTTACTCCTTTGAATGAATCATTGCATAGTATTATGAATAAATTATTGGAACAAAATGTGCTTACTCTTCCTCCTATAAGGCAAATAGACCCTACAAAGATTAATTCACCCTGTTTTGATAACAAATCTTTTTGTCAATTTCATCGTCAACCTGGGCATGATACTGAAAAATGTTTTGCTTTGAAGGGTAAAATTCAAGATTTGATTGATAATAATACTATCTCTGTTTCTGGTGTGAATGATAAAGGCAACACATCTGTAGCTCCTCCTAACCAAAATCTCAAGATTTTTACTGATCCGTTACCTTCTCATACCTCTAATGCGATTGATACTAATGATTCCTTTGTCTCACCTGATGATCTTGTGTCTATGACTCCGAATGTGATTAACTTTGTAGAGCAGCAGAAAATCCCTAAAGAACCTTCCATCACCTTTGATTCTAGTGAAACTATCAGGGCACCTGATGGTCCTTTATACATAATTGCAAAAGTCAAGAATACACCTTGCCGTGGAGTGCTTATTGATCCTTCTTGCATGGTTAATGTTATTACTGAGGAATTTCTTTTTACTTTGCAATTGAGTCAAGTGATCTATGACAAAACAAATGTGGTTGTGAAATTATTTGATGCATTTTCTTCTCCTGCAATTGGTTCTATTACATTACCTATTGAAGTCCATAACAAATCCCTTGATGTGAACTTTGCTATTATTCCATCGTTTGAACAATTTCATGTGAAGCTAGGCTATCCTTGGCTATCTTCCATGAAAGCTATTGCTTCTCCTATTCACAAGTGTTTGAAATTTCCCCATGATGGTGAAGTTGTTACTGTCAATCATAGTCTCTTTAAACCAGCTGAAAGAACTTCTAGCGTTCCTATTGATTATTTCTGGCCTAAACAATTCCAATCTCTTCCACCGCGAAGTGATCATCTTTTCAAAACTTATCAAAAGTGGAAAAAAGATATGATCCTATCTCTAAGTGAACCTAGAACACCCAAACTTGATATTCCTATCATTCTTGATAAGGAATTTCTTCCTTTGAAAGATAAAACTAATGTCTTTCCTCAAGAAGATTCCCAACCCATCCCTATGGATGTGACTATGTCTATGTCTAATAAACTTTCTAAAAGTAGGCCTATACCTCCTCGTCATGATGGACTTGGTCTCCTTCCTAAACCAGATATTCCTCCTTTATATGGAGCAGTTCCTCCCCCTTCCTCTTATAGAGAGAAGAGACCTTCTCCTTCTCCTATTATCCAACCTAAGAGATCACAACCTAAACACCCAAGTGATAAGGATGAGAACATTCCTCCTCCTCAATCTTCTCAACTTCCTACTAATACTAGACGAAATCATTTTGCACGTGAACGCTGACGAAAGCATCGTCTTAGAGCTCAGGCAGCTGCTTCTCAAACTTTGCAATCCCCAAAAACACCTTCAGCTAGCATTATTCCATTTTCTCCTCAGTCGGAAATTGAGCCAAAATCTCCTAAACATAAGATGCATGATGGTCTTGATCCTGTGCGAGTTAAAGATCCTATTTTTATAAATCTTGATGATGATATAGATGAAAATGTTATTCATGATGAAAATGTTACTTCTTTTCATTCTGATAGTGACTATGAATATGTTGATGTTGATAACCATTTATCTAACGAATTTTCTAAAGCACTTATCCTAGCTCCTAGACAAGAACAACGTGGCTTGGAACATGAACATAGCCCTTGTTTGGATCTTGTGATAGCTCCATCTACTGTGTTGGATGTTCCTCCTCTAGCGTGTTCCCTGCCTTCCCAAAACATTGATCAGTAAGATCGGGGGGTAGATGACGTGCTAGACTAGTTCATTAGCATAGCAGATTCTTTCCTCCTCTCTTTTGTTATTTCTTCTATGTGTTATTCTCATTCTTCTATTTGTTGTCGTTAGTGTTGTCTACTTGAGGATGATGCAAAACATTGAGATCTCTTTTGGTCTCTCTCATGTTGACTCAAAAGACACATGTGTTCCCTTCTTCTAGGTGACCTTCCTTGATTGGGGAATGAAGAACAATTATGCATACATACATATGATATACATGAATGATCATACAACATACTGACCCCAAGGAAAGCGAAGTCACCTTGCGCTTTGTGTTTTGTGTCTATTATCCTTGGGCTTATCTCACACTTGGGGGCTAAATCCTTGTGATAACGTGCTCCTTTCCTTCTCATTTCCTATATGTATCACTACCTTAAAGCAATCACCCCCGATGAGGCATGTGCGATCGCTTTAACATAGGGGGGCATACACCCTGTTCATATCTCTTCAAGATACTTGAAAATTTCTTGACAAATTTAGCTTTGCCTTGAAAATTTTTGATATCTTTCTTGCATGACTCATAGTGAGGGAACCTTACTACTGACAGTCATGGTTCTCCCTCGTGATCTTCCCTTTTACTTTGTCAATCTAAGTCGTAAGATCCTTAGTCCACTGGGGGCTTGGTATATCTTGCCTTCTTGATGTGGTGAAAGTTTTTTTCAATGTTGTTTCCTTGTACTTTACCGGAAGTATGGGCGTACGCTTATACTCCTGCTAAAGTGGGGGCTAAATGTAGCATCCTAAAATTGTGACACTTGCAATTTCGACTGCATTTGGGTCTTCATGATGGCGATGCAACACTGAACCCGAATGGAGACCCCAAAACTTGTTCATGACATCAAAAACTGCATTTTTCAGCACCCTGGCCTGATCCTCCTTGCACCCTGTTGTCCCTGGAGGTGGGACCATGGCGCCCAGTGCCCTGGTCCCTGGCCCTATTTTGGGCCCGGTCTCTTTTGGGGCTTCGGGTCTTTAAGTTTGCAAATTGGAAAATAATCTTCCTAGGTCGGCCTAAGGTCGGAAAAATTAGTCTATCAACCCTAATTGGCAAGTATATAAACTACATTTCCTCTCCCATTTTGGTAGATGGAAAAAAGGCGGAAACGATATTCAAGCATTCAAGCATTCCTTCAAGCAATTGATCATTCTAAGTCTCCATTCAAGGCTAAGTGTTGCATTCAAGACAAGGATTCAACCATTGAAGAGGAGATCACATACCACATACAACATACAACATACAACATACAACATACAACATACAACATACAACATACAACATACAACATACAACATACAACATACAACATACAACATACAACAACATTGACACCTTCGCATGTAAGAATACAAACATTCTTACAACAAGGTTGCAGGTACGCGGCTGTAATTGAAGATTTGGAACCCTTGTGCAGAGACGAACAAATCCCCCTTCATTTTATGGATTTTTCGGAGGACCGTGTGCACGCCGGGCGCCATCGTCCCGTCAACTTTCGCTTGAATTTGCAGAACAACATCATCTCGACATTTTACTGCTAATTCCAGGTCCGCAGCTTCATCCCGTATCCCTATCTCTGTTTACAAGCGAATCTTTCTTACTTTACATGCATTCCTAGTTCAATCATTCTATCTACATTCTTTACAAAAGAGGGTATCCTTGATGTCTCAACCCTTGAAACTCATTTAGAATCCAATCCTGCATTGTGTGGGATTGGATCTTGTGGGTTTCAACCCCTCTTTTGAATGTAAAGTCCCTCCTAAGTGAAAACCGTCAATCCTAGTGACCCCCTTTCTCCTTGGAGTGGGGGAGAACCCCTAGGGTTCGATTTTCCGCTTTATAGATAGTGTCAGGGCTTCTCACAAAATTACTCCAAGCATGAAAAGGAGATTAAAGGATAATAGGTGGAATGATGAGAAAATAGTATATTTCTAGATTTATCGTCAAGAAATAGGAGATACAATTTATTAGGTGGATGATATTGATGAGAAACACCCCAACTCATCTGATGATCAAGAAATAGAAGAGATTGTCCTTAGACACCATGAGAGAGTTGTAGAAGAGGCGCCTACGCCAAGGCAAGAAGCCAAACAACAACAAGCACAAATAGCTTAAATGTCCGTAATAGCCCGAAGGAGTGGCCTTGCAGTTGTAATTCAGATCCGTCCAAAATATAAGAAGGGAAGTATGGAGTTTGAGAACCCTTTGATAATGAAACTTCCTAAAATAAAGAAAAGGAAGAGGAAGGAAAGTATCAAGAACCCTAGAGGTCAAGAACAAGCAATAGGAGCCTCACAAATTTCTACATCTTTCATAGCATAGGTATGTTTTTCTCCCCCTCTTCTCCCTTCATTTCAGTCTCCGGTCTCCTCACCAGTGCGTACTATGTCTTTGGTTCCCACAAATATCATCCCTACCACTCAAGATTGGCCCCCAATGTCTAGTTCTCCTGCACTTATGATCAGTACGAGAACACAACCATTCTTGATTACAAAGCCTAAGCCACAAGCCACCATGATGCTTGATATTAACCCAGTAATTGTTTCAACTGGGGTCAAAAACCAAGTGTTTCCACAAGCCCCTATTCTTCAACCCTCTTCTCTTACAATGGTGTATACAGTTGTGCCACCTATAGTGTTCATGCTCCCTGCCTTGGTAAGTTCACTGTCGACCCCATCGACTATACTAAGCTCTTCCACTTTGGTATCTACATTTCCATACATCTCGACTTTCTCCCTAGGAACTTTGAGCTTACCAAGACCCGCATCCTCTAGAGCCCAAGCTCAAATGCTAAAATTTTAAGATCCATTTTTCTAGCCCCATGGATCTCCTTTTGCAAGATAGTTGCTAAGCTCACCTACTAATTTGGATAACCATTTTTGTTCATCTAAAAGGGTATAATTGGTGAGAGAAATGATAAGAAAGAACCAAGAAATTGATAATCTTGCCACTTCAATGATGGAGACCATTATTGATGAAGACCAATGTGCAGTCCTAATCACGTCTAAAATGCCTAAATTAATCAAGGCCAAAGCACATATGCACCCAGAAGATTATATGGTCTAAGTGGTTGGAATGGGCATGCATACAACTTGCACACAAGATATAGTTGAATTTATGAGGGAAACACAAAAGGTGGTTACCTCTTACTACCTCAAGTAGAGTCGAGATCATGCCAAATTAAAAGAAAAGTTGAAAAACACCGAGTGGATTGTGAGAGAAAGGAGGTTGAGCTTAAAGCCAAGGATCTCGAGAATAGCTAGTTAAGAAAAGTAATGACATCCATCCAAGAAATAGGAGCAAAAATGGATAGGCTGAGCACAAAATTAGGGAATGCAAAAGCTATTTATGTCATAGAGAAACATGCAAAATAAAATTTAAATCAACAATTGCTAGTGTTAAGGCAAGAATTACAAGTTAGCTAGTCTACGACAAATGAGGTAGCTATTGGAGTAGAAACATCAGGATCAATCATTCATGCAAACCATTGGTCTAAATCTCGGTGTGACAAAAATAGAGAAAATTATTCACCATTTCGCATGACTAAGATTTCACATAGAAGTTGGTATTTTAGTGACAAACAATATATCTTTTCAAAATATTATCAAATTGGACAGAACTTATGGCACGCTACAACTTCATGCTCCACCATTTGACGTAGATAGGCAACATTTGTAGTCTACATTGTTGAAGTTGTACCATTCTCTTCCCAGCTTCAACTTGTAGTTTTGATGTGCGAACCAAAGCTCTAAGATGATTTTCCTCACAAGAAAGGAACCCCATAGAGTCACCAAATTTGTAGACTAATCTACAAGGGTTCTCAAGCTTCTCTTTTGCTTCACCTCTTTATTTCACATTTTCTTTCCCTCTGCTTTGTTGCAAAACACTTATCTTTGTATGCTCATGTGTTGATGCCACATGTTGATCAAGAGGAAGTTTTGAAAATTCCTTGGCATAAAGTTTCCTCAGTGGCACACGAAGCAACCACTTGTGAAAGTGACGTGTCAAGTTTCTGTGAAGATGCAATTTCTAAAAGTCTTTTTGAGGTACCACCATGTGCTTCCCTCTCATGGATTTTAAGTTTTTGAATGAGAAGAGAATAAGGGCAGCCCCGTCGTCCTGCCACATGTCTAGAGTGGGTCCTTGGTCTCGATAGTGAGCATTTAGACTACCAAGAATGTTCATTTTGTAGCAAGCTAAAGAAGTTTTCCTGAAGAAATTGGATAGTGCCATTTTTCAAGAAGTTATCTATTCGCAATTTTTTGTCCTCCTAACATCTTTTCTATTGCAACTGAAAGGTGATGGGTGTATTGGAGATATTTTTTGTTAGAAGAGGTGGCAGGTTAATGATTGAGTTAGATCATTTTTCAAAGTGATTGCAATGACCTTTATTATGACTTGCCACACAACAAATATGTAGTGATCTTCTCTATTTTGGGGCTTTTACAATTTTAGAGTTCTGATCATCTTAAAAAATTGTGTGCTTTCTATTAGGAGGGATTTTTTTTGGAGAACAAATTTTCTTAGCAATATAGTAAAAACATGGTCGTTACTCAAACTTTAATTTTAATTCATAAATGAAGGAAGGAGACATATTAGATTGTGATGTTATTTTCCTTTGTTGTGTGTTTCAATCATAATTAATGATTTAGAATTCTATGTGCAAGTATGTCATATTGCATAACTCTTATGGTTTTCATTTAATCGTATGGTTCCTAAATCATGTGTTGTTTTTCTCTTTCATGCACCTATATTAGTTAAGTAGATGTTATATCATGCTAATCTAGAAATATCAATAAAATACCCAGAGATAGTGAAGTGTATGTTATTATCCTTGGCCTAAATAGGTGCATCTCATAGGAAGATCTGAATATTGTGTTATGTGTCTAAATGACCTTATGTACTCTA
This sequence comes from Cryptomeria japonica, assembly GCF_030272615.1. Lineage (NCBI taxonomy): Eukaryota > Viridiplantae > Streptophyta > Pinopsida > Cupressales > Cupressaceae > Cryptomeria > Cryptomeria japonica. Next base: position 319,627,325 of record NC_081405.1, on the reverse strand, counting down.
TTATCTCCATAACAATGAAGAGATTGTGGTATTATGTGCTCTTGTAATGAAATAACATTTCCTTTTCTTTTGGTTAGAATACTTTAAGTTCTGGTGCATCACCTTGGATTTAGTTTACTTCTAAAGGTTCTATCCTTCGCTCTTTTCCATCCACTTTTTCGGAGAAACAACTTCTAAAATCCTGGAGGTCATTCAGTGAAAAACAAAAGGTCCTTATTCATTGAACCTCCCATAAGGTTGTTACCTAGAGTGCAAATTTTAGGATCAACATATTCCATGAGGTATGATCTTTGAAACCCCTATAGATGTGATTCTACTCATCTTTGATTTTCATAGTGCATGTCAATGGTTAGAACAATTACTCTTATAGGTTACTTTGTGGGGAGGACCCTTCTCGAAACATGTTGAGCAATGGATTAAAAAAAATGGGTCTTGCAAGGTGTTTGGATTGATGTCATTCAAAACCTCACCGAGGGGTTTCTTCTTTTTTCAATCTTCCTGGAGTCTGCTTGGTTTATCCTTAAGCATGATCCTCGGTATGTCATTTCTTCCTTACTATTTTTTCAACCTTAAACATATATCTTTAGAATCTCAAATGACAAGAAACTTCATGTGCTTGTATGGCTTGAATGCTTATGTCTTCCCTTGCCTTGTTGGTGCTTTTTGCATCATATTTCTTTCTCTTTAGGGAAAGTCATTTGTATTGAATCTGGCCATTGCTATTAGGAGTGTCTTCGTAAACATGGTTGTGTTGAAGTTGATTTATCTAAAGACTTGAAAGACTCGATGGACATTCAAATGGGCAATCTCAGTCATACCCAATAGATGGTTTACCTTAATTTGTCTAACACTTTCTTTTGATGTTGTTAGCCCTATTTTTAAACTTGCAAAATTTTAAACTTTCATGCCAAACTCCTCATATTGATAATCTCCTCATCAAAAGTATATTTAATCATCTACAAGCTCTTCTCAAGTTATGTCATGCATAGGCATTTGTAAGGTAATAATTTTTTTCTTCAGATGATTGATGTCTTCATAGTGATTATCGGTAAGTTGTTGAAGATAGAGCTTTCCATCAAATTGCATATCAAAATGATATTCATCGGCATTTCACCCAAGTTTTCAAAGTTATTGAAACACTGCTACATTCTCACTGTGAAAGAGTTAGTTATAATAGTCTATTCATCTGCTAGTTGGATAAGCTGATTAAGTTGTTCAAGATGTCGAGAGGGAGAATAATGAGTTAATACAAATTATTGTTTTACCCAAGATACTCAATTTATTGATTGAATTTCAAAACAACTTATGAAGATTGATGAAGACATGACTCTCCGTGGTTTGGCTAAATTGGCAAGTTGGTTTACTTTCAAAAGACATCTCTGTACTTTCATGCCGCATATTTTCAAGGTTTCACTTATCCATCGGTGAATTGTTGAGCTCCCCAAAGTCACTAAAAGTTAAATTCAATGATACCATTGGCAAGTTACTTCTCTTTGCCAAACATCTGCGATAAACAAATGCATTTTCCACCAAAAGAGGAGGCACCATCGTGTTGAATATTGGCAAGTTGTGGCACTCTCACAAATCATCGAAAAGGTGCTCAAGATGAAGTTAACTCTTCATGATGTTTTGGTGAGTTATTCATGATGACAAAAACATCAATGCCTCTTCATGGATTTAGTTATTATAACTAATTATTGAACTCCATCCACACCACTCAAATCAACATCATCTCATTGCATCCACACCGAGATGAGAGCTTCGAAATAGATTATGGACATCCATCAAAGTAGGCTGGCAAAGAGATTTTCACTCACATATCATAGCTAGAAATGATGTGGTAGATATGAATGCAAAATTAAGGAATCATAGACAACATTGGAATTGTTGTAAACAATGCCTCAAAGAGATGTCATCTCAAAGATTAAAATGAAATGAAAGCAGAATGTGCACAAAACTGATTTTGCTGGAAAACTCTCAAGTTTTTCTAAATACTCTCGAACTCATCTTCACAGTATGGAAGGAGGACCTATAAAGGTGTCATATCTGGTGTGCTCTTGTACATTCAAGATGACTTCAAATCTGTGGATAGTTCTACAACATTGTAGGAAACCATTGTGAGTATGGCGATAGCTGGAGCAATCATTGATGTTGCGATAAGAGGATAGTGTAATGACTATTATGGAAGGAGAACATCACTTCTCTATTGGTATTTTGGTATGGTTTTGTCATTGATGTCAACACCTACTAAATACACCTACTTTGAAGATCCAGCAACATTCACCGGCAAACAGTAAACTGTGCAACAGTTACTGGTATATGGTTCACCGGCAGGATATATTGTTCACCGGTACCTGAAATGACATGGAAGACACTTGGTAATGTCGAAGATATCATGTGGACACTTTATTTTGAAGTAATAATCATTGATATATTCTTATTTGCATATTTGCTTTTACCGACAAATAGGTCCAGGTTATCTAGGGTTACATCGGCAGGTTTATCTTTTCCAGATCAGTATGGCACACTATGGAGATGATTTATTATTGTTGTAAATGCATTAAGCCGACATGTTTAATTGGTTATTGCATCAGATATTATATTATTTATAAAATGTTTTTATTGTAGAGCCAACCTACTAAAATTGGTCTTAGGGTATGGTATAAATGTAAGATCTTATTTGTAAGATCAAGTGTGGAATGCGGAAAAGGTTTGAGTAAAGATATATGTGAGATCAAGAAGCGGTATACACAAAGACATCATCTGAAGGTGAAGTTAGGTTTTTGTAGAAGCATATCAGCATTACACCGGTACTAAATTCAGCATATGAAGATGCGATTTTGCACAGTACATTTTTATTGGATTTAACCATCCAACTGTAGTCAGTGTGACTCCCATTTGTGATTGAGCAGTGAGCTCTAGGCTGTTGGCCTTTCTGCATGTGCAAACCCCTCTTTGTACACTTACTATCTGCAGTAGTATCATCTGATTATGGGTAAGGTTTCCCACCGTGGTTTTTCCCTTACAGGGTTTCCACATACAAATATTGGTGTCATGTGTTGTGGATGACTTTGTGCTTATGTTTCATGCAATAATTCTTACCGGTATAGCAATTTACTGTTAACACTGTCTACCGACATACTTAATTGATTCACCAGTATTAAGCATTAAGTTGGTTAATAAGTTTTTTGTTTGAATTTATTAGACAACTAATTCACCCCCCCCCCCTCTTAGTTGTCTCCGGGACCTACAATTGGTATCAGAGCCTAGTCCTCTTTTTGCAGAAGTTTAACAACTTGAGGAGATCCAATGTCTACTAATTATTTCAGAAAGGATAGTCCTAAACTTGATGGAACCAACTATGGGATATGGAAAATTAGAATGGAGAGACATCTGAATTGCATTGGTAAAGACATCTGGGAAGTTACTAAGAATGGCTATACTGCTGCTGTAGCTGGTCAGACTGCTCCCACTACTTTAGCTAAAGATGAAGAAAATGATTGCAAAGCAAGAGAAGCACTCTTGAGCGCATTATCAGATCAACAAATCATGGGATTATCAGATAGGTCTACTGCTAAAGCTATTTGGGATCATTTGGAAACACTGAATGAAGGGGATTCCACAGTCAAAATTGCAACACTTGAAAGCTTCCGAGTCAGGTATGAACATCTGAAAATGGAAGAAGATGAAAGGATTTCTGCTTTTATGGAAAGAGTAAATGAAATTGTTTTGGGTATCAAATGTTGTGGAGGAACCTTGAGTGAAGATGAGATTGTTTCAAAAATCTTAAGAGGTTTTCCACCAACATATAAAATGAAGGTTACTGCTATAAATGAGTTGAGAACAATGCCTAATACATCAATAACTAGGGATACATTGATTGGAAAACTTTTAGCTTTTGAAATTGAGGAATTTGGTCCTGTTACTACTATAAAAACTGATTTGGCCTTCAAAGCATCAACATCATCTATTCCATCCTTTGACAAATTAGACTGGAGAGCCTTTTATGCAAGAGAACTTGAAGAAACCAGGAAGGAGAATGAAGAGCTTGAAGAACTTGAAGCACTATTTGCAAGAAAAATGCCAAAAGGCCCGATTGGAAGTAAGTATGAAGGTAAAGCACCCTTTAAATGTTTTAACTGCAATAAGATTGGTCATATGGCTTCAAGATGCCCTGATAGACATGCTAGACTAAGAGAAGAAGCTAGAAGAACATACAAACCTAATCTTGAATATCAGAGATACAGATTTAAGAAAAACAAAGATAAATCTTGTTACATTGCTGATGAAGGTGTGACTGATGATTCTGATGAGGATCCAATAGACAATGGATGGGTCTTTGTTGCTATAATAGAAGATCAACCAACACCTATTGCTCAACCGGTAGAACAAGCCCTAGCAGCTAAAGTTGAATCAAAGGATGAATGGATTATTGACTCAGGATGCTCACATCACATGACTGGAGACAAAGGTAAATTCTTGAACTTTCAAGAATACAATGGAGGTTTAGTAAGATTCGGAGATGACAAAGCCTGTTCAATCAAAGGTAAGGGTTCAATATCTCTTGATGGTAAACATAACACTGACAATGTCTACTATGTTGAAGGAATAAAACATAATCTTTTAAGTGTTGGTCAATTAGTTGAGAAAGGTTTTCAGTTACAATTTAAAAATGGAAAATGCAAAATCATGAATAGAACTGGTTTGGAAATTGCAACCCATAATCAGACTAGAGGTAATATCTTTCATTTGAATAACAGTGAAAAGACATGCTTAATTGCACATATAGATGAAAGTTGGCTATGGCATAAAAGACTATGTCATGTAAATTTTGATTGCATGGTAAAAATCAGTACTTCTAAGGCAGTTAGAGATCTACCTAAAATTGTGAAACCTCATAATATAATTGGCAAGGAATGTCAATTTGGAAAACAAGTTAGATCTAGTTTCAAAAGTATTCCAGAAAAATCCAATAATGCCCTTGATTTAATTCACACTGATTTATGTGGTCCAGCTAGAACTAAAAGCTTACAAGGTGATAGATATTTCATGCTAATTATTGATGATTATTCTAGAATGTGTTGGGTTACTTTTCTTAGAGAAAAATCATAAGCACTTGGGAAGTTCAAACTATTCAAAGCAATGGTTGAAAATGAAATCGGTAAGAAAATTAAATGTTTAAGATCAGACCAAGGAGGAGAATTCACATCTAAAGATTTTAATACATTATGTGAAGTAAATGGAATCAAAAGACAGTTATCAACACCTCAGACACCACAACAGAATGGAGTTGTTGAAAGAAAAAATAGAACTATTTTGGATGCAGCAAGAAGTATGTTATCAGAAGCTAATCTACCACATGTGTACTAGAGAGAGACAGTAAGCACTGCTGTCTATACATTCAACAAAGTTCACATCAAAGGTGAAACCGGTAAGACCCCTCATGAACTATGGTTTGGTAATATTCCTACTCTTAAGTACTTCAAAATTTTTGGAAGTAAATGTTATATTAGAAGAGATGAGTATATTGGCAAGTTTGATCCTAGAAGTGATGAAGGAATATTTCTTGGTTATTCATCTAAGAGCAAGGCATATAGATGTTTTAATAAAAGATTACAGAAAATTGTTGAGAGTACAAATGTAAAGATTGATGAACAATTCAGAGGAACTTCAAGGTATATAGACTCTCAGCCAGAAACAAAAATTATGACAAATGGACCTACAATAAATCCACCTGTACAGAATGATGATCCAGTTACTCTGGTATCATCAGAGGATTCCACGGTAATTGAAGAACAACAACTGACTAAGACACCCCGATATGTAAGACTGAATCATTCTGAAGATCAGATAATTGGAAGCAAATTTAAAGGAATCATGACAAGAGGAAGATTGGAAAATGAAGAGGTATGTCTTATTTCTCAAATTGAACCATTATCTATCAACGAGGCATGTGAAGAAGAATTTTGGATTAAAGCTATGGAAGAAGAATTAGGACAAATTGAGAAAAATAATACTTGGACATTAGTTCCTCGGCCTAAAAATAAAAATGTAATTGGAAACAAATGGGTATTTAGAAACAAACTTAATGAAGATGGTAAGGTTGTCAGAAATAAAGCAAGACTAGTGTGTAAGGGATATTCTCAGAAAGAAGGAGTTGATTACAATGAAACCTTTGCATTGGTAGCCAGAATTGAGGCAGTTAGATTATTCTTGGCTTTTGCAGCTCACAAGGATTACAAAGTTTATCAAATGGATATTAAATGTGCATTTTTGAATGGAGATCTTGAAGAGGAAGTCTATATTGAACAACCTGATGGATTTTCCTTGATAGATGACAATGATATGGTTTGCAGATTAAGAAAAGTTCTGTATGGATTAAAACAAGCCCCAAGAGCTTGGTATGCAAGATTGGATAAGTATCTTTTAAAGATTGGTTTTACTAAAGGAAATGTAGATAGCAATTTATATTACAAAGTAACTAATGATGACATCTTGATTATTGAAGTATTTGTTAATGATATAATCTTTGGAGGAGAAGATGAATTATGCAAAGAATTTTCTCTTGAAATGCAGCAAGAATTTGAAATGTTTATGATCGGAGAAATAAAATTCTTTTTAGGATTACAGATTTTACAGACTGATAAAGGCATATTTTTGAGTCAATCTAAGTACTTGAAAGAACTACTTAAGAAATTTGGGATGGAGAACTCTAAACTGGTAAGCACACCTATGACTACAAATGACAAATTATCTCAAAGGGATGAATCTACACCTGTTAATCCAACTAGATACAAATCTATGATAGGAGGTTTACTATATTTGACACAAACCAGACCTGATATTATGAATGTAGTATGTTTAGTTTCTAGATTTTAGAGTAATCCTAGGGAAAATCATGAATCAACAATAAAAAGGATTTTCCGGTACTTACAAGGCATAACAAATCTTGGATTATGGTATCCTAAAGATGAAAATTTTGATCTATATGCATACATAGATGCAAATTGGGCAGGAGATGTGGATGATAGAAAAAGCACCACAAGAGGAGCATTCTTTCTTGGAAAGAGATTAGTTTCTTGGTTAAGTAAGAAACAGAGTTGTACATCTTTATCAACAACAGAATCAGAATATGTTGCAGCAGCAACAAACTGTACACAGGTACTTTGGCTTAAGCAAATGTTAAAAGACATAAAAGTAAAATGCAAGGAACCTATTACAATATACTGTGATAACATTGTAGCAATTGATATATCTAAAAATCCGGTATTACATTCTAAAACAAAACATGTTTCTATCAAACTGAATTTTCTAAGGGAAAAAGTTGAAGAAAAAGAGATAAAACTGGTTTATGTGAATACTAAAGAACAACTTGCAGATATTTTCACAAAACCTTTGCCTAAGGAAACTTTTGAGTATCTCAGAGATCAGCTCGGAGTCATACCACCACCGGTAGAGACTTAGACAGTTGATGATTGTCATCAACCAGCAGAATAAAATAGACAAATCTTTTATTCTGGTATTTTGATGAGGAAGCTACTTCTCAGGAGGAGTAGTTGGTATATTGAATTGGTTGGTATTTTGTATGAACTTGACCTTTTGTGACTTTGGCATTTGATGTCAAAGGGGGAGAGAGATCTATGGAAAAGCATTATCTTTTTGGTAAGAAAAAGAGATTTTAGGGGATAAATTTTGAAAGACACATGAAAGATTGGTATTGTCACTCCCAGGGGGAGAAATGGTATTGTCACTCCCAGGGGGAGAAATGAAGATTGTTGCTTTTTTGGCACTTTGATGTTTTGGCACTTTGATGGTTTTTCCATCTTGTGTTGCCATCAATGCCAAAGGGGGAGATTGTTGGTATTTTGGTATGGTTTTATCGTTTGATGTCAACACCTACTAAATACACCTACTTTGAAGATCCAACAACATTCACCAGCAAACAGTAAACTGTGCAACAGTTACTGGTATATGGTTCACCGATAGGATATATTGTTCATCGGTATCTGAAATGACATGGAAGACACTTGGTAATGTTGAAGATATCATGTGGACACTTTATTTTGAAGTAATAATCATTGATATATTCTTATTTGCATATTTGCTTTTACCGACAAATAGGTCCAGGTTATCTAGGGTTACACTGGTAGGTTTATCTTTTCCAGATCAGCATGGCACACTATGGAGATGATTTATTATTATTGTAAATGCATTAAGCTGACATGTTTAATCGGTTATTGCATCATATATTATATTATTTATAAAATGTTTTTATTGTAGAGCCGACCTACTAAAATTGGTCTTGGGGTATGGTATAAATGTAAGATCTTATTTGTAAGATCAAGTGTGGAATGCGGAAAAGGTTTGAGTAAAGATATATGCGAGATCAAGCAGAGGTATACACGAAGACATCATTTGAAGGTGAAGTTAGGTTTTTGTAGAAGCATATCAGCATTACACCGGTACTGAATTCAACATATGAAGATGCGATTTTGCACAGTACATTCTTATTGGATTTAACCATCCAACTGTAGTCAGTGTGACTCCCATTTGTGATTGAGCAGTGAGCTCTAGGCTATTGGCCTTTCTGCATGTGCAGACCCCTCTTTGTACACTTACTATCTATAGTAGTATCATCTGATTGTGGGTAAGGTTTCCCACCGTGGTTTTTCCCTTACAGGGTTTCCACATACAAATATTGGTGTCATGTGTTGTGGATGACTTTGTGCTTATGTTTCATGCATTAATTCTTACCGGTATAGCAATTTACTGTTAACACTGTCTACCGACATACTTAACTGATTCACCGGTATTAAGCATTAAGTTGGTTAATAAGTTTTTGGTTTGAATTTATTAGACAACTGATTCACCCCCCCCTCTCAGTTGTCTTCGGGACCTACATTCTCATGGCTGATATCGTGTTTTTAATTTGAGCAATTCTCATGGCTGCTGCACCCAACCTTGCAATGCTCATTGTTGGTAGAGTATGTGTGGGTTTGGGAATAGGCATGGCGTCATTTACTTCACCACTTTACATTTCAGAGGCCTCCCCATCCAAAGTGAGGGGAGCCTTAGTGAGTACTAATGGCTTTCTCATTACTAGAGGTCAATTTTTATCCTATATCATCAATCTGGGACTCAGTAAGGCACCTGGTACTTGGAGATGGATGCTTGGAGTTGTAGGTCTTCCTGCAATTTTGCAATTTTTATTGATGTTTTATTTACTAGAATCTCCTCGTTGGTTATACACAAAGACAAAATATGCACATGAAGATGGATAAGCACTTGACTGCAATCCTAACTTAAAAATTTCAAGATGTTCTTTTGAATAAATGGCTATGCCACTCATGTAACCACAAGTCAGAACTTGGAATTGATCTTTGTAAAAAGTTAGGAAAATCCTAACTTGACTTCTAAAGGGTAGTTATTACAAGTAGTTATTTTAAGAAGTTATGCTAAGTGATTATGCTTGGTGGTTATCCTAAGTGTTTTCTTATGATAGTTATCTTAAGTGGTTAGTGTAAGTGGTTACATAAAGTAGTTAGGCTAGTTGGTTAGGAGGTAGTTATTCCTTCTAAAAGCCTATATATATTGAAGGTTTTCACATTGTAAAGGGAGGACTTTTACAAAAGGGAAGATGCTAGAGAACTTTTGATTTTTACATTTGTGCACACAATGCTTTTGAACTTGTATATTTTCAAGAGAACAATGAAGAGTGCATTGAGTTCTTGTGTCTTAAATGTATTCATAATTTATTATTACTAATCTCTCGTATGTTAAATTAGTAATCCATTTTGTGTATGGGTGCAATCCATTGGTTTTCGTTTCCAAAATATATGCATTTTGATAAAACCCATCATTTCCTGGTATCCTGAAATGTGTGTTGGTACAACTTATTTCTTCGTATGTTGAGGTTTGTTGTCTTTCTTTCATCAACATTTCATATCTAAAACGTATCTCATGCTTAAAACCCTTTTGTAATCATTATCTATTGTGAAATCTCAATTGGTATTCATATGTCTATTGTTGGGGTTTCTATTCTTTATCTTTCTTTAGTTCTATGTTTTCTCCTTTATGTACTTTTAGGTTAAAAGTACACAAAAATCACAAATACCCCCATCATACGAGGGAGATTCCCCTCTCAAACTCAGAGGAAGATTGTGGCTTCACCACAATGTCTCCAACTGTTGGAATAGCTATCACTTCTCTTCAGGCGAACAAGGTCCATTTTGAAGGAGAATTCACATTGACAAATTTGTTTACCAATAGATTTTTGGCGATTTTGCTGGGGAGCGAAATACTAGTGTGCTTTGTTCCTCAGAAATTTTAAGGTACCTTCTTCAGAATGAAGGTTGGCGACTATCCGAAAGAGCGAATTCAAAACAATGGTTTGGTACAAAGGAAAAATTGAAAGTGACAATGAAAGTGCTAATGAAGACTATTTATATCAAAAGAAGCAAGTTCTTGATGAGCCCATATAAGTTGAATTATTGAAGAGCTTTTATGGTGGTATGCACTTTACTCCTAATAAGATTCACCCTTCCTTACGTCAAGTGTTGCAAAATATTGAAGAAAAGGATGGAAAAGAGATTGGTTTTCTTGCTTGTGATCATTTACCTAAATCAACAACTATCAAGAAAGATGAAGACAAAAGTGATCTTTCTCCTATACCAATTTCTAAACAAAATCAAATTCTTGATGATCCTAAACAGGTTAACTTCCTGAAGAATTTCTACAGTGGAAAGAAACTTGATCCTAATAAAATTCATCGTTCTCTACTCCAATCCTTGCAAGTAATTGAAGAGAAAGAAGGAAGGGTCAAATTGTTTCTTGCTCATGATCATTCACTTGAACAAGATGAAGACAACAACAATGATGAAGAAAAAGATCCTCTTGTTTCACTTATTGCTCAAAGAAATCAAGATATTTATGATGCTGAACAAGTTCAATTTTTGAAAAGCTTTTATGGTGATAGGCAACTTGATCCTAACAAAGTTCATCCTTCCTTGCTTCAAAAATTGCAAATGATTGAACAAAAAAAGGAGGGAGAAAATTATTTTCTTGAAGATGTGCACATTTCTGATGAGATGTCTTGTGATCCAAGTTTTGAAAAATATCCATCACATTATGCATGTGTTGAGGAAGATGGAGCCATATTGGTTAACAAGGATACATGTCAAAATAAAGATCAAGATGAAGTGAGTGAGGAAGAAAAAGAAGATTGCATCCATGGATGCCATGAGCATTATCAAGATTATCACAGCAAGAAAGAAGTCCTTCATCAATATGAAAACAAGGAGCTTGAAGAAAATGTATCAAATGCTTTCTAGGCATGCATGCAACCCAAGGATGAAGAGAATGGTGAAGAAGAGATGAATAAAGATGAATCTCATGTAGTCTTTATTTTGAGTTGGTTTCTCAATGCTCTAGATGATGACTTCCTTTTTGGAGAAGACATTCCTATTATCCATCACCAGTCAATGGAGATGATAGTAGCATAGATGATGTCAAAGTTTCAGTAACTTCTGAGCAACCTTTCATTACCATGACCAATGGAGAGGCAACCACAAGTGGAACTTTGCAGATATCTTCTTTTCATTCAAAAATGGAGACATTTACTTTTGAAGATATTGATGAACTTCTAGATCAACCCCATGTGAAAGAAGATGAGTCACTGAGCATCCAATATTTATCATACATGCAACCTTAGTATGAAGTTTTCGGATTTCATGAAGAGTTTCATATAAAAGAATCCTCGAGTCAAGAGAATATAGAAGGCTATATGGATATTGTTGAGAAAGATGAAAGTGAAATCTATGTTGGTGTATCAACCTCAGTGGAAGTGTAATTTATGCCTTATGAAGAATTCAAAGTTCACAACAATCCACTTTTTGAATCTTTAGACCAAGAAGACTCACCTATATTGAAGGATAGCTTTTGGAATTACGCCAATAGTGAAGCAAGGAATGAGGTAATGGATGATCTAATGAAGGAAGCCAATGAAGTTAACTCTCATGATGTTTGTACCCCAGATTGGTGTTTGAAAGCTCCAAATGATGATTCCTTCTATGGTGAGAATGTCTACATCAATCCTTTGTTTTCAAATGAATGCTTTTCTATAGAAGCTAACATTCAAGGAAAAGATTCAATATTTGTACCAACTCAAGCTTCTTCACTTCTCAAATTATATAAAGGATGTCCAATTCGAGGCTTGATTTCTTCCAAACCAAACTATTAGTGGGTTCTTCAAATAGAGGATATTGGTATGCTTGAAAATCTTCCAAAAGTTGCCAACAATATTCAGTGAGGTACTAATTTGATTCAAGAGAGTCCGAAGATTTATGATGAGATATGGTTATTTGGTTCATTGGTCAATGATATTTCTCATCTTATACATGTTGATCTACTCAACCTAAGCAGCTTACAGGTGTCACATGGATGCATGTCACTTTTTTCATAGAGGTGCCTATTTCTCTCAGCCTGTGAATGGCTTTGTATGATCATCCTGAAGAATTTTGAGGTAGGATTTGCCTATCATGTACATATTTAGTCTGAAGTTTTGGGTTGTGTTTGTCCCATTTTTGGTTTGTGTCTGGCCTCTCCAATAAGTCTTTCTTGTTCTCTCCTCTTTTTCGTGACTCTGCTAAGCAATGAATAATGAACTCATCAGTGAAGAAATCCTGGATTCATTCTGTGTCCTTTGCTGTCCTTGTCCCCAGTCAGAGCCAGTTGTTAGCCCTATTTTTAAACTTGCAAAATTTTAGACTTTTATGCCAAACTCGTCATATTGATAATCTCCTCATGAAAAGTATATTTAATCGTCTACAAGATCTTCTCAAAGTATGTCATGCATAGGCATTTGTAAGGTAATAAAAAAAAGTTTAAGATGATTGATGTCTTCATTGTGATTATCGGTAAGTTGTTGAAGATAGAGCTTTCCATCAAATTGCATATCAAAATGATATTCATCGGCAATTCACCCAAGTTTGCAAAGTTATTGAAATACCGATACATTCTCACCGTGAAAGAGTTAGTTATAATAGTCTATTCATCTGCTAGTTGGATAAGTTGATTATGTTGTTCAAAATGTCGAGAGGGAGAATAATGAGTTAATACAAAATTAGTGTTTTACCCAAGATTCTCAATTTACTGATTGAATTTCAAAACAACTTATGAAGATTGATGAAGACATGACTCTTCGTGGTTTGGCTAAGTTGGCAAGTTGGTTTACTTTCAAAAATGTCTATGTACTTTCATGCCGCATATTTTCAAGGTTTCACTTATCCATCGGTGAATTGTTGAGCTCCCCAAAGTCACCAAAATTTAAACTCAATGATACCATCGGAAAGTTACTTCTCTTTGCCAAACATCCATGGAAAACAAATGCATTTAATTACGAACCCACCAAAAGAGGAGGCACCTTCGTGTTGAATATTGGCAAGTTGTGGCACTCTCACAAATCATCGAAAAGGTGCTCAAGATGAAGTTAACTCTTCATGATGTTTTGATGAGTTATTCATGATGACAAAAACATCAATGCCTCTTCATGGAGTTAGTTATTATAACTAATTATTGAACTCCATCCACACTGCTCAAATCAACATCATCTCATTGCATGCACACCGAGATGAGAGCTTCGAAATAGATTATGAACATCCATCAAAGTAGGCTGGCAAAGATATTTTCACTCACATATCATAGCTAGAAATGTTGCGGTAGATATGAATGCAAAATGAAGGAATCATAGACAACATTGGAATTTTTGTAAACAATGCCTCGAAGAGATGTCATCTCAAAGATTAAAACGAAATGAAAGCAGAATGTGCACAAAACCAATTTTGCTGGAAAACTCTCAAGTTTTTCTAAATACTCTCAAACTCATCTTCATAGTATGGAAGGAGGACCTATAAAGGTGTCATATCTAGTGCATTTTTATACATTCAAGATGACTTCAAATATGTGGATAGTTCTACAACATTGCAGGAAACCATTGTGAGTATCACAATAGCTAGAGCAATCATTGGTGCTGCGATAGGAGGATAGTGTAGTGACTGTTATGGAAGGAGAACAACACTTCTCATGGCTGATATCGTGTTTTTAATTGGAGCAATTCTCATGGCTATTGCACCCAACCCTACAATGCTCATTGTTGGTAGAGTATGTGTGGGTTTGGGAATAGGCATGGTGTCATTTAATTCACCACTTTATATTTCAGAGGCCTCCCCATCCAAAGTGAGGGGAGCCTTAGTGATTACTAATGGCTTTCTCATCACTGGAGGTCAATTTTTATCCTATATCATCAATCTGGGACTCAGTAAGGTACCTGGTACTTGGAGATGGATGCTTGGAGTTGCAGGTCTTCCTGCAATTTTGTAGTTTTTCTTGATGTTTTATTTACTGGAATGTCCTCATTGGTTATACACAAAGACAAAAGATGCACATGAAGATGGATAAGCACCTCACTACAATCATAACTTGAATGTTTCAAGATGTTATTGTGAATAAATGGCTATGCCACTCATGTAAGCTCAAGTCAGAACTTGGAGTTGATCTTTGTAAAAAGTTAGGAAAATCCTAACTTGACTTCTAAAGGGTAGTTATTACAAGTAGTTATTTTAAGAAGTTATGCTAAGTGATTATGCTAGGTGGTTATCCTAAGTGTTTTCTTATGATAGTTATCTTAAATGGTTATTGTAAGTGGTTACATAAAGTAGTTAGGCTAGTTGGTTAGGAGGTAGTTATTCCTTCTAAAAGCCTATATATATTGAAGGTTTTCACATTGTAAAGGGAGGACTTTTACAAAAGGGAAGATGCTAGAGAACTTTTGATTTTTACATTTGTGCACACAATGCTTTTGAACATGTATATTTTCAAGAGAACAATGAAGAATGCATTGAGTTCGTATGTCTTAAATGTATTCATTATTTATTATTACTAATTTCTCGTATGTTAAATTAGTAATCCATTTTGTGTAGGCGTGCAATCCATTGGTTTTCGTTTCCAAAATATATGCATTTTGATAAAACCCATCATTTCCTGGTGTATACACAAAAAAATGGCTATGAGTGATTAAATAAATATTTTATATTTATTTAATGTTTATTCTTCTATTAAATAATTAATTTGAAAAGATTAATTTATTTAATTCATTTCATGTTTTTCTATTAATTAATTTAATTAAAATATTTTATTAATTAATTCATCTATCCTATTCCTCTAATTAATTAAATATCTAATATTTAATTATTCTTCTGATCAATTAATTGAATATCTAAATATTTAATTATTTCCTTAAATCATTTGAATATCTAATATCTAATGGTTATTCTTCTATCCTATAGTCTCAAATATTAAATAATTTCTAATTTATTTAATCCCTTATCCAACTCACCTTCCATCTCCACTTCATCTTTCCTTTGCCAACTCATCAATCATGTGGCTAAAGATATTAATATTTCTTAAATATTAATTCATCATTTATTTCCAACCTCCAAATTTAATGAAATGTTGTGTACATATACATATTTCTTAAATTTTCTTCTATATTCCCTCCAACATCCCTACATCTTAGGAAGGACTTGAGTCCACTTGTCCTCTCATGCCTAAATCTTCTCCAACCACCCCTATATTCCCTCAGTCAACAACCTAGTCAAGGTGAGATGAGTGACACTTGTCTTCTCCTTTCCCCTTTCTCTCAACCTTCACCTTTTCTCACAGCCAACCAAATCTGTAGATCTGATCATGACTGTTGATCTGGGCCACATCATCTTATCCTCTCAAAGTCTATAAAATCAGGAGTTTGAGTTGAGAAAGAGTTAGCCTTCAAGTGAGTTTTCAAGCTAATCATTTGTGAAAACTTATGCATCTGTGAGTTTTAATCTTGAAGAAAATAGCATAATAATTTAGTATTGCATATCATATCAGTTAACTATTAGTTATTAGTCCATTCTTCATATGCCATCTTGGAAGGTATCAGTGCTTGTCTGAGAGGACACCATTTGTAACCAGGAACAGTGGAGTTAGGACACAATGAGACTTAAATCATGAATGTAAAAATAGTGTTTTAATTTTAATATTCATTTCATGTAGTTTCATTGGTTGAGTTTAGATTTCCAGTAGCATTTCCTTTGTATTTTGTGAAACTAATATGTTGCAGGTAGTATTCTGATGATGAAATTCAAGTCGACACACCCGGTATCCTGAAATGTGTGTTGGTACAACTTATTTCTTCGTATGTTGAGGTTTGTTGTCTTTCTTTCATCAACATTGCATATCTAAAACATATCTCATGCTTAAAACCCTTTTGTAATTGTTATCTATTGTGAAATCTCAATTGGTAAATTCGTATGTCTATTGTTGGGGTTTCTATTCTTTATCTTTCTTTAGTTTTATGTTTTCTCCTTTATGTACTTTTAGGTTAAAAGTACACAAAAATCACAAATACCCCCATCATACGAGGGAGCTTCCCCTATCAAACATAGAGGAAGATTGTGGCTTCACCATAATCTCTCCAACTGTTGGAACAGTTGTCACTTCTCTTCGGGCGAACATAGTCCATTTTGAAGGAGAATTCATAGTGACAAATCTATTTACCAACATATGTCGATCTTCTGAACATAAAATTAATGATTGCCCTCTAGTTGTCCCCAAGGTTAAGTTTCCTCCTTGAGTGGCTAAGGCCTCCTAACCTTCAAAGGCTACCATGAAAATTGACGAATAATGGACAATGGTGTCACATTGAAAGTAAAAAAATGCTAGTTCTTGTTGAACTTAAGTTAAAAAGAAGGATCACTTGTCTGCTAAGGAATAACCAATTGTTACTTCAAACTCTTCTAAGGAGGGAAAGAGATTCTTGTGCTTGCAAGTGATGTCCCTTCCAAACCAAGATTTTTGCAAACACCACAACTAGCATTAGTGCTTTCTTTTCAACTAGATATGTTGATTCACTTTCCCTCATTGCCTAAGCATTTGCGACAGTCACACAACCCTCTTGAGCATCTAGAAGAAGGTGAACATGTTTATAAAAAATGAAGAATCTCTTCACCCAAAATTCAGTTGGACTCTTTCTCCTCGAGATTATTGCAAAATCTCTTCTCTATGCTTAAAGAGTCGAATAGTGATTATATGCTGGACTCTCATGCATGAATTTTATTTCTTCAAATGTGCAAGGTCCCACTAACCTCACCAAGAACTATTTTGTGCATGATACTCATCAAAAGCGATCTAGTTTAGATGTTTTGTGTTTACAAGAAGTTAAGATCTCTTTATTCATGCTTTCTAGAACATGATGTGTTTATTTGGCTGACTAGTATGATGTTTTGCACCAGTAATGATGTTGGTCTTGGAGGGGTTGTCACATTTCTATATCTGAGGTGGCATTCTTGTGGTGTAGACCATTGTTTTGATCCAACTCATCATCTGCTTTGGATACTCAATAATGCCAAGATAATAATTCCTTTCATATCATTAATGTTTATGATTTTAATTATGTTGTTGACAAATCTCTCTTGTGATGTGGGTGAAGATTCAATGCATGTTGCCACTTAGGTGTTATGCAAAGACTTTAATATGGTTGAGATTGCATATGAAAGGATGGGACTTTTTCTTTTTACTAGACTACTAGAAAACAAGAGGCATGGTTTAAAATGTGCAATTTAAATTGGGTTTTTATGACCCCAACTTGTGTTATCATCCAACTCAGCCCATTAACATACATAGAGCAATTTTTAAGGCTAGTTCTGACATAAAATTTAAATATCTTGATCATGCTTGATGATCTTTACACAATATTTTTTCTCCTTTGCTAGTTACTTTTTTCTTTTAGTGTTGTCATTACAAGATGTGATCTTGTTAGATCACTTTCCTATCAATTTTTTCGTTGAATGGTAAGTAGGCCCATCCAAATTTGCAAGTCCCATTTTTCAAAGAAAAAAAATTCTTTGATGAGTCATCAACCTCAGATAGCTCATATTAGGAAGATCTAGAATCTTGAATGTCATCTTACTCATCTAACAAGGTGGATTGCATGGTGGAATAGATTTAGTCAATGTACGTCTCATTTACTTCACATTTAGAATATTTAGAAGGCATTTATATAAGGCTAGCATCTTTCATCTTTGTCATTTCATAGAGGTTCTCCCTTACTTTCTATGTTAGAGTAGTGGAGATAAGGAAATCTAATCAAATACCAAACAACCATTATGGTAGAGATGTCCAAATTAAAGCTAGACTCTACTAGCTCAAAGTTGGAGATAAGGTTTCAAAAGATTTTTCCCAATATCTTTGTGCTTGACATAATTCCCATGGCATAAATCAATCAAGGATGGCTAATAGGTGCTTAAGGAGTTGCCAAATATTCTTCGGTCCTTCATCAAGAACTATGAGAAGGTTTTCATAGCGTAGGAAAATTATCATAAGTGAGAGTGTACTTTTTAAGAGTGCCTTCAATTTGTTCCATGTTGGCTTTGTTCAATAGAAAAAGCCTTTTGTGATCAATTGCTTTCCATAGTTGACCTTAAGGAGGTTAGGAGTGCAATGGATAATGACAAAGTCCATAGATGTTGGTGGTCCTCACAATTAGAATAGTAACTAGGTTCTAAAACCCCAGCTCAGGGATTGGACATCCTTACTGAGTATCTACCTTTCCTATGCCAAAGATTCATTTACTTTATCGACCAGGGACATGAACTTGAAATGGGTCAACACTGTATGTGCACTAAGCTCGAGTTGAAGACATTCTATCTTACTGTAGGAAAAGGAAAGTTTCTTAAAGAAATATGCAGAATCATAATGACTTAACAATTTATCAAAACTCATAATTGAAATCAACTTAAGCAACTGATACTAATGACAATGCTCTAGTTAGCGGATAAGAACTACTCTTTCTACTTTGGCTGCAATAATAGACACAAGAACTATTTCCAGTGGCTGCAGGAACAGTCAAACACCAAAACAACAACTATAACAAAATGGAAATTACATAACAAATACAAAGGAACTACTCACCAAGTGGGCCCCCTTGAGTGAGTATATCCAAAACTCGGATACCAATTCATAAACTCAGAATACCATCATCTTTATCTTATTCATTTCAAGTTGATTTCAATACACATAAGTTTGAATATCAGAATACTACTAACTCTATGGCTGCACTGTCTACTCCCGCGAGGAAGTAGAGACCTTTATTTATAATAAAACTTATAACAAACTTTCAACTGATCATCCCATGTTCCAAAGGAATAGGTGGGCAAGATTTAGTATATTACAAGATGAAGTTAACGCATAAATGTAGAATAAACAACTGTCCTACTATTGATAAAATATAGCGCAACCTCCTTTCCTATCTTTATGCTTCATAAAGAACAGTCATGAATGCTCCACTAATTGCTCTATTAAGGAAGTGGTTAATTGGTTATGGACTCCTTCAATGTTGCTCCACTTTGACTGGGTCTGCACCCAATGACATGTTGATGTGTCTCCTTAACCCGCCAGCTCAGTCATCCTCTCACTCTGGTTGTTTGTGCATCATGGTGTTAATGTGCACAAAAGTATGTATATCCATTGACTCTAACATAGCATAAATTAAACCATGTTTTAATCTTAATTTAGATAATTTTCATAGTTTGATTGAATAAAGATCAACCTTAGGTCTAGGATAAATCAAATCTAGTAATACCAAAAAGACATCAACCAAGAAAGTTCTATTACCTAAACATTGTCCAAACATATGACCAAAGAAAGAGTTTTTATGACCAAATCTAACAAAATGGAGCCATTATTTTGGCTCATCATCACCCCCCAACCTAGCTTCTTGTTGGTCCTCCAACAACAGGAAAGTTCCTAATTCTAGCATTAACTGTGAAATCTCCAGGGGTAACCTATCGATTGCCTTTTGTAGCCAAGCTCCAATAGAATCCTTTCATCTTTTCCAACTCTATCCGTCTGGAGCATTGTTGTTTCATCATAAGGTGGATCATTGTCTCTGCATCCCATCAATGGCCATAAAAGAACGGGTGGCTGAAAGCTGAGGGGTAATTAGTGTCTTCCTTTTGTTCTTCCCAAATGTATATATTTGGGTGCTCGCCTTATTTTTGCAAGATAGTTTGGTAAGGAATGTGGCTCAGACTATTTGAATTCATTAGGTAAACTACTCTAGTGCTGCACTAAATGTCATTTTGCCACCTGTCCCTCAACTGTAGCCATCTGCTCATAATCTTTGAATGCTTCTTCTCTCAAGGGAAAATTGTTAGCTCTATAATCTGATTTATACAGATTTTTTTGCCAGTCATAATAAAGTCTCCTTGGGTTCCTAGATTCAGCCCTCAATGCAAGTGGAAGGTCAAGTTCCTCCTTCTTGTGTTCCCTTGACTGTTCCCCTCTACCAGTTTCATTTTGAATCCATGACATGAGAGCCCTTATTTGAATACCTCCAATGTAGAGCAGGGGATTCCAGTCAGTATCATTAGGGACAACATAATTATGTAAATAAAACTCACAAAGCAGATTTTTGATGGATACAAGAGATGTTTGATACACGTGGTAAAACTCATGAGGAATTTATAAAGGACTTAAGTCCCTAACAATTCTAATCAATAGGAAAAAAATATGCTGCTCTTTCAAATACAAGGAGTAGACTCGAGGTGGTGCCCTGTACTGAATTAGTTGTGGTATCATAGTGGCTACCATTTCCACTTTGTTCAATAGCTGAGAAATTTCCTCATCTTTTTCCTCAATCACCTTCTTCTATCGATCAATAACTTTATGCATCTATGCTTTCTTTGTTAGCAACAACCAATAAGGGAGACTGAGAGGGGGGGGGGTGTGAATCAGTCTTCACCGGATCAACAAATTTAATCACAAAACAAATATAATAAACTGTAGTAATAAGATAGATAAGAAAATTGAAAGCATAACACACAAAACCAAGATTTTAATGTGGAAAACCTAGTTAAGGGAAAAACCACGGTGGGAACCTACCCACAGTAAGATGATACTCTGCAGTAGTATGTGAAAATATTACAATGGGGAATGCACAGGCATTCAGGCACACTTCCTGGAGCTCACTGCTCAAATATAATGGCCCAGAAGGCTACAACTCGCAGGGAAGTCTCATTGACTTACAACAAGATTCAGACTACAATCCGAAAGAAATGAACTGAAAGAATAGAATCTCCAAATGCCTCATCACAATTCCAATTAAGCACATATGTCTTCTCTGCAACACCAAACTCTCCACAATCACATTACGGAAGGATAAACCACTTGTTCGCACATATACCACTCTCTAATAATGAAGACACAACACAGACACCTAAATTACATGAATATATCACCTATATATATAGTTCATCAACCTTGGTAACAATGCCAGCTAAACCCTCAACCCTCAATTACAAAATTACATCACATGATACAAAGATCGACCACCAAACCAATATAATAATTTACATAGCATAGCATGGACCTAAATCAAATTCCCAAACACACAACTCCATCGAAAATCATGCCAAGATCAACCGCAACACGCTACACCACCAGGAAAATTGCATAACACGAAAATCATCACCGATTGATAGAAACCATCAAAAACTCGCACAACGATCAATGCGGATCACCAAAACAAATAGGACATGACTAGGAAACACCATCAAGCATGTTGGAATCATCAGGAATGACTGCACCAACACCACTTATCAAATCTTCATCGATCAATGTCTATAAGCTCAAGAACACAACCAATCTACAATTGTCACGAAGAAAGATAACTTGCGGAGCACCAAATCATGATCCATCTGAAATGAAGATACACAAGATGATCCCAAGAAATAACCCAAAATCTCAACACAAGATCTAATCACACCAAAATATACCAAAGGATATACCGAACTATGCAAAACCGTGATCAACAAAACAACACTTCAAAACTTGATTGAATAAGACATTCCCAATCTGCAATCACCGAAGCAATACATAGGAATATGTTGACATAAATGGCAACAACATATCATAGCAACAACAATATCCAAAAATTTCCCCCTTTAGCATTGATGGAAACATATGAATGTGAAAAATAGTCAATACAAAGCAAGAAGATATCACCAACAAACTCCCCCTAAGATTAGGATAGATAAATAAGTTTTTCACATGATCTCTCTCCCCCTTTGAAAACAATGCCAAAGATCTCAAAATAGAAAACCAAACTCTACTCTGTCCAAAACAAGAACATGAATCACATGAATCTCTCCCTTAAACACAGACTACCCCACTAGAGGAGCAACACCAACTCATCAATCCAGATAAAAGGATAAAACTGTGAAGTCCACCAGAGTGATGCAACTCAATGCATCTAGTTCTCAATAGGAGGAGTGGATACCCCTAACTTGTCTCTTAAATAGATAAATGTATCTGCGGGAAAAGGCTTAGTGAAAATATCAGCTATTTATTCCTTTGTAGATACATACTCTATCTTCACCTTCTCTTCATTGACTTGCTCTCTCAAGTAATGATATTTTATTGACACATGCTTAGTCTTTGAATGTTGCACCAGATTCTTTGACATGTTAATAGCACTGGAATTATCACAGTATATAATAGTAGGCTCATCATAAATAACTCTGATATCCTTCAACATTTGCTTCATCCAAACTACCTGAGGGCAATTGCTAGTAGCACCAATGTACTTAGCTTCAATAGTGGATACAGATACTAAATATTGTTTCTTACTAGCTCATGAAACCAATTTTTTATCCAAAAAGAATTCTCCACTGATAGTGCTCTTCTGGTCATTAACATCACTAGCCCAATCTACATCAGTGTAGGTACACAAAATGAAATCGTCATTCCTCGAATACCACAAACCATAATCTATAGTTCCCTTTAGGTATCTAAATATCCTCTTAACAACAGTGACATGACTCTCTTTTAGATTAGCTTTATATCTAGCAGCCATGCACACAACATGCATAATGTTTGGACTAATCTGAGTAAGATATATTAGTCCACCAACCATAGATCTATACAAGCTCTGATTAGCTTTCAGAGATTCATCATTCTTAGGCAATTTACAACCAGCTAGCATCAGAGGTCCAACTAGTTTGGATTCATCTAATCCAAACTTCTTTAGCAATTCCTTCACATACTTAGTTTGAGATATGAATATACCTTTTCTAGACTGTGAAATATGCAAACCTAAGAAAAAATTCATCTCACCAATCATAGACATCTCAAATTATTTTTGTATATCACTGACAAACTTCATGCTCAATTAATCATCACCTCTAAAGATAATATCATCAACAAAGAATTCAACAATTAGTATGTTATTATTCTCAATCTTAAAGTACAGATTACTGTCATCAACACCTCTAGTAAATCCCAATTTCAACAAATATATATATATATATAGTTCATCAACCTTGGTAACAAGGTCGGCTAAACCCTCAACCCTCAATTACAAAATTACATCACATGATACAAAGATTGACCACCAAAACAATATAATGATTTACATAGCATAGCATGGACCTAAATAAAATTCCCAAATGCACAATTCCATCGGAAATCATGCCAAGATCAACCGCAACATGCTACATCACCAGGAAATCGTATAACATGAAAATCATCACCGGTTGATAGAAACCATTAAAAACTTGCACAACGATCAATGTGGACCACCAAAAAAAATAGGACACAAATAAGAAACACCATCAAGCACATTGGAATCATTAGGAATAACTTCACCAACACCACTCATCAAATCTTCATTGATCAATGTCTGTAAGCTCAAGAACACAACCAATCAACAATTATCATGAAGAAAGATAACTTGTGGAGCACCAAATCATGATCCATCTGAAAGAAAGATACAAAAGACCATCCCAAGCAATAACCCAAAATATCAGCATAAGATCTGATCACATCAGAATATACCAGAGTATATATCGAACTATGCAAAATAGTGATCAACAAAACAACACTACAAAACCGGATCATAAGATCTTCCCAATCTGCAATCACCGGAGCAATACACTAGAATATGTTGACATGAATGACAATAACATATCCTAGCAACAACAATAACCAACAATATCCCCCTTTGGCATTGATGACAACATATGAATGTGAAAAATAGTCAATGCAAAGCAAGAAGATATCACCAACAAACTCCCCCTCAGATCAAGAATGATAAAGAAATCTTTCACATGATCTCTCTCCCCCTTTAACAACAATGCCAAAGATCTCAAAACAAAAAACCAAACTCTACTCTCTCCAAAACAAGAACATGAATCACATGAATCTCTCCCTTAAACATAGACTACTCCACCAGAGGAGCAACACCAACTCATCAATCCAGATAAAAGGATAAGAATGTGAAGTCTACCGGATTGAAGCAACTCAATGCATCTAGTTCTCAACAGGAGGGGTGGATATCCCTAATTTGTCTCTCAAATAGAAAAATGTATATGCAGGCAAAGGTTTAGTGAAAATATCAGCTATTTGTTTCTTTGTAGATACATACTCCAACTTCACCTTCTCTTCATTGACTTGCTCTCTCAAGTAATGATATTTGATTGACACATGCTTAGTCTTTGAATGTTGCACCAAAATCTTGACATGTTAATAGCACTAGAATTATTACAGTATATAATAGTAGGCTCAAAATAAATAACTCTAATATTCTTCAACATTTGCTTCATCCAAACTACTTGAGTGCAATTACTAGCAACACCAATGTACACAACTTCAACAGTAGATAAGGATATTGAATCTTGTTTCTTACTAGCCCGTGAAACCAATTTCTTACCCAAAAAGAATGCTCCACCGGTAATGCTCTTATGGTCATCAACATCACCAGCGCAATCTACATCAGTGTAGGCACACATGATAAAATCATCATTCCTCGGATGCTGCACACCATAATCTACAGTTCTGTTTAGGTATTTGAATATCCTCTTAATAGTAGTGACATGAATCTCTTTCAGATTAGCTTGATATCTAGTAGCCATGCACACATCATGCATAATGTTTGGCCTAGTCTGAGTAAGATATAGCAATCCACCAACCATAGATTTGTACAAGCTTTGATCAGCTTTTAGAGATTCATCATTCTTAGACAATTTACAACCAATCACCATAGGAGTTCCAATCAGTTTTGAGTCATTTAACCTGAACTTCTTTAGCAATTACTTTACATACTTAGCTTGAGATATGAATATACCTTTTCCAGTCTATGAAATCTGCAAACCTAAGAAAAAATTCATCTCACTAATCATAGACATCTCAAATTATTTTTGTATATCACCGACAAACTTCATGCTCAAGTCATCATCACCTCTAAAGATAATATTGATGAATAATGATGAAAAACAAATACCCTAATTGGTACTGAGAGGGGGGGGGTGAATCAGTACATACAAAAACTTCTCTACAACTTATCAAGTTAAAACAATGCTAACCAGTTATCTTCATTACTAAACTTAACCATGGCAATACCAGTTAAACACAGTAAGACTTCAGACAACATAAACCAGTAAAACTAAGTACTTCAAATAAATTCAATACTTGATAACTACTTCATCCATAAACATATGCATGTGGTATATCAACAATACCATAACCATTAGCTATGCATGCATAATCACTCAAACAAAAAATACTTAACCATCACATGAAAAATGCACAACTCATGACACATATTTTTCACTTGGAAACCCAAATGGGAAAAACCATGGTGGGGATGAATACCCACAAGATTGTTTTGAACTCTTTTGAAGCTCGCTTTGTTAGGATCCTAGTTCGGTAAAAGACTTTACAATAAGGTTCTGCTAGGAACCGATCCCGTTAAAGATCACCCGGTTAAGGGATGGCTATATACCCTGTTAAAGGTTGAAACCATGTTAAAGGTTACCTTGCTAGAGGATTTAAAGAACTCAATGAACTTGAGTCACCTAGTTAGAGGATTTACAGTAAGCTTGTTAAAGCTACCTGACAAAGGGATTTTCCCTCTGTTGAAATGGTTAGAAGACAACAGGGAAAACTCTGATATGATAACAACACTATATGCTAAGGCAGATTCTTTTCAGTTCCTCTACTCTGCAATCACACTCTGCAGTTTTCACTCACTAGTCTAGCAAGTATCTCATCACTCGGATACACACACAACTTTTGCCAACAACTTACAATAATAAACATCATTGACCTTATGGACAACAATTAGGTCGGTAGCAAAAACCCTAAACCCTAAGCATTTAGGTTTACAATTATAGGCGGTCCAATCTTGACCATCCAAACACTTTTCATAGAATGAAGCAATCTCAAACAGATCACAAGTCATTTTGCATCATCCATTCTTCACCGCACATAGAAATCAGTAACCCATCACACTTTCTTCTCATACCGCTAAGAAGAATGTTCATTCTCGAGGTAGACATTTAATGCAGTCGATCTTCACATGCAAGATCCTCAAGGAAATCCTTCATGTGCACAAAAATGATGTGGCATCTCGATCTCATCTTCATCTCTTAGCTAACTCATCACATAATACCATTGGTTGCATTGCACAAGCTAAATTGCCAAACCGAAAACCCTAGAGCTGAGACTACCAACCGGTAGTCACACTTAGTGAAACCCCGACACCGGTTCACTACATCTCTTCATACCGGTTCTCCAACTTGATCACCGATAACAAATTCTTCCAATCTTCATACCGGTTGACCTATACTTATTGACATCAATGACAACATACATTATTATCATATCATC
The DNA here is from genome assembly GCF_030272615.1 of Cryptomeria japonica. NCBI lineage: Eukaryota > Viridiplantae > Streptophyta > Pinopsida > Cupressales > Cupressaceae > Cryptomeria > Cryptomeria japonica. The sequence continues at coordinate 319,600,565 of NC_081405.1, read as the reverse complement.
ATGTGCCAACATACTGGTTCATCAAATGCCAACAATCTCCCCCTTTGGCATTAATTTCAATACTTACTTAGCGTAGCATTGTAACAAGAAACATCATAGACCAGTATATCTAAAATATCTTCATCTTATATCTTCTCCTCTATTATATATCTTCTCCCCCTTTGACAATGATGCCAAAGTGGAGGCACAAGCTTCCATACTCCACTATGCTGCTCCCCTTATGGAGTAGCATCCTTCAACATATCAATCCTGAAAGATTTGACACTATAATACTTGACTGATGTGGAGCACACATCTTTAGTTTACTGCATGAAGGGGAAAAACCCCTAATTCACCTCTCAAATAGGTAAATGTAGTCTTCAGTAAGGGCTTAGTGAATGTCTACTAGCTGGTCCTTACTGGAAACATGTTGTAATACAACCTCTCTATTTTGAACCTTCTCTCTCAAGAAATGATACTGGATCTCAATGTGCTTAGTTCCAGCATACAATATCGGATTCTTGGAAATATTAATTGCACTATTATTGTCACAAAATATACTCACCAGTTCAGATATAGGTACTTTGAAACCATCCAATACATGTTGCCACATAATCCGCTTCAGCTGTAGACTGAGAAATACAACTCTGCTTCCTGCTTGTCCAGGAGACCAGTCTTCCACTAAGAAAGAATGCTCCACTGGTTGTGCTCTTTCGGTCGTCCACATTACCTGCCTAATCTATATCGGTAAATACCTTGAGATTAAAATCATCATTGTATGGATACCACAATCCATAGTCAAAAGTCCCTTTCAGGTATTTAAGAATCCTCTTGACTGCTACCAAGTGGGATTCTCTTGGACTTTTATGAAAACGAGCTACTATGCCCACTACATGAGCAATATTTTTTCTGTTGTGCGCCACATAGTGCAGGTTACTGATCATTGACTGATACTCCTTCTCATTCACTAATGCTGAATCATATTCCTTAGTTTACAACTAGTCACCATCTGTGTACCAACTAGTTTTCTCTCCTCCATGCCAAAGGTCTTCAATACCTCTTTGACATACTTGGACTAGGTAATAAAGATACCCTCTTTCATTTGCTGAATCTATAAACCAATGAAGAACTTTATCTCTCCAATCAGAGACATCTCAAACTCTTTCTTCATTTCATCATCTCGTCCAAAGATTATGTCATCTACAAATACTTCATAGATCAGAATCTAATCACCTTCAGATTTCAGGTAGATCTTGCTATCCTCACTTGTTCTCTGAAATCCTATCTTCACAAGATGAGAGTGTTGTAGTGTCCTAAAATTGCGACACTTGCAATTTCGACTGCATTTCGGTCTTCACGATGGCGACGCAACACGCAACCTGAATGGAGACCCCAAAACTCGCTCACGACACTGAAAACTGCATTTTTCAAGCACCCTGGCCTGAACCTCCTTTGCACCCCGCTGTCCCGGAGGTGGGACCAGAGCGCCCAGCGCCCTGGTCCCTCAGGACCAGGGCGCCCAGCGCCCTAGTCCCTCAAGACCAAGGCGCCCAGCGCCCTGGTCCTCCAGGACCATGGCGCCCAGCGCCCTGGTCCCTGGGTCCTATTTTGGGCCCGGTTTCCTAAGTGATATCGGGTCTTTTTGATTGCAATTTCGAAATATACTTCCCTGGTCGGCCTAAGGTCGGGAAAATCAGTCTATCAGCCCTAAATGACAAGTATATAAACTACATTTTCCTCTTTCATTCGATATGATGGAAAAGGCGTGGAAACTATACTCAAGCATTCAAGCATTCAAGCATTCCTTCAAGCAATTGATCATTTCAAGTCTCCATTCAAGGCTAAGTGTTGCATTCAAGACAAGGATTCAACCATTGAAGAGGAGATCACATACTACATGCTACAACATACAACATACAACATCTAAACCTTCGCACATAAGGATACAAACATCCTTAGAACAAGGTATTAGTACTTGTTTTACAGTCATTTACATTTACAGCTCTTGCTCATTTCTTGGTTAATTCCAAAACCGGGGTTTGACCTAAAGGCAAACCCCTAATCCCTAACCCCCCATCGTCTTTGCTTTTCTGTGTGTAGGTTGCAGGTACGCGGCTGAAATTGAAGATCTGGAATCCTTGTGCAGAGACGAACAGATCCCCCTTCATTTCGCGGATTTTTCGGAGGACCGTGGCGCCGGGCGCCATCGTCCCGACAACTTTTGCTCAAATTTGCAGGACAGCGCCATATCGACATTTTACTGCTAATTCCAGGTCCGCAGCTTCATCCTATAACCCGAACTCAGTTTATAAGCGAATCTTTATGACTTTCTATGCATCCTTAGCTTAATTTCCTTAATCAACATTCTTTACAAAAGAGGGTAGCCTTGCTTTCCTAACCCTTGAAATTCATTTAGCATCCAATCTTACATCGTGTGGGATTGAATCTTATGAGTTTCAACCCCTCTTTTGAATGTAAAGTCTTCCCCCTAAGTGAAAACCCATCGAATCCTAGCGAACCTCCCTTCTCTCTCTCCTCGGAGTTAGAAGAGGGGAGACCAACTAGGGTTTGACCGCGATTTTCCGCTTTACATTTTGGTGAACCCGACGTGAGCATCCTTTCTGATTTTTCATGCTTAGATCTGAAAAAAATTGATTACATTTCCATGTTTGATCTTTCGCAAAGTTTTAGAGGTGATTGCATTAAAACCCTAAAATTTCTTTTTAATAATTAAACTTGCGAAATGTCTAAATGTTAATGCTTGTTTCAGATCTGTCCTTCTATTACAAATTATCAATTCATATTTGTGCTTTAATTCTGAAAATTAAGTGGTTAAAAGTCAAAACCCTAATTTTTGAAACCCTCTTGATTCAACCTTTGTCCGACAATTTGACCAATCAAAACATCTCCAAATCAGCTGTAACTTTGGATTCCGCAATAAAATCACAATATCTTTCATCCCTGAAAATTTGGAAAAAAGTTGCGAGGACCGTGTTGCACTCCGAGCGCCATCGTCCCCGACATTTTTTCCAAAATTTCGGGAGCGAGATCTTGCTGTATTTTCCTACTAAAATCCAAAATTTTGGCTGATTTTGTCAATTATAACACTTTCAAAATTACAGTCAAAGTTGGTCTTGTGATTGCTTGGTCTAAGGCTCCTAATCATTCAAAATTTATCGAAACTGAAATTTTGTGTCAAAATTGTGTTCTTACTGTCTTAGATCTGAAAATTGTATTTGCATTCATTCGAAATTTCAGTGCTTTATTCAAATATTTGCATTTTGTGACTTTTGAAATTAAGTGCCTAAATTACAACAACTTTGATTTCCGCTTTCAAAATTGAATTTTGCGTGAAATTGAATCAATTTTTAAATTTCAAAATTTGCACTGCTTTTGACATTCCTTCTAAAATCATAAAATTCAAAATTTCAGTTTCCCTCTCTTTTTCAAAATTCAAAATTTTGCATTTTTCGACAATCTTGATAGGGTTCAATTTTGAATTTGCAACTTTAATTTGGCCTATCTACAGATCGTAAAATCCCTCAATTTTTTCAGATTAGCTCTAAAATCATCATACCTTTCATCCCTGCAAATTTCGAAAAAAGTTGCAAGGACCGTGTTGCACTCCGAGCGCCACGGTCCCGAACATTTTTTCTGAAATTTCGGGAGACTGTTGTGATTGCATTTAACAGCTTAAATCTGGAAGATTGGCTAGTTTTACTGAAAATTGCTACCTCTAAAATCAAAATCTTCTCTCTCTCTCTAGTGCATGAGTTTTACAACAATAAGCCCTACTTACACTATTCCCGTTAGACGAAGCCGTAGAATTAAGTCTTTCCGAGGTTTAACTACTGAGGAGATGGAACCTAATTTGAATAATCTTTTTAACGAGGACATGGGTAATTCCTCTAATCCTCTGAATGATGAAGAAGCTCTCCATGAAGTTTCCATTGAACAACTTTCCAAATTGGATAACCAATTTGACGATTTTCACCAATGGATGTCTCATGAGTATCCCGATAGTCAAGCTCTTCCTTTAATTGAGGGTCTAAAACGCATGCTTCAAAGTGATAAGAATGGAATTGATATTTTGCGTGGTATTTCACACATTGTGAATTCGAACGTGATGCCTATGAAGAGTTGTGCTGAATCTTTAGGTTATACACAACCTCCTACACAAGTCAATCATTCTATTCCTTTGACCACTCCTATTGCTAGTATACCTACCTTTACATCAAACATAATGGCTACCTCTATACAAGACATTCCTCCTGTGATTACCAGTCATGGGGGCAATCCCTCTTCTTCAATTAATCCCCTTCCTTCATACAATCCAACTTCTTCGTACATTCCTTCAATAAGTGTTCCTATTACATCTTCACAAATGAACATGACACAAGGGGGCAATTCATTTAACCATTCCATTCCTCCTTGTAGTGTTCCTCCTATCCAATCATCCCCTATGGTTGACTATCATAGGGTCCCACCACCTTACTCTTTACCATCTTTCAATAACATCACACCTCCATCTCAATCTAACACACCTAATATGCACTCTTTGACTGAAGCTACCATTAATAATCTTGCACAAACTGTCTCTTCTTTACAGCAACAAATTGCCTCTATGAATCAATCTAAGTTTAGTGTGCCCACATTTGATGTTGCGAGCCCACTTTCTCTTGACATTGTTCGAGCTATTCCTCCTAAGCATGTTGAAATCCCGCATTTGGAACTTTATAATGGTAAAGGAGATCCTCTAACACATGTTAAGACTTTTCAAACAATATGTACTGATTTTTCTTATGACCAAAGGTTGCTTGCAAAACTATTTACTAGAACATTAAGAGACAAAGCCCTACAATGGTATTGCTCGTTGCCTTCTTATTCTATTACTTCTTTCGAACAACTTGCAAATGCTTTCATTCAACAATTTCAAAACAATATAAGTCCTAAAGTTACTTTGATTGATTTGATGCATTGTAAACAAGGTGTTAAAGAAAAAGTGACTGATTTCATTGGTAGATATAAGCATTTGTATGCTCAAATTTCTTTTCCAGTGCCTGACAATGATATTCAAAGAATCTTTATTTCTAATTTGCAAAAAGACATTCGAGACAAACTTCTGTTTTCTGAGTTTACTACTTTCCAACAGTTGTGTGCCACTCTTCACAATTATCAACTGACTGTGAGTCAAATGGAACAATCACATCCTATGGCTCCGAGTGATAAGGGTGATAGCAGTCAACAACCATTTGGGAAGTTTAAACCGAACAGAGATTCCATCAAATTCAATGAAAACATCATCAACAACAATGTGAATGCAGCATCAGGTGTGCCTCCTATTTCTAAATTTTTCAGGAAAGAAAGAAAGTATACTCCTTTGAGTGAATCATTGCATAGTATTATGAATAAGTTATTGGAACAAAATGTGCTTACCCTTCCTCCTATAAGACAAATTGATCCTGCAAAGATTACTTCACCTTATTTTGATCACAAAGCTTTTTGTCACTTTCATCGTCAGCCTGGGCATGATACTGAAAAATGTTTTTCTTTAAAGGGTAAAATTCAAGATTTGATTGATAATAATACTATTTCTGTTTCTGGAGTGAATGATAAAGGCAACACATCTGTAGCTCCTCCTAACCAAAATCTTCAGATTTTTACTGATCCATTACCTTCTCATACCTCTAATGCGATTGAGGCTAATGATTCCTCTTTCTCATCTGATGGTCTTGTGTCTATGACTTCGAATGTGATTAACTTTGTAGAGCAGCAAGAAAACCCTAAAGAACCTTCCATCACATTTGATTCTAGCGAAACCATTAGGGCACCTGATGGTCCTTTATACATAGTTGCAAAAGTCAAGAATATGCCTTGCCGTGGAGTGCTTATTGATCCTTCGTGCATGGTTAATGTTATTACTGAAGAATTTCTTTTTACTTTGCAATTGAATCAAGTGATCTATGACAAAACAGATGTGATTGTGAAATTATTTGATGCATTTTCTTCTCCTGCAATCGGTTCTATTACATTGCCTATTGAGGTCCATAACAAATCCCTTGATGTGAACTTTGCTATTATTCCTTCTTCCGAACAATTTCGTGTGAAGCTTGGCTATCCTTGGCTTTCTTCCATGAAAGCTATTGCTTCTCCTATTCATAAGTGTTTGAAATTTCCCCATAATGGTGAAGTTGTTACTGTCAATCATAGTCTCTTTAAACCAGCTGAAAGAACCTCTAGTGTTCCTATTGATTACTTTTGGCCTAAACAATTCCAATCTCTTCCTCCGCGAAGTGATCATCTTTTCAAATCTTATCAAAAGTGGAAAACAGATATGATCCTATCTCTAAGTGAACCTAGAGCACCTAAACTTGACATTCCTATCATTCTTGAGAAGGAAATTCTTCCTTTGAAAGACAAAACTAATGTCTTTCCCCAAGAAGATTCCCAACCCGTCCCTATGAATGTGACTATGTCTATACCTAATAAACTTCCTAAGAGTAGACCTATACCTCCTCATCATGATGGACTTGGTCTTCTTCCTAAACCAAAAATTCCTCCTTTATATGGAGCAGTTCCTCCTCCTGCCTTCTATAGAGAGAAGAGACCTTCTTCTTCTCCTATTATCCAGCCTAAGAGACCACAACCTAAACACCCAAGCGATAAGGATGAGAACATTCCTCCTCCTCTACCTTCTACACTTCCTACTAAGACTAGACGTAATCGTTCTGCACGAGAACGTCGATGAAAGCGTCGTCTTAGGGCTCAAGCAGCTGCTTCTCAAACTTTACAATCTCCAAAAACACCTTCAACAAGCATTATTCCATTTTCTCCTCAGCTGGATATTGAGCCTAAATCTCCTAAACATAAGATGCATGATGGTCTTGATCCTGTGCAAGTTAAAGATCCTATTTTTATAAATCTTGATGATGATATAGATGAAAATATTCCTCCTCTTGCTTCTGATAGTGAATATGAACTTGTTGATGTTGATAACCATTTATCTAATGAATTTTCTAAAGCACTTATCCTAGCTCCTAGACAAGAACAATGTGGCTTGGAACATGAACATAGCCCTTGTTTGGATCTTGTGATAGCTCCATCTGCTGTGTTGGATGTTCCTCCTCTAGCGTGTTCCCTGCCTTCCCAAAACATTGATCAACAAGATCGGGGGGTAGATGACATGCTAGACTAGTTACATTAGCATAGCAGACTCTCTCCCCCTCTCTTTTGTTACTTCTTCTATATGTTATTTTCATTCTTCTATTTGTCGTCCTTAGTGTTGTCTACTTGAGGACGATGCAAAGCATTGAGATCTCTCGATCTCTCTCATGTTGACTCAAAAGACACATGTGTTCCCTTCTTCTAGGTGACCTTCCTTGATTGGGGAATGAAGAACAATTATGCATACATACATATGATATATATACATGACTTATCATATAGCATACTGACCCCGAGGAAAGCGAAGTCATCTGGTGCTTTGTGTTTTGTGTCTATTATCCTTGGGCTTATCTCACACTTGGGGGCTAAATCCTTGCGATAACGTGCTCCTTTCCTTTCTCATTTCTTATGTGTATCACTACGTTAAAACAATCACCCCCGTTGAGGCGTGTGCGATCGCTTTAACGTAGGGGGGCATACACCCTGTCTATCCTTTCAAAGATACTTGAAAATTTCTTGGCAAACTTAGCTTTGTCTTGAAGATTTTTGGTATTTCTTTTGCATGACTCATAGTGAGGGAACCTTACTACTGACAGTCATGGTTCTCCCTCGTGATCTTCCCTTTTACTTTGTCAATCGAAGTCGTAAGATCCTTAGTCCACTGGGGGCTTGGTGTATCTTGCCTCCTTGACGTGGTGGAAGTCTTTCAACGTTGTTTCCTTGTACTTTACCAGAAGTATGAGCATACATACTCCCGCTAAAGTGGGGGCTAAATGTAGCATCCTAAAAATTGCGACACTTGCAATTTCGACTGCATTTCGGTCTTCACGATGGCGACACAACACGCAACCTGAATGGAGACCCCAAAACTCGCTCACGACACTGAAAACTGCATTTTTCAAGCACCCTGGCCTGAACCTCCTTTGCACCCCGCTGTCCCGGAGGTGGGACCAGAGCGCCCAGCGCCCTGGTCCCTCAAGACCAGGGCACCCAGCGCCCTGGTCCCTCAGGACCAAGGTGCCCAGCGCCCTGGTCCCTGGGTCCTATTTTGGGCCCGGTTTCCTAAGTGATATCGGGTCTTTTTGATTGCAATTTCGAAATATACTTCCCTGGTCGGCCTAAGGTCGGGAAAATCAGTCTATCAGCCCTAAATGACAAGTATATAAACTACATTTTCCTCTTTCATTCGATATGATGGAAAAGGCGTGGAAACTATACTCAAGCATTCAAGCATTCAAGCATTCCTTCAAGCAATTGATCATTTCAAGTCTCCATTCAAGGCTAAGTGTTGCATTCAAGACAAGGATTCAACCATTGAAGAGGAGATCACATACTACATGCTACAACATACAACATACAACATCTAAACCTTCGCACATAAGGATACAAACATCCTTAGAACAAGGTATTAGTACTTGTTTTACAGTCATTTACATTTACAGCTCTTGCTCATTTCTTGGTTAATTCCAAAACCGGGGTTTGACCTAAAGGCAAACCCCTAATCCCTAACCCCCCATCGTCTTCGCTTTTCTGTGTGTAGGTTGCAGGTACGCGGCTGAAATTGAAGATCTGGAATCCTTGTGCAGAGACGAACAGATCCCCCTTCGTTTCGCGGATTTTTCGGAGGACCGTGGCATCGGGCGCCATCGTCCCGACAACTTTTGCTCAAATTTGCAGGACAACGCCGTATCGACATTTTACTGCTAATTCCAGGTCCGCAGCTTCATCCTATAACCCGAACTCAGTTTATAAGAGAGTCTTTATGACTTTCTATGCATCCTTAGCTTAATTTCCTTAATCAACATTCTTTACAAAAGAGGGTAGCCTTGCTTTCCTAACCCTTGAAATTCATTTAGCATCCAATCTTACATCGTGTGGGATTGAATCTTATGAGTTTCAACCCCTCTTTTGAATGTAAAGTCTTCCCCCTAAGTGAAAACCCATCGAATCCTAGCGAACCTCCCTTCTCTCTCCTCGGAGTTAGAAGAGGGGAGACCAACTAGGGTTCGACCGCGATTTTCCGCTTTACAAGTGTAACCGTTCATACCATGCCCTAGGTGCTTGTTTCAATCCATACAGGGCTTTGTGTAATCTATACACCATGTTACTATCTTCTGATAAGGCATACCCATCTGGTTGCTCAATATACACTTCCTCTTCTAGGATTCCATTCAAGGACGTAGACTTCACATCCATCTGATAAACCTTAAATCCCTTGAATGCTGCAAATGCAAGTAGCATTCAAAAACCTTCCAGTCTAGCCACAAGAGTAAAGGTTTCTCCATAGTCTTCTCCCTCTTCCTGAGCATATCCTTTGCATACAAGTCTTGCCTTGTTCCTCACAATTGTGCCTTCTTCATTTACCTTATTCTTGAAGACCCATTTGGTACCTATGACATTCTTATGTTCTGGTCTGGGTACCAAGGACCATGTTGCATTCTTTTCTATTTGGTCTAGCTCCTCTTCCATTGCCTTAATCCAGTCTTCATCTATAAGTGCTTCTCTAGAAGTCTTGGGCTCAAATTTAGAAATCATGCAAGAGTTTTCTTTCACCTTTCATCTTGTGAGTATCCCTACATCTTTAGCTCCTATGATCTGCTTTGGATCATGATGTAGTTTCACATATCTAGGAATGACTCTAGCTGGTTCTGCTAGCTTTTCCTCTTCTTCTTCACCTACTGCAGCTTCTACTGGTATAGGAACACTGAGATCTTTACTTGTCTCTTTCTTAACCAGTTCCCAAAAGGCTATGCCCGGTTCATCTTCCACTTCCTCGCTGCAAGTTTCCTTAGGTTCCTTAGGGGATTCATCAACCCTGACATTGATACTCTCAATAATTTTCTGTGTTCTATTGTTGTAGCACTTGAGAGCTTTCTCTTAGTGGAATATCCCATAAATATTCCTTCATCACATTTAGCATCAAACTTTCTTAGACACTCACCTCTCTTGATGTAACACATACTACCAAATACTTTAAAATAGCTCTCAGTGGGAGCCTTCCCGGTCCAATACTCATAAGGGGTTTTAACTCTACCTTTCTTGATGAGTACCCGATTCAAAGTATAGTCTGCAGTGCTCACCGCTTCTCTCCAAAAAGTGTGAGAAACCTTTCCTTGGATCAACATTGTTCTGGCCACTTCAACTATAGTCCTGTTATTCCTTTTTGCTATGCCATTCTATTGTGGTGTCCTTGGGGCAAACAACTTCCTCTTGATATCACTATCTTCATAGTACTTGTTGAATTCATCAGAAGTGAATTCACCTCCTTATTAGTTCTTAGGCATTTTATCTTTTGACGACTTTCCTTCTCTACTAAAGCTCTAAAGGCTTTGAACTTTCCAAACACCTCAGACTTGTCTTTCAAGAATGTGACCCAAATCATTCTTGAGCAGTCATTAGTAAGAATCATGAAATACCTATCTCACTGAATAGTTCTAGCTTTCATAGGACCACACAAATCAGTATGTACGAGATCAAGTAAGTTTTCTACTGAAAAAAGACTTACCTTTGAAAGTTGAGGAAGACATCTTCCCAAGTTGACATTCTCTGCACAAAGAATTCTCCGGTTTGTTTAGCAAAGGCAATCCTCTTACTGCCTTGATCTTACTAGCCTTTACAATATTATCAAAGTTCATATGACAAAGTCTCCTATGCCATATCCAACTACCATCAAACTTCGTCATTAGACACCGACTTATCTTGGCATTCAACTGAAACAAGTTACCTTTGGTCTGCTTACCGGTGGCAATAAGTTCACCACTCTTTCCAATTATACTGCAGACTCCACCTTTGAACTTTAGAATGAGTCCTTTATCATTTAGCTAAGCAACACTCAACAGGTTATGCTTAAGACCTTCTACCCAGTAGACATCATCCACACTGCTCTTTCCATTCAGTGAGATGGATCCTTTTCCTTTTACCAAGCAAGGTGCATCATTGCCAAATCTGACAACACCTCCATCATATTCTTCTAGAGACAAAAACTTTCCCCGATCACCAGTCATGTGGTGAGAACAACCACTATCAATAATCCACTCATTAGAGTTGTCAATGCAAGAGACAAGTGCTTTCTTGTTAGACACTTCTTCCTTTACAGCTACAAACACTATGTCCTCATTCTCTTCATCCTCAGATTCTTCATCAGTAACACCTTCATCCACTACAACAAGACAATTTCTTCTATTTCCTCCTTTATACTTTCTAAACCTATCTGGTTTATCCTTATTGTCATTGTTAGGATAGTTAACGACTATATGTCCTATCTTATTGTAGGAAAAACATTTTAAAGGAAGCTTACCTCTGTATTTTCCAGTGCCTTTTGGAAGTCTCTTGGCAAGAAGAGCTTCAAACTCCATCAGAATCTCTTCATCATCCATACCTCTACTTTGCATGGATTCATAACTGGTACTTACTTCTTTTCCTTTTTTGGTTGGTGCAACAGATGCTCTAAAAGCTAACTCAGTCTTCTAAACACTGCCACCATAGCTATTCAACTCATATGCAGTCAACTTTGCAATGATAGAGTCTAAGGATACCTTGGTTTTGTCAATAGACCTTAGTTCCTGAATATTAACAACTTAGATTGCATAGACCAATAACAATGATCTCAAAACTTTACTGACAACAGTGGCATCATCGATTGTTCCACCAGTGCTCTTGATGACTCCAACAACAGTCTTGATCCTTATGCCATATTGCTGAATGGTCTCACCTTTAACCATCCTCATGTCTTCAAATTTTCCTCTAAGGATCTCTTCCTTATCTTTCTTAATATGATCATCACCACCATAAATAGCTTCCAATGTGTCCCATACATACTTAGGAGTGTCCTTATCTTGTACATCAATGAACTCAATAGTGGATAAACTGCTAATAAGGGCTTCCATGACTTGCCCATTTTCTTGAATCTCTCTTTTTTGATCATCAATTAGAGTGCCAATGGGGATTACATAGACATTCTCAACATAGCTCCAGTGTTGAGCACCCAAACTCTTGATATAGATCTTCATTCCGTCCTTCCATATTTTGAAGTTATCTCTATTGAACTTAGGATCTTCCCTCTTCATCATTAAGGCATGATCTTTTTCCTCAAGCGGTTAAGCTTATATCACCGAGGACTTGGAGTTGCTCTGATACCAATTGATGAATAATGATGAACAAAAAATACCCTAATTGGTACTGAGAGGGAGGGGTGGGGGGTGAATCAGTACATACAAAAACTTCTCTGCAACTTATCAAGTTAAAACAATGCTAACCGGTTATCTTCATTACTGAACTTAACCATGGCAATACCAGTTAAACACAGTAAGACTTCAGACAACATAAACTAGTAAAAATGAGTACTTCAAATACATTCAATACTTGATAACTACTTCACCCATAAACATATGCATGTGGTATATTAGCAATACCATAACCATTAGCTCTGCATGCATAATCACTCAAACAAAGAATACTTAACCATCACATGAAAAATGCACAACTCATGACACACAGATTTTTCATGTGGAAACCCAAATGGGAAAAACCACGATGGGGATGAATACCCACAAGCTTGTTTTGAACTCTTTTGAAGCTCGCTCTGTCAGGAGCCTAGTTCGGTTAAAGACTTTACAATAAGGTTTTGCTAGGAACCAATCCTGTTAAAGATCACCTAGTTAAGGGATGGCTATATACCCTGTTAAAGGTTGAAACCCTGTTAAAGGTTGCCTTGCTAGAGGATTTAAAGAACTCAATGAACTTGAGTCACCTGGTTAGAGGATTTACAGTAAGCTTGTTAAAGCTACTCGGCAAAGGGATTTTCCTTCTATTGAAATGGTTAGAAGACAATAGGTAAAACTCTGATCTGATAACAACACTATATGCTAAGGCAAATCCTTTTTAGTTCCTCTACTCTGCAATCACACTCTGCAGTTTTCACTCACTGGTATGGCCAGTATCTCATCACTCAGATACAGACACAACTTTTTCCAACAACTTACAATAACAAACATCATCGACCTTATAGACAACAATTAGGTCGGTAGAAAAAACCCTAAACCCTAAGCATTTAGGTTTACAATTACAGGCGGTCCAATCCTGACCGTCCAAACACTTTTCATAGAATGAAGCAATCTCAAATAGATCACAAGTCATTCTGCATCATCCATTCTTCATCGCACATAGAAATCAGTAACCCATCACACTTTCTTCTCATACCGCTAAGAAGAATGTTCATTCTCAAGGTAGACATTTAATGCAGTCGATCTTCACATGCAAGATCCTCAAGGAAATCCTTCACGTGCACAAAACTGGCATGGCATCTCGATCTCATCTTCATCTCTTAGCTAACTCATCACAAAATACCATTGGTTGCATCGCACAAGCTAGATTGCCAAACTAGAAACCCTAGAGCTGAGACTACCAACCGGTAGTCACACTTAGTGAAACCCCGACACCGGTTCACTACATCTCTTCATACCGGTTCTCCAACTTGATCACCAATAACAACTTCTTCCAATCTTCATACTGATTGACCTATACTCATTGACATCAATGACAACATACATTATTATCATATCATCAATGTGCCAACATACTGGTTCATCAAATGCCAACAAATATCATCAACAAAGACTTCAACAATCAGTATGTTATTATTCTCAATCTTAAATTATAGATTATTGTCAGCAACACCTTTAGTAAATCCCAATTTTAACAAATATTTATCTAGTCTAGCATACCAGGCTCTAGGGGCTTGCTTCAATCCATAAAGATCTTTCTTCAACTTACATACCATTTCTCCATCATCTGATAATGAAAATCCATCAGGTTGCTCAATGTAGACTTCTTCCTCTAGCTCACCATTCAAAAAGGTAGATTTGACATCCGTCTGATATACCTTAAAATCTTTATAACCAACATATGCAAGAAACAACCTAACAACTTCAAGTCTGGCCACCGGAGCAAAAGTCTCCTCATAATCAATTCCTTCTTTTTGAGAATATCCTTTGCAAACCAATCTAGCTTTATTCCTGACAACTTCATCAGCTTCGTTCAATTTGTTTTTGAATACCCATTTAGTACCAATGACATTCTTATCCTTAGGTCTAGGAACAAGTTCCCATGTATTATTCTTTTCAATATAATCTAATTCTTCTTACATAGCTCTCATCCAACTTTCATCTTTACAGGCTTCAACAAAATCTTTAGGTTCAACTTTAGAAATCAAACATACTTCTTCAGCAACTAACCTTCTTCTAGTCATTACACCTTTATTCTTATCACCAATAATATTATTTTTAGATTGACTCAGCCTTACATACCTCAGAGTCTTCTGAGTGTTTTGATTATCAGGTTCATCCACTTCTTCATTGGCAACAACAACATCCGAGTTAATTGTCTCTACCAGATCATTCTGCTTAGTCTCTTTATTTTGAATAGGAGCTAAAATAACATGCTAACCATCATCATATCCACATGCTTTGATCTCCTTCCCAAGGTTCTCATCCACCTTTACATTTGCACTTTCCACTATCTTTCTCAGTCTCTTATTGTAGCACTAGTAGGCTTGCTCGCTGTAGAATATCCCAAGAAAATTCTTTCATCACTTCTAGCATCAAAATTTCTTATATTCTCATCTCTCTTGATATAACATTTGCTACCAAATACTTTGAAATATCTCACAATTAGAATATGACCAAACCAAAGCTCACAAGGAGTCTTACCGGTATCACCTTTAATATGAACTCTGTTGAATGTGTAAACAACAATGCTAATAGCTTCTCTCTAGTAGATCTTCAGAACATTTCCTTCAACATAGTCCTTGTAGCATCCAAGATAGTTATGTTCTTCCTTTCAACAACTTCATTCTGTTGAGGGGTTCTAGGAGCAGATAATCATCTTCTAATCTCATGCTTCTCACATAATGAATTGAACTCACCGGAATAGAAATCTCCACCTCTATCAGATCTTAGACACTTTAGCTTCAAACCAGACTCACTCTCAACCTTTGCTTTTAATATCTTGAATTAGTCCAATGCTTCTGATTTCTCCTTCAAAAAGACAACCCACATGATCCTGGAATAATCATCAGTTAGTAGCATAAAATATCTCACCCTGCACACTTCTGATATTTGTAGATCCACATAGGTCAATATGCACAAGATCTAGCAATCCATCTGATGTATATTGTTTTCTCTTGAAGGAAATTCTTGTTTGCTTACCCAAATGACATTCCTTACATATTGGATTAACATGATTAACAATCTTAGGCCAATGCTTAACAACATGTGTATAACTAATCTTAATCATTGAATCAAAATTTACATGACACATTCTCCTATGCCACAACCAACTCTCATCAATCTGAGAAATCAAAGAACTTTTCTCACCGACATTCAAGTGAAAAATATTACCTTTAGTCTTAGTTCCAAATACAATCTCTATACCAGAGGCATTTAAGATCTTTCATTTTCCATCCTTGAATTTTAGATCATAACCTTTATTAACCATCTGTTCAACACTCAAAAGATTATGCTTCAAACCTTCAACATACAATACATCATCAGTGTTATGCTTACCATCAAAAGAAACAGAACCTCTCCCATGGATCGCATAGGATTTGTCATCTCCAAATCTAACTATTCTACCATCATACCTTTCCATACTCACAAATTTGTTTTATCACCAGTCATATGATGTGAAAAACCACTATCAATCACCCATTCATCTTTCTCTTCAACTTTAGCAACTAAAGTTTTCTCCTCAATAGCACAATTAGTGGAATCAACAAGTATAGCTCTATCTTCCTTACTGGGAATAAACACAACTTCATCTCCTTCTGATTCTTCATCTGTAACACCTTCACTATCAACATAATAACAGTTCTTCTGATTCCTAAACTTTCAGTTAGGCTTGTAGGGCTTATCATACTTCTCATGTTTTTCATATCTATCACGGCTATCATGCTTATCAAAATTATCATGTCTATCATACTTAGCCATTATCTTCGGGCATCTAGAAGCAAAATGTCCTATCTTATTGCAAGAGAAAAATTTCAAGGGCAAATTTACATCACACTTACCATCTCCTTTAGGTAATCTCCATGCAATCAGTGCTTCAAGCTAATCTAGCTCTCTTTCTTGCTCTTCCATCTCTCTTCTCTCTCTTTCATATCTAGATATTCTGCACTCATCAGGATCATACTTCTGTTTACTGGATACAGATGTTGATTCTCTAAATGTAGTCTCAAACTTTCCATGTGATTCTCCAAACTTATTAAGCTCAAATGTAGTAATCTTTCAAACCAGCATATCTCTTGTTACTGTAGTCACACCAGATCTCATCAATAGTAGCAACCTTATGTTTATAAGAAAGATACAAAGATATCAACACCTTAGCAACAATTTCATCTTCCTCAATGATTCCATCTATTGGGTCTCAAATCAACAGATTGGATAGGTTCTAAAGAAATGCCAACTCCTATGATCAAACCTTCCAATAGATTTGGCCAACATATAGAGCAAAACCGATTCAGATTTTTACTCTCTCACTTCAGGCTCTGCAGGACCTAGGCGGGTAAACCTATTCACCAGCTGTTTCTAATAACCAGTGCTTTTTATAGCAGATTTATTATCTTAATCTGATATCTCCTGATCTTGAAATGGCATCAGTTTCTTGAAGGGAGATATAGAAGATGAGTTCAAGATTGTTGTTGTAGTAATTATTCATTCTATGTTTCCTAATTACTTATGTTGCTTTTAAAATAATAATTGATGAATAAAATGATGAGTGTAATCTGCAATCAGCCAGTGCCTTCTTTGTTGTTTGGGCTACAGAGTCATTGTACTTTCTTTAGGACTTATGGTGTGAATCTGTGAGACAGTTTTTTAATCCATCCCTTTATGGACCTGTCAGTTATTATTTCTTTTGAAACCAAATAAATGCTTATATCATATGTTGATTGAGTGAATTTAACCCTACCCTTAAGGGACCAGTCAATTAAGCTCTGCAAGGAACAATTACAATCCGCAAGCAAAACTTTTGTTCCAACATTATAATACAAAGCATCGATCTAATATTAAGAACATGAATAACCTTATCCTATTAGATAATATCACAGACGATTGCCAAAAGAAAGTAAAATGATCCACAACACATATGCAGAGAGAAATAATTGATCAAAATTTGTATTCCATTATGGTTCGTATACAGAAGACTTACAGGTTGCCATACATCACTATCGTGCTCTTATCTCATTTCTATCACTCTATATTACAAAAATCATTCTCATATATATATGAGAACGAAGGCTTTTCATGAAAAGACACGTCTTTTCGAAACACTAATCGCTAGTTTGAATGTTTCTAACAAACTTAAGAAAAAAGAGATTAAGAAGTCCTAAATGATGAATATATTCATCATCCTTGAAGGTTTTAATTCTAGCACTCTGTTTCTTCAATTCATCTCCCTGCGACAGATACTTGAATATCATCTGGTTGATAGTAGGGGCCATATCCTTACTTCGATCTATTTCTGACAAAGCCCAATCCTTGACGCTGGTAAGCTCAGTCCGCAAGTCTTCCAGGGATATCACTTCTCCTTCTTTGTAAACAGAGGGCATTCCAACAGGTTTCCCATCATCCAATTCCTTCAGATCTCTTCTCAGCGTATCTTCAAGCTTAACATGATTCTCCATATACGCAGTCCCCTCAATTTTTTCCTCTGGTGTCATGGCATCGACATTATTCAGTACTTCATGCAGTCGTGCTTTTAATCTCTCATGCTCTGTTAATGCCTTTATTGTTCCATTATATACCTTCCAATATGGTTCAACCTGCAAGAGCATGGTGTTAAACTGATGTCCAATGATATCGTTGACCAGTTTATCCATCTTTTGTTGGATACCTTCTGCTCGTTTAGTGGCTTTATCTGCTTGATACTTCCAGTACAGAGCATCAGAAACATCGTCCAAGCTACGTCTCGTGGGGTATGAGGTGTATTCGCTTATAGGAGTCCCTGTCTCAAGTTGCAATATTTTTGCTTGCAACTTTTGATTCTCCTCTTTGGATTTTTCATACAACCACTTATACGTGACATTCTCTCTGACCAAAAATTCTGTCTGGTCCAGGTTTAATCTAGCAACATCCAAGTTTAGTTTAGCAGTGACCCTAGGGTCAGTTTTTCCAACCTGATGAACCATGAGGTGCCCAAAGGTTTCTTCAATGTCCACAATGATAGGCCTCTTCCCCTTTGGATATAATGCCCATTGTAGGAGAGCTTTCTTGTCAGGATCATATCCAGAGCCTAGGAATAATTTGTCTATCTCCTGAGGCAACACCTGTCGATTCAAGTCTTGTTTTTTCAGGAACCCGTCAAATAGAAGTGCTGAGTTTATATCCCAACCAGAAAAGATGATTACACCAGCCTCTTTTAGTAATTTTCTCCCTTTCTCAGGGGTCATATCTTTCATGAGGATATCAATCTCATCCTGCAACTTCTTCATCTGTTCTTCTTCTGGTCTTCCAGCCATGCTTCGTTTAACATGTGCTCCTTTGTATTGGTACAAAAATGAAAGGAATTCCCTAGAAGAGGTGAATCCATCATCAACAACAAAATCTTCATGTTCAGTCATCCTTATATCAACGACATCCTTAATATTAATTTCACCGGTGTCCATATTCATTTCT
Source organism: Cryptomeria japonica (assembly GCF_030272615.1). NCBI lineage: Eukaryota > Viridiplantae > Streptophyta > Pinopsida > Cupressales > Cupressaceae > Cryptomeria > Cryptomeria japonica. Next base: position 319,581,753 of record NC_081405.1, on the reverse strand, counting down.
GCTTCAAAACCAGGAGGATAATCTTCTCTAGGAGAATCAGCAGGGATACTACTAGCAGTTGATTTTGGTGACATGTGAGCTAAGGGCTGACTATCCTTCTCAGTATTAATGAAATGAAGGAATTGTGAGGGCACTCTATGCATGATCTCTGCTTCATGTTGAAGCAGCCTTTTAGCCACTTCCAAAGGATCTTGGAGATTTCCAATTAGATCTCCATCTATCATTCCCCTTGCCCTTTTCCATTTGTAGGCCTCCCAAGTCAACTCACTCTTTTCTCTCAAAGCCTTGGCCTCTTCTCTTTCAAGATTTTTAATCAGGTCATCTAGCATTTTGGCCACATGTATTCCAGCTTTGAGTTTTTGTGACATTCTAGCAGCTCTTATATACCCTTCAGGATCGAAGTTCTCTCTAGGCTCACCCAGAGTCATGCCATAGTAGTCTAACTTATTCTGCAGTAAATGATAGCTTTTTGAACTTTTAACAATAAAATAAAAAAAAACCAATAAACCTGGAACGATGGACTATTTACCGAAATCTGTAAGGTGTTTAGCACTGACAAAAGACAATTGCCTTATAATCTCCAGGCTAGCCACCCTGTTTGGCACTGTAATTGGAAGCATGTGGGGTTTCCCTTCAGGGTTTAGTTCTTTTCCTTTCCTACTCTTTTTAGAAGAAGAAGATGAAGGTTCCATGATTACAGCAAATACAAGAGACAACACTTACTTGGAGAAATGCCCGACTCTTCTGATTGTTGTTCACAAGTTTCTGCAAGTTCTTCGCAATTTTGAGTCTTTTGGCATTGATCTGGCTCTTATGAAAATTCAATTGGTTCAATTGTATTCGTATGGGCAACTTGTGCACAGTTAATGTTCTGCATCTACAATGACTACTCAAGTGTTTAAACTTAATTGCAGATGTGACATTCTTCACTTGGGCCTTTAACTCTTTCGCGGGAAGTACAGTTCGACCAAAATGATCGTAATTCAAGTTATCGATGAAACCCTTGTCTTCGACCGAGTGTTTAAATCTTTCATCGAAAGCCCATTCTCTTCGATATTATTCTTTCGGTGAGTAGCCCATGTCGAGAAGCTACTTTCAAGACTCATCGAAATCATTCTTTCATCGACAAACCTCTTTTTCGATAGGTCACTCGCAAGTTTCATCGAAATCATTCTTTCGATGAGTTCCTTTCTTCGGTGAAGGTTTATGTATGTTCATCGACAGTCCTTTTCCATCGATATCCTCCTTTATCGATGAAACACCTTTGCTTTTGTTCGACATTATGTCATCGATGAGGTCTTGCATTTCGATGAATGCTTTATGAGTTTCTTCGGTAGTCATATTTCTTCGAAATTACTTTTTGCCCTTTTGCCTTTTGTTTTTCACCTTTTCGATGAAACTTGGAGTATCGATGAGCGGTTTTCTGTATTCATCGAAGGTGACTTTTTGCCGAAATACTTTTGATTGGTGCTTTACATACTTTATTTCGATGAAAGTACTCTTTTGATGAAGCTTCTTTTGAAATGCTCGATACAATTTGCTGGCCGAAAAATCTTTTAGTCTTTACGCCTATGGAAATATATATTTTTTATATATTTTTTTATTTTCAAACATAGTGTTCAACACCATCGACACATCTAATGCCTAGGAAAAGGTCATTCGCCTTAGCCATGAAAGAGTTTATGTTCTCATCATCTCCCATCTTCAATGTCTCATATTTTTCTTTCAAACTCTGTAGCTTAGCAACTTTCACTTGTTTATCACCTTCATATAGGATCTCAAGCTTCTCCCATACCTCATGTGCGGTCTGAAGTCCCATTACATTTTTCATCTCAGAGTCAGTCAGGGCACTAAGCAATGCTTCCTTCACTCTAATATTATGTTCAGTTTCCTTGATCTCATCCAGAGTAGATGGTCCATTCAGAGGAACAATAGAGGCATTCTTTGTAATCTTCGAGTAATCTTCTCCAAGACATTTCAAGTGTAGTTCCATCCAATTCTTCCATATAGCATAGTTAATTCCATCAAACCTTGGACTGTCCTTATTAAAGATAACACCTTGAGCTTCCATCTCGGATCTCCTCAAGCGGTCAAGCTTCTACCGAAGGATCTATCTCTGATACCAATTGTTAGCAGCAACCAAGATGCAGTAATCAGTCAGATAAGAAAATTGAAAGCACAACACACAACACCAAGATTTTGATATGGAAGACCTGATTAAGGGAAAAACTATGGTGGGAACCGACCCACAGTAAGATGATACTCTACAGTGGTATGTGAAAATATTACTATTGGGAATGTACATGCATTTAGGCACACTTCCTAGAACTCACTGCTCAAATATAATGACTCAGAAGGCTACAACCCTCAGGGAAGTCTCATTGAATTACAACAAGATTCAGACTACAATCCCGAAGAAATGAACTAAAAGAATAGCATCTCCAAATGCCTGATCACAGTTATGGTTAAGCACATATGACTACTTTGCAACACTAAGATCTCCACAATCACAATACCGAAGGATGAATCACTTGTTTGCACATATACCACTCTTTGATAATGCAGACACAACATCGACACCTAAATTACATGAGTATATCACTTATATATACAGTTCATTATCCTTGGTAACAAGGTCGGCTAAACCCTCAAACCTCAATTACAAAATTACATAGATCGACCATCAAACCAATTTAATTAATTGAATAGCATAGCATGGAACTAAATCAAGTTCCCAAATGCACAACTCCACCGAAAAATCACACCAAGATCAACTGCAACACGCTACACCACCAGGAAAACTGCATAACATGAAAATCATCACTGATTGATATAAACCATCAAAAACTTGCACAACAATCAATGCAGACTAGAAGAAAAATACGAAATGACTAGGAAACACTAGCAAGCACATTGGAATCATCAGGAACAACTGCACCAACACCGCTTATCAAATCTTCATCGTTCAATGTCTGTAAGCTCAAGAACGCAACCAATCAACAACTATCACAAATAAAGATAACTTGTGGAGCACCAAATCATGATCCATCTGAAATTAAGATACACAAGACCATCCCAAGAAATAACCCAAAATCTCAGCACAAGATCTGATCACACTGGAATATACCAAACTCTGCAATAAAGTGATCAGGAAAACAACACTGCAAAATCGGATCATAAGATCTTCCCAATCTGCAATCAATGGAGCAATACACAGGAATATGTTGACATCAATGACAACAAAATATACTAGCAACAATAATAACCAACAATATCCAACATTCTCTAATTCCCATTCCTTGTAGAAGGTAAGAGCAACAACATGACTAGTAAGAAAAGAGGGTGGACTATGAATTCTTTCTCTAGGTTTCAACTTCTCAGTTCCACCTTTTGTGTTAACAATTTGTTCACAAGTTGTCAAGCCTACCCAAACTCACACCTTCATGTGGATTCATAGGTGAGATAGGTGGAATAACATCTTGGCTAGGACTACCTGGTTTCTGTTCTTGGGAGTCAACAGAAATATTGGCACTTGGCTTCTCTGACTGTCTTTTATTCTTAGGAATCCCTTGGAGCCTGTGGATTATTCTCAAAGGCATTTCTTTAGTGGATCTAGGAGAATTTTCTGTTTCCATCTCTTTAGGTGTTTCTGCATCTCCTGCGATGGGTGTAGGAGAACTTTCTTTAGCTATTTTCCTTTTCTTTGTGACAGTAGAGGCTCCCTCTTCTTCTCTATGCTACTTTTCTTCTCCTTGCCTTTCTCCTTCCATGCAATAGCCCTAGTTCTCATTGGGGTTTGTGGAAAGATCCCTGCCAAGGCTTCTTCTAACTATGCCAAGATTTCTTTTGGCAGGGATTCCTCTATTGCAGGAGGCTCCCGAACTAGTGACATTATAGAGGATGAGGGTTTAGTGGCAGGACTATGTCTTTCCAAATTTTCCCCTTCTTGAGATGAGGGCTCCTTTGCTAGACCCACATTATTAAACCTTCTAACCCTTACAAACTGGTCCTAGGTCATTTGGGAAACATCTCTCAAGGACCTCTCTACCAATAATTTAATCAAATAATGGTGAGTAATAGAGTGAGGCCTACCTTTTTGTGTCTCCACTACACTGATGGAAAGAAGATTATACAATATATTTTGAACATTCAATCTCCTTCCATGATGCAGATGACTCGGGAGCTTAAAATGGTGTGAATGCAAACATGAGTACCTCCCTTCACAAGTCAAATACTTCATGATATACAGTGCCACTTCTTTCCATTTAGGAGGAAGAGATTCTTGTTTGGTCCGCTTCTTATCTGTTACCAAAGGTGGGTTGCTTGGTTGCGTGAATTCTGCCCTCACACTTCATGCGTCTTTTATTTTAGGGTATTTTTCTCTGTCGGTTGACAACCCCATCACTTCTGCAATTTGTTCCTCTATTGTAAGTAAATTTTTTTCTTTTTTTTCGCCATATCTTCTTTATCTTGACTCCATTTCCCTTCAAACTTCACCATATTCTCTACATTGCCATTTTCCACATTTTCTTCCTTGGAGGCCTTATCTCAAAAATCCACTTTTTGAAGCCCAAAATCCCATATTTCTCTATTTTTAGGGTTTGCCATAACTTCTTCCCTTTTCATCCAATCGCCTCCAAATTTTTCCCATATTATCCATCTTCAACTTTTGTTTCTTTGTCCCTCTTGGACAAATTTTCCCATTCCTTTATCTCTCCTCCAAAATCCCCATTTTTTCACTTGTATATCCCTTAGAAAGTGGTAAAAACCTAGTCAAACCCCATTTACCCATCAAAGTTTTCTTCAAATCCACATTTGTCATTAGTAAAAAAGTTTTTATTCATGTTTTTCTATTTATTCCCAAAAAATTAAAAAAATTAATATTTTTGTCATTTTGTTGATTTTTTGGAGGACGCTTGTTGAAGACTATTTTTTCCAAACTACTAATCAAGTTGTTTTGCAGGACACTTTTTGAAGACTCCATTTTTCAAACTACTAATCAAGTGGTTTTGCAGGTTGCCTAGCTGATTCAACCAAATATTGTGCATTTATTTAAATTAGGCACCTAGATATTAATTAAAATGGAATGAACCATTGTCTTATGTGTCTTTAAGAAAAGCGTAAAGGTAGGAAAGTATGCTCTCGTCTTATTAGACGATCAGAAATCCAGACCCTCCAACCTTTTCTTGTTTGATTGTGTGTTTATCTCTAGCGGGCCTGCCCTCCCAACTTTCTCTTTGAGAAGGTAAGAGGGGAACGACCCAAGTGAGTACACCCGGACCTGAGGTTCCCAACTCACTATAATAAATAGGCCATTGACTACGAAAGGGTTAATGGTTGGGGCTATATGAGAGTTCACTTTCACATTGGGTGCTTAGTAGGATCCTAGAGATCTCAATCATGCTTGCGTGACTACTAAGTTCTTGGTCCTTCGTTGGGCTATAGGCCTCAATTGCGCTTGCGCAAGTTCGAAGGGTAGCTCCTAATGGGAAGACTTACTAAACACCTTGTTCATAGTGGCCAAAAACCCTCTAGTCATTGGTGCAGGAGGTCGGACCTCTGAAGTGGTCCATATTCTTACGGCCCTTAGTAGAGACACAAAGTTCGCCATGAGGAGTTTTCATGGGAATTGATGCTTGGCTGCCCCGAGAAGTGAGTGCCGTGGAGAGGAGCCAGTGGGGTCAAGCATCTAAGTGTCCGCTCTGGGTAAGCGTAGATGGGAAACCAATTGGGATTCAATGACTATTGTCCTTGCTAGCCTTAAGAATGTTGTATATGAGCATGAGTGTCTTTGAGATAATATGAATTTAATCATTGTGTTTGCTTTGTTTGATACATACTTGCCAAGAGTAGACTAAAAACACATCACTATCCCCCCAAAAAAAAAACTTTGCAAAAATATTTGTCAAGACACAAACAAATTGTCCAAGTTATTACCCACACCAAGTTCAAAATTGCGTCAAAACTCCATCCGTCCCATTTTTTATAAGCCTAAGAGAGAAGCTAAGAGTTTATCCTCTACGTCCACATTCAAGTTTGTCCCTTGAAACACCTACTATCATCCAAATCAGGGTGGTCATATCCCTTCATACAACTTGCCATTTAAATAGATCCTTCATGTTCATGTCAAAGACAACCTAGTCATCAAGTTTTCTTCTAAACCATCACTACCATACCTTCTTCATCAATCATCCTCAAATTTCTTAAGTCCTTTCATCCTCAAATTTCTTAAGTTCTTTCATCCACAAATTTCTTAAGTCCTTTCATCACAAATTTCTTAAGTCCTTTCATCCTCAAATTTCTTAAGTTCTTTCATCCACAAATTTCTTAAGTCCTTTCATCCTCAAATTTCTTAAGTCCTTTCATCACAAATTTCTTAAGTTCTTTCATCCATAAATTTCTTAAGTCCTTTCATCACAAATTTCTTAAGTCCTTTCATCCTCAAATTTCTTAAGTCCTCTCATCACAAATTTCTTAATTCTTTTCATCCTCAAATTTCTTAAGTCCTTTCATCACAAATTTCTTAAGTCTTTTCATCCTCAAATTTCTTAAGTCCTCTCATCACAAATTTCTTAATTCTTTTCATCCTCAAATTTCTTAAGTCCTTTCATCACAAATTTCTTAAGTCCTTTCATCCTCAAATTTCTTAAGTCCTTTCATCACAAATTTCTTAAGTCCTTTCATTCTCAAATTTTTTTAAGTCCTTTCATCACAAGTTTCTAAAATCCTTCCATCACAAATTTTCTAAGTCATTTCATCACATTTTTCCTAAGTCTTTTCATCACAAATATCGTGTATGGTCACAACTCGATCCCAAAAGAAAAAGATGGCTGATCAACAATATGGCATGCCAGACATTGGTGTCCTATATGAAGATCCCATGCAAGATCATACACAAAGTGGGCAACCAAGCGATCAAGATCAAAGCCAAAATCTTGACATGGTTAACCAAGATGAACTTTGTCCGGAAGTGCAAACTTTCCTAGCGGATTCTTATAACCAAGAGATGATAGAAAAGTTTATTAAACACAATCCTACTGCACTTCTAAAAACTCTTCTTGAACATGGAGCTCAACTTCCACCTGAATTTAATAGATCCGCTCTCATCCAACAACCACAAGGAGACCTTGCTCCCACACAAAGTGCTGCACCTACTATTCAAACTCAATCAATTGCAGCCCCATCAATCATCCAAGCCCAATCAATGCCACCTACAACACCTCCCACCATGATCTCCATCCTGCCTTCTTCCTCCTTACCATCCATGCCACTATCAAATCCAATCTCATCCATTCTCCAACAAACTTCTATACCACCTCCTTCTATTCAACCACATATTTCTATTCCACAAACTTCCCTTTCTCCTAACAATGTCGCAAATTTTATCCACACCGCATTCAATCCCATCACAATAGTTGGCGGATCGCAACCAACTATCACACGAACCCCAGCAACATCAGTCATCACATCCCACGTTCCCACTTTCTCATCATATCAATATATTGGTGGTGGTGCACCTTCTTTAGTTCATCCAATTCTTGGGGCAGATACAATTCATCAATATCAAAGTCCACAACAAGACCCCATCAAGGAAATTCAAGACATGAAGAATATCATCAAAAACATGAAAGAAAAGACTAATAAAAGGAAAGCTTACTCATTCGAAGAGTTTTTCCCTTGTCCTTATGACCCATCTATATCAGTTGCACCGTATCCCCCGAGATTTGAGATCCCTAAATTCACCAAGTATGAAGGCAAAGGAGACCCCCGCGACCATGTTTGCGAATTCCACATCTTATGCCAAGAAGTCTCCTATAGTGACCTTTATCTTCGCAGACTCTTTCCCAAGAGTCTCACGGGAGATGCCCTGGCATGGTTCTCATCTTTACCACGAGGTTCCATTGTCTCTTTTCCAGACTTGGTAGAAAAATTTGTGGCCCACTATGCATACAACATGGGTAATGATGTTTCCACGATGGACCTATGTAATACAAAACAAAGGCCTGGAGAAACCTTCATTAATTTCCTACAAAGATGGCGACATCTTATTAAAAAATTCTACTGGGACACGCCAGAACAACATCAAATTGAACTATTTCAAAAGAACTTGGTGCCTGAACTTTCAAGACCTTTAATATCTCAATGTATCAAATCCTTCCAAAAATTGACCGATAAGGGCCTCGCCCTCGAACGTGTCTTGTTGGAGGAAGGAACCTTGAAACATTACCAGAAGTCATCACAAAGTTCTTCCTCTTATCATAACGACAAGCCAAAATTCTGGGCTAAAAATAAAAACATGCTCAATGATGGTGTAACTGATGTGAAGCAGGTGCAAACTGTGGCCACTCCCCCAAAATCCACCACCAATATTCATCAATTCAACAATCAAAATAATTCAAATCAATCTCAAAAACCTCACAACAATGTCTCAATCCAAGGACGACCACCCCGATCGAATAACAGGACTCCAAGAGATTTCACTCCTCTTGCTGAGCCTATTGAAGTGGTGTTTCAAAAACTTGTCCAAGCAGGTATAGTGGTTTTTCCAATCACTCGCCCGTTTGATCCCAATCAACCTAAACCAAGATGGTATAATGAAAATGAGTATTGTGAATACCATCATATCAAGGGACATGATACACGAAAGTGTATGAAACTGAAGATCTACATACAAGATCTCATTGATAGAGGTGAGATTGAGGTAGCAAATGCAAAACCTGGTAATAACAATGACAAACTCAAAATGTACCAAGAACCCTTCCCAAAGCATGATAAAGGAAAAGGCTCATCATCTAACGTAATGGATTATGACTATGCTAATCACGTAACCGGTTTTGATTTTTTAGTAAGTCGCATTGAACCTGTAGACAATCATGTCAATGTCATAACCATCCAAGGAGTTAATCCTCCTTCTTCCCAAAGCAGACCAAACCCGGCTAGAATAGTCATTCAAGGTGCCACGCCTTCCACCTCCCATTTCCAGAATGACTGTAATGCAACTACACACCGAGGAAGAGTCACCATCCAAGGAGTTCCTCCCCCACCAAACCCTCCACCCATGTCTTCCACCCGCCGATATGACCTCCTTGATCAACTTGGGAAGACACCCGCACAGATCTCCATTTTGAAACTTCTCAAGACTTCTCCAGTCCATAAAGAAATTTTGGAACAAGCCCTTCTCCAATCATGTGTTCTTGATAACATCAATGCCACCCAATTTCAAACCCTCATTGGAAACCTTGTTGCCCAGCAACACATTGTATTTAACTCCAAAGATGCTCCCGCAGATGAGGACCATAACAAACCTTTGCACATCGAAGCTCTCATCCACAAGCACAAGGTCAAACGAATCCTGATAGACAGTGGATCCGGGCTTAATCTGTGTACATACAAATTGATAAAACAATTGGGACTTTCTGAGGATCTGATAGACACATCAAGAAGGATCACAATAAAGGCATATGATGATGCAGAAAGAATTTCAAAGGGCATGATCACCTTACCTCTTCAAGTGGGCCCCATTACAATTGAAACCCCTTGCCAAGTACTAGATCTTGATCTCCCCTACAACATTCTCCTCGGGAGGCCATGGATTCATTCCTTGCAGGCCGTACCCTCCACCTATCACCAATGCATCAAATTCCCCTATAATGGAAGAGTGATCACTATCAAAGGTGATCCCCAACCTTTTCAATATTGCAAACTATTAGAGGGGAAGCATCCGTATCATTGCCCACTAAATAGACCTTCGCCAACGCTTCCATCTGACACATCAAATGTTGCCTCCACATCATCCCAACCAAATAATCAAATCAAGATCTTGGATAATGACTGTGGAGAATATAAATTGGAGGATGTCTTATTAATAGGAAACCTCCCTCTCTCTCCTAAGTCATTTGGCAAACCAAAAGAGCTAAAAAAGGACCCGAAACCAGTCATGCAATGCCAAAGCACCACCTTCCAGCAATGGGGCCCACTTGATAACGAGAACCTCGAAGCAGATATCTCTTCATGGCTGTACCAGGAAGAGGACAATGATCCAACAAGAATATCCAAAGAAATTTATCCAAAAGCATTTGCCATAGTTGAAAAAATGGGTTACAAAGGACACGGTCTGGGACCAGAGGAGAAAGGAAGAAAAGCACCCATAAATCCTATCTCCTACAGATACAACAGAGGCTTGGGGTGCACCCCGGTGCCTAAGATTACTATCGTTGGTGCCCCTTCTAGTCCTTCTTTGGATATCGAAAGCGCTGACGAAGAGGAATTCTATGAAATGCCTTATGAATATGAGAAAGATACCTTCTTCGATGCTTACATCAATACCATCACCCTGTAACCCCTCCCACTTCACATGAGCTACATCTTGTCCATCCTGAACTCATTGACTGGGGCCAACGAGACAAACCCAATTTAGATATCTGCGTCGACGATAATGCTCTCATTGCTCTCCTAACAATGCAAAATATGGAAGATGGTAATAGAATTGAGGGTATTCAACTACACGAAAAGGGATACTTTGGTAGTCAAGTCAATGCCGTTATCCACAAAAAAGATAATAAAAGAAAAAGATATGATTTCCTAAGTGAAAACCTCCCTGAGGTGCCTTTGGATGAACAAGAAATAAAAACAAAGGGCATATCTGAAAGTGAAAACCTGGAAAAGGCACTTGATGATGAGGGATTTGACCTCCCTACCATTGGTTACCTTCCACAGGACAAATCAAATTTTTTGATAGAAGAAATAGACAGCATCAACATGGGCACTGAAGTCATTCCAAAAAATGTGCTCATTGCCAAATCCCTCACCGAAATCGAGAAACAAGACTTCATCAACTTCCTTACAGAGGTTAAAATCAATTTTGCATGGTCCTATTTCGATATGCCAAGGTTGGATCCTGCCTGGGTGGTTCACAATCTCGCCGTCCACCCAGATGCAAAACCTGTAAAACAAAAACTCTGCAAAATGCACCCGCATATTGCTCTCTTGGTCAAGGCAGAACTTCAAAAGTTGTTAGATGCAGAATTTATCAAACCCATAGACTACGCTGAATGGGTCTCCAACATTGTGCCTGTCGGCAAACCTGCTGGGGGCATCCACATTTGCACAGATTTCTGAGATCTAAATATAGCTTGTCCTAAAGATGATTTCCTACTCCCAAACATAGATATGATTGTGGATCTTACAGCAGGACATGAAATGCTATCACTAATGGATGGGTTTTCTGGATACAACCAAATCAGGATAGCAAATGAGGATTAGCATAAAACCGCATTCACAACACCATGGGGTACTTTCTATTACCGGGTCATGCCTTTTGGCCTTAAAAATGCTGGAGCTACATATCAACAGGCAATGACAACAATTTTTCATGATCTCTTGCACAAAATTATGGAGGACTATGTGGATGATCTGCTAGGCAAATCCAAGACAAGACAAGAGCACATCCCTATTCTAAAACAGATCTTCGAAAGATTGGAAAAATACAAATTGTGCCTAAATCCTAAAAAGTGTGCATTTGGCATCACATCGAGAAAACTACTAGGATTCATTGTTTTCCGCAGAGGCATTGAGGTTGATCCCGCAAAAGTAAAAGCTATTATGGAAATGCCTCCACCAAAAACTCTCAGACAACTACGCAGTCTCTAGGGAAAACTCCAGTCTGTTAGGCGTTTCATTTCACAGCTAGCTGACAAGTGCCATCCATTTGCACATTTGTTACGTAAAGACACAAAATTCAAATGGGATTGCCTCTGTCAAAAGGCCTTTGAAAAATTAAAAGAATATCTAGCATCACCTCCAGTTTTGATGCCACCTACCCCTGGAAAACCCCTTATTTTGTACATATGTGCTACTACAGTGGCATTGGGGGCATTGCTGGTGCAAACAGATGATCAAGGGAAGGAACATGCCATTTACTACATCAGTCGGACGCTAGTAGGATATGAACTCAACTACACCCCCATTGAAAGAGCATGTTTGACATTAGTATTCAGCACACAAAAACTACGACACTATATGCTAAACAACAAGACAAAATTAATTGCTAAAATTGATCCACTTAAATATCTCCTGTCAAAAGCTGCTCTCATTGGCAAAATGGCTAAATGGGTCATGCTCTTAAGTGAGTTTGACATTGAATATGTGGATAGAAAGACAATCAAGGGACAAGTCATTGCAGATCAACTGGCTGAAGCTCCATTTCCAGGCGACCATCCTCTTCTCACAGAATTACCAGATGAGTTCATTATGATTGTTACCACATCCTCCACATGGAAATTGTATTTTGATGGCTCCTACACTCAAAATGGATCGGGGGCAGGAATATTATTGGTCACACCTCAAGGAGATGGCATCCCTAAATCATACAAGATAGCCTTTGCATGTACTAATAACATAGCATAATATGAGGCCCTCATCACAGGTTTACGCTTGGCTATCCATTGGAAAATAAAAGAATTACAAGTCTATGGCAATTCCCAGCTCATCATAAAACAAGTCAATGATGAATACCAGACAAAAGATGATAAACTCCTTCCCCACCGTACCATGGTTGAAGATCTTAAGCAACATTTCATAGCAATCAAGTTTGATCAAATCCCACGAACAAACAATAGGGCTGCAGATGCAATGGCCACCATTGGCTCCCTCCTTCAAATGCCAGCACATAGTCAGAAGTGCGAGTTCTTGGTCGAGCAATTGTTTATACCGGCATACGACCTACCAGAATCTGAAATGGTGTGTGTTCTCGTTGGTCCAGAGTCCCCTTGGTACCAAGAAACCTTCGCTTTCCTCAAAGACAACACCATTCCCCCACATCTCACCAAAACCCAACAACAAACTTTCATCCGCCGATGTGCCCGTTACACCATCCTTGCAAACACCTTGTTCAGAAGGCATTTTGATGGTTCCCTCCTAAGGTGTTTAGATAAACAAGAAGCTGAATGGGCATTACGCAAAGTACATGAGGGCATCTGTGGGGCACACTCAAGTGGACTCACATTGGCTAAATTTTTTTTGAGAACAGGATACTATTGGCCTAAAATGGAAGAAGATGCATACAACTATGTGAAGAAATGCATCCCTTGCCAGCAACATGGTGACAAGATTCATGCACCGTCACAAGAATTGCAACCATTTATTACACCATGGCCCTTCTCACAGTGGGGGCTCGATCTCATTGGGAAAATCCACCCTTCATCTTCCAACGGACATAAATTCATTATCACCACCACCGAATACTTCACCAAGTGGGTAGAGGCTATCCCTCTTACTTTCACCACCAGCAAGCAAATATCCAAATTCATCTTGAATTACCTAATCTGCCGATATGGCATCCCAAAAGTTATCATCACAGATAATGGTAAACAATTTAAAAACCAAGATGTCAAAGAACTCTGCCAAAAATTCAACATCCAACACCGCTTCTCCACTCCATATTATCCCCAAGGCAATGGCCAAGCTGAGGCTTCTAATAAAACCCTAATAAAAATCCTCAAAAAGACAGTCAATGAAGCAAGCCGTGATTGGCACCTCCAAATCCATCCTACATTGTGGGCCTACCGCACCTCCATCTGCACCCCCACAGGCGCCACTCCTTATTCCCTAGTATTTGGTTCTGAAGCTATCCTTCCCCTTGAGATCAAGATCCCCTCTCTAAGGGTATCACTGCAAAACATCCTACCAGAGGAAGAATACAGAATTGCTCGCTTACAAGAGCTAGAATTGCTAGATGAAAGGCACCTCAAGGCCTTGAATCATCTCCGAGTATATCAAAACCGTCTGCGCATGAGTTATCATAAAAAAGTCAGAACCCGAGAATTCCAAGTTGGTGATCTTGTCCTCATGGAGAATTAGAAAAATCTACAAGAACGAGAAAAGAAAGGCAAGTTCGAGCCTAACTGGCTTGGACCATATATAATCACAGCAAAATATGGATCAGGAGCTTATCAATTGGATACTCTTGAAGGCGATCCTTTGGATGATCCGATGAATATCATGCACCTCAAAAGGTTTTATGCTTAGTCCTCAGAAAGTCTTAAATTGTCAAAAAAAAAAAAAAAATGAAAAAAAAAGAAGAAAAAATCAAAAAAAAGAAAAGAAAGAAAAACAATTCGTGGCGCTATGGGCAAGTATCTTGGTGAAAACCTCTGTACGGGTGCTAAGGTAAATAACCGGATCCACTGTCTATCAGGTCGATACTACAAATCATCTGCCATCTAGCCCACCCATGCACAACATTCCTTTTTTTCCGCCTCCCAATAAAACATGCATATGATGATGAGTCTTTGCCTAAGTCATGAACAAGAAATGTCCTAGTGAAACTGAGCTTTCATGCCTCTGTATAAGCTTCAAGAAGTCTTGAGAAATAATCCCAAGTCCATCCTAGTTCTACTCTTGGCAAGAGGTATCATTTGGTCGCAAGGAAGAGACTTATTAGATTTTGTTAGAATTTTTTCATATAGGCTTGCATCTTTTGCCCTACAAATGCCACTATTTACGACTGCCTGGGTTCTTCCATATCTAGGTATGTTCTGATAGGTGCATACTGGGGCATATTTCATAGTATGGCATGTTTCGGATCCTTCTTGTATAAACCGGCGACCTGGTACTAGTGTTTATCAACACTTACCTTCTCGTATACAAGAGGTATCGGTGTGTTTGAGGGTTTCCTTGCACAAACCCACAACTTTGTATTAGTGTTTCTTAACACTTGCATCGTTGTGTGCAAGAATTCCCATTTGTCTACAGAGTCAGTCCACGCCCTAGGTTTCTCATGACATCCTGATTTCTATAAGCAGTGGTGCAAGTCACGCAGGGCAACATCAAACTAGGTTGGCTCTCCACATTTGTTGTGCACAAAATCTCACCATCATTCCATCAAATCCTAAACTCAATAATCTCATGGAGTTCTCAATTGCCCCCATTTTCCTCCACGGTCTCGCATCTCTTATTCTTCTTTCCAAATACCTCACGGCTACTTCATATATCTTCCTCATTTATCCCTTCCACCCTAATTTTTCTTCCTCTATTTTTTTTTAATTTATTTTTATTTTTTTATTTTTCTTTTTTTCCTCACACAATCAATTCTAATTCTAATCATGTCTTATACAGGATGAATCCTTCCTGAAACTAGACGTTGTGATCTGATCATGTCTTATACAGGATGAATCCTTCCTGAAACCAGACGTTGTGATCTGATCATGTCTTATACAAGATGAATCCTTCCTGAAACCAGACGAGCTGATCATGTCTTATACAAGATGAATCCTTCCTGAAACCAGACGCTCTGATCATGTCTTATACAGGATGAATCCTTCCTGAAACCAGACATTTGTTGTGATCGATCATGTCTTATACAGGATGAATCCTTCCTGAAACCAGACGTTGTGATCGATCATGTCTTATACAGGATGAATCCTTCCTGAAACCAGACGCTCTTATCATGTATTATACAGGATGAATCCTTTCTGAAACCAGATGTTGTGATCAATCATGTCTTATACAGGATGAATCCTTCCTGAAACCAGACACTTTGATCATCTTTGTCTTATACAGGATGAATTCTTCTTGAAACCAGACTGAATCTAGATCTTATCAATCGAATCAAATCAAATCTATCGGGATATCAATTTCGCAAAACTCCAAAGATCAAATACCTCAATTGATCTCCCGAGGGGGCATCACCATACCATAATTTATAAATCAAGAGCCGGGGCATCCTATCAAACCAATATCAACATCAAAACAAGATTATTCTTTGAATCAATGCGTCATCACACCTCGCTTCAAAGAGGGGCAAAATGTAGACACTTAAAAATAATTATTTTAATTATTTTTTAATTCCTCACATAATTAATTAATTAATTATGTTAATTGAAATTCTTCTCAATATTAATTAAATATAATTAATATTGTCACTATAGCATATGATTGATTTATTTAATAAATCAATCCCTTTCTTTATTCTTCTAAAAAATCAAATCCTCACAAATCTTCCTCTTAGCTAATTAATTTCAATTAATTAGTTAACCTACATGATTCCTACAAATCATCTTCTTAATTCATCATTAACCTAATAAATTCTTCTAGAAACTCCCTAAACTCACTTAACATTATTCTTTTAGTCAAATTCTCCTACAAATATAAATCCCACCTAACATTTCCTCTAATTTCCCTCCTAATGAGTCGTTAATGGCTAATCATCATGATTAGCCACAAAGTCAACTCTTTGTCCTTTCATCCAGCCACTAGCTTTAAATGCTCTTTTTCTAGATGAATGTAAGATTTTCGAAATCTTACATTCCTCTAGGCATTTCCCTCTCCCAAGGAATTTTTAATTCCTTTTTATTCTTCTAATCCCCATAATATCCATTTTTGGAGAATTTTTAATTCCTCCAATGCATCTTGTAGAGTGTGGAGATACGAAATGCCTTTAAGGCATATTTCTTGGTCTCCACACCCTCTCTTGGACCTTGTGTGACCTCACAAGTAAATCTTAGCCCTTCATCTTGAATTCATCCTAGCCATCCATTTTCCTCTCCTCTTCCTATAAAATAGGGTTCCATCCCTTCATTCAAAACATCTTGAAATTCAGTAAGCTTATGCTGCCCTTTTGAGCCCAGGAAATCATCTTGGTAACTTGATCATCTCATCCTTATCATTCATCCTTATCATTTGTGCACAATATTGGAGAGCCATCCACATCTAGCAATCAAAGGAGCACATCAAGTGGAGTATTATCAAGGGGCGCCTTCACTTCATCAAGCTCAATCCGAAGGAGAAGGTAAAATAGCAAGGTGAAATGGTCTTTTTATGATATTTTAGCATTCTACATGTTTATTTCATTATGTTTTGATCAATTTACCTTTCAAATCTATTTTTCCCTCTTCAAGGGCTTAGAGGTCCCCTTGAGACATTTGATGATGTTGTTTGAATCCCCTTCAATCCATATATAGGGGCAATTCCATTTTTTAGCGAGGAGAATACCTTGGAGAGCTTCCATTTCTTCTGCTTTATGGTTTGTTTGACTCCCTATTGGGACAATAATCATTTCCTTGCAAATACCTTTATCATATCTAAGAATAGCTCCACAACCTGTAGGGCCCGGGTTACCTTTTGCAACACCATCAAAATTGACTTTGAACCAACCATGAGGGGGAGTTTGCCACCTTGCTTCAAGTCTTTTGTTTTGTTTGGGGTCAGAGCTACCAACATTCTTAAAATTCTAGGAGCTTAAAATGTTGGATTCCAGGAGGTTGGTCGAGAAACAAAGACCCTCAATGATCCCAATATTCTCCACAATCGCCCATTGTGATCTGGTTAAAGGTTATTAAGTGGATTAATTGATATAATCTGTCAACAACTGATTCACCCCCCCCTCCCCTTAGTTGTTCACCAGTTATCCTAACATATTTGAGAATATACTGAGGACTGCCCTCTAAAAGGTTTTAGGAGAATTACACAAACCAAATGGAAGAACTGAATAGGCATACGTTCTCTAAGGGTAGGTGAAGGTTGTCTTTTCCTGATCTTTTGGAGCAATTCTAATCTGATTATAACCACTAAACCCATCCAAAAATGAGAAGTACTGCTTTCCTACTAAAGAGTCCAACACCTAATCAATGAAAGAAAGTGGGAAATGATCCTTTTTAGTAGTAGTGTTGATCTCCCTATAGTCCACACAAACTCTCCATTTACCTCCATTCTTAGGAAATATGACCAAAGGAGATACCCATAAACTATCTAAAATAGGATAAATAAACCCAACATTGAGCAACTTTTGCAATTCCTCCTTGACTGTTTCCCTTAATGCAAGATTGATCCTTTGCTGAGATTGTCTAACTGGCTTACAATATTCTCTGATATAAATCCTCTAAGATGCAAAATTTAGGATCTAATCCCTTCATATCATGATAATCCCATACAAAATTCTGTTTATGGGTCTCGAGTAGTTTTGTCAAAGACAATATTTGATGTGTTGTTAGCTGACTATTGATATTCAGGCATTTTCTTGGAGCAACCTCTACTTGAGCAGTTGGCTGAGTCTTAGACACTTTAGTTCAACAAGAAGTTTGGTTTTCTTGTGATGACAAGGTATGAAGTATATATGTGGTTGTAGGAGAACCAACATAATTGGTAGATGGAAGAAGAGTATGTAAAGGATACACCGGTAGACCAGGTGACTATTGGGTTGAACCATAATGATTTTCCATGATGTTAGAAAGTACCTTATCATCCTCCTAGAGTTCTATGAAAGGTTCCCTGGCCAACATCATAAGCCGTTGAATAAAATTAAGTTCCTCTACTTCTTCTTCTTCATCTAGCCACACTATTTTCTCTTGATCAATTTGAGGTTGTGTAGGTGAATAACGTGAAAGTGTTTTAGTGGCGATACCATCTAAAATGGTCTATACCTTGATCTACACCCTATGTATGCATCAGTTGTAGCAAGCCAAGGTCTTCCTAGAATAATTGGATATCTCCCCAATGTTGCTTTAGGAGAGAGTATCATAAAATCATCTGGATATTCCCAAGAATCTAAAGTGACAACAATATCTTCAACCATCCCATCAGGCTGGACAGTGGAACTATTTGCAAGCCGCAAGATTGTTGGAGTAGACCTAAGACTAGTGATGATGAGTTGTTGCATGACATCCTTGGTCATAACATTTGTAGCTGCTTCTAAATCTATCAGGGCATTCTTAATTTGAGTTCCATTGATAACTACTTTCACAATAGGATTGCTAGGGTCAACATACTTAGGAACAATAGCTTTTCTTAACATAATATGAGCCAATTGCCCCATTACATGGACTATTTGTGGATCCATTTTCTTTTGTCCAGGTTTCTTTAGACATGCTTCCTTAATAGATTTACCATAAATGGGAATATCCTTAAATTCTTAGAATAGTGGAATATTTACACATATATGTTTTGACCGATCAATGAGATTAAAAGCTATGTCATCTTGCTGCCTAGTCACTTCTACCTACAATTGTTGAGGAAATGGGGGTGTTCTAACAGGTGTGCCCAAAGTTTCAGATTGAGGCACTTGTTTAGGATCTGCATGTTGGTCAGGTATAGTATCTTGTGCAATTTCCTCTGATGGTAATTCAGTTATAACTAGAGGAGATGGGGTAGGTAAAGTTGTTCTTGACCGCAAGTGAATGTCACTTACACTAAGAGAGTATGTAGGGTATTGATTAGAATCAGTTGAATAAAATCAATGTTTTTGTAGAGGTTTATTATTAGGATTTAGCACTAGCTGAGCTGGCAATTGAGTGGACTTAGGTGGAGAAGCATTAGTAGCTGGTGGAATTAAGGCTAGGTGTTGGGACTATTATGGTGGCTACAGGAAACCAGAGGGTTGATTTGGCCATTATTGACCTCCTCTCCATTGAGGTGACTGCTATGAGTTACTTTGGGATGGCTACCAAGGACCTTGAGGTTGTGACCAATTCCCTCATGGTTGTTGCCACTGAAAGGAAGGATTTTGATAACTGGGCCAAGAATTTGGGGAATTATTCCAAGACTAAGGTATATAGTTCCCAAAGTTTTGGGAATATGGAAGTTGCCACTGATTATTTTATGCATAAGAATTCATAAAAGGAATAGAAAAAGATAATGGATCTTGTGGCATACCTTATATTGGGAGCCATGACCTTCATTGTGAAACATAGAAGAGATTCTCATCATCTCCATAAACTGGTTTGAAATTTGGAGGAGCCCGATGACTGTCAATTTTAGCAAGAAGCTTACATTTGCAGTCCTTTTTCTTCTGTCTACAATGAGGACAAAATTTAGCAAGCATTGTCTTTGCTTCTTCATGCTTCTTCTTTGCTTGAAGTGTAGCCAACTAAGTGGCCATGTTATTAATAATGTCCTCCTTGAAATCCTTTAGCAGATGAGTTATCTCCATCCTTGAAACTGTTGAAGAGGCCTTTGCTGCTGAAAATCCAGGCTTATAGTATCTGCCTTTCTTGATAGAGGCCCTGAAGTATTTTTGATAGATCTTCCTGATTTCATCCCATTGAGCTTGAGTAATGTCTCCTCCTCCCATGAGATCTAGTGATTCAATGCAGTCCTCATTGATTCCCCTTAGAAAAATCAATTTCAGGGATTATTCACTTAGGGTGCTATGCTTAGACTTCCTGACTGTGGAAATAAATCTCTCAACATAATCTTCTAGACTCTCATCTTCTTTCTATGTCATGCAGAATATATCATCACCATGTTGATGAATTCCTTTGCAATAATCTTTATACTTCTCCAAGAATTTTTCCTTCATTTCATCTTAGGTAGTTACTGTATCTCTCCCTAAACTCATAAACCACCTAAGAGCAACTTCTTTTAAAGTAGTAGGGAATAGCTTGAGTTTATGGGAATCAGTAGTATAATCATAACTTCTATAGAGAATATCAAATTCAAACAGAAAGTATCTAGATCTTATGTGATCAAGCCATATAACTTTGGAAGAGAGGAGGCTGGTATATTCTTAAAATTTGCATTATCATGCTCGTCAGGGATGAGAAATTCAAAAGTGGGATTAGGAGGTGGTCCTCCTCCACTAGGAGCTGCCATTTGTGGTTGATAAGGAACCAAAGGCAAGATATTATGTTCACGGGGGTTCATTTAACAAAATCAAGGTCTCCCTCTAATAAATAAAAAATAGAATGGTTTGTAGCTTCCATAAAAGCTTTAGCAAAAGGAATTCTATCTGGGGCTTGGTTTGGACTTACTTCACGAGAAAAATGTGAGGGAAGGAATCTTCCTAATGCATCTCTTCTCCTTCTATGCATGAATATTTTGTGAATGAACTCTAACAACTAATTTTAAACCTAAAACAAACTGCAAGATTTAAAACTAACAACTACAATAGGTTCTTAGTTTGGCACCATCCACGATAACAACGCCAAAAATGGTGGTACTCATAATTAGAATAGTAATTGGGTTCTAAAACCTTAGCTCAGGGATTGGAAATCCTTACTGAGTAGCTACATTTCCTATGGCAAATATTCATTTACCTTATCGACCAGGGACGTGAACTTGAAATGGACCAGCACTGTATGTGCACTAAGCTCAAGTTGAAGCCATTCTATCTTATTGTAGGAAAATGAAAGTTTTTGAAAGAAATATGAAGAATCATAATGAATTAAAAATTAATCAAAAATCACAATTGAAAGCAACTTAAGCAACTACTACTAATGACAATTCTCTGGTTAGCGGACATGAACTACTCTGTCTGCTTTGGCTACAGGAACAAACACATGAACTATTTCTAGTGGTTGTAGGAACAGTCAAACACCGAAACAAAAACTATAACGAAATTGAAATTACATAAAAAATACACAAGAACTACTCACCAAGTGGGCCCCCTTGAGTGAGTATTTCCAAAACTCAGATAACAATTGATAAACTTAGAATACCATCATCTTCATCTTATTCATTTCAAGTTGATTTCAGTACACATAAGTTTGAGAACCAAAATACTACTAACTCTATGGTTGCGATGTCTACTCCCGTGAGGAAGTAGAGACCTTTATTTATAATAATACTTATAAAAAACTTTCAACTGATCAGCGCATGTTCCAAAGGAATAGGTGGGCATGATTTATTACATTAAAAGAATAAGTCAATGCATAAATGTAGAACAAACAACTGCCCTACTATTGAGAAAATATAGTGCAACCTCCTTTCCTATCTTTATGATTCATCAAGAACAATCATGAATGCTTCACTAATTTCTCTATTGAGGAAGTGATCAATTGGTTATGGACTCCTTCAATGCTTCTCCACTTTGACTGGGTCTGCACCCAATGACATGATGATGTGTCTCCTTAATTCACTAACTTAGTCATCCTCTCATTCTGGTTGTTCCTACATCATGGCGTTAATGTGCACCAAAGCATGTGTATCCATTGATGCTAACATAACATAAATTAAATCATGTTTTAAGATTAATTCAGATAATTTGCATAGTTTGATTGCATAAATATCAATCTTAGGTCTAGGATAAATCAAATCTAATAATACCAAAAAGACATCAACTAGGGAAGTTCTATGACCTAAACATTTTCCAAACATATGACCAAATCAAGAGTTTTTATGACAAAATATGACAAAATGGAGCCATTATTTTGTCTTATCAGATGTGATGGGTTTCCATGTGAATTCTAAAAGGCTCTTTGAGAATATGTTAGAGAGGACTTGTATAAGGCTTATCGAGAAGCATATTTCGTAGAGAAACTTATTAACAAAATAAAGTGTAGTGTAGTAAATTATATCCCTTTACAATTTCACACTATATTTTGAGCCCTTTCTTTAGTGTTCTCATCTAGATCATTTTAAGTCTACTTTAGCCCTATCCTACCCAATTTGTCATCACATGCTAATGTTATGACAAGATTCTATGTCTTGGGTCCTTATACTCTACAACCACCTTTCTATGATCCCTCTTTGAGAGGACTAGGGTGCCCAATGCCCTAGTCTAAGTGGAATAGGGTGCCTAGTGCCTTAGTATCTCCAAAAAGGGCCTTTAAACATGTGTGAGTGTTGAATTCTATCATTTGTGATTCAATCCTAACATTTCAATTTGGTCATTGGATGTCGACCTAAATTAGGAAATACCTTGTGAACCCTAAATAAAGCAATCATTTATAATTGACAAAGCTTGGAGGATATTCTTATAAGCTAAGTGATCAAAAGAAAGCATTCCTAATTTTATTTAATCAAGAGAAGATCTGATTAAATCCAACATTATTGAGTAGCAAGCTACAACAACCTACATTCAAGTATGATTTCATGATTGATTTTGTTATGTCTTGTCATGTTTTTGCATCAACACTTGAAGGAATTTTCTAAAGAGCATTGCATCACCACCATTATAAATCCTAAGGTAACAACATTTAATTTAAAATTTCAATTATGATTTAGACTTTGTTCTACCAAGAGTAAGCTCTTTTTTCATCATCATTGTTACATTGTGGAGGTGGAAACACCAAAATGAGGTTTGAGTTAGGAAAGCCCCTATACAACACATCAATTTTCCCTCTTTTCATGTGTGTAGGTATAGTTTTAACAACTAAGAGTTACAAAATTGCATAGAGAAGACAAAAACATATAGTCTCAAACTTTTAACATGTGAAAAACCCTAGACTATGTTGAATTCCTCCAGTGTTTAACACTTTTAGGTTTATTTTCAAAAGACAAATCTACAAAGTATTCTAAACTGGAATTTTAAAACCTTCTAGTGATGAAAACACCTTCAAACTAGGGTGCCTTTCTCCATAGCTTGACATATTATACTCTAGATTGTTGTTATAGATTCTTCTCTATCTTGTAATTCCAAATCTATACCTCTATGTTGATTTCAAGTTCTGTATCTTATTGTTTATGCTAAAAGTTATCATTTTCCTATCATCTAACCTATTTCAATCACACACACTTCATGATCTCAAACCCATAACAAATAAAAAAGAGAGTCATGAAATCCACTTAGTGTCCATCTCTCTTATTAGGATTGTAGTTAAACCTAGTTTGTGATTCCCCAATGATATGCTTAAATGGAGATTTGAGATCTTAGTTTGTGTCCATAGGCTAGGATATGATTGTTCTGATATCAAAAAGATTAAATTCATACCTAGAGTCAATGATCCTAAAGATATTTACAATTGGAGGCCCATTATGCCATTCAATGTGTCTTATAAGATCATTGCCAAAGCTTTGTCTCTCAAAACGTGTCATCTTCTATTGCAAAGTGTGTGCCCTTGGTTTCCTTGTGTTGTGTAGTGCAAGCGATAGGTTTGCGACATGGCTTAACCACCTCTCATGGATTCTATGTGTCACACAGTTGTATCAGACATTAACAAATCGATCTTTTGGTGCAATGACAACCGTGTTGCCAACAAGTGGTATTAGAGCTTGGTCACGAGTTTAAACCACCCGCTTGCACTGGGTGGGGATTGTTGCAAGGTGTGCATCGTTGGTCTCCTTGTGTTGTGAAGTGCAAGTGATGGGTTTGCGACATGGCTTAACTACCTCTCGTGGATTCTATGTGTGACGTGGTTGTATCGGGCATTAATAGGTCGATCTTTTGATGCAACGACAACCATTTTTCCAACAATCTTCTTCATCAAATTGTTTGTCCTAAACAAACAAGTTTCATCAAGTCCCAATATATTCTAGATATTATTGTTGTTTGGGAAGGCATGGAATGGACTAGATGCTTTCAATAGGAGGCTCATTTCTTGAAGATTCACTTTGGAAAATCTTATGACTGCATTGAATGACCTTCTATTCTTGTCATGCTCTAATCTCTGGGGTTTGGACCTCACTTCATTCAATCTATTAGCATGCTTTTTGTTGATGTTTCTACTTGCATTACAATTAGTGGTAATCAATCTCATGCTTTTGGGCTCTTTTTTTCCATTTATTAAGGTTTCCCTCTAGCCCCTTCTCTCTATGTTTGTGTTGTTGAAGGCTTTGGATATCTTTTAGCCCACTTGGTTTCTCATGGGCTATTAAGGAGCATTTACTTTATTCATCAACCTATCTTGTTAATTTCCACTTTACAAATGACTCTTTCCTCACTCTCATTAAATAGGAGAAAAATATCAAGGCAACTATCAAGTATTTGAATGTCTTGTATCAAGCATTGGGCTCAGACATTCAATAACACAATAATTAGTGTTACTATTGATCTATTCTTCATATGCTTCTATGGCTTCAAAACTTTGGCTGGAAGTGGATTGACCATGGTGAATATTTATATTTTTGGGAATTCCCTTTGCTTTGTAGGATTTTTAGATGGCCTAAAGGAATTTTTTCTCTCTAGAATTGGAAGGAAGCTTGCTTATTGGATTACACAACCTCTTTCCCTAGTAGGAAAATTCTAGGAATGCTCCAAAATTATTATGGACATTCATGTTTATTATTCAGCCTATTGGGCTCTTTCTAAGGCTTCCTACCTAAATTTGAGGAAGCTTCTTTGGGATCTTATATGGGCTTCTTTTGGCAACCACAAAGGTTTTCATTGGGTTTCTTGGGAGTTTTGTTACCTCCCTCCCACTTAGTGTCAAGGGTTGGCTCTTTGCATCAAATGGATTAATTGTTCCCTCACAAGAAATAAAGCTTGCAACATTTTTCCTTGGCATTGCATTTCCTCCACCTATCTAGTTAATAAATTTATTTGCAAGAGGGTTGGTTTTCAAAACCTTCTCCCCATGAAGTATGTAGTTCACATCAAGGAAACTTTTGTATCCAGAAGCATTTTTATGCATGAGAGGATATTAAGCCTTGGATGTTTTTGGATGGGTTTGATTTCAAAGATGGCCTTCATCTCAATCAACATAATCTTTGGTGATCTCCTCTATAACATCAAGCTCCCCCTTTGGCTTATTTGCAATGGGTGGAATTTGTAGTTTCACAAAAAATATATCCAATTCCTATAGGATTCATTCTCCAAAACTTCTGTGAGTTTTATGTCTTCAAATGAGATTAAGTCTAAAATTTGCCTCCCTCATCAAGACCATGAGACTTTTGAAGTTTCTATAGGGTCTTTTCCTATAGATACACTTCGCAAAATTGGTATTTTGCCTTCTAGATTATTGTTCACATTTCCTTTTGTTCACCTTTATATGTGTAACGGTAAAAATCGGTACCTACACTTTTCCCCCTTGTTTTCAATTCACTTGGACCATTTTATTCTTCACTTAATCATAAATGTTGTGATGATTTTTCCTAAAGTTTGAGACATAATTTAATCTTATCAAATTGAATTTATTTTTATTTATTTTAGTGCATGTTTGAATCCATTAGATTTAAATTTGTAATTTATGCAAGCAATTTAGGATAATTGTGAAATTTGTAAAATAAATTTAAATTTTGAAATAATCTAATATTTCTAGATTATTGTTCACATTTCCTTTTGTTCACCTTTATATGTGTAATGGTAAAAATTGGTACCTACACTTTTCCCCCTTGTTTTCAATTCACTTGGACCATTTTATTCTTCACTTAATCATAAATGTTGTGATGATTTTTCCTAAAAATTGGGACATAATTTAATTTTATCAAATTGAATTTATTTTTATATCTTTTAATCAATGTTTGAATCTATTAGATTTAAATTTTTAATTTATGCAAGCAATTTAGGATAATTGTGAAATTTGTAAAATAAATTTAAAATTTGAAATAATCTAATCTTTCCTAATAATTATTATGTGTTAACTCAAAATGTAAAATGTTTCACTTGCCACCTTTAGAGTTGTATTTAAGGGTTATTCCTAATTCATTTTCACAATCATCTAGAACCTAGAAAACATATGTTAAAAGCATTCATGATGCATTAAGTCACATTATCAAAGCATTTACTTTTGAATTACCTACATGCATTGGCATCTAGGACATTCTCTACATGATTAAATATTATCTTTGATCTTTGTTCCTAGTCAATAAATCAATCCATCTAGGGGTTTATCAAGGGAAAATGCACGCTTCCTTGCAAACTCCTCAAAGTTGTTTCTAAAAATATTGCATAGATAGAATAGATCATAGGCATCTAGGTGAACTAAAAAAAAGCTATCAAAGTTTAGCAATGATCCAATCAACATACCAAAATTAGATCAAAGGGCTTAGGTCAAATTCAATATCATGTATATTACTTTTATAGTTGTGTATATCACTATCAAATTCGAGGAGGATCCCAAAATGATAGACAATGAATTTCAGGATCTCAAGATATTTCTGTAGTCATTCCTATTTTTTGTGTATACTAACAAATCACTTATACCCATCCATCACAACATATCTATGCCAAATTCATAACTTAATATTTTTTTAATTATTTAATTTTCTCATTTATTTGAGTGCTTCACTCAAAATAGTTTTTCAAATCAACTATTTAATCCCAACCCCTTAGTGTAATTGCCTAATTATGTATGCTTAATTACTTTACTTTCCCTTCTATTTGAGAAGGGATTTTTTCTTTCCTTTTCATTTTGGGGAGCCAATCAACTCTTACACCCCCTTTAGGTTTCTCTTTTGATTTTTGATTTTCTATTTTCTTATCTAAGGCTAGTTTATATAAGATTCATTTTGGTCATCATTAACCCTTGATTTTCTAGTGTTGATCTCTATAGGGTTTATTTTTGCAAAATATAATTGAAAACCTAATTTACTTTGGGAATAAGTCCTCACATAAACCCCCACATGTCTTCTAATTGTGTTGACCAAGGGAACCCCATTGGTGCTATATGGATAAATTATACACTTAATTTTCTTTTCTTTTTTAACTATGCATGAGGTCTATATATCATATCACTTGATTACCTCATAGGCACTATAGGGTTTTTTTATAAGCCAAGCACTTACCTAGCTTAGTTGAATCCACCCCATTGCCTTATCTTCTTTGTGCATCAATGAACTTATATTCAAGGTAAAATTGTATGTTTTCTTTCAAATGTCAAAATTAGATATTTAAAAAAAATAAATTTATTATATTTTTAGGTCCCTCATATCTTGACTATATTGGTCCTGTATTACTTCTTATGGTGGGTATAGGGTTATTTCCTTCATAGGAAAGGAATATCTTTGAAATAATGAATCTTAGGTAAGGGAAAAACTAGAGAATGACAAAATATTGGGATAATGTTCCCTTGGTTGACATATCCTATTTGAAACCAATGAATCAGATTGCTAATAATTTTAAGCATAATTTGGTGGGTAATTTCATGGGTTCCTAGTCCTTCATCGAATGTCTATACAACAAGGTGGATAAATAATGAAATTCAAAGATTTAAGAAATAATATATTTCTCATTATGTGGGAAGGGTTTCCTCCTAATGAACTTTGTTGTCAAAGAGAATAAATAATTATTTTCCATAATGACCCTTGGTTCATATGCTCTTGTGGTTTATTTATGGATCACTATGTTAGGGCTAGGGTGTCATTCATCTTGCAATCCTATGTATTATTAATGTCTCAAACATTTTTCTAAAGTGTGCTTGGATTCCTAAGGTGCAATTGGAAAATAATTTACAATTTAGATTCATTGAGAATCTTAACATTAGTTGTTATATGCATTCATGAAGGAGGTCAAACTGACAGTTTTAGTTATGAAGTTAATTTTAGCAAATTTCTCAACTTGGGACTACAAATAGAGTAGTGGATCATCTTGAATGTTGTTGATGGTTTCCATAGAGTTGAGTGATGATTTTAGATGTCTATCTTGGGATGTGGGCTATTATGGAGGAGTTTTACAAGTAAAAAATATCACATATTATTCTTATTGAGGTTTATTTTGTTGTTTATGGTTTGATTGGAGTTACATTTACTATTCTCATAAGAGAAAATTTATTTTGAATGTTGAAGTTTTTCATATTGTACCAAGGATGGTTACATTATTTTGGGAAACCATTTAAGATATTCCTCTCATTTATGTATAAATTTAGGCACATGAAATAGTAGTTTCATGAGATTTTTTTACAAGTGCACAAGTGTTGTCAAAGTATTATAAAAGTCAAGAGAGTGTTAGTGTGTGGATGTAGCTCACATTTGAAAATTCATACATACTTGTCCCCTTTCACATGTACTTTTTTTTTTGGAAAGGGTTTCTCACATAAATATTACATTGATATGGTTTGTTGATTTATTCAATAACATAATTTAATTTTGTAATAATTCTTGTTTAAGAAATAAATTTTAGATTTGCATACACTTATAGAAGTTATTCTTAAAATAATTTTACCTTGTTTCTCAATATATAGTATCATAGCTAATAATTTTTCATAGAGAAGGACAACTTTTTATTAGGTGTTAAAGGTGTTTTAGTTATAGTGGGAGCTTTTGCATTGTGTGGTTTTGTATATTTGACAAAAGGATTGTAAACCATGGATTATGCTTCTTGTATGGATATTGAGAAATTAAATGGTATTATATATACAATGTGGAAACTGAATATGGAAGATATACTTGGAGAAATATATTAATGGTTGCATTCTTTGGAACATAACAACCCTTTGATACATTTGATGAAGATCGATTAAAATTAGACAAGAAGGCACAAATAACTATGTAGTCATGTCTTGCAGATTCTATACTCTTGAGAATTACTAAGGAGGCTACCACATACAAGTTTTGGAAGAAGATAAGTGATATTTATCAAGTCAAAAGTCATACTCATAAGTTATATCTCAAAAATTACTTATATTAATTTAAGTCAACTCGGTGCTTTTGTAGATTTTGAGCTGGAAAAGGAAGATAAATACATCTTATCACTTTTCTATCTACTCAATACTTAAGAAAATAAAATCATTGTCATTATTCATAGTGGTACAATAATAAAAATCAATAATATTATTGCTACTTTTCTTTCAAAGAAAATGAGAAAAAACCATGAACAAAGGCTCAAAAGATGCTTTTCATTTATGAGGAAGGCCCATAGATAAAAGGGGGCCTCAAGGGGATAAGAAGGAGGATAAATATAAGTCTAAAGAATTTTATAAGACCCTAAGGAATAATAAAGTGTTATACTTGTGGTAAAAGGGGACATGTGAATAAGGAATGTAGAAACAAGAAAATATTTCAAATTCCTCCATGGAGGAGTCCTCTAATGATAGTAACATTCCCTTGCTAAGGGGTGTATGGATTTGTCTTATGTCTTTCAAACCCATTCTCTTTATAGAACTTTTCAAACCCTATAGAGTAGGACTCACTACCATTGTCAGCCCTCAAATATTTAATCTTTCTATTGGATTAATTTTCAGCCAAGGATTTAAACTCCTTAAATAAACTAAAGAGTTTAGCCTTACTCCTAAGGAAAGAAACAAATTTCCTTCTACTATAATCATCTTCCAAAGAAAAAAAGTACATAGATCTTGATAATAAAGGAACATTTAGAGGACCAAACACATCTGCATGGATGTAGTCCAAAACCCCAAAAGACATGAGAACTTTAAATAAAAGTGCATACAATTTTATTTACCAATGATATAATCTTCACAAAATTCAAATTGAAGATTGCAATATTCTAGGAGTTATATAAGGTTCTTATATTTCAAGGTTCTGAGACCCTTCTCACTAATATTTTTGAGTCTTTAGTTCCATAATAATGTTTTCTTTGTTGGAAGATTCATCTCCAAAGAATGAGAACCCTTAGGTACCTAAAAAGAAAGACAATTGAAAGTAGATGCAACATATTTCTTTTCTTATTTATCCAATGGTTAGGATGAAGAATCCAAATATTTTTTCTTCAACTTGCTAGAAGAACTATTGCATTGAACAATGCATGCTATGAGATTTTGTCAAGATCAAGGGCATAATGAAAAGCACAAAAGAGAGACAAAAGTATGACAAGAACAAACAACATTCTCATCAATATACAAATGATCAATTGGATTATCAATCGTTACATACAATGAATATGAGCCTTCTTATATAGGCAAGGCTATATGGATATGTGAGCACACAATCATGACACATGGCTCAATAAGAAACAAGGGTAGGTAGGAAATAGGTGTGGTAGGTAGGAGAAACAATAAAATATTCCACATGAGGTGGATCACCCATCGAAGGTGGAATTATCACTCTACAATAAGTGGATATGATAGAGTAGTAACAAGATCACACCATAAAAGGTGGAAATTCTCCTACACACACTATCCCAATGTGGCACAAACACCCAAGTGTCTCATACCCAAACTACTATGAAATGCATTATCCTAAGTAAACTTAAGTAAGATGTAATAATATCCAACATGAATAATGAATTACACCAACACATGCATTCAATTTGTACATAGTATCAATTTGAAAATCCTTAGAAAACACCATAGTTTCTCTTGTCATCTTGCATCCTCCACTCAAGAAAACAACTTGCATCCTCCACTCAAGAAAACAACTTGCACCCCTGCATCATTCAATTTAGTCACTGAAAGGAGGTTTTGTGCCAAACCAAGGATATGAAAAACACCATCACTCCCATTTACTCTACCATCAATAACTTAGATTTGAACTCTTCCATGGACAACAATCTTCAAGTGAGAGTCATCGCCAATATACAACGTTTCACTAACAAATTTTTTATATACTTAAAAAAAAAATACCTATGTGAGATCATGTGAAAAGATTCCCTAGAGTCTATTAACCACACATATTTTGGTGCATTTGTTGCCAAGGCTACAACCAAGGCTTTACTCAAATAATCATTCTCCGTGTCAATCCTACCAGATGTGCTTGCTATCTTGTAGCTACAATAAGGTTATGAGAAAAAATCTACAAAACTCCCACTAAAACAAAAGTCAACATAAAAAAGGCATTATATCCAATAAAGACAACAAAGCTGGTTAGGCTCTAATGCCAACTGAAAGGAATTTGAGGTGTGGGAAATTCTTTCAGTGCTAATCTAATTAAGAAAGTGAATGGAAAAATTCTTTAAACCCTTAAACCTTAGAGTTTTAGATGCACATTAAATTAATTATAAATTAAACCAATGCAAACCATAGAATTGTGATTTACATGGGAAAACCCTTTTAAGAAAAAAAACACACTTCAAAACATAGAGCTCAATTGTACTATCAACAACAACAACAATTACAATACAATGTATAAATTCAATGCTCTATAGGAACATATAATCCTAGAGTAATTTTGATAGCATAATAATGTCTCAAAAAATCTTCAACCTGTCTTACAAAATGAGCTAAGGCAACACATATTAATAATGAAGAATGAATATCAAAATTGCCCAAAAACAACTCTCATGGTTAGGTGTAAACAAAAGTACGATATGACATGTTGTCATAATCTAGACTTGGTAAAAACAACAATTTAGTAATTCAACACTTGTCAAATCATCAAATTTCTCAATCTTAAATGTTAACTCAACATGCCACACACCTAGATATACCTACTATATCAATATGAGAATTCTTATCATGCATAGAACCTAACATGTATGACAAATGACAGCTACTAAAATACAACTCCAATCTATAATAGAAATTACATAACAAGAATCTTTTATCAACATAGGAAGTTACCAAAACTATTTTATTATTAAAATGAAAACACTTGACATCACCTCCCTATAAAATAGGACCTCCGAAAGTGGGCTCCAACTTCCTAAACAATATGAAACTTGTCATAGTCATCACTTGCCATCTAGGATGCAACCTCAACATGAGGTTTGAAAAAGTGAAATGACAAAATAAGAATTTAGCAACTTAGGATAAAATGAATATGCCTCAAATAATCAAATAAATCAACCTTAGGAATTTAAGATTGAGACACAATAATCCTAAAATTAATAAGGTATCTTTCAAAAAAAAATGTAAAGAGAAAGAAAGGATAGAGTAAGAACTAAGATGTTTGAAAGAAGAAGTTATTGCAAATGGAATGTTTCAGAATGACTATATAAGAGAAAATTAGTTGATGAATGAATACATTGAAATCTTGGCTAGAGATGAAATATATTGGAAATATAAGTCCCAAGAGATCTAGTTGGAAAAGGGGGGTTTGAACACTGATTTTTTTTTGCAAGACAAACAAACTCAAGACAAGCATTATCGAATAACGAAAGTTAGAATAGATGATGGAAAACCTCTAAATCTTACACCAAACATTAAGTAGGAGGTTGTTAACCACTTTAGTCAATTAATAGGGGGTAGAACTTCTTAGATCCCATTTTTGGGAGGCACCTTGAATGCATTCCATCGCTAATAAGCAAAGAAGAAAACTAAAGCCTCACTACACTTGTCACTTTGGAAGAAGTGAAGATGACTATTTTCCAGCTCAACTCGACCAAAGCCTTAAGGCTTGATGGGTTTCTCAATTCTTTTTACCAACACTAGTGGGAGTTTCTTGGGATTGAGATTTGGAAGATTGTTGAAGAATCAATAAAGTCAAGGAATATCCTCCAAGATTTTAGTAACACCATTATTACACTCATCCCTAAGAAGTAGGCATGTTCATCATTCACAAAATACAAACCAATCTCATTATGCAATACAATGTAT
This sequence comes from Cryptomeria japonica, assembly GCF_030272615.1. Classification (NCBI taxonomy): domain Eukaryota; kingdom Viridiplantae; phylum Streptophyta; class Pinopsida; order Cupressales; family Cupressaceae; genus Cryptomeria; species Cryptomeria japonica. The sequence continues at coordinate 319,548,739 of NC_081405.1, read as the reverse complement.
ATAAGGTCATTACAAAGGTAATTATAAACATATTGAAGAAATTGTTCTCATCCTTAATATTGAAATAATGTAGTGGGTTTGTACGAGGAAGGAATATCATATATGGAATAATCATTGTACATGAAGCAATTCACTCCTTTAAAAAGAAAAAGAAAAAAAAGGTATGATAATTAAATTAGATATAAGAATCCTATGATTGCGTCAACAAGATATTTTGCTTAAAGTCATAGAAAAATTTGAGTTTTTTCAAGATTGGCTTGACTAGGTCTTCTCTTATATCTCCTTCCTTCATCATTTTATCATTGTAAATGAATATCCCTCATGATCTCCCTGTGGATTTTTTGAATCTACAAGGAGATTAAGATAGGAGGATCATATATCACACTTCCTCTTCGTGATTATGATGGAGGCATTGAGTAGGGGGACCATAATTAAGATTGAATGAGGGTTGTGGAAGGGGATCTTCATCACAAGAAATATACTGGCCATAGCACAACAAATGTTAAAAAATAACAAGTTTCCCCATGACATAACTATTTTAGAAGAAGCCAATGTGATCAAATCCATAGTAGAAAATTATATAAATCATTCAAGCCAAGCATTTAACAAGGAGAAATCTAGAACATACTTTTTTAATACCATTTGGTCTATGTAGAGGCATATAACATCACTATTTGGATATACCATTGAACAAATGCCATGCCCATGCTTGAGAATACCACTATTTCAGGGAGCAATGCATTCTTTGCTATGGGTGTACTGTTGAATTTTGCAACACAAGCACCTATAAGATTAAACGAAAAACAAAAATACCTTCCACAATGAGAGTTGCACAAATGAATGCTATATTACTCAAAATAAAAGAATACATATGAATTACAATTGTACAATGAGGTGCTTACAAAGAGACAACAAAGATGCCATGAACTAAAAATAGGAGAACTAAAGTGCGAGCATGAGGAGCTAAAAAAATCCTAAATCTAGCTAAACTAGATGCAAGAACTCCTAGGTGAACTTAAGCAAAAAAGCAAAAAAGCATAACTAGTTGTAAAAAACAACTCATAGCTAATGCTCTAATAGCTCTCCTTAAGTGAAACTTAGGGTGAGTAAAAACAAACTCTAAATGTATGAATGCAGAAATGGGTCCCAACAACAAAAGGCTCATTTAGGTACGCATGTATAAAAAAGAAGACTCTAAACAAAGAAAAGGAGAAAAACGACGTGGGAAAAAACCCCTCTCCAAAAGTGAGAGATGCAATACATTAAAAAAATGTAAACTTCTTAAAAAGGAAGGAAGGCCTTGAATTGATCCCCAAGGATAACTTCCTTCACCCTAAGCATCAACTACAACTAAAGATAACATGGGGATGCCAAGGGCTTAGTGAAGATGTTTGCAACTTGCTTCTCTATAGGTAAGTAATCCAATCTGAGAAGACCATGTTGCATCAACTATTGAATGAAGTGCATGTGGACCTCAATGTGCTTATTTTTCTGATGCTCCACTGGGTTGTGAGAAATGTGAATGACACTCTGATTGTCACACCAAAGAACAGTGGGACCATCATTAGGAAAATCGAACTCTATCAACAATTGATGAAGCTAAAGAACCTTTTGGCTAGTAAGAAATCCCGCTTGATACTCAACCTTAGTAAATGATAATGCAATAACAAGCTACTTCTTGCAAGACCATGCAATGGGGCTAGAACCAAGACAAAAAAAAGTCAAAAGTAAACTTTGAATCATTAACATCACTGACCCAATCCGAGTCAGTGAAGCCAACAATTTTAGAGTCTCTTAGTGTATAATGAATGCCAAAGTGCAATGTGAATGTACAACAAGATACATTTGGCATCCTTCCAGTTCCTCTTATGTGGATCATGAGAAAATCAAGAGACTGAACCAACTGCAAAGGAATTATCAAGACAAGTGTGTATTAGGTACAAAAGACTACCAACTGACTACCTATACAATGTAGAATCAATTGAAGGAGTAGAACAACTAGAAGGAAACACAACACCTGATTGAAATGGTGTGGGGGAAGGATTACAATCAAGTATGCCAAATCTCTGAAGCATATCAAGAGCATACTTCTACTAACAAATAGAAATCCCATCCAAAGACTAAGTAACATGTGAAGACCAAGGAAGTAATCCAAAAGACCAAGATCTATCATGTCAAACCACTCCATCAATACTCTATGAACACTTTGAATCATGGAAGATTTTCTTGTGAAAATCAAATCTGTTGGTAAAATGGTCAGTGATCCCCTCGGGATTCATGACAAGGGACTAACTCCCTCCTGTGTGATCCATATCTCTACAGTTTGTATTGAGCATTGAAAGATTGGTCTTTTGACGCAACGACAAACTGGGCCAATAAATGGTATTAGAGCATTGGGTCACGGGTTCAAATTCCCTTGGGTAATTCTAAGGGGGGGATTGTTGGAAAAATGGTCAACACTCTTCTCGGGATTCATGACAAGGGACTAATTGCCTCTTGTGTGATCCATATCTCTATAGTTTGTATCGGGCATTGAAAGATCGATCTTTTGACGCAACGAAAAATTGGGCCAACAAAATCATCCACATATAAGACCAATATTAAAATATCTCCCTCTTGACACTAATACATTTGGGGTCAAATTCCAACGGACAAGGAGCATTGTGTGAAAATTTGATTTTTTTTTTTTAAAATGCCCGTGTTCGTTAGAATTCCGACGACCTCGGGCATTTTATTTAAAAAAAAAAAAACAAGGCATTTTCATTTTGAAAGCAAACCGAAGCCGTCTTGCCTCCCTGCACCCCCCGCCGGAGCGATCTCTGCACAAGCAAGGTAAGAACTCTTTTTTTTTCAATGAAGGCAACTAAATTTTTTTCGCAACTGGTTTTTTTTCTCGAATTAATCCATTTTGTGCATATCCTGGGATCTTAGAATTCCATGAAATGACATCTCTTTGAGGTATTCCATCATACAGTTCACATGTCATGTGTATGCTACCCCATTTTGCGATTAAAACCCCCTTCGATTATGCTTTGATGCTACCCCATGATTGGAATTGGTTGTTGTGTCTTCAGGTTCGGGTGTCCAACCAACTATTACTTCCTGAAACTATTGCTATCCCACCCTACCTATAGTTTGATAGCTGTACAACCAAAATCGAGAAACTTGCCATTCCATATATGGATGGAAGCCGGAACCGCTAATCCATGAACAGGAAGGCGGGTAAACCATTACCCGGGGATAGATAGAAACTAGATATCGGATGAGGAAACCAGGGGTGGGTGGATATTGGGATTGTGTGTGGTGTTTGAGTTGGGTCTGTGCCTCAGAGTTAGGGTGAGGGCCGAGGAGGGAGGAGAGGATGTGTATGCGAGGGGAATGAGGGAGATTAGTAGTATGAGGTTTAGGGTAGAGATTGGTGATTCCATTTTCAGAGGTTATTGAGGAGGGGAATGTGGGGAATAGGATTAAATAGGTTGTGATTGTGAGAGTGGGTGAATTGGATTAAATAGATTCACCTAAGAGACTAAGCAGATTCCCATAATGATAGGTGGATTTTCCTAAAGATGAAGGGATAAGACCTAACAAAAAGAGGACTTAGGATGATGACGAGGAGGATTCATTTAAGGATATGGCATATTCACCTAAGGGATAGTGTATTCTCCCAAGAATATGGAAAAATTATTGATTGGTGGAATGACATACTAGATCAAGGAATGATACAAGGGTAGATTCACCTAAATATAGGGTAAATTCAGCTAAAAGGGTACCCATGAGATTGTGGTATTGAGTACCTATCTATGGATGGTGTATTTGGATACAAGTATGATGAAACCATGCTTGTGTATGATGAAACAAAGTCCAGATCTCTATTATAGGTCCAACATAATCTCTATTATTTGAGACACCATTTTATTAGCATATCCAATTAGGGTAATTTATGGGTTTAATTATGGATCATGTTGTCTATTTCTATGCACTATTGAGCTTATTTGGATGTATTGTGATTATTTTAATTTTGAAGTTATAAATAAATTATGTTTGTAGCTTAGAAAGGGTAACTCCAATTGATGTTTGGGCAGTTTGTTTGAAAACTTATGGTGATTATTGCCCTATGTTATGTAATGGAGTTATTTTTACACTAAGTAATTAACTAGAAAAATGAATTTGTATTGTTGTACAAGTATGATGAAACCATGCTTGTGTGTTTACATGTTTGTGCATCCTATTGAGAACCAACCTCGCTGTTGAGGAATTCAATAAATGTGGTGTTAAGTAGAAGAATGGAAAACTCAAGAAGCTATGGTGACATATTGTGGCATTAGTAGGGATTATCTCTATTGACCATACCTTTTAAAGATAGTATCCCCTAGTTCTCCTCATAGAATGGACCATTGGATGGCTCATAGTGGTATCCTATCCTACATTTATCTTGATGGCATTGTCGATAGTTGGTATGTGGTTCTTGGTATAGGTTTCCTCTTACCCTATTATCTTATTTATATCTTTGTTCCAACATGTGGAGATTGATTTTTGTCATGTTGTGATGATTTTCATGTTTGCATGTGTTTTGACATTATGCAAATAGATATGATGTCACACTATACTTATGTTTTGATATAGTGTAGGTGATGGTTACATGTTGTTGATGGTAGCGATTTGGGTTCAAAGACACAATTCCACACACACACACAAATATTTGAAGATGCATTTTATATTATTCCTTCTTAGTGGCGATTAGTGTTGGAAGATTTGCACACATGTAGAGAGGAACTCATGTTAGATACAATAGGTTGTGTTTGATAACATTTGAATGTGCCTCATGATGTATACATATAGCTTTTGTGTGTGACATGCATGCACATTTTTCCATAAGACACATTGCTATGTGGCATGTGCCCTATGCATGTCATCTTTGTGAGGCACGTTGCTATGTGCAATGTGGCCCTAGGTGTGTCTTCTATATGAGGTGTATTGCCATGATATGTTAGGATTTGTAGTGTGTAGGCCACAAATGCATGCATGAGGGACTATTATTATAGTCATGTTTTTTGGGCATGTAGCCTAGGCATGTCTTCTCCATTAGGTACATGGCCATGCCGTGTGGGAGTTTTTGTGTTCATGCCACAAATGCACACATGAGGGACTATTATTGGAGTCATGATGAATCTTCACTCTATTTAGCCACAATTTCTAGTCATATAGTTATGTAATGTGCACTTTTAAGGATTGTGAAGTTTCCTTCAATTATTGATGATCTCTCATCTTTGTTGCATGGGCCGACAATTTTATTTTATCTTGTTTGAATTAGTTTAATCACTATTGTGAGTTTTCTCTATTGTGTATTTATTGTGGCTATGCTTGATTTGCTATTGGAATTGAACACATTTATTTGACTTATTATTGTTACTATTTTTTCTTTCTTTCAATATTTATGATCTTTGGTAGTTTAGTGAAACTCTTGCTATTTTTAAATGTTGCCTTCTTTGTTGTGATGTGATTCCTCACCAAGATAGACATAGATAACCTTGGATGAGTGTATATAAGGAATCAAACATTGGGAAAATTTGAGGATAGGGGTAAGTGTTTGTTGTATGGGTAGCTACGATCCACTTGTACATTCTTAGTGATTATTGACAGCTATGTCTTGGAGCTGGCTAATCCCATTAAACAAACAAGGGGGAAGTCATACATAATCGTATGGATCCTCCCTAGTTGTGTGTGGATTCAAGATGACCATCATTTCATATGGTTCTTGGTTACTTTGTGAGACCATGGCATCCTCTTAGACCAATATGTGAGCCTTGTATTGTTATCCCTGCAATGTGGATGAATAAGTGTATGTTTAAATAAATGCTTTGCTTAGAATACTCAAAAATGTCTCTCAGAAAGTCTGCAACAGGCAAACTTTTAGTAAGAATTTGCAGACACAATGCTCAGAAATTCACACAATCAGCTACATTAAATACATTCTCTATTAAGTTCAATGGTTTTGGTTCGATTTGCAATTTTTGTGAAGCTTTTGCACTGAAGTTTCCATAGCCTGATTTTTTTGCCTGTGAAGAAAGACCATGTCAGATAATATCAGTGAAGAACAAAATAAGGAGACAATTGCTAGATTATGGTCTAACTTCAAAAGAAAAGGTGATGGGAAATGTTATTGTCCCTGCAAAATTTGTAAGGGCTTAAAGACTAGAAGACTTCTAATCAAAACAACTAAGAAACATTGTAGGCAGCATGGTCACATTGAAGGGGGACATGATTATCATCCACTGGTAAGTTGTTCATTATATCATTTTAACAATTTATATACATAAGAAATCACTTGATAATGAGATCATGATCACGGTTTATTTATGTATATCAATTTTATATAGGTGGAGCACCCTAGAGCACATGGTATGGATCAACAAAACCCTAAGAATATGGTTTTGGAAGTGGAGGAACATGGAGGTGTGAATATCGAAGCTGAAGACAATGATCCCATGGAAGATGACGATCATGCACCAGAAAATACAATTGAAGATGATGGTACAAATACATTGATCCATGACACATTTAATACTGGCACAATTGATCATGATGATCAGGATGACCTTGATGTTCATGATTTACCTCTTCTTGAGAAGGCATATGAGCCCCTTTACAAAGGCTCCCAAACAACTCTTCTCTCTGTTGTATTATTGTTGGTGAACTTGAAGGTTATGAATGGTTTATCCAACATAACAATCTCTTGTATGTTAAGGTGTGTCATCATGTCATTACAGTTAATAAATGGTGAATCATGTACCATTAATATTCTTTATATTAACACCTCAAACTTTTTTTTTTGCTGTAGATTGATGGGTGAGTTTTTCTTACCACCATCAAATATCCTACCTCGCTCATACCGAGAATTATCTGCCATTATGAAAGATATTGGAATGGAGTATCAAACAATAGATGCTTGTCCCAATGATCATATTATATATCATAAACAACATGAATTTGGAACAAAATGCCCTGAATGTCATATCAGTAGATATCAAACAGATCAAATAACAAAAAAGGTGCCTCGCAAGGTTCTTCGTTATATTCCCATTATTCCACGTATGCAACGATTATTCAGGTGCACTAGCTTGGCACAATTTATGGATTACCATGCACGCAATAGAAGTTGAGATGACATTATTTGAATGCCTGTGGATGGTTCAACATTTATGGACATAGAGGAAAAGTAGCCACACTTTAAAGAAGAACCTTGTAATCTCAGGCTTTCATTGGCAACGAACGATGTCAATCCATTTGGAGAGTTGAGATCTATTTACTCGGTGTGGCCTATTTTTGTTATCAACAATAATATTCCTCCATGGATGTCAATAAAGAGGGAGCACATAATGTTGGAAATGATTGTTCTAGGTATTTTATCATTTAATAGTCATCTACATTTAATTATAAATATTGCAGTAAAATGGTCATAATAATTATGTAATGTTTTTGTTCATTCCACTAGGCAAGTACCAAGTTAAAGATATGAATGTATATATTGAGCCTCTTATCGACGAGTTGTTGGAGTTATGGAATGGTGTGACCATGTATGACATCTCTAGACCAATAGGACAAAGACAATTTCAATTCCATGCAATGCTTGTATGGACAATACATGATGCCCCAGGGCTAACACAATTTTGTGGTATGTTATAGTGTTCAAGTTGTGCATGATAATTATAATTATAAAAATTAACAGATTTAATAGAATTATACATTATCTTGTAGGTCTTCAAACAAAGGGAAAATTTGCATGTCCAGTTTGTGGTCCAAAGATGAAATTCCGTCATTCAAAAAGTTTAGGAAAGCAGGTGTTTGATGAGTATAGGCACTTCCTTCACAAAAATCATAAGTACCAGAATACTGAAAAACATCTTTTCAATGGGAAAGAAGAGACTACATCAAAGCCACGAAGAATGACTCCTCATTTATGGAAGTTGGAATATAATAGAATTAATCGTCAAGGTAATGTCATTCCATCTAATGGTTTATGTTTGGAATTTGAATTTTTCTATCGTGTTTTGTTTACTGATGATGTAATTGATGATATTGAAGGTCGTCAAGGCATGGATGGCCACCTTCCAAAGGGACTAAAAAGTTATCCCAGACAATTCAGTAGGTTGCCTTACTACGAGCAGCTACAAATTGTGCATTTGTTTGATACAATGCATATTGGAAAGAATATAATAGAGACATTATGGAAAATATTGGATGGAAGGCATGACAAAGAGAAAATTGTCAAAATTTGTAGTGACATTGTGGAATCCAATCATGCAATGAAAAATTTCATTCAATCAAATAGCAATGGAGATCAGATTAATATAAGTGCCCTTCCTTGGTTATTAAAGGAGCAACAAAGCAATTCTATAAAAGAAGTCATACAAAAAATTCGATTTCCCATAGGATTTGCTGCGAACATAAACAATCTCATATCAAAGAAGAGTGAATTTGGGCCAGGGATGAAAACGCATGATTGGCATACCTTCATTAAGGTAATTCACGTTCTTGTGTATTTACTATATATTTGTATACTGCGCATGTACTTTTCATTGTATTATGTTAGAAAACAATGAAAATATCATTTTATAATTGTTGCAGTACGTTCTACCTCTATCTCTCCCAAACCACTTCGACAATAATATCAAGCAAGTCATATATGATCTTGGAAAATACATGAGGTAAGTAGTGATGTTTGTTCAATTTGTTGTATATATATTATATTTGCCATTTGTTTTACTTGTTATGCAATATATTTGTATATTATTTTGTAAAGTCTCGTTTATATATTTTTGTGTCTTCAATCTCTTTAATTAGGTGGTTGTCATCTAAAGAAATCCACAAGGAAGATATAAAATATTGGAAGAGAAAAATCCCTCATCTAATGTGTGAAATGCAAAAGTGTCTACCTTCAACTTTTTTCAATGCACAAGAACACTACCTCATACACCAAGTTGAGGAGATCGAATTGTGTGGACCTGTACACACTAGGTCAATGTGGATGGTTGAGAGGCACTTGAAATTTTTGAAGGCTTTGGTTTGACAAAGAGCACATCCTGAGGGTTCTATGGTGGAGGGATATATGGTATACCAAACTATGGTGTATATTAATGAATATCTTCCTAAGTTTGCAGCAAAAATCCATGTAGATCGCATTTGGGATCCCAACCCCATTAATAAATTCGAAGGGGAGCACTTGATGGGGAAAGGTAGATTGAAGAAAGTGAGAGGTAATTATAAGATGTTATTGTAGTAAATTAATTCTTCATCTTCTAAATAAATCAATTGTAAGTGGTCTATTAATTATTTGTACAGTTGGTCGGGAGTGGGATGCGCTACATTTGTATATTGCAAACAATCTTGATTGGATGACGGTGTGGATTGAACGATGTCAACATTCTGGTTGCACATTAACATGGGATGGTGTCGCTTCATTGGTTAAAGAAGCTCATCGTAATGGAGATTCCAATGTTACACAAAGGGAAATTGATTTAGCATATGGTTTAAGAGATCAACAGGTACGTATAATTTTATTAATCGCCCGTATGTTTATCAACTCATGATGCAATAATTTTAATATGTTAGACATATTGCAGGTCAAACACCACAAGGTTATGTGCTGCAATGGTCATAAATTTCGCATCAAACAGTTGGATGACACGAAGAAAACTTGTGATTTTGGGATAACTGCAGTCTTTGAGGTGACCAATATTTCATCTACAAATGACATACATCCTCAAGTGTCTCAAAATCGATACTATGGCATTTTGGATGATATACTTGAGTATGACTTTAATTCCTTCAAATTAGTTCTGTTCGTCGTCAAATCGTATAGGCTAAGACTGAATATAAATGATCCTGATAGAACTATTATCGAACATGATAATGGATTTACAATGGTTAATACAAGGTCGTTTGAACGAGTTGGGGATGAGCCCTATGTTCTTCCAAGTCAATGTGAGCAGGTATTTTACTCGGAGGTTCCACATAAACCGGGTTGGTCATTTGTTGTTAGACATGATCCAAGAGGAAGGATGATAATGTATAATGTGATGGAAGAAGAAGATATCGAAGAAGTAGAAGATGATATAGATGATCACGATCGATAGTTACTCGATGATGTTCCTGACGGAAATGTACATGAAGAAGAAGTTGATGATGATGATGGTGCTGCTGATGATGATGATGGTGATGGTGATGGTGATGGTGTCGGTGATGGTGATGACGATGACGATGATGAACACAATGATGATGATGATGACGACGACGATGACGACAATGACGAGGATGATGATGATGATGATGATGATGATGATGATGATGATGATGATGATGATGATGATGATGGTCATGATGATGAGTTGGATGAAGAAGAAGATCAATTACATGAATGAAATGTATGAGATGCAATTATTAAATTATCTATTTAATATTGATATCTTGATAGAAATTGATTTGACTTATATGGTTACATAATTAATTCATATGTTTTGAATTCTAATGCCATTACTTAATTAATTCATGATGCACCTCTAGCTATGTGATAGATGGTTATTTAAAATACATATGTGATGGATTACATGCTTATGATGATACATGTGATAGTTTTTGAACTTTGTGTTTATTTATGGAATGTGGACTACTTATTAGCTATGTGATGGATGGTGATTTATGATACGTATGTGATGGATTACATGTTTATGATGATACATATGTGATTCTTATGATGCTCAATTACATATATGATGATACATATGTGATGCTTATGATGCTTATGATACTATAGTATTTATTGTTTATCAAATTACAAATGTAATGCTTATGATGCTCAATTGTTGGTGCAGGAACCTGAACACCTTTGATGAGGATCCTGCATAGTCTCTTGGATTGATAGGTATAAGTCAATACACCTTATAGAAATAATATATTTTTAAAAAATTACAAGAAAAACAAACTTCCTCAGTTTTTCAAACATCAACATTAGCAGCAAATCTAATACAGTTATCAACACTTGAGGCCCCAGTTGGACTTACTCAAATTTTAATCTCAACATCAACTTTATGGCCAACTTCTTCATCAATATTACCCTCATTTGCAAAATATCTCTCTCATTACCAACTAACTCTCTCATTTGATGGTGCACAGGTATCACCAAATAGGTTTTTGTCAGATGTGTCTTCCTCAAGTGAGGGAACTACAGGAATAGAAGAGGAAAGTGAGACATGTAGTAGATCTCAAATAGGGAGATCAACTAGAGGTCAAAAGATTAGAAGAAAATTCAATAAACGCATGAAATTTTTTCTTGCTCAAGGGGGGTCATGTTCTTATGATGATGAGACCAAAGGCGACATTGAGGTGCCCTTGAGGTACAAACATATACTAAAACAATGTGTACCCAAGGAACTTCCTCCAATAAACACTGATTTTTGTGTTAATGAGAGGATATATCGCATAGCACCTTTGTCGTTACATGGTTTGGGCCTATTTTCCATGGACAGCATAAAGGTCTGTTACAACAAAGTTGCTAAATTGATGGAGTTTGTTGGACCTTGTTACAATTATAATGATTGGATGCAGATTGTTCGATATAAAAAAAGTATGCGTAGGTATGCACTGTCAGCCAATTATATACAACAAAAAGATAATGATCAAAGTAAATGAGTGGCTGTATACATTGATGGAAGGCCAAAAGCAACAGGGAATATTGCAGGTTTTATAAATAGTACACGACCTGGGTCAACTAATAAGCAACCCAATTGCATATTTGAGGCACGTGAGGGAAATTGTGTGTTTGTATGTGTGATAAAATCAATAAGTGCAGGGGAAGAGCTGCTAATTGATTACAATTTGAATCATATAGATACAAACAAAGTTACTATCATGGGGGTGGTATGTACTATATATATACCATTTAAGCCAACTTCCAATTAATGAGTCCAATTAACCATTGTATTATTAAGTTTTTTTGCTAAGTCTATTGGTTTCATTTCGCTAATGTTTTATATTTTTTCTTTGTTACAGGGCCACATGGATCCACCACATAGCACAGATAGGGGTGTAGGTCCCGACGCTTCTACGGAACAGGTAAACCTCATTGTAATTGTACAAATTAGATAGAATCAAACTGTTACATTATGATCTTTTCTTGAGTGTTTTGAAGTAATTTTGATAGTGTTAATTATATTCTTGTCACAGACAGATGTTCGGGATAAGGGAAAGGAACCTGCAGTACCTCAGCAGCTCCATAGGGATGCGGGGTAGTCGATAGTGTTATGCGCTGATGACATTGCACTTATTGCAAACCCTATGCAATTTGTACATAAGAAAATTAGAAAAATTAGGCAAGAGATTCTTGATTTGGCAACCATAAGTCCTCAGACTGATGAGATAACAAAGAGGGTGCAACTATTGTTGACGACAATGGAAAACTTGCAAGTAAGCAGTAATGAAAGCTTTAATCATAACAAAAGTTCAATAATGGTTTATATTTTTATCTCTTTTATGTCATTAACTAAAATATGTATGTGTTGTTTTTACAAAAATTTATAGGGCCTCATCATCCTGGTGGCGTTGATCAGGGTATTGCGAGTAGTTCTGGTGATGACCATGTTCTATATATTAAAACCACTCCTTTGGACTTGTGAACTTGCTTTTTTAATGTTTTACATATTTAATGTATTACTCTTCAGGTGCTGACATGGGTCCAAGGTCGAGCCCAACTATATTGTCGACTGCAATGTCAGCAACACGTAGCATGTAGACATCGTCTGTTGCACTGGCTCGTGTTGACCTGCCCACTGGTGGTAGATCCCTCTTTTTCTCTCTTTCGTTATGTGTTTATTACCCTTGAAGTGTTCTTTCTTGGAGGCATTTCATAGTGGATTCATTTACTGTGGCAGGAGATGCACATGAGGATGCACCAGAGGCGAGTACTACTGATAACATACCATCATTTCCTGGATCTTCCCGTATTGCTAGTACAGGAACGTTGCAGGCCACATTGGTGGTGAGCGATGAAGAAATGATTCCCTTGAAGATACAGAAGGTTCCAGGTACTTTAAAAATATTATTATATATAGTCTAATTGTAATTTACTTACTGATCACTCATTTTGGACTAATGATCCCATGTTTTTTTTTGCAGGAAATGATATTTTTTATAAAAATCTTAATGACATTTCATTGCACATATTTGGGCCCACCATACGTAAAAGGTGGAACATCATACATGAACTAACCCTTATCCACTATTTTGATTTCATATCATTGCTAGAATAGTTTTCCTTTTATCCATTTCTTGAACTATATCAAAGGTAGCTTCAGTTTCTTTCTAAATCTAACAGGTTTGTTTTTGCTTTTAAGGTGGAATGACCAAGAAAAAAAGTTAAAAGATGAACTCACAAACCGTATGGTAGGGTTGTTTGGAAATGACACATTTGACAAGACTAAGCTCCTGGAAAAAACTGGCACATATCTGAAGTATGTGAGGGACCAATATAGGACACATTTAGAGAAGAACGTAAAGTATGAGCGTCCCCCCATGATTCCAGGGAGGGAGTGGAAGGACTTGATTTTGGATGCAAAGGAGAGAATTGAAAGGAAAAAGGGAAATACACCACCAGATGCCAAAAGAAGGTATGTGATACTATTAAGAATGTGAATATGTACTAATTATTCATTATATTTATATAATCTAACATATTTCAAACTTTTCATAGATTGAGTGACACGTCAAAGGCAACCAAGGCAAGACAAGAAAAGAATGGGCAACACAAACTCGGCTTTGGTGGTTATATGAAACTTGCTGCACGAATTGTAAGAATCAGTAAATTAAGTATCACATCAAAATATTTATAAATTGTAAACAATTTTTTTTTGATCAAACAATACAAGCAAAATTCACAATACTAAGCAAAAATGCAGGGCTCTGAATTCAATAGAGCGCCCATGGAAGATGACAAGAGAATTGGCTACCAGAAAGGCTATATAGCCGTGGCTGAACGGCTATGAGAATTGAGTGGGCAAACACGAGATTCTGATGCATCTGTCACAATGGTAATTAAGCTAAATGAAAATTATTTCAAATTGAATACTTAACCAATAATCTATTTGATGTTAAGTTTCAACATAAAGTGACTATATTTTTTTTAAATAAGCAAGCAATGATAACACTGTGCGTGACATTGCAATGCAACATGATAATCGTGGAACAGAACCTGTACATGAAGGTCCGGATGTGCATCCTAGTAGTGGAGGTATTCATTTGCTATTCAAATTTTTTAATGTAATTATTAATACAATTAAACATATTAAATTGAAAATTAGTGTAGTAATTAATGTAACCTTTATTGTTAATATTTTAGAGCATGTAGTTGGTGGTGACCAAGTGGAGCATGATCCAAATAGACAACATCAGGAACGTGATGTTCCCCAATCAGGTAAAGAGGACCACTGTTATTCCTTTAAACAAATTTAATTGCAATTGGTGTATTGATTAATGTAACATTTCGTATTTCAACTCCAGAGGATCTAGAGGGTGCTCAACATGTCGAGGTTGAGGCTAGACAAAATGATGTGGAAGATGATGTGGCCCCATCAGGTAAAGAGTGTAATGGTTGTGTTCTTTAAATTAATGAAATACTTGTAACAATAATAAAAGAATGTTTTTAATTTAACCCAATTCTTTGTTATTGCAGAGGACCCCCCTTTGGTTCAGCATCCTCGTCCTTTGTATAGGACTAGGCATACATCAAGAGCATGAGAAGAGGGCATAACATCCGCAGATGGGGGAAATGATGAAGAAACTGATGTTCCACTTAGTCTTTTCATAGCTTCAAAAAAAAAACAAAGAAAGAAATGATTGTAATCTACCTTATTTGATAATGATTGATTTTTATGTGTAATGAATGTAATTATGTGCTAATGAATGTTCATGAATGATATGTGTTGATGATTATTGATGAATGTTGCATTTTAATGAAAGTTAATGAATTTTATGTGTTAATGAACATTATGTGATAATGAATGAATGTTATATTTTAATAATGGATGAAAGAATGAATGAAAGAATGAATGAATGTTAGATGTTAACGGGGAATTTAGAGTGATGTTAGGGGGGGGGGGGGGGGGGAGGGGCCAAATGAGCTTCCACCTTCACATGGTTGGCCCTGTTAAGTAGAGAATATTAAACTATTCTTGAAACAAAGTGAAGCTCAATTATAAGATGTGAAATGTTTGAAAGGTGAGAGTCCACAAATAGATGTGAAATGTTTATGTAGGCCTCCCAATGAAGTGGATCTCATAGACACGAAGAATCCTATATAGAGAATCATTGAGAGCCCTTGAAGAAGAAAATTTGAACTTCGATGAAGCAATACATGATGGAGGATTATCTTGCAAGAGGAAATCAAAGTCATTATGGTGTCATCTAGATCTGAAATGTGGTCTACTTTTCAAAAAAGTAAAGATGCTTGATATGAATGTGTCATTGATTTGACAATTTCTAATGTCTAGTAGATGACTTTGATGCTCTCAAATTGTTCTTGAAGCTTATATGGCTTGATTTTGATCCTTATAAGCTTTTAGACTGATTTAGGCACTATGATCTCACTGCAAATTTATCATTTATTGGTTGTTCTTTTGTTGATAGTGACATTTATCACTATTTTCATCTGAGGCAATCACTTCTTGACAGTCAAAAGGTTGCCCAAGGTCAAGTTATATCATGGAAAAATGAACACGGAGAAGAACTTCTGTTTTTAAGTAACAAGGTATAGATCTACATTCTGCATGACACTTTTGTAACTCCATGCATATACTGCTCTTATATATAATTTACTTTGTTAAAGAAATGCTTGTTATTATTATTCCAAAGAGGTTACCTCTGCTGGGCATGATTTGAAGGAAAATCTCTCCCCGCATAGGTAAGGAAAGAAAGCATCTAGATCATACGTGTAAAACTTATATTCTTTCATAATCATGCAAGCATAACTTTCACAATCAAAGCCAAGTCTTGTCCAAAAAGATGCAACTTCCCCATCAAATGGGGAGGTAACTCCCCCCAAAAAAGCTTGGCATCATGCCCTCTGAGGGAACTTCATTGCTGCAAACTAAATTGTATGCCTTCCATGACCATTCAAGAATCCCTTAATAGTGGCCCACACTAAGAGTGGCAATATATAACTATCTGGGTACTCTAATATTCCTTCCTCCCATCCCAGTGCAACATACCAATGCACAAATGACCATAGATTTGTGGATATAGATAGTCCACATTCAAGTCATCTCACTATAGCCAATTGATGCAGGGGCATCTTCAAATTAAAATCATGGGATTCTTGAAGAATCAAACTCCTCTTGATTGGTTTTCAGGTTTTGAAACACTTAAGGAGAGTTTTGGTTTATTTTCATGTTGATGTAATAAGTCACCCCACCTTGTAAGCCTATGCCCTAGGTAGGTGTGTTATAAACCACCTTGGGTATATGGAAATTGGGGTTATTCATGCCTTGAAGGAATTTTTAGTGAATTTGAAGAGTTTTAAGTGTCTTAGGGGTCAATTAGTGTCTAGGTGTGTTTAGGAGGACAAAATGTCAAAAGTTGTCAAGCAACTATGACAACTTTTAACCCAAAATTGCAACTTCCTTCAAACTGCCATGGTGGTTTCCAAAATCAGTTGATAGCAAATTAAAGGTCAAATTCCAACCTTTGGCAAGGTTGTTGAAGGAAAATGAAAGTTTTGTGAACAAAGAAACCAATAAAAATCTGTCTTTTTCCTGCATTTTGTTGCTATTTCCCATATTCCATACAATACGACTTTCTCCAGGGCATAAAAACTCTTAAATATGAAATTCATGTGTCTTAACTTTCCAATGCAACAATTCTGAGCCTCTAACTCTTCTGGAGCCATGAGAAAAGTGGTTTTTTGTGAAGGTACCCCGGATTTGACAGTCTACCTAGGGTTTGATAGCAAATATGAGTTTTTCTTGCTGATACCTCATGGGATTTGTATGGCCTTTGGGGTGAAGCAAGTGGTGAAAATTTAATTTAATATTTCCAAGACCTTTTGTAGGGAAGTGACAGGTAAAGGCGAGGGTTTGAAGTTTTAGAGGTGGGCATCTCTATGTGACCACCTTGGTTGGGTATGCATCTGACCCCACAAATGATGATAACGGTGGAACAAAGGGCTATAACTTGGTAATTTATGTTGTATTCATGTCCCCCACATGTCTCAGGTCTTACTTTGCCTAGGTAGTAGGTTTTGAGTATACTTCCTTTGTTAAGGTGGCCTAATTAGGGCTATTAGGCCTAGGAGTGAAGTTGGGTTTATAACCCTTAGACATTGGATATGCCCAAACCCTTTTGGAATCCTTTGGAACTCACTTGAATGAAACAAAATCCACTCTTAGTTGCATATTTCTTTTGAGAAATTAACAAGAAACCTTAAGTTTTTCAGACTGGCAAGGCTACTAGGCGTGACAGGCCTAATTGTAGCAGCAGTACTAATTTTTCTCAATACATCACGTTTGATGATTGGAACAGGTCTATTAACCCTATAGGATAGTAGATCAAGGTATTGGAGGTCCCCATTTACTTAGGAAGTGTGTGTCCACCTTTGGTTGGGTGTAGTGACCTTTGAGTCCCGAGAGACTTTTGTGAGACACCGTGGGATTGGCATTGTCCAGATGGCTTAGTATGGGGAGAGGTATGAAAACAATCAAATTGAAACCAATCCAACCCTTGATGTCTTTCTAGAAGTTGTAGGGTCCTTGTTTGGGGTTCTTGAGTGAAGGATCCTGTCTCAGGAACAAGGGCTCTGCATCACCAATGGGTGGATTAAATCCATACAATTGCGTAACTTGTAGATCTAAAACAATGACGCATGTAAAACTCATCATCACATCAATAACTTGCAAACTGAGATACAAATAAATACCATATGGATCTCAAGACAAAGACACCAAATCAACTCCAAATCCGATTTGCCAAACAATTCCACTAGTCAAGGAATCCATCAAGAAAATATTGTAGAGATGATGAGGGACTAATGATTGCATACCAACATCTCCTCAACGAGAAAGTTGCAAACAACCTCCTTGAATCATGCACTAAACATGCATGCAAACCCACAACTATCTTTCATCTAGAACCACCTATTGATGTTTTTTTATGCACCACGAACACAATAAAATACCAAGGTATTGTATCATCTCTTGAACAAAGAAACTTTGAATGCTAAACAAAGTGATCAATCAAAGCAACTCCAAGGTTTACAATACGAACTATGCAACTTAATTGCATGGGATAGACTTAGTGAATATGGTGTCATTTTCCTGGAATCGCAAGGGGGCTTACATTTTTCTTGAACTCTACCGGAACTTGGACTCTACACTAACTTGCTTGGAAAATAAAAGACAAAAGAGATAAAGAATGACCCAGATTGACTATCAAATCAACAGTCGAGATAATATAGTGAAACCCTAATTAGGGCTTGTTATAACAAACTCCATTCTAGCCAATTAAATAATTACATTGAATAGGACACATGTCCACCTTGAATTCTAACCAATGAGGAAATAGGTTAGGTATGCTTGAACAAACTTTGATGCATTGCAATGTGTCACTAGCACATTCATTAGATGAATCAAGTACGATGAACTTGGAAATGTTAATGTGGCTTCACTTGATTAGGTTGACGATGATTGGATGCCAACTCAACTTGCCAAGTCGATCATCACAAAGCTTATGTGATTGAGCAATATCTCTTGATACTCAACGTTATCTAGTTTTCTCAACATGATGAAGGTGGTGGGACATATTCCCAAATTGTATCATCTAGATGATCAAGTCCTTAGCTTTTGATTAATTCTTCTAAAACTATCTACTTGATCATGTTTGTGTCCTTCCATCTTCCTGATAGTTCTTGATCCTTTTATGTGACCGTATGCTTAATGAAGTATATGTTTGATGATGCTTGGTCCTCCTTTTGTTGCATCTCCATACCGATGATGCTTGCTTCAACTTCATGGTGCATATACTTGACTTGAATGGCTTGCTTTGATGAAATCCTCTTTGAGATTCAAAAATCTACCTCTTTGTGGGGTAATTCACCTTGGTGAATATGTTTGATATAGACTTTGTAATGCCTAGGCTTGATGTAGAACCCACTTATTCTTGATCTATCCAACCTTGATCACCTTTGTAACTCTGACTTGAATACCTTGATCATTGGTGATTGATGTCTTACATATGGCCTATCATGTTGTAGATCCCTTCATTTTAAAGCAATCCTTATTGATTTCTCCTTATTCTACTGATTGCTATTCTTGGATTTTCGAAGGGAATGCAAGATAGTCTTCTGTTTCTTCCTTGTTGAATCCTCATAATATCTTGATCATCATTTGACATTGTCCTTGCGCCTTGAGATGCTCCTTCCTTTATATTGCATTGTTGAAAGCTTTGAATAGGTTTAGCTCCTCATGTTGCCATCCTAAACTCATGAATCTTGGTGTTGATATTGATGTGAAAACCCTCCATGATGCCAATGTCCTCTTTCATGCCTTGAAGCCTCCTTTCATCAAGTGTCTTCATCCTTGCATTGAAGCATGATGTTGGCATGCTCTACGTGTTGGGTAAGGTGTTCTTTTCCTTGTAATGAAGTCCTCATGACATCCTGAAAGCAAGAAAGAACATATCGTGAATGAAATGAAAAACAAATAATGCATCACAAATAAATTTAATCTGATTTTATACCCTAATTCACAGACCTGCTCCCTAATTCTTCTCCTCTTAATTGGTTACAAATTGAATTTGATGAGCATTTGATCTTTGTTTTATATGCTTCCTTTTTACCTTTGCCTTCATTTCACCTCCATAGGTCGGCCAACCCAATAATTGTTTATTAAATTCATGAATTTACCTTTCTTCTAGCTGACTTAAGGTGCTCTTCTCTTGCTAAGTGGGTTTGGACTCCTCTCATGCACAGATTTAGGCGCAAATAACAAGAAGGTTTGCATAGATTGGGGTCGACAATGTAGAAAATTACTATTTTTATCCTTTAAACGTTTGCATTTTTCCTCAAAATAAGGCCAACTTAGGGCTATTTTACCCCCGAGTGAGTTTGAAAGGCTCATATGCACAAACTAGAGGTGAGAGAGAGAGAGAGAGGGTGAGAGGAAGAGATAATGACCTGGAGAGGGTAGAGAAAGAGAAGTAGAGAGGGAGAGAAGAAGAAAGGGATGGAGAAAGAGACCTAGAGAGGGGAGAGAGAAGAGAGATAGTAGAGAGGGATAGAGAAGAGAGATAGAATAGAGATACCAATGCCAATCTTTTTTTATAAATTTTTTTTTTTCTAAAAAATCGGCCTACAGTCGGAATTCCGACATCAAAGCATAAAAATTCCGACAGAGGAGTACCGTCGGATGCACATCATCCTCGTCGGAGCTCTCCTGGGGACCATCATAATTCCCCCACCAAGGGGTTCATATTATGACGGCCTCCAGGAGAGTTCCGATGAGCATTCTGTGCATCTGATGATAATCCTCTGTCGGAATTTTTACGCTTTGATGTCGGAATTCCGACGGTAGCCCGAGATTGAGACGGTATTCTTTCTGGGTATGAGTATCAATGGTGGTCGTCAGAAAGGATGGGGCTAATGTCGGAATTGCAACGACCACAAGGATAGTTGGAACTTCCGACAAAAAGTTTTCAATGGCTTTTTTGTTGGTAGTGTGACAAAAATGCATCAGACTACGGACGATTTGCCGTCAAAATTTTGACCCGAATGTACTAGTGTGATGATGAGTGTAAACTATGGGATCAAAATGATAATGTATGAAACCAATAGATAGTAGGAATGTTCCCATCTTCTCATATTAAGACCGAGAACCCTATTTGAGACCATACAACGAACGCCAAATATTTCAAATAAATGAAGAGTCCTACAAACAACCTTGTGATTGCTCCATATAGGTCTCCACATGAAGATCACCATGCAAGAAGATACTCTTCACATCTATCTAATAAACTGACCATCCCTATGAAGCTACAAGAGAAATTACAAGGAAAATAGAATCCATCTTGGCAACATGAGAAATAGTCTTAGAATAATCAATGCCCTCAACCCGTGAAAACCCTTTACCAACAAGATGAGCCTTATACTTATCAATTAAACTATAATGATGGAAAAACTAGGATTTCACTAATTAAGATAATAAAACCACTAATTTTACCTTAGGGACCACTACATTGAAAGGGGTGAATCGAATAGATCTAGCCAGAATCCAAATATGGAAACGGCTGAAATTCTGATTAGATTCACTGGTTAATAATAGTTACCCTCTTTCTTAGTTGAAATTGGATGGTAATTATGAAATTAGGGTAAAACAATGAATAATTGAAGTAGATTGATGAAAAAAAATGTTATAGATATTCCACGATACCACAAATTGAGATCTCGATAAAAGGAGGTGTTTAAAACATGTTCCCAAAAGTTCGGTCTGCTTTTTCAAGACTAGGTAGTACAAATTTTCCCTAGACCTTTAAATTTCATTCCATTGAAAGCTAAACCTGTTCATTGTCGTCAACTCTATCAGAATCCATGAGTACAATTCCTAAGCTTGTTCCCTACACACAAAAATAAAGAAAATAGGGTTGTGGATAGGGGTTTGACCTAAGGCAAACCCCAATTTAGGAATTAACCTTGAATCATATAATGTGAATACTGAAGTAAATGCTAGGAGATATACCTAAGATCTATGATGGTTGATAGAAGGATTGATGATGTACTGCTCTTTGAATGTAATCACACATGTTGGATGTAATGGCATGACAAACATATGAACAAGAAAAATCCTAATTACACACACATGCTTGCATGAAGATTTATGTAACTGTGCTCCATAATACTTGAAGGATGAAATGCTGCCTTGAATGTTTGAAAATGCTTGATGATGAATGCTTGGCAGATGCACGAATATTATGGATAGATAGTGGATCCAAAAATGAATTGATAGGATGTCTTTATATAGGGTTCCCTAGGTAAATTATTTATTAGGCCAACCTCCAATGGTCAAGTGTAGCCACAAGGACCAAATTTCATTGGGGAGGGGAAGGGCTTGCCCCATTTCAAATTGGGGTCTTTTTAAGGGGGACTGAGGCATTTTGGACACTTTGGTTGGAGAACCATGCTACTCCACACTTTGGGCCTCCAAAAATGGTATCAATCAATCAAAAAATAGGAGAGGACAACCTCTAAGATAGGTCCCACCTAATGGTATCGACATGTGACATCAAGGTTGGAGTAAAATGGGGCCAAAATGGGCCTAGGGATAAGAAGAGAGGAAGGAGCACAAACATGAGGTGTGAAATGTACCAATTATAATTTACAATGCTACATGAACCATTTACAATATAGTTGGTATGATAAACCCATTTACACCACACCGACTATCTTCCCTTAGGAAGAGGAACAAGATCCCAAGTGTGATTCTTCCTCAATGAAGAATATTCTTGTACCAGAGCTTGATCCCACTCTGGAATACCTATCACATCTAAAACCTTTTAAGGATAAGTTGAAAGAGCCTAACTCATAAGAGAGACCCCAAAACTCTATGAACAAGTATGACAGGAATTTGAATGATCACCTACCCAATCTCTAGCTATATTATTAGTACTACGGGCCCAGTTAGGAAGTGGTGGAGGCTGAACTGGAACATCATCCTCATCCTCAGAAGGTAAATAATCCTCAAGAGGTGAAGGAGTAAGAAGTGAAAAAGAAGCCAATGATGGAGATTCCTTCAGAGGATAAAATAATCATCAAATTGGACATCTTGTCAAAAAAAGATCTCTCGGGAAACATGATCGAACTTGACATGTACATATTAGAATCCTCACAGGAGCCAACAAATATTAGTGGTTGGATCTTCCTTTCCATGAATTTTCTCTATGAATCTAAAATGAATACCCAAGTTGCACTCCCAAAAACTTTGAATGAAGACACATCAGGATTGACATGGGACCAAGCCTCCTTAGGAGTCAATGATCGCAATGCCTTGTGAGGCATCCGATTCCAAATGTAATTAGTACAATTCACCACCTCAAATGAAAAAGCTCCATCCATATCCCAATATTGAATCATGTAACTAGCCATCTATCGGAGTGTTATGTTCTTCCTCTTAACAACACCATTTTATTGAGGGGTATAAGGAACAGTAAGTTGATGAAGGATGTCATGCTTAGTGGAAAAGTCCCAAATGCCTGATTGACATACTCCCCCCATTATATATGTGTATTTTCTTGATAGAAAGACTAGAATGCTTCTCCACAAAAAAAATTGAAATCTTGGTCAACGTGTTTGCTTGAAGTAAATCTCTTTTGAAAAACAAGAAAACTTTGGCCAAGTTGATTGTTCATTTTACTTTTGTACCAAATGAAGTGTTGATTGTGAATTTACTTAAGTTTGATGCAAGAAATGAAATTTGTTTGTTGATTTTAAAGCACCAAAATAGATGAATTCTAACTTGCAAAGAAAGCAAATTTGTGGGTTTTGATTTTGTTGTTCTTTTTATTTTGACATAATGAGGTTCGTTTTAAGTCCAAGCTGGAAAAGTGTGATTTATTTTAGAGCCCAAAATAAAGTGTGAAGTTCAATTTTTAAGCCAAAAAGAAAGTGAATTCATTTTATCCAACTTCGAAAAACAAAGTTAAAGAAATAAACTCAAATGCTTTCTACTCTAAACTCCTTCACCCTGCACAAATAATCAAACAGTTAGAAAAATGAAATGAAGTATAGGTGGGCTTCCACAAGCCTAAGTTCTGATTTTCGGTTACAAAGTAAAAAATTACAACTCTCTGTTACAATAGTGCCACTTTGTGTAAACACAGAAGTGCTATTTAATACGAAAGCACTAAATAACTGACATATGCACCAGAATCCTTACAAATGCACTAAACTATGGTCAATAGCCCTAAAAGATTCTGTCAGACATAAATAAATTCTGTCAAACAGGGAGTACAAATTCGCTAAACTACTGACAAAGGTGCTACTCTAAGTGCAAAAGCGCTAAACTAAGATCAATAGTGCTATTTCCAGAACAATAACACTATCTTGGTGAACAAAAATGCTAAAGTACAAACTTTCGTAAGCGCTAAAGTGTGTTCAAAAGCGCCAAAGCGCAACCTGTGTGGCAAGTAAAATCACGAACAAATGTTAGTAGTTTTAAAAAAATTGGTGTTGGATTCATGTCAGGTTCACCAAATGATACTCTGCAAAATGGAAGGATTTAGAAAAACCTGTGGTTAGACAACACACATGAAAAACACAAGAAACAAAGAGAGTTAGTGTTAATCAACCAAAGACTATTCTAAGCAGGCATACCAAGAGAGACTAAAAACATAATAGAGCATTTGACAATAAAAACAAATACAACAAGACATCTCCAAATGCCTTCTACCATGCTTGTAGCTCCTCCTCCCTTGTTCCTCTCCTCTCCAAGTTCCAAATGAGTGTAGCTCTCAACAGTTTTTTGCACAATGGATGCCTTATGAAGGTTCAAGATTGAAAAATGATCAACTATGCTATGCAAGTGTAAAACAAACTAATATTAGATGCTATGAAATGGAAATGATTTATTTTAGTCCAAAATAACAATATATTAGTGATTTATGCTAAATGCTCTTCTATAAAATTGACTATAATGTAAATGCATACAAGTTTTCAAGATCTGGATTATGAAGAAATGAGCTCTATTTCTAGGTAAAATGGAGCAATGGATGGTTGAGATTGAGTAATCTCAACAAGGGTCAGGATTGAATGGTTTGAGATCCATGTGAGGACTTTCAACCCAATCCCAGGATGACAATTGTCAACATGAGAGGGGTTGAGGGGATAGAGAAGAAGCATTAAATGCTTGACATGACCTGAGGGTTTAACTTGGGAGGTAAGGTTAATGTTGAGTGAATAAATTCATTATCCAAAGAATAATGCTTTTATCCAATAGATAAACTCTTGTGAAAGAGTTAGTGAGGATAACCATGGTCAAAGCAATAAATGATTGAGGAGACACATGGGTTACATGAGGGTTGAGTTAGGGGTCAAAGTCCCTAACCATGGGTGCAAGTGGATTTAACCATAAATGGTTATGTAAGAGCCATTAATGGTCATGTAAGAGCCATTAGTGGTTTGGAAGACTTTAGAGGTTAAATTGTTGAACACATAAAGCATTTAATGCTTTTCAAATACTTTGGAGTCTTTGAGAAGTGACTTCAAGTTGCTTAGAAATGTGACAATAATTAGGGGATGGATTAGGCTAATTAGGAAGGGGTTAGAAGAATCTAGAAGGAGATTATGATTTGCAAGTGGGTTTGGTGGGTGAGGGAAAATAGGATTTTTATTAAAATAAAATTCATTTATTTCAACAAATAGGCGCAACTTGCATTTTTAGGAGAATGCAAGTGGGGGGGATTTTAATGATTTAAATAAATGTTTTATTTATTTATTTAAAAGAGGAAAGGAGATTAAATGAAATAAATAGAATTTATTCATTTAATTGATTGTGAATTTAATGTAATAAATTACTTAAAATAAATTGAATAATTTATTTAATTAATAGGAGAAGGATTGAAGATGAATTAATTAAATGTTAATTTAATTAAGTGTTGGTTAGTGGGTTTTTTAATCAAATAAATATCAAATATTCATTTAATTAAATTAGAAAGATTTATGTGACTACATTTGCCCCTCTTTGAGATGGTGCAGTTTATCGCATTGTTTCAAAGAAAGAAAAATAGGTGTGAAGAAATATTCCCCATAAAATGTTAATTTAATGGGTGGTATGCCCCATTGAGAGATGGACCAAAATTTTTGAAAAATCGGGTGATCTCTCGAAAAAGAATGAAAATTGGCAGGGAGGTAGAAGAGAAGAATTTAGCAATATTGGTGAAAGAATGGAAGAAATCAGAGATAAAACGGAGAAATGGGAGGCGCTGGAAGTTCACGGAGACCACGACGATGAGCGGGGTAAAATTAGGTTTAGGGCGAAGGGTATATATGGGGGTGAAGGGGTAAAAACAAGGTCATTTACATTCATCTCTATAGTGATTTCAGAGCTCTGATAGTGACCTTATTGAAAGAGCGAGCAACAGTTAGGATGCCGATATCGATAACAAATCATCGGCTAGAGCGAGTTCGTCGATTTTAGCGGCCAGATGACTACGGACCAATGGTATGTGAATTTGAAATTTTGCTTTTCCTATATTTTTGATGTCTTTTTTTCCTTGTCCAAGTTGAGTCAAAACAACAGCGCTAAAACTATGTTTTGGCGCTATTGTCAATTAAACTAGCGCTCTTGTGCCGCTATAGCACTATTGCATAGTGGTTTTAGCGCTTTTGCAATTTGTTGCGCATTTGCGTAGTTGCTTTAGCGCTAATGAAGTTTGAGCGCTATTGAGTCCTTTTTTTAGTACGATTGGTTTGAAATGGTACTATTGTGTAGTTATTGTAGCGCTATTGTTTGTTTAGCGCTAATGTGTAGTTGTAGCGCGATTGTTATCAGAGTAGTGCTATTGTGTGAAAAATAGATGCCCTAGTGTTTAGAAAAAGAATGTTTTGATGCCAATGATGGATGGATGGAGAGGTTAGTTGTTTTGAACCATAACAACCCTGTTGAGACTTAGGTCATTAGGATAAATGCCTGTTGTAGTCTAGGTGTGCCATGATTGCTTACCTGTTGAGACCCGAAGATACTTGATCAAAGTATCTGTTGATAGTCTAGGTTTAAAATTAAGAAAGTTTGAAACAAAACAACCGATGATGTTGTTTGATGTGCGCATGTAGGAGGAGCTTCGCGTCTTACAGATGCGGGAGAGGCATCCAGCCACACACGTGTTGCGAGATCGATTGACAGAGGCCGAGGTGGATTGCATTGCAGCAAAAGACCTATACGATGTGATGTATATGTCTGTGATTCGAACGAATCGCGGTTTGATGATAGCATTGGCAAAGCGGTGGCACAATGAGATGTGTACGTTTCACCTAGCATAGGGGGAGATGACTGTGACACTGGAGGATGTGTGGCGGATTTTACACATTCCTATTCGAGAGGAGTTGGTGAAATATGATCGAGCCTAGGGGACAACAATAGTGCAACAGTTTTTTGATGAGGATGTGTTCATTCATGATGGCTCAATAGCATGGGAGGATATAGACGCCTTATATGAACCACTATATGTTGTTTTGTTAGGTATTGTTGGGGGCATGCTATGCCCTGATTGACAATCTCATGGACTGGCTGTGGGTTGGGGCTAGGTGATAGAGCAGATGATGACTAAGGGGACCTACTTTGCATGGGGACCATGCATGCTATCGCACCTATATTGGGAGTTGCATGAGGTAGTATACCAAGAGGTGAGCTCACTGGGAGTGGGGATCACTCTGCTACATATCTGGGCATGGGAGCACCTACCTGTGACTTGACTGGTGAGTCTGAGATTTAGGGCAGTGGATCAACCCTATATATATATGTATGGTGGTAGGATGAGACAGCCCCACCTGGGGAAGTTAGAGTAGTGGCAGTGAGCGCTCGACAATTTGGTACAGTGATCTGGAGGCCGTATATTGAGTGCGAGCCATGGGAGGATGATGCAGAGGCCTTGCCATATGTATTTATGACACAGTACTTGTCTGGTAGGACAACCTACAATGTGGAGAGACAGGTACCTGCTAGAGTGCTGAGACAGTTTGGACGGAGGCAGGGGTTGCTAAGTGGATTTGGAGAGTATGCACGGGTGGTACAAGAGAGGTTCCTATGGGGGGCAGTATTACCTTATGATCAGGCTTTAGCAGAGTTTCAGACTCTACAAGCAAGACCATGGCAGATGAGGTCGGGGCTAGTAGATGCAGGTGTTATTGATGAGTACACGCAGTATATTGCGGCACATCCTTTTCCGTGCATATCAGATCCAACAGAAGCGATTCCATCCTTTGAGGAGGAGAGGAGACAGAGATGGAGGAGGAGAGGAGGTCACGGAGTGGTAGTAGGAGGATGAGGGAGAGGTGATAGAGGAGGAGGAGATGGAGGAGGAGGAGGTGAGGGTGGTGGATTTGGAGGGGGTGGGGGATTTAGAGGTTGGGGTGGAGGTGGTGGAGGTGGATGGTTACAGCGGAGAGGGAGAGGCAGGCAACCATTGTGACTATCACAGGGATCTTTGATGCAGGAAGGAGTGAGATTAGGTGGTAGGATATGGGGGATGGAGAGGCACCTATGGATACAGGAGAGGGAGCCACTAGAGGAGGAGAGGGAGCTATTGGAGGAGAGGGAACTATGGGTGGAGGAGATCTGCGGGATCATATGATATTATTTTTGCAGACTCGGCTAGAGGATATGGAGGCGGAGGTTGTAGCTAGAGATGTTTAGTTGTTTGCACGGGAGTCAGAGTTGACTGTAGTGTTGCGGGAGAGAGATGATGCGGTGGAGAGATTGACAGAGCTGCAGGAGAGAGTACGGGTTGGGGTAGGAGCACAAGGTCCTGCTGGGGAGGTGATGAGGGAGATTCGATGAGCGTAGACGAAGATAGAGTATTGGCACGGTTTATATGAGCAGGTGGTGCCATCCAGTCAGCGAGTACTGAGCTATTCACAGATGCGTTGGGCGAGATCAGAGCGGTCTCAGAGGATGCAGAGAAGTGGTGGTGTGATGGGTCCTCCACAACGAGGTAGTGCAGGTGGTGCAGGGGGTAGCAGGTGGTGATGGTGGTGCCGGTGGCGATGGTGGTGCAACATCTGGTCAGAGTGGCATTTGAGAGAGAATTTATGTATTTTATTACATTGTCATTTTGGACTGTGTCTTGGATGGCTCTTGGTAGACGATATTTTTGACATCATTGTACTCTGATACATGTATATTTTTGTGAGTTGATATGATGTGATATATGAGGAGATCCCATATTTTGTGATGATATGCATGTGGATGAGATGTATGGATTTATGCAAGATGATGATCTATGATTTATGCTTAGATGGATACTGGTAGTTGCTATATGTATGTGTTTATGAGATGATTCCTATATACCTATTGTATGATGTCTATATGCATGTTTTCATGAATGTGATGCTAACATGTGGATGAAGGTTTATGTATGCATGACGTATTGACGAAATGTTTTATGTATGTAATACCATGATGATGATATATGCATAATGAAATGATACTAACGAAGATATAGATATTACTTGTGTTTTATTTTGATGAGATGATGATATGCAGATGTGTTTGATATGTTGAAATGCAATGAATTGAATGGTTTATGTAAATGTGTATAGATGGTTAAAATGAATGCAAGATGGAAAAAAAAATGCAAAGTATAAATGTTTATGTGATGATTTCTAAATGAATGCACGTGTAAAATGTATAAACCAATGTTGAGACAAATGGTTTGTGTTTGTTATGATTCTAAATGTTGATAAAATGATTTAAGTGAAATGATAGTGTGATGATAATGCAACTTATGAGTAATGAACAACTGCACCATAATGCAATTAAAAGGATAATGAAATGAATCCTAAATGAAATCGTTGTAAGATGAAATGAATAACTATATTCTTAATTCTAGATGGATAGATGAATGCACTTAAAATAAATGAATGCATGCAACTAAGAAAATCTAAACAAATGTATGGTAAACAAGTTTAAATGATGGTGAATGATGATGTTAAATGATACGAAATGAATGCACAGTAAATGCAATGATGAGAAATCTATACAAATGAATCTAAATGTCTTGATTTTTGCAATGATGAAATGATGTAATGATACTTATATAAGTAAATGATAATGAACTATATGTGTGCAAAATGTAACTAAATGATATCAAATGCATTTTAATGAATATCTAAGAATGAAGTTTATTTAAATGCAACTAAATGAAATGAGATGATGATGTGTTCATGATAGATGAATGCAAGGTTGGTTAGACTTTGCATGATGCACTGATGATGTATTAGAGAACTCTGTCATGATTGTATCCAAAACCAAATAAAAAAACTTGCTCACACTTGCATACAAAACCATATATATGAATAATGAATGATTAAATGGATGGGTGATATGCATCGGAATGCAATATAAACATATGAGATGGAATGACAATCCACAGTGCTTTATTTTCATCATTGATCATGGTAGTATCAATCTTGGATGAGGCAGTAGGAACCAAGGATGGAGCATTGTACCTGCAAACAAGCAACATAAATAAAGAATAAAGAATAAAGAATATGGACCCTCTATAATGGTTCATGCTCATATGGTCGAGGTATATGCTATAGTCAGCAAGCCATAGTGATCCATGACTCTATTTCGCATAAGATCACATAGCTTAGTGAACTTCCCACATAGACACCATTAGTACATGCCCCATAACTTCATTGGAATAAATTGCAGAAGATACACAAACAAAAAGATACTTAGGAACCATCCCGAATACTCTAATCACTTGTGGATATCCCGGAGTAGCGTAGGAACCTAATATAAATGAATAAAAAACTAACAAACTGACCGAGTACTTGATAGCTTTAAACAAAATTTTCTTGTGAAAGAAAAATGGTATCATGTCTTTGTTTTGGTAAGGAAGGATGAATCCTTGTTAAGATAGTTGTGTGTACCTGTGTTGATTGTTTGGTTGATTTGATAAGTGATCATTGTTTAGAGTATCTCAAAATGTTTGTTTGGTATCTGCTTGGATGCATATATACAAAGTGTTGCCATGTTTTTGATTGATTTTTTATGTTTTTGGATTTTGTAAATGTTTTTAAATGTTTTTGGTATTTTGTGAGACAGTTTTGAATGAAGAACCCAATGAATCACAAGTAATGTAGAATCCACTTCCATCAATAGGTTAAGGGCATTGCCCCCAGTTTAAACATGACTATGAAAAAGTGGGATGCAAGATGCATGAAGTATTATCCTTGACTGCAGATCAATAACAAGCCATGGTTTTGACTGATGGATGAGTGGATGCAATGAATGTGATCGCAACAAGTTTGAAAGACAATGGAGCCATAGCCTTTACAAGTAGCACCTGTTTGCTAGGTTTTTACCATCGCACTTACCCAAGGTGCCACTAGAGTGGTTGTTCACCGTTTGGATGCATGATTTTTCTTTACTATTTTGATTTTTTTAAATTTTCTTCAGGACATTTATCTGAATGTTTTGGTGTTCTTCTGATATGCATTGGAGCCTGATGCTCTGTACAACTTATGTATAAAACCATTTGAGGTGCATGTTGTTGATTGGATCTGCTAGCGATTCTCCTTCTGAAGTAGCCAACTGATATGCCCGGGACCCAAATACAGCAGTGATAACATATGGACCTAGCCAATTTGTTTCAAACTTTCCCTGATGTACTCTGTTTGGTTGGTTACAAGGATTCTCTCAAAGAACAAGATCACCTACCTCAAATGTACGAGGTCTAACTCGATGATTATAACTTCTGCTCATGCACTGCTAATAGGATTTGAGGTGGTTGTATGTAGCTTGTCGTTTCTCATCGAGTAGTTCCAAGTCTTGAAGATGTGATACTCTGTATGCTTCATCATCTATGAGATTATGCAAGGAAACCCATAGAGATGGTATCTCGACCTCAATAGGAAGGATGACTTCTGCGCCATAGACCAATGAGTAGGGAGTTGTGCCTGTAGGGGTTCAAATGCTAGTTTGATATGCTCATAATGTTGGATTTAATTGAACATGCCAATCACGACCATCATCATTGACTGTCTTCTTGAGAATTCTCAATATGTTTTTATTTAATGCTTTGACCTGACCATTTCCTTGTGGGTAATAGGGAGTGGAAAAGCGGTGTTGGATGTGAAACTTCTCACAGAGCTCACGAACATCCCAATTTTTGAAAGGAAGCTCGTTATTTATGATGATGGACATGGGTACACCATACCGACATATGATGTAATTAAGGATGAATGAGGCGATCTGCTTGTCGGTGACTTGGGTAAGTGGAACATCTTTGATCCACTTTGTGAAGTATTCGATGGCGGTAATAATGAATTTGTGGATGTTGGATGAAGATGGATGAATTTTACCCACAAGGTCAAGTCCCCATTGACAAAAGGGCCATGGTGTGGTGATTGGTTGCAATTCCTGTGCTGGTGCATGTATCAGATCTCCATGAATTTGGAATTTCTTGCATTTCTTGACAAAATAGTATGAGTCTTTTCCATGGACAACCAATAGTATCCAGTGCGTATGATCTTCTTTGCTAGTGAAGGACCGCTTGCATGAGTTCCACAAATTCCTTCATGTACCTCTTCCAAGGTCTTTGTTATCTCATATTGTTCCAGACATCGAAGGAGAGTACCATCAAGACTACATCAGTATAGGGTTTCAACAATAATGGTATATCGAGCGGTTTGGCGAATGAAGGTTTAACATTGGTTATTCGATTGGTTAGGAGGAAGTGTATGATCACGTAGATAGGTGTAGAACTCACCATACCATGGGGATTCAGAACCGACAAGGTGACATATCATCTCGGATTCAGGGATATCATAAGCGGGAATCCAAAGCTGTTCTACCAAGAACTCATAGTGTGTTGACTTCTGTGGAAGATCTAGGAGAGATGCAATAGTAGCCATAGCGTCAGCAGCTTGATTATGATCTCTGGGTATCTGTTCAAAGGTGATAGTAGTAAATGATTCCTTTAATTTGTCCACCATTTTCTTGTATGACATGAGTTTATCGTACTTAGTCTGATATTCATCGGTTACTTGTCAAATGACCAGTTGGGAGTCGTCATAAACCTGTAGCTTTTTTTAATTTCCATTGTATGGCTAGTCTGAGTCCTGTGATCAAGGCCTCATATTCTGCTATGTTGTTCATGCATGGAAAAGTTAGCCTGTAAGACTTCAGGATGCTATCACCTTGAGGTGTGATAAACAAAATGATTGCCACCAAGCCATGCTTAGTGTATGAACCGTCAGTATAGTTTCCATGGTGGTGCTGTTGTGATCATGAATATCTCTTCATCTAGAAAATTGGAAATGAGAGGATGATCACCTATGAGTGGTGCATCGACCAACTGATCTGCAATAACTTGACCCTTGATAGCCTTATGGTCCACATAATCGATGTCAAATTCACTTAGAAGCATCACCCATTTGGCCAAGCGGCCTGTCAATGCTGCTTTGTTGAGTAAGTACTTTAGCGGATCGATTTTTGCAATGAGTTGTACTTTATGTGTTAAAAGGTAGTGCCTCAGTTTAGTGGCTGCCAAGATATACCTACTAGGCAAGCTCGCTAAATAGGTGTGTAATTGAGTTCATAGCCGACCAGTGTGCGAGAGATGTAGTAAACAACACACTCTTTCCCTTTTGCATTATGTTGTGCCAGTAGTACGCCCAATGCTATATTCGTTGCTGAAATATAGAGCAACAGAGGTCTACTCAGATTTGGTGGGATCGACAATGGTGTATTCATGAGATAGTCTTTAAGAATCTGGAATGCTTGTTGGCATCTGGCATCCCTTTGAAAGTGGATGTTTTTGTGTAACGGGTGTGTAAAGGGGTGACACTTATCTGTCAGTTGTGCAATGAATCTTCGGATGGATTGTAGCCACCCTTGTAATGTCCTTAGCTGACTGATTTTCTTTGGAGGTAGCATGTCCATGATTGCTTTGACTTTTGCTGGGTCGACCTCAATGCCTTTGCTTGAGACAATATATCCTAGAAGCTTCCCGGGGGTTACTCCAAAGACACATTTCTTTGGGTTGATTCAAACATGATATTGTTCTAGTCTATCAAAGATTTTATCTAATATTGTGAGATGACCTTCTCTTGTTAATGATTTTGCCAATAAGTCATCGACATAATCTTCCATTATGGTATGCATCATATCATGAAATATGGTGGTCATTGCTCTTTGATAGGTCTCCCTTGCATTCTTTAGACCAAAAGGCATTACATTCCAACAGTATGTTCCCTATGGACATGTGAAGGTTGTCTTATGTTGATCCTCTGGTGCGATCTTTATCTGGTTGTACCCTGAAAAGCCATCCATGAGAGAAAGCATGGCATGTCTTGCTGTTAGGTCCATGATCATTTTAATTTTTGGTAGGGGGAAGTCATCCTTAGGAAATGCCTTGTTTAGATCTCTGAAGTCAGTACAGATACAGATGTCCCCATTTGGTTTGTCGACAGGTACAATATTGGATATCCAATCTGCGTAATCAATTGGTCGAATGAAACCAAAATCTAGGAGTTTCTTAAGTTCTGCTTTGACGAGCACAACTATCTGAGGGTGCATCTTGCAAAGCTTCTGTTTGACAGGCTTAGCTCCTTTTGCTATGGTGAGGTGATGCATGACTAAATCAAGATCAAGACCAGGCATGTCTACATATGACCATGCAAAGTTGATCTGACGCTTTTGGAAGAATTTGACAAACTTAGGTTGTTCCTCTGGAGTTAAAAGAGATGTCAAGTGTATGTGGTGAGGAGTTTCAGGAGTCCCCACGTTTTATTCTTTTGTCTCTTCAATAAGGATTGTGGATCGTTCCTACTGTGTACTAGAGGGGAGGATGTCAAACCTTTCATCCTCAAGCGCCTCAGAGAGGTTTTCACCATTGGATACACTCTTTCTTTTTACTTTTGTGGGATCAAACAGTGCCACAGTGTGGTTTTCACTGGAAGATCCATGTTTTATCGTTATATTTTTGCAGTTGAAAGGTTTGGCATCCGCCCCAAAGTATGTTGCGCTATTAAGTTCAATGGTGAATCCAGCTTTGTGATCCTCGCTTGGTATGTTATCCCGTAGTTCCAAAAAGTCAATGATCGCCTCATCATTTTGGAAGTGGTCAAGGCATGGGGGATTATATTGGTTTCATTCGATGAGTTCAGGATGTTTAATGGGCATTACTGCATCGATTAGGTTAAGTTCATAAGATGTATCAGTGAGGGTTAAGACATTGTGGTGAAAGTCATTGATGGTACTCTCCCTGTCAGAATCAGGCGTAGGATGTGACGTAGGGTCTGTGGAAGATGTTTCCAGTTCAGGAACCCAAGAGGTTTTAATTTGTGCTTCTCCATAAACAGGGATTTCTTTGTGAGGTGGAGGGGGTAATGTGTCTTCCTCATCTGAAGTATTGAGATGTACTGAATCGAATTCCCACTCATGTGAGTTGGTCTCTGAGTCGCTTTCTAGTATCCGATTACTATACCATATTGGGATATCCTTTGAGTTAAACACTGCAAGTGTGATCAATTGATGTACCCTTGTAGATGAAATGATTGGTGCTACAGGAAGGATTATTGGAATCAGTGAATCCGCTACTGGGAGTATCGACATTGTTGAATCTGCTGCTTCTAATGGATTTATTGGTATTGTCGATACTGATGGGGGTTCTGATACTGATAATGGTGCTATTGATGCAATTGCTGTTGATGGGGTTGTTGGTTTGATTGGTGGGATGATCGGTGTTGTGGATGATATTGCTGGTATGGTGCTTGGTGCTGCTGATATAATCAAAGGCGGCCTCTTTAGAGTTTTAGGCTGATATAGAGGTTTGTTGGGTTTTCCTTTGAATCGGATCTTAGGAAGAGTCTCCTTTTGAAAGCCTAATCTAGTGTTATCTTTAGGCTTTAATTCCGGCTGCAGTGGCTCATGTCTTCCTTGCTTGTAAGGTCCCAACACACTTTGACCATCATAGCCCATTCTTTGTATAATGAGAAGGCCTTTTCCATATTGATCTGTGGGAAGCTTAGCTTGTGGGATGTCCGTGGTGATAGGATCTTTATAGATCCATTATGCTAAGTCCTCATCTCTGGTGTCTTCTTCTTGACTCTTTCCAAGGATAAAAGGCGTCAAAGTGCATGTTGGATTGACCAGTGGCATTTGAAGTAACCTTTGAGGTTTACCATGAGTTCTAGGAGAAGTAGGTAGTTGCCCAACACAAAAGAGTTGGTTGAGATTGTACTCCCTAGGACCTTCCTCTACCATTTTCATCTTTAGCTTCTCTTGCTTGGGTATAGTGGTGTTTGAATTGGAAAGAGAGGCTAGACTTACATATGATGTGGATGGGATAACTTCTCAGTTGTTGGGAACGATAAGCTTTGGTTGATGATTGACATTGTTACAATATGCAAATGGATTTGCATCACCCAGGATTGTAATTTCTACACCGTTATGAGGAAACTTGATACACTGGTGGTAGGTGGATGTAACGGCTTGCATGGCGTGTATACAAGGTCTTCCTAACAACAAATTATATGACAGCGAAAGGTCCAGAACTTGACATATGATGTGCTTCACCATTGGGCCCACTCGGATTGGTAACACAACTGCTCCTTTGGATGAACACTCTGCATCATCATAAGCTTTTATTATTATCTTTTTGCGGGGATCCACTGATTCAACTGCATATCCCAATGTTGTGACCAATTGTAGTGTACAGATATTTAGGCCTGCTCCATTATCAATCAAGACTCACTTGATCCTGTGTTGGTTGATAAATCCTTCAATATGGAGTGAGGCGTTATGAGGTTGTTGGAAGGATGTATTGTCACTTTTTGAGAAAGTGAGACATGGTAATGACCTCAGACTACCAACCATAGATTTAAATTGATCTGTGTTTAGATTGGTAGGAACTAATGCCTCTTGGAGAGCTTGATCCAAGATTGTTTTATGAGATGGGGATAGGCGCAACAACTCTAAGATAGATATAAGTGCAAACATTTTATCTAATTGTTCCACAAGGTTGTATTGCTTTGGGATGGAGGTGGTGCCTTGTGGAGCTGCTTTAATGTTGATCTTGCTACGACGCGTAACAACATTGCAAGTAGAGCTTGGCTTTTTGGTGGTAATGGTTGTAATTTATTCATCGATATCATATAGGTGATTCACAATGTAATTATAAGCGGCTCGCGTATAATCATTGGTATCTATGTTTTGTCCTGATGTGGAAGAACCCCTTTGATCTTGTGATGGAAGTGGATTCTTAAACATAAGATGATCATTGTTTGTGGTTTTTGGGTCATGCCCTTTAATTTCAATCTCGCCTCGATCAATAAGATCCTGAACAAGATCTTTCAATCTATGACAGTTACTTGTTTTATGCCCTTTCCCTTGATGGAATTCACAATGTTCATTATCCCTCCACCATGGAGGTTTGACACGAGGTTTGTAATTAGATGTTTTGGGTAAGGTCACTAAATTTGACAAGACCAATTGATGTAACACTATTTCAATAGGTTCCCCTAAGGGAGTGTATGTACGTTTTGGTTTATAATTTTGTTGTCTTT
Source organism: Cryptomeria japonica (assembly GCF_030272615.1). Lineage (NCBI taxonomy): Eukaryota > Viridiplantae > Streptophyta > Pinopsida > Cupressales > Cupressaceae > Cryptomeria > Cryptomeria japonica. The sequence continues at coordinate 319,511,421 of NC_081405.1, read as the reverse complement.
GCCTTGGTTCTTCTTGCTAAACATTGCGTCCTTGATTTGGTGGGGGACGAACCGTGTTGTTCTTAGGAGGGGGGTTTTGCCCCGCAAATCGGACCACAGGTTGTGCACTCTTGACAGTCCTTGCATCTACAACCCCATCATTGACGATGTTTTTGTTTTTATTCTAGAAGTTAGGTTTATCATTGTTGAAGCGTCGGCGAGGGGTATCTTTTGGTTCATTGTATATTTTGATAAGCCCCTTTTTGATGAGGGCCCATTCACATTTTAAATCCTGTGTGATCATGTCATTAAAAGACTCTGTCCCTTTCATGTCTAAGTGAAATTCCATTTTTTCATTCAAGTTGGAAATAAATATTTCCACTAGCTCTCTTTCAGGTAGCTGAAGGGAATGTCTGCTAGACATTTGTCGCCATCGTTGCAGGAAAACTGAAAATAACTCCCTTGGTTTTTGCTTGGTGTTACACAGGTCTGCCATGGTGACATCACGCTCTATGTTATGGGAATAATGTGCAATGAATTTCTGAACCAATTCTTCGAACATCCTAATGCCGCCTGTGAGTCGGGAAAACCATTGTGTGGTTGTCCCTGCCAAACTCTGAGGAAAGAAGCGCATTAGGTATGTGTCTTCATATGCCAATTCTAGGCAAGCAGAGTGAAATTCTCTAACATGATCCCGAGGGTTTGCTTTTCCGCGATACTTTTCAAACTTAGGTGTTTCAAACCCTCGTGGAAAAGGTGGCATATGTATATTCCTATCAAAGGGATAGGGACAAATATCATTAAGTGAAAATTGGTTTGTTTTCACACCACTGTGGAGTTGTTGGGTGAGATTCTCGACTTGTTGCCGCAACATGTCAATGTCATTTAGAGGTGGAGGAGGTGGGGATTTCCTTGATGAAGGTTGTATCTGATGTGATCTCGACCTCTTCCATCCTCATTACGACTCTAGTGTTCTGATGCTTGCCGTAATTGTGCTATATCAAAATCAAGGGTAGTTTGGCTCCCTCTTGGGCAAGTCTTAAAAAGTGAGCGTCTGCATTGTTTCTGAGGATCTCATCAAAAAGTCGATTGAAGAGAGGGTTGTGTTGTGCCCTTTCTATTGCTTTAGGAGTGGGAGTATGAGGATTTTCATCATTTGCGTTTCCTCCAAGAGCTTCTTGGAATTCAATGAGATTTTCCTCTTCTTCCTCTTCGATTTCTTGTTGTCTAGTCCTTGATCTGGTTTGAGCCATTTTGTTTGAAATTTTTTGTTGAAGTTTGATGAAAATGATGATGAGTTGATGATGAAATGAGAGATAAATGTTTGGCAAAGTGTTTAGCATATGGATCTCTAGCACTAAAGGTTTGATGTTACCAAAGTCCTTTTATGAATTGCTTGTTGTGTTTGTTGACAATGTTTGATATGATAAGGTTTAGAGAGGCCTGAGATGTGTTACAGACCTAGCTACCTAGTAATGAGAGGATGCACTCATGGACTAGTTTTAACCTGCGTAGAAATGCCTCTTAGGATGAGTTTATCCTAGATGTAGGGACACTCTAAAAGTGATGTATTGTTTTGATTCAAGCAATTACTAAAAAAGAATTTCAGGATAAGACCACCTTATGTTTCGAGAGTTGGAATGGAATGATGATGTGTGAATGTGAGAATGGATGAAATGTTAACTTCAATAAAAACTGTGTTACAAAAGGGACAAATTCTTCCTCTTATCTTTTGGGGGTTGGTGGTTCTTCCCTAGCTGAGTTATATGTGATGCAAATGTCTGGAAAGAAATCAGGATTGATTTTGCCTCCTTTTTTTTAATGATAGCTCAAAGCTCTATATTGAGTAAAAACTCTACGGTTTAAAGACTTTTGATCAAATTCGTTAGATTTTCCTTGAAGATATAGACGCATGTGACATAAGAAGGTTCTATGTGAGACAAAGATTTGTCTATTGAGACAGAAAAATCTCCTTCTTTTGATGAAAGCCTTTGAGTTTAATGGTCTTTTCTTCAAATTAATATTTTGATGAAGATTCTTCCTTCTCAAAATGTGAAGGATGGTCATATAGTTTTGATACCTTTGTTTGTCTCTTTGGTTTTTTTGTTTGTTTTGCCAAAAGGTTGATGTTTTAAAATTTTTGTGTTGGATGAATACTTGTTTTTGGAATTGAATTTTCTTTTGATTTTTCTTTGACAAGAAAACAAAGCAAGCACACAAACACAAGAATGTTGCCTCAAAAAGCACAAATGAGTGTGGGTCTAAATCAACCCAATCTTTGGAATTTTTATGACCCTTTCTTTCCAAATGTTTTTTAGTATGTTTTTCCAAAAAGCTTGAAGTCGACTCAGTTTATTACTGGTCTTGACACAAAATGAAGACACTTCAAACACACTTTATCCCTAAGGTCAAATGGCCAGTTGCGATAACTTCAGCCCACATCTTGATATTTCTTCAACTTTGGCACTACATACCTTATGGATCCCGTCATGGCAGGTAAAGATGCGATATACTAAGTATTGCGTGAGCATAACAAATAGATGATCCCTATGATGGGGGAGTCACCACTTTTATCAAGCTACAAGTAGCCTTTCAAAAAGCTATGTTTCTACTCAAGGAAATATGTATGGTGAGTATTTTGGGAGCAAAATCATCTATGCTCTTGCACTGAACTTCTCACAAATATCCTCAATCAATAGAACGGGTGGGCTTCTACATAAAAGTGTTTAGTAATTTTCGATGTTTTTGGACATAAGTTCATTCTACAGTGACTCACTTAAGAGCCTTGTAACTTGTGGTGGGGCCCATTTGTCCTTTCGACAAGTGGAACAACTATATCCAAGGCTATAGCTTTCACTCACACTTGATTTCTATAGCGGCTCGAAGGATTTACCGCGCGAGGTCATTCCCAAGAGTGATGTGTCTCGTGGCAGGCCTCTCTTAAAAATATAAAATTTGAGTGTTACTAACACTTTTCTCTTGCACCTAGGACCACGAAAGCCAAGGGAGAGGATAATGTATGTTAGAAGTAGGACCACTCAACAAACTTTGCACAAGTGTGCCAATCACAAAAATCACTTGTTCTTTTTATCTATTTTTCATCGCAATGTGATCTAACTATTTGGAGATGTTGCTCCAACAATCATGGTGTTCTTTTTAACTTCAAAGGTAAAATGTTGAGTAAACTAGGAATTTGAAATCCTGGTCAACTGAATGAAAAACATGTTTGCTTGAAGTAAATCACTTTTGAAAAACAAGAAAACTTTGGCCAAGTTGATTGTTCTTTTTACTTTTGCACCAAATGAAGTGTTGATTGTGAATTTCCTTAAGTTTGATGCAAGAAATGAAATTTGTTTGTTGATTTTAAAGCACCAAAATAGATGAATCCTAACTTGCAAAGAAAGCGAATTTGTGGGTTTTGAGTTTGTTGTTTTTTTTATTTTGACATAATGAGGTTCGTTTTAAGCCCAAGCTGAAAAAGTGTGATTTATTTTAGAGCCCAAAATAAAGTGTGAAGTTCATTTTTTAAGCCAAAAAGAAAGTGAATTCATTTTATCCAACTTCAAAAAACAAAGTTATAGAAATAAACTCAAATGCTTTCTACTCTAAACTCCTTCACCCTGCACAAACAATCAAACAGTTAGAAAAATGAAATGAAGTATAGGTGGGCTTCCACAAGCCTAAGTTCTGATTTTCGGTTACAAAGTAAAAAATTACAACTCTCTGTTACAATAGCGCCACTCTGTGTAAACATAGAAGTGCTATTTAACACGAAAGCGCTAAATAACTGACAGATGCACTAAAATCCTTACAAATGCGCTAAACTATGATCAATAGCGCTAAAAGATTATGTCGGACAAAAATAAATTCTGTCAAACAGGGAGTACAAATGCGCTAAACTACTGACAAAGGCGCTACTCTAAGTGCAAAAGCGCTAAACTATGATCAATAGAGCTATTTCCAGAACAATAGCGTTATTCTGGTGAACGTAAGCGCTAAAGCACAAACTTTTGTAAGCGCTAAAGCGTGTTCAAAAGTGCCAAAGCGCAACCTATGTGGCAAGTAAAATCACAAAAAAATGTTAGTAGTTTTAAAAAATTTGGTGTTGGATTCACGTCGGGTTCACCAAATGATGCTCTGCAAAATGGAAGGATTTAGAAAAACTTGTGGTTAGACAACACACACGAAAAACACAAGAAAAAAAGAGAGTTAGTGGTAATCAACCAAAAACTATTCTAAGGAGGCATACCAAGAGAGACACTAAAAACATAATAGAGCATTTGACAATAAAAACAAATATAAGGCATCTCCAAATGCCTTCCACCATGCTTGTAGCTCCTCCTCCCTTGTTCCTCTCCTCTCCAAGTTCCAAATGAGTGTAGCTCTCAACGACTTTTTGCACTATGGATGCCTTATGGAGGTTCAAGATTGAAAAATGATCAACTATGCTATGCAAGTGTAAAACAAACTAATATTAGATGCTATGAAATGGAAATGATTCATTTTAGTCCAAAATAACAATATATTAGTGATTTATGTTAAATACTCTTCTCTAAAATTGACTATAATGTAAATGCATACAAGTTTTCAAAATCTGGATTATGAAGAAATGAGCTCTATTTATAAGTAAAATGGAGCAATGGATGGTTGAGATTGAGTAATCTCAACAAGGGTCAAGAATGAATGGTTTGAGATCCATGTGAGGACTTTCAACCCAATCCCAGGATGACAAGTGTCAACATGAGAGGGGTTGAGGGGAGAGGGAAGAAGCATTAAATGCTTGACATGACCCGAGGGTTAACTTGGGAGGCAAGGTTAATGTTGAGTTGAGTGAATAAATTCATTATCCAAAGAATAATGTTTTTATCCAATGGATAAAATCTTGTGCAAGAGTTAGTGAGGATAACCATGGTCAAAACAATACATGCTTGAGGAGACACATGGGTTACATGAGGGTTGAGTTAGGGGTCAAAGTCCCTATCCATGGGTGTAAGTGGATTTAACCATAAATGGTTATGTAAGAGCCATTAATGGTCATGTAAGAGCCATTAGTGGTTTGGAAGACTTTAAAGGTTAAATTGTTGAACACATAAAGAATTTAATGCTTTTCAAAGACTTTGGAGTCTTTGAGAAGTTTGTTTAGTAATGTGACAATAATTAGGGGATAGATTAGGCTAATCAGGAAGGGGTTAGAATAATCTAGAAGGGGATTAGGATTTGCAAGAGGGTTTGGTGGGTGAGGGAAAATAGGATTTTTATTAAATAAAATTCATTTATTTCAACAAATAAGCACAACTTGCATTTTTAGGAGAATGCAAGTGGGGGGGATTTTAATGATTTAAATAAATGTTTTATTTATTTATTTAAAAGAGGAAAGGGGATTAAATGAAATAAATAGAATTTATTCATTTAATTGATTGTGAATTTAGTGTAATGAATGAATTAAAATAAACTGAATAATTTATTTAATTAATAGGAGAAGGATTGAAGATGAATTAATTAAATAATTTAATTAAGTGTTGGCTAGTGGATTTTTTAATCAAATAAATATCAAATATTGATTTAATTAAACTGGATAGATTTATGTGACTACAGTACCTATAACATCCATGGATGCATAAAGTAGAAGCGAAGACTTGGAAAGACCCTCAAAGATTAGCCATAATCAAGTGGACATACTCTTGGTAATATTTCTCCTTTCCACAACCTTTCAACAAAGATACGAGTGATTTGAACTTCTCCACAAATTCCTCAATTGTAGGAAAACAATCAGGTAAGAATGCAGTCAATTCCAGCTCTAACTACATTTTAATGAACTCATTAACTGTCCTAAAAGATCCTTGAACTTAGTCCTAATGGCCCAAGTAGTGCAAGACTCAAGGTGAAACAAGAGATTATTTGAAACATGTATGGTAATTAAACCCGTAGCCTCATCCATCTTGTTTTTGTGCTAAAAGTCCTTAAAAGAATGCTAGAAGGTGAGTTGGGTATCATCAAAAGTAGACCACAAACCTCTAGACATGAGAAATCGGTTCATCTAATCCTTTCAAGTGTGATGATTATGGTGTGTGAGATAAACAAAAAAGTGCCATAAGGCTGAAGTGTGATGAGGATCTAAAAAATAAAAATTGACCCCCCAACCAAAAAACACAAACCCTAGTACAACTGGAATGAAGATAAAGCCAGATATCAAGAAATAACTTCATCTAAAAATATTGAGAACTTGAGAAAAAAATCTAGAAAAGACACCTGTAGATCTAAATAGGTGACTCTGAGAGTTTTTCGACGATATGCGAAAGTCGAACAACATAGTTCATTTGCCCAAGTTATGGCCTCAGAAGCACAGAAAACAAGCTTAAATTTGGAGGCCTATAGTAGACACCTGGGGTAGAATAAAGAAAAACCAACTACACGTGTAGATTGGCACCAGAACTAGCTTTCCAATGGTATGCACAAGTTGAAAAAATAAGCCTTATATGCAAGATATACTCAATTTTGTGAAAGGTCTCCAATAGGCCAAAAATGCTCTTAGGGGGCTGAAAAAAGTTAGACCCTAATCATATGGCGACCAAGGGGCTAAAAAATTAGGGGTTGTCGATTAGGTGTTGCATAGGTGGCATGGCGGTGTTGCGACAGTAGTGAACCTTGGTGGAGAAAAGTTGGAGCTGCGACGGATAGGCATGGGCTAAGTAGTGCGTGAACGAGTGATGGTGACGCTATAGGGAAGGGCCAACGAGTTTTTCTCCCAAGTTGATGAATTTGCCCACCTCCATATCCACAAAAAAAAAAATTGTGACCCTGCAACGCTTCCGAGTAAAGAAACCCTCAAATCTTGAGATGGGGTTTGCCAAAATTGCGCTCTGATACCATGTTGAATTTTGCAACACAATCATCTACAAGATCAAATGACAAACAAAAACACCTTCCACAAATGAGAGTTGCATAAATTGAATGCTATATTACTGAAAAGCAAAGAATACATAATGAATTACAATTGTACAATGAGGTGCTTATAAAGGAAGCACAAAGATTCCATGAGCTAAAAATAGGAGAGCTAAAGTGCAAGTATGAGGAGCTAAAAAAAACTCAACTCTAGCTAAACTAGATGCAAGCACTCCTTAGTGATCTTAAGCAAGAAAGCATAACTAGTTGTAAAAAAACAACTAATAGCTAAAATGCCCTAACATGTACATGGTGGCCAAATACAAGGAAAAAGTTGAATCATGGAAAGGTCATTGACTTACATTGTTTGGGAGATTAATGAGGATAAATGTTGTCCTAGTTGCTACCCCCATATACCTAGTATCTTGTTTGTGGCTCACTAACAAGGTTGAAAAGGACTTCATGAAAATGTAGAGAAGATTAATGTGGGAGGGATCTAATGATATCCAACAAATTCCCTTCATTTCCTAGGATAGAGACGAACTGAGAAAATCTCTAGGGGCATTTGTGTTAAAGATATTCAACTTCAAAATCTAGTGTTAGGATCAAAGAGAACACTACTAACATGGACAATACTTGAGAAATCAAATGCAATGTGGGCCAAAATATTGCAAAACAAATATCTTGACAATGAAGACCCAAAATAATCATTGACCATAGCCAATCCACCACAAGGATTGCATCTATGGAATTTCATGACATGAAATGCCACCACATAATCATGGATCACTTGTCTTAGAAGTTGAATGATGGTAAATTGGCGAAAGGTATTCTTTGAATGGTTATTGTCCACTTGGAGATATCCCTAAACTCCAATAAAGTAAGGAAATCTTGATGGAGAAATATGGATACAAGGTAAGGGACCATATAATACCTCAAAATAGTATTAAAGGGAAAACATTTCATTGGAAGGATTTTGATTGCTTAATAATGGCTTATAAGAATGCATTAACCTAGGAACTATGAAAGTAGAATATACTCTTATTAGACATCAATGATGAAATAATTTGGTGTGAAGCAAAATCAAGTTATATATTGATGAAAATAGAGGTTATGAAGTGTAAATGGTAGAACACCAATAGAACCAATGGCTTGCTAAATTATATTGGGGATCAAATGTTCTTTTGAAGGTCGGTGCCTTCACATGGACTATACTAAACAATACTAGAAAATATTGTGAGGAGATGTGTTAGGTCAAGTTTGTTATATTTCTTGGTGGATCTAACAATGATGCTAAAATCTCTACCCTCCTAAAATGCTTAAAATTACGTGATAAGAAGAATCCAAGTCCAATGACCTTTGATGGTGATCTATGCAACAACTATATGGAAGGAAACAAGTTGGAAAGTTACAAAATGGATAAAACAAATTTTTATATGTATCTCAATTCAATGAACAAATATGCTCAAGCACGTCTACCAAAAGGCTAAAAAAGGAATAGACTTATTACCCAATAAGGGAGTGGAGCATGAAGAAGAAGAGGTCATATCCCAAGACATTCACACAAGAGAAGGTTTGAATGATATCCTTTGTAATGAAAAAGCCTTGGCTAAGAGTACAAAGTACATATAAAACAAGCAAACAAGATATGACCCTAGATTACATCAAAAGGAATTTTAAGATTTGACTGTGAAATGACAAAAAACTAGTATAAGAGGTGATGAGCAACAATAAAATGCAAGTTCAATTCAAACACACAAAGAGATTTCCCAAGTTGTGGTTGTGATTGTATGGAAAGGAGTTTGGAGGAACTATTGCATAGGGCTTTCATAATATAATGGAGGTGGCAGAAGGAGCTATCTATGTAGTTATTAGGGAAAAACACTTGGCCCAAACTAATGTACGTGCGACATCACCCTGATGGAGCTCTTTCTCTAAAATAGTCAGAACCTTTGTGGACTTTAGTTGGGGAGCCAAAGTGACTAACAAATTTAGTATTCCAAATTATCAAGAAAAAGCCATTAATGTCATGTCAACATTGAGTAGAGACCCGAAGGAAGGACTAGTTGATGATGTTATATGCATGTCGCAACAATAGGGAATAATGAATTACAGATATTAGGTTTCTACAGTCCATGTTGACGTGATTTGAGTTTCTAGATTTGACTGTGTATCTTTTTTCATCAACATTTTGAATAATACTCTATGATTTATCATCAAGGAATAATGAAGATTTGAAGCGAGCAATTACGATCATGTGGGATGGCCTAGGCAAAAATAATTTGGAGACTTACACATTCTTCATGGCACATAATGAGAATCTCTTTACACCACTAATTGAACAATTACAAGAGTTTATTGATGTATTTTGCATTCTATTCTTTGTTTTGGAATAGAATATGGAAATGTATGAGAAACAATGTCTCTTTTTCGATGATAATACTATGAGAGCTATTCCCTTGCAATAATTTGATTAAAAAAATCATTTTGATTAGTTTGTTGTAAGCCAAAGGACTCATAGAAGCTCATTAAAGGTTGTGGACCAATAGTTTTGTGTGAAATCCATTAATGCAAAAAAGGGCTTTGTAAATATATTGACTAATAAAGGCGAATTTTGAGAAAGAATGTCTAACATAATAGAACTTGAAATATGAAGAAAACTTTATGTTACTATAACTAGCCCATCCCCAAAATCTCTTTTGCCTTCAATTTCTCCAATTCAAAAAATACTATAGAGGCTATACATTTTAATTCACATGTTTATTTATTTCTAAAGATACTCAACTTTATCATGAAAGCCACTCTTGAGTATACATATGAGTTGATAGATAATACAATGATCATATTTTTCTATTAGTATGTTATATATTAGTAAGAATTATTTAATTAAATTTTGTTGACAATAAATTCTTTTTCTCAATACCAACCATAAGGTACAATAAAGAATATTGTAATTTAAATTAGGAAAAAAAATCAAGCATGCATATTTAGTAATTATTTTCTTGCCTCGTAATTTACAACTAATTTTGAAAAAAAAAAAATTGGATGCCACCCTATCTATATTTAAGAGCTTTGTATGATTATAATATTGAGTTAGCATTTCCATATAAATTGGACATATGATAGGAAAGGAGAAGTTACTTTCAAACTTTAATTCTATATTACTACACATTATGACAAAACTTTCCTTGTTGGATTTTCATCTTCTTTTGGAGTGTCATGTATCATGTCCATTATTGTAGAAACCTGTTCATTTAGCCAAGCATTTTGACGTTCTGCTTCTAATCGTTTAGCACGCTCTTGCTGAAGTTGAAGTTGCAACAATTCCATAGTTTTGCAATCTTCCTCTAATTGTTCATTTAAACCATCAATTTCTCTATCCTGCAACAAATAATAAGATAAAACAATACATCCTTTAATCCCATGCTCTTTTAAATACTAGAATGTTGCATCTCTTTCGGAATAAAGAAATAAATGACAACACTAATAAAATATATATTAACATTTTATAAATTTAAAAAATCAATGCTTATTTATATGATAGCAAAAAAAATCATCCAAACTTCACTCTTAAATATTTATGTATAAAATTAGAAACCTTTCTAAATTCAAAATATTGTATCTAGATGCAATGAGTGCTAAGCGTACTGTTCATTCTCATGAAAGATGGGTTCTTGTGAACCACTACTCATGAAACATGGATCAATGAGTTTAACTTGAAACTGCACGATTGAATCCTAATAGAAATATCTAATTGACTTAGACATCGAAAAATATCTCCCACTTGTCAAGAAATATTCTAATATTTTCATCCCATGCACATAGGCTATATAAATTTAAATCCTGCTATCCATGACTAGATGCTACATAACTAAAGTCTTGACTTTTCATTTATTAGGACTAGTGTTATTCATTTGAAATGATGGTACAGTGCACAAATTACAGATGATTCTCATCAATGAGAAGCCAAAACTTCGGTTATGTAACATCCAATCATAAATACTATAATAAAGCTATTTGAGAAAAAATTAGTTAGCATCATCCAGTATATTATGCATAGTGAAGAAAAGAATGGTAGGTAATGAGAAGGAACCTTTCTGTTCATTTCCTGAATGGCAATACGCCGCATGCTTTCCACAACATCGACATTAACGAGCTTCCTTTTCTTCCCCTCAGACCATCCGCGCGGATAAACCATCTCCTCAAAGTCTGGACAAGGCAACAACTCTTCAGCCCCCCTCTTTTCCTTCCTTCCACCGCTCATATGAATCCCCTCCACTGCAAAACTATCACCCTCAACTGCTCCATCAAAAGAAAACCCTAAACTACTTCAGTATATATACAGCCTGAAACAAACCAAAAATCTTTGAAAAAAGTTTTTTTTTTTTCCTTCTGATATGAATCATTGTGAATGATTCGAGACATTGAATTAAGGAACCACACAAAAATTTGCATTACAGAACTTACTCTCTCTTTTCCTGATAAGCCTCTGTCGATTGTTGCACTGCACAACCGTATCCGCTCCCATTTTTTCCCCAAATCGTATAACCTACCCTAAAAATAGGGGACCTCCAAAATAAAAGATGCGGCACAGAAGTCTCCGGAGTAAAATGTAGGCCGGACAAGCGTAATCTTAAATAATTTGCACGGACTTCATGCAGCACAGAGCATTACATTTAGAAGAATTGGCGCTTTACAACTGTAAGAGTGAGGAAAACCCTAAAGTTGTTATTATTATTGTAGGATATGGTAGAAGCAATTATACTTGATTTAATTCAGGGCTATGGAGTGGGTCAAATCTTCTGTCTTGGAGTTCAAAAATGACTGAATTCCTCTGAAAAGAGAGTTTGCAGAGCTTTAAGATAAGGTTCGGGGCGTCGTTTCCCAAGTTTTTGTTGCAGACAATTCGTTTCGGGTTTTGTACCAAGTTTTCAGAGTTTTGGAACGACTCTTGTGGTTCAAATTAAATGGGAAGTACGTTTCCCGCGTAAGATCTGCTATTCTTTTTGGCATGTTCTGTCATAGTGTTTAAATGGGTTTAACTAAGATCATAGTTAAATATTTATTTTTATATTTATTATATAAGTTTTTTAAAAATAAAATATATTTTTATATTGAAAAGGTAAAATTCTAATTCGATAATTGTCAAGAATATTGATTTGACAAGTAGGATGGACAATCAAATTTAGGTCATGTGGGTCCTATGTGACATGTATTCTCTATTTTTTACTTGTTTTTAAAGCTGAATTTCTCTGCTATAAGTAATTATGAAGCTCCTAAGTACTCTTCCTTCTCGTCAAGGTCTCAATGTCCTCTTACACCTTTAGAGTGCCCTCTTACACCTTTAAATACATCTTATATGAGTACTCCTCCCACTAATATTCTCTTTCTTCATCTCTTTTTAGCTATGATGTATTAGAGAGTAAGCTTTCCCTAAAGCTAAATGCGATTCAACTATATAATGAAGAAAGTTGGATAATCTTGTTAGAACATGTTATTAGAAATTTAGTATTTTCACACAAGCATTTGGTAGGAGGGTTGTTTGGGAAGCAAAAAGTTTTGCCTCAAGTTAAATGTGATTCAACTATGTAAAGAAGAAAGTTGGATAAAATTGTTAGAGCATGTTATTGGAAATTTGTTATTTTCATATGAGCATTTGGTAGGAGAGTAGTGTGGAAAAGAAAAAGAAAAGAAAAAATCATTTAGGGTCAGCTTAAATATGAACAAATACTCCTTGCCAAATTTGTTATTTGTATGAAAATAAGTTTCAAGTTTTGAAACTTATAACATGAAAAAGGAGCACAAATTCATGAATAACACAATTGGATCTAAGAGGATGACAAGGGATCTAAATTAATTTTCCAATTCTTTAAACATAAACATCATGAGGAAAAGATCTTGTAACTATTTGATAAAAGTGACAAAATCTACTACTCTAACAAGGGTGTTATGGATGATACTACTCATGATATTGTTCAATAAGAGTTGGAGAGAACCCTATTAACAAATTCATCCCCACTAAGATTAACAAGGAATTACAACAACATTTACTCATCATGGATGAATTTAAAAAAATCATCTTCTTGATGGCCAATGAAAATATTGTTAGACTAGATGACCTCCCTACCAAATTCTTTAGATCTATGTGCTCTCCTAGATGGGCTGAATTTTATCAAATATATGAAAGTTGAACTATAAGGATAACATGGAGCTTGTATTAACTAAGGGCTCATTAAGCTCATACTAAAAGGAATCACAAGGAAACCAATTTTGGTTGAAGAAAAAATCACTCTTCTTAATACTTCTTATAAAATCATTTCTAAAGCCAAAGAAAGTTGAAAAAAGTGGTAGGCCAAGAAATTACTAGTACTAAACAAATAGGTTTCCTTGGTGGAATTTTTATCCTAGATAATTTAATGTTTTCTTATGAGACTATTAAATGGGCTTAACATATATCTCAAGCCACTTATTTTTCACAAATTGTATGATAGAAGTAGTTGTCCATTCATCAACAAAAAAACTTGAATTGATTTAGTTTAGAACTACACTAATCCACCATATTAAATTTTTGTTTTCAAAAGCTCTAGTCCATTTTTCTATATACATTTTTCTCTTTAGAGATCTACCTAGAACAAAACTTCCATCTTGTGTCTTTCCTAAACATGTTAGTCATTGATGCCCTAACACTCCTACTTGAAAGCTCATTCAAAAACTTGTCTAACTAGAGGAGTTGGTCTTCATGTGAAAATATATATTTTTAATCCAAAATACCACATTTTTTATGAGATTATGTTCTTTTTTCAAAATAATGAAGAAGAGACAATCACTACTATATAGGCCCTTGATCTCAACTATTGTATTAAATATACTCAATATAATTACCCATGCATAAAATAGTATTGGACTAATGGGTTGTGACCACCCTACTTTGCCATGGATACTAATACAATGAAATCAAATAAAATATGACATAATCCTTAGATACCTTGGAATCCCTTTAGAAAAATAACTACCATGGGACTAAATTTTTCTTTATTAAGGGAAGGATACATGATCCATAACCAGGGTACCACTCCTTGAACTATCCAAATGAATATTAAATGATCTAATCTATAATTTAGATTGATAAACTTGTTGATTTAAATATAAAACTTGCATATGATTGTTGTCAGTTTACACCCTTTCTAAGCTATCAACTCAACAACTTATTGAAACATGGGATGGTCTCATAGATTGTCAGTTTTGATAGTTGAGACCAACCTCCAAAGAAGGCTAGTTCCCTTAAAAGTCACCTAATAAAACTTAACTTGCTTGGAAATGAGAAAATAAATGACATGAAATGAACCTACTGAACTACCAGGGGTGATGCACCAAATGTTTTCAAGGCCTATGCTATTGTTTTTATACTTGCAATGATTCAATGATCAGAGTGATCCTCACACAACTCAAGATTTTCCACACATTCATGCATTAATGTTTCATAAGAAGGTTGAGTGTATCATAGTTTTAAAGGAAAAAGAGGTTTTTGTCACAAGTAAAACTATTTACATTCATATATGTTTTTCTACCTAAAGGTGTTGGAGTGAGACATGTATTGGAGGATTTGTATGAAAATCACAAAAACATACATCAATCATAAAATTACACACAATAAAACAAGATATGAGAAGTAAAATAACTCCATTTCATTGATAAAAGATATTCTTTACAATAAAAATGTGTTTGAAATGATTATACATTCATAAAAAGTGATCTATAATACAATACTATCCTCAATTTGAGACTGAATTTGAGTTAGATAACAGCTTGTACGTTGAAATATAAGAGCTAGTTTAGTTACACTTGTGCATGTGAAATTTGGTATCTGTATCTGAAACACAAACACTCAATAAGTCATTGCATGCATGGTTAGTTGATAAAAAACAATGAATGTAAAAACCATAACAAATCGACCTATTGCCTCCTAAAAGATGCGAGTATAGATTTGCTCTCAAATTTATCTAAGCAATACTAGTGACTAGACTACACCAAGATGGAGGATTTAATCTATATGAATGCAAGATTAAGCTATATGAAATCTAGATGCTAACATGATTGAGCTATTATGATTAAGCTAATATGCAATATTCTAAATGACTCTAGAGCAAAGCCAATATGATAACTATAAAATCTCTAGAATACTTTGATTGAGAGATGAGAGCCTAAATTTATAGAAAATCCAAAGAGAAAGCGACGGTCGAGATTGATTGTTGATGAGCGGCCAAGATTCTCCTAGAAGTAGCACAATCTAGGCGATTTGATGTGATTGGTTGTTTTCTTCAGATTTGAAGGAGATAAGATTGAGCTAAAATTGAGATAAAATTAGAAAAAATTGATTTATTCCATTTTCCTTTCTTAAAGCAAGCTTTCTTTGATTTATTCCTTTTTATTCAATTTTGCTCTTTTTTTGAAATTTCTTTTTCAAATTATCTCAAGTTGATTTCTTTTTTCAAAATAATTCCTTTTTTTTCAAATTAATTCTTTTTTTGATGATTTAATGGTAAAATGATTTATTAATTAAATATGCTAAGACATATAATTAAATAAGTAAGATAATTGATAAAAGAGATTTTGATGATTTATTTTATTGAAAAGATTAATTTGCCATGTGACATTGATGATTTAGGAATTAATTAATTAGGTGCTCAAAATTGATTTAATTGCCTTTGGTTAGGACCTTGGTGATGTAGTCGAGATTAGGGGCCCATGGTTTAGATGACAATTTTTAGGGTATTACATTTGCCCCTCTTTGAATTGATGTGCGAGTAGCACATTGATTCAAAGAACAGTTGATGTCGAAGAGATACCGGTTCTGAACTTGATGGATCACAAACAGATGAAGAGCTAGATATTCAACTTGATTTGAAGTGATGAAACTCAACAGATTGATCAAAGCGACACTGATCTTGAACTTGATCGAACTAGGACCGATGAAGAGAGAAGATACCAATCTTGAACTTGATGGATCAAGAAGCGGGTACCGATCTAGAACTTGATTGAACTAGAATCAGTTGAGTGAGGAGATAATACCAATTATGAATTTGATGAAACAAGAATTGATTAGCGAAACAAAATGTCCAGCTTGATTTGATGGGATGAAACTGAACACTTATTTGGATTGAGTGTGTGATCAATGTCAAAAAGACTTTTTAAACCCTTGATTAGGTTTAAACGAATAACCAGCTTGATGAGGTGCGATGAAACTGATTACTGTTAAGAGACTGATTTAGATAAAGACAATATCAGCTTGATTTGGTGTGATGAAACTGATATGCCCCTAGAGATACTTATTGATTTGAAGAACCTCAACTTGATATGATGTGGTGAAGTTGAGATGCCCCTAGCAATGAGGTCTTGTTTGATGATATTTGATTGATGTTCGATTAATCTTTGATTGAAAAGATTTGCTTCTCAACTTTTGATGAAGATTTGAAAAAAAAAATTCTCGACTTTTGATGATGTAATCACTGATAATGATGATGTAATAAGTATGCCCCCTCGGGAGCGAAATCAAAAGATGGTGAGATACCACAACGATTTGAGGCAATTCGAGTGATAAAAATATTTTGCGATGATAATTTGACCACGGAGAATGATTTAAGAATTTATTTGAGATAAATTCAAGGAATGTTGAGTTGATTGGAAAAGATTTGAGTGTAGAGTGATGCAATGATTGACCTATTGATGAATGTGCCAAGTGGTTGATGTTGTGATCATTTGACTAGAAAAGTGATGTCATATTTTGATTTCAATCTCGAAAATGGACTCAGGATGGTCAATTTAGCTAAGGATACAAATTTGGTGTCAATTGAAGCAAGTTTGAAAAAATGATGATCGTATTAGATTCAAGCTTCTTTCAAAGGAAAGAAAAAGTAAAGTTATCATGCTGAAATTTCTTGAAATGCACAAAGCTTAGTATGAATGCAACCTAAGACTTTAGTCACTGGATTTGTTATGCTATTTATCATCACTGAGCATTTTAAAATGTCAGGGATAGACATAAGCACTGAGGCACAAAGAGCTAGGATGACCTGAATGTCATGTCCTTTTGATTTAGCAATCAAAAATAAGCACCAAGGCATAAAGAGCCAGTATGACCTGAATGTTTCTTACGTGCAAACACACCAGACAAAGCAGAGTTCCTTTTTTTTATTATGCAATAATGATTATCTTGTTCGCAATGACCCTTTTATCGTTCATATCCTAGGACAAATTAAGCATGAATTCAGATTGTATAAGAAAGAAAAGTTACTCAAAATAGATAAGGAAATAGTTCCAACCTGTCTGTAGTATACAAATAAATAGAGTCGAGGTATGTGTGGCAATTTCACCTTGATGTGAAGACACTTATCACAAACACCTAGTTTATGAGATGTTTCTAGATCATTGGAATCATTCCTTCAAGTAGAAAACAAATAAAAGTATTATGCCCCTAGTCCTTTCTCCTCTTAGTCAAGATAGACTTCCTTGAGTTACTTAGAGGGAATAATAAGAGAAAACCAATTTAAAAGATAGCATACAAATAAAATTTCAATCATAGCTCAAATTGTTTTAGTGATTGTTTTCGTTGTTCTTGCTTTGTGTATTTGATGAGATATCAGTGGCAAAACCCTACAGTGGTTAGGAGATAGGTAACTGACTTGGATTGGATGACCCAGTACTACCGACATAAAGATGACTTGGTTAAACTGCTTAGGACATTTAGATTGATCAGTTGATTTCCCTAAGACTAAGACGTTGATCGGTTTCAAACCATGAGGGTTCCAAGAAGAACCAAGGTGTCACAAAAGCGACTGAAGGATATGTACAAGCTAAAGCAAAGATGTAGGAAAACAGGAAATAAAGAAGGAAATGCCAGATTTGCATTGATAGATGGAGCACTTCAATACAAGAGGCACTTGTTTACTAGGTTTTCACCATCGTGGCAAAGATTTTTTTTTTTTCAAGACTTTTTTTTAATGATTTTCATGTATTTTTTTCAAGACTTTTTAGCTGTATAGATTGCTAGAGTAGAAAATGCTAAGTGTAGAATCTCTTCAAGTGGATGGTGTTGATTGGTTCACGGAGTTGTTCTCCTTCTGATGTTGAGAGTTGGCAAGCACCGGAGCCAAAAACTGCGGTAACAATGTAGGGACCCAACTAGTTGGGTTCAAACTTCTATTTTTGTTTGCAATGCTATTGATTTTTAGGATTCTCTCTCAAAACAAGGTCACCAACCTGAAATTCTCTATGTCAAACTTTCTTGTTATAGCCTCTAGACATTATCTTCTGGTAAGCTCTTAGATGATCGAACGCCACTTGTCGACGTTCATCCAACAATTCGAGTTCTTGCAATCTAGATATTCTGTGATCTTCATCAGTGATAAGACCTTGCAAAGAAACTCTCAAAGAAGAAATTTCAACCTCAATAGGCAAGACTGCTTCGGCCCCATACACCAAAGCAAAAGGTGTAGCCCCAGTAGGTGTTCTAGTGCTTGTTCTATAAGCCTATAGCACCGGATTGAGAAGTAGATGCCAATCCTTTCCAAATCTGTTGATTGTTTTGTGTAGGATGGTCAACAAAGTTTTGTTAAACGCTTCAACCTGTCCATTACCTTGAGGGTAGTATATGGAAGACCAATGTTGTTTGATTTTGAACTTGTCACAAAGCTCATCTATATCCTTTTTTTTGAACTGCCCCCCATTGTCAGTTACAATTGAGGAGGGGATTCCATACCTACAGATGATGTAGTTAAGAATGAACATAGCCACTTGTTTGCTAGTTTCTTTGATTAGTAGAACCGCTTCAACCCACTTAGTGAAGTATTCGGTGGCAGTTATGATAAACTTATGTCCATTGGATGATGAAGGATAGATTTGGCCAATGAGGTCAAACACCCATTATTGAAAAGGCCAATGTGTGATAAAAGGTATGAGCTCCCTTGCTAGAGAATGTATGAGATTGCCATGCAGCTGGCATTTCTAATAAGTTTTAGCAAATTTTACAACATCTTTTTCCATATCTGGCCAATAGTAGCCAACCCTTAGCAATTTTTGAGCTAGAGTTAGACTGTTTGAGTGAGATCCACAAATATCTTCGTGGACTTCAGATAATGCACGTTGAGACTCTTCAAGTTCTAGACACCTAAGCAAAGCACTATCTAAGCCTCGCCTATGTAGATTGTTAGCGATGATGACATACTGTGAAGCATTATGGATCAGGTTTCTTTTCTCATTGTGAGTAAGGTTATCAAGGATGATTTGGTCACGTAAGTAGTAGATATGGTTATAACGAGATGAGTCATGCTCAATGATAGAACAAACCATCTAGGAATCAAGGGAATCATAAGAAGGATAGCGAAGCTCTTCCACCAAGAACTCATAACGGAACTGTGTTTCTTATAGTTGTGGTATAGATGCTAATCTAGCCATAGAATCTCCTGCTCTGTTCGCTGATCTAGGAATATGCTAAAATGAAACAAAGACAAAGTATTTATTAAAGTCATCAACCATTCTTTCATAGGGCATCAGTTTTTCATCTCGAGTTTGATACACATTGTTGATCTGGTTGATTATCAGCTGAGAGTCACCATAGATGTATAGCTCAACAAGTTTCCATTCAATAGCCAGTTTGATTCCATTCACCAAGGCTTCATATTTTGCAATATTATTGGTACAAGGAAAAAGAATCTTGTAAGAAAGATGATGCATTATAAGGTCAGGATCCAGACCTGGCATATCCGGACATTTCCATGCGAAGTTGATCTTTTTCTCTATGAAGAAATCAATAAACTCTTTCAATTATTCTGCTGATAGGGATTGAGCCACATGCCTTATATGTTGAATTTCCTTTGTTCCAATGTTGTGTAGGTTCAATCAGTACTGATGATCGCTCTTGAAAGTGATTAGGCAGAATATCAAGCATCTCACCTTCAGGTGCCTCAAGGAGGTTTTCACCATTGGATACGTCTTTTATTTTTACTTTTTTTCGGTTCTGATACTGTCATAGTATGGTTTTAGCCATTAGAACACTTGTTTTTCTTCTTTTGACATTTGAGACTAAGATACTTGATATCCGCTTTTGTCATGTTCACACTCTATTCGTTGATGGAAGAGTTCATGGGTTCAACTGCATTAAGATAAAATGCTAAGGAATAGTCATTGGAAAAAGTAGGGATATCCATGGGTTGGTCTTGTAGAGTACGGTCAATAAGTTCAGGGTATACCATGGATAAAAATTTGACAGGTTCAAGAGAATTCACAATATTGCCATCACAACCTTGGACCATCAAGTTGAGTTCTAGAAGACTACCTTGCGTTAGTGTCTTGAGATCGGGAAGAGTCATAACATGATTATTGAAGCCTACGTTAGCATTTAGAGCATCTAACCCAGCAAAATTACCACTAGACCCTTCTCCTACTTTAGAATGAACTACGTATTATGGTTGAACAACAATATCTTCTTCAGATAGAGTTTCAACATTCATGACAAAGTAGTCATAGTTTGGTGTTGAAGAAGTAATATCATAAATGAAGCCCATTTCAGGCTGATCAAAGTTAGAAGATGAAGCATCTTACTCCTCTTCAAGCAACTCAGTAAAAGCATGTATGGTATCAATATGAACATATTTTATGCTGCAAGTTCCTTCTTGTTCTGGTTCAGTGATAACCTGTAGTTGGCATACATGTTCACATAGTCTTGATGACTCTGCAAGTTTTTGTTTTCTTTCCCATTCAACTTCTTCTGGACTGATGACCGATCCTGCTTGACTACCCTCTAGTTCTTCAGTTGTGTTCCCATACCTGATTTGTTGTCTCATTAGATGGAGATACAGTAGGTGAGTGATTTTCCTATGTTTTCTCTTTTCTTAGTTGTTGCTCATAAGTTTCTTGTCTTTTTAGTCTAAATTCCTCTAGTTCTCGTTGTAGCTTCATGTGTGCTATTTCTTATGCTTCATCTATAGTATCATTGGATTCTTCAGTAGATGCATCTAATAGAGGTTCTGGACCCCATTCATACTCATTTGTTTCTGTTTCTGAATCTTCTTCTGGTATCATTCCCGTATATGTGATAGGAATGTTTAAAGGTGCAAACATTTCTTTGATTCTTTCCACCTGTTCTCTCATTTCTTCTGGAATTTCTACTTCTGGTCTTTTTCCTGCTGGTACCTTTGGAACTTGGTTATAAGCTTCTTCTTCTCTTTTGATCGCCAACTCTTCTTTTTCTATCTTTTTTCTTTCTAAGCCCTTTATAAAGGTTATTCAAGATGATATTAAGGAAAATTTACCAGGTTTTGAGTCATTTTAGTGAGTGTGTTGCAACCTCTACAGTGTGGTTGTGTTTCTTCATGTTGGTGTTCCTTTGTATTATGCCTCTTGTTTCTCTATTTTGCAAGGTTGTTCTTTGTTGCAGGCAGGTTTGCACATTTGAATATTGTCATTCTTTAAGCATAGGCTCTTTTTTCCGTGGTTCTTAGACCCAAATAACTAAGTTTTTCTTACCAAAAAAAATGTTGAATGATTATCATAGGTTCATTTTAGTAGAATAGACAAGTTGTTTCCTAAATTTTGTAACCTGATACTTCAAATAGTTTTTTTTTTTTTTTTATAGCAATTTTATAGTTTATATTTAAATTCAACATAAGCATATCTTTAGGATAATAAGGTGTATAAAGACTATTTGAGTAAGGTGTTTAGCTGTCAATTATAGATAGCCTTTACACACCACCTAAATTGATAAAGATGACATGTTATTAAAGTACAAATTCTAATAACACCTCATCAAGAGTGAAACTATATATATAAAAGAGGCAATTGCATGTACAAATTTTATATTCTGGCATGTTCACACTAGCAAATAAGACAAAAAATAAGCTTTATATTCACAAATATTGCATGCAAATGATTCAATGAGTACAAATATTGGCACATACACATCTATATATGTGTAGTATTTTTCTCATATTCTTCCTGAGTTTTCTATCTGTTTACTTCCTTTGGTGTTTGATGTGGTTGATAAGATTGTTGCTTTTGACTTGATTGTTTATCTAGATGGTACCCAAGTTTGGTTTTGTCCTTTGCAGACTTAATTTGCAGCTTGATGGGTTCGGCAATTCCTTCTTGACATTTTCCCAAAGGACTTGTACCTGAATACCCATGTGTTTGATTATCTGATAGCCTTTACCATATTGTTCAGGAGAAATTTCACAACGTTTCACTCTCTATCTTCATTTTTCCCTATGTAAAGCCATTCAAGAACAACTGCATCTTCTATTTCATTTGCAAAGGAAGCAAAGGATTGCACAAAAGTACCATCATAGATTACGTTTGCATGTGAAGTTTGTGGTTTCATAGCTTCAGACGGTTTTCCAAATTTTCTAGGTGATGGGGGAAGAGATATCAGTAAAAGTACAGGTTCTATCTCATATCCACCCATGCTAGCATCTATGATTTTTTAGTTTCTTTTCTAAGTCCTTCATTAGAGCTTCTGAACTCTCAACTATAGAGGCTGCTCTATTGTGAGGAACATGTAGAGCACAAGATGCCACAGAGAGGGGAGGGGGGGTGAATAAGTGGTTTCCAATCTTAACCCTTTTAATCCTAAATGTGAGTACCAGTTAAGATATCAAAGACCAAAATGCAAGCACACAAAAGAGGCACGCCACATAACACCAAATATATGAGGAAAACCCAATATGGGAAAAACCTCGGTGATAAATGTTGCCGGAGTCTATTGCTCCAATCCAACCTGACAATTAACAACTGTATTACAATGTTTAGGGCACCAACCCAAGGAGCACCAACCCTTGATTTAGGGCACCAACCCAAGGAGCACCAACCTCTATTGATTTAGGGCACCAACCCAAGGAGCACCAACCTCTGTTGATTTAGGGCACCAACCCAAGGAGCACCAACCTTTATTGATTTAGGGCACCAACCCAAGGAGCATCGCCCTCTATTGATTTAGGGCACCAACCCAAGGAGCACCAACCCCTACACCGAGCTCCAACTCAGTGATCACAATGATGACAAATAATACAATAGTTATCACCCGGTTACAAATGAATTTTGTAACCTCTCACAATCAAATCACTCTATCGGTTCATATCTTCTTAAACGGTCTTCCCTTGCTTTGTTCTCTTCTAGTTCTCTGCTCACATAGATCCTGCTCTCCTTCACTCTCTACTGCAACCTTTACCAGTTGAGTCCTCTTTCTATTGCTCTGCCTCTTCTCTGTCGGTTCACTTTTCTCTGATCTCTACCAGTTCTTTGCTTACCAATCAAGCCCTACTCTGTTTCAGCCTTGTCGGATCTTTACTGATACTCCCACTACATTGCAACACCCTCCACTACCTTCCTGCCGGTTCTAGCACTACCGGTTCACTTGAATATTTCACTCTTTGCAGCTTACCGATCACTCTAACCTTACTAATTTAAACTCTGTTAAACCCTATCACCGATTATGCCTCTTCCACACTCAGTCACTATGATCTTCTACATATTGCACTTGGACTGAAACACCCTCTTCTTCTTCTCTATCTGGCCTACAACATCTAGCAGCATCAATCTTCTTCAACCTTTTTTTTGCATATTTATAGTTGAGCTTTCTTGCCAAGATGGACATTCAAACTTGGCATGCTAGGGTTTCTTCCACCGACCATGAATAATAAAAAATCATATTTGATCTGCATTAGGATTGATGACTTGCAAGCAATAAGACATCACCACCAATCTGGCTACTTCCAATACACACTTGCTATATTTAACAAGCATGACAAACTGATCATCAACCTACATTTGTCAATCACATTAAATGAACTCTCGGTTGCCTTCACTAGATCCGATCTGCACTTGGACACTCTGCATTGATCATGATGTCAATGAATCGAATCTTTGTTGTCTAATCTGTCTTGGGCTGCAAACCCCTGCAATTGACCCATGATATTTGAGGTCTTCATTTAATATCGATCGACTCATCACCAACCTTGCCAAAACACTCTTCACTGACTATTGTATGTTTGCCACCTGGAGACTACATGTCTTCTTTATCGGCATCCACCTCAACTCCTTGTGTCGGTTCAGGCATGGTCATTGACCACAAAACACAAACGGGATATACCTACCGATTCATATCACCTTGTCGGTTATACACTAACTGGTCAACCTTCAAACCATGCAGTCACCTGTTCTACCGGTGGGATCACATCAGCCCAGTCATCAAACTTGCCAAACCTTAGCATATATTCATAGTGAGTTGTTATACATATCTCCATCTGGTGAGAGCCTTTCACCTTTGCCTCTCTTGTCTCTTACTGGCTGACATACTTAATATTTGACACTAGCATGTCAACAGTCTCCAATGTACACATTCTATCACACCGGTGGCATGACAACACATACATAGATCATCAACAGGGATCTTTGTCGATATTAGCATTCTGGTAACTCTATGTCTACAACTGCTCAACCTAACCTTCATTTTTATTTGACTGGTTCCTCTCAACCGGTTTTCCAAAGTGGCAAACACATCATAACTCACTCTTCCTCTTCTGTCCCAGTAGCTCATCATGCTTTCCCTTGTTGATCCGGGGCACATCTCTAATTTCACATGCTGGAGGCTTCTGATGTTTCACTTTGGTCATCCTGTATGTGTCTTCAACCACCTACCTTTAACTTCTTTGATTGTCTTATCCCAGAGGGGTATAATGCATTTTATGCATGTTGGGAGATAAGCTCAGTATTACCACTTACCAGTAGAAGTGGATGTTTGTCACTTGTTGACCACCATCTGATAGGAACTGGTTGCCAATAGGTTACTTTCTCTGCTTCTGGTATAACACTGATATGACTTAGTTGACATTGAGAAGATACACCTTCAATCATACACATAACCTTGTAGAAATCCCCTTTGTCCACCTTACTAGCTTGTAGTAGTCCAAACCCTATCGGTCATATCTTTATCTTATGATAACATCTTCATTCGGTGGGAGTCCTATTGCATGACATCAAACAAACAATATACCAGTTGTATGCCCTTCTTCATTAGCTCAACCTCGCTTTCTTACCAGTCACATGTATACCGGTTGGCAACAACACACTGCCAACATATTACTCACATGTTGACATTCATTACCGGTCTCCAATACTTACTCATTGGTTAACATCCCATACTAGTTGACATCAATGACAACACAATGCCAATAGAACAAGAGTATCAACAAATTGTTTTAATGCATTGCAAGCATAGTTGGTATCAACATTATAGGGAAACTTCAAGAACTGATGGTATGTAGATGGCATTGCTCGCATATCATGAATCTATGGTCTGCCCAACAAAATGTTGTAAGATAGAGGAAGGTCAAGCACCTAATAGATAACATCTCTTTCCACGGGTTCTACCCTGATTGGTAATAGCACCAAACCCTTAGAGGTTCTCTCTTCTTCATCATAAGCTTTTATTATTATCTTCTTTCTTGGATCTATATTATTCTTAGAAAATCCCAATTTTACGAGTAGATTGTAAGTACAAATGTTCATCCTAGCACCTCCATCTATCAAAACACGTTTGACTCGGTGTTTATGGATCATGGCGTCAATGTGTAATGGCTGATTATATGGATGGTTCAAGGAATTTCGTCTTCTTCAGAGAAGGATAGGTAGTGAGGTGAGGTTAGGTGACCCACCATAGATTGAAACCAATCCATATCTAAGTCTTTGGGGATGTTGGTAGTGAGCAAAGCTTTGTCTAGGATCTCTCTATGAGTAGGAGAGATCTTAAGCAATACGAGAATAGAGATTTGAGGAGTAGTTCATTTTAGCTGTTCAACAATGTTGTAACCGGAAGAAGATGGTGAAACCAACTATTTAGATGGAGAAGGCTTAGCAGTGATTGTAGCTGGTTGTTTGTTTGAAGATGTCGACCGTTTTGATGATGTCTATGGATTTGATGATGACATGTGATTGGAAGATGAGGAAACAACTCCTTTGAGAGTAACTTTTCCTTGAGCATAGGTCACAACATTTGCAGCTCTCAGTTTGTTTTGCTCTTCTTTGACTATGATTACATTACAATGCTCTGATTGAGAAGGTTCAAGCATGTTGATGACATCATCATCATTGGTATAGGTGTAATTTATCTTGGTACCTCCCTTGGATTTAGAGGAATCTCCTTGCTCATAAGTGGGAAAGGGATCTTTGAAAGCTTTGTGATCAGAGTTGGTTGCATGATTCCCAACAACAATTTTGTCGATAAGGTCTTGAATCTCATGTTTGAGTTTCATGCAGTTATTAGTTGTGTGACCCTTGTTTCGGTGATATTCACAACAATCATTTTCCCTCCACCATTTGGGTTTGACTTCGGGATCATATGGTTTAGAGTTGTCAGGCAATGTGATCAAATCATTTTCCAACAGAGTCTTAAGATCTCTTTCATAGGATTCTCCCAAAGGAGTGAAATCATGTTTAGGCTTTGAAATCCAAGGCTTATATTTTAACCACTCTTTCAATTTCTTAGGAGGGTTTTCCACAACACTTTTAACAACTTTGAGGGCTTATGTGCCACTAGTCAGATTAAATACTACTAGTTTTGGTTTTGGTTTAACAATATCAACTACTCCATTGTTCACAAAAATTCTATTATTATCTTTGCCATATTTCCAATATTTGTTTTTCTCTTTAGAACTAGAGCCATGTTGTGTTTCCTTATAAAGCGAGATTTCTCCTTTCTTCATTGGCACATGTTTTATTTTGAGAGCACTATCCACCATCTTATTAAATGAAGGATGTACTTACATTTGAAAATTATATTGTAACTCAGGAATTAGATTGTTAACAAAGATGTCCATCTTTTCAGAATCAGGAATGGGTCGTGAATATCTAGAGAACATCTTTCTCCAATGTTGAAGGAAAGTGAGGAAAGGTTCTCCTATTCTCTATTTTATATTATAGAGATCAATCATGGTGACTGGATGACGGATGTTGTAGGAGTATTGTTGGAGAAATAGTTCGACTATCTCCTCAAAAGATTTCATTCACATAGGCAGTTTTGAAAACCATTCCATAGCTTGTCCTCCTAGACTTCTTGGGAAGAGGAACATAAGATATATCCGTTCATGCATAAATTCCATACATAGAGCACAAAATTCTCAGACATGGTCTTGAGGATCTGAGTTACCATTATATTTGTCAAATTTAGGAATTTCCTTTCTTGTAGGAAATGGAGGCATGTGAAGATTCTTGTCGAATAGAAACGGGTAGCTTGTGTCCAAGGAATATCACACAGGAGATTTATCTTTTCCTTTCATTTCTTTGAGCTCAGTTTGCAATGCTTGTAATTGTTTGCTTACCAATGATAGCAGTGTCTCTTCTTCTTTAATAATAATATTTTCAATGTTGTAGTCAGTGAGAAGTCTGGCTCCTTGTTTAGCTAATTCTAGAAAATATTCTTCTATTTCCCAGGCCATGATAATTTTCATCATTTTTCTGAAATCCTTATCCTTTTGACATTTAACTATAGTATCTCTTCAGGTTCAAAATATTTAGAATCACTAGATGAGGAGTCACTATCAGTAGCATGAGTGTTAATGTTATCACGAGAATTGCGTTGAGAAGCCTCTCTTTCTTGCTTTTCCCTAGACATATTGGAAGATAATGGTTGATAAAAATTGGTTGGCTTGATGACGAAGGTGTTGGCAATTTGGAGGAATTTATTATGTGTTGCATTGATTTTTGTCATTGATGACAACACTAGCTTGTTTGGTTGTCTACCGTGTTCTAGTAGAGTGGTTGGATTGTGATGTTGATCTCGAGATCATCTTCGGTATTCTTCGATATGTTCAGATTGGTTGAATTGGTTTGGTTTGGTCATTCATGTGCATATCACATTCAATTGGTTCAAGATTTAGTGATCGGAAAGCTATCACATGTTCTAGTAAGCCTTTTGGTTACTGGTAAGGGTTTTATCAACAGAGCTTTGTTGAAGATATTTTGATGGATTTGATAAGTGGTGTTGGTGAGGCTTCTAGAAGGTTCTTAGGATGTTGATGGTTATCATGTTCATGTTCTAGTTGATCGGTGGTGTTGCATTTGGCTTATGGCAACCTATTGTAGGTCCAATGCTATTCTGTGTTATTCTCCTAGGTTATGGACTAGTTTATGTAACATATTGGTGGATGCTCCTGATGCATTACTGGTTAGATTTATTGTTTGGTTAATGTTGTTTCGGTCTCAGGCCAACTTGGGTTATCATTGGTTTGCGGGTTTATGTAATGAATTTATTGTATTATCTTTTAGGTGGCTGACCTAATTGTTTAGGTCTCAGGTTTGTATAATATGATGTAAGATCTCTTTGTAGATCATGGGTTATGGGATTAATTTGTGTGCGAATAAATTTGTTATCATATGCAAAGGTTTTGGTTGATCATAGGTGATCAAATTGGGTTTGAGTTACAAGAGGTTTAAGGCCTCTGGTATTGAGCTTAATTGGAACTGTACTCAGGCATAGGAGATGCTATTCTTCCAGTTCACTCTTCTTTCCGGATTGTAGTCCTAATATTTCTGTAGCAGTGAGGCTCTTTTGTGATGAGTTATGTACTCTAGGAAGTGTGCCTTCCTACATGTCCAGGCCCCTTTATTGTAATCACATACTTACTGTAGAAGTATCATCTAACTGTGGGTAGTGTTTCCCATTGTGGTTTTTCCCTTTACCGGGTTTTCCACATACAAATCTTGGTGTTATGTGTTGTGGATGCATGGTATTTGGTTTATGATTTATGTTTGTACTTAATTGATATATCTGCTATTCTGGTAAAAGGTTTTGTGTGCTTAAAGTTTCATAATTTGTTGACAACTGATTCACCCCCCCTTTGAGTTGTCCATCGATTATCCTAACAAAAGGTTTGTTAGAGGTTGGATGTTATTTTAAGAATGGATTAGTTTCCAATGAGTAAGACTGCATCTTACTTTCGTCAAAATTTTAGAAGAGCTCTTAGTTGGAACATGCATTTACAATTGATGTGACCAAGAGTTAGAAGTGATACAGATGCCAAGATCAAATCGAAGCTAGATGTTTGTTTGAGGTGATGATTGGATGAAGAGATTGAGACCAAGTCTGGTTTTAGGAATGATCTATCCTATATAAGATGTGATCTAAGTGAACTAGATTGATCAGATTGATGAATGATTGATTGAACCAACTAGGATATAATTGAAAAAATCATGTAACACAATGACCAGGGCATACTATCAAGATGCTATGCTCAAGATGAAAAAGACCAGGTATATGCTCTTTGTGATGTATCAGGACTGACCAAGAAAGTATGACAGAGGTTTGAGAATAATGCAAACAAATTTCTATGGACTCAGGAAGATAGGTTCTCATACTACAAAACTACTAAGACCATATGACAAATTACTGGTATCCAGACAACAAACTAGGTTACTCGTATGAGATGTTGCTATAAGTAGATAGTGAAGGTCTCAAGATCGTATGACAATTCTCATAGGCTCAAGTGAAAATTCTCATATAGAAGTACGACAAACTGGGCAATTGAGGTCCTGACTCATACGTAATAGGATCAGACAGAAAACAAGTTTTGACAGGAAACAAGGTTTTGAACCCTAATTTTGATGCTTCAGTTGATTATTCAGGTTTTCCAATTTCAGTTTTCAGATTGTTCAGTGATATTTTAGATAGTTCAAGGATAGAGACACAACAAACACACAAGATGTAAAATGAATTCAAGCACAACACACTAATCCTTAGGAAGTTGGCCGAGAGAGAAAACCTTTTCTTGCAAACTTAGGTACACACCCAATAGCTAATCAAAATATGACTATTGAGTCTCACGTAATGGATTCTCAACGCCATATTAGTTGACTCCAAATGCTAATGGGGGCATGATATGGAAAGTATCTTGGGAGAGTTACCATCTCTCTTGCATAAAGATTATCCCCCTTTCAGAGGTGAACCAGGTAGCTTCTATCCTAGAGTTCTTAGTAAGGCTTTCCGTTCAAAGTTACCCCTTGAAGTCGTGCAAGCACGATTAAGGCCTATAGCCCAACAAGGTACCAAGAAAGATGTAGTCACACAAGCATGATTGAGCCCGTGAGGCCTTACAAAATGCCCAATATGAGAAATCTCAAAGAGAAAACTCAAATAACTCTGTCCTCCGAGACTTTAATCTCAAAGAGGCCTATTTATTTTAGTGACTTGGAATGATTGGGTCTAGTTGTACTCACTTGGGTCATTCTCATAGGGTGATTACTTTTTCCCACTATGAAAGGCCCGCTAAAGGAACACAAATCTCAAACTAGAAAAGCTTCTAGGGTCTGGATTTCTGATTGTCTATGCAGACAAGAGCATACTCTCCTACCTTTTATACTTTTCTCAAACACGAAAAACAAATTTATTTATTTACCACATCACAATTTAGGTGCCTAGAAAACAATTAAGAATACACAAAGTTTGCTTGAATCTCCTTAGGCAACCTGCAAAAACAACAAATCGGTAATCATATTGTTTTTGAGCGATACAGGTGTACTCTTAGACAAATATTCTGCAAAAACTTGTCAAGCTATGAAAATCACTTAAATAGATAGAAAATAGATCAAGGTTAGCATTAGCATAAGCAAATTCATGTCAGAAAACCCCTAAAAACCTCTCTATTTTTCATACAAGAAAACAATAATTCGTATGAGATTTCTCACTTGACCGTACAAGAAAATAGTAATTCGTACGAGTTTTCTCACCTAACCGTATGACAAAAGATAGGATATCGTACAGTAATGAATATAATATCATATAATTTTTTGCAGAATGTACGGATAAAATGCAAAAGATGAGAATTTGATGATCCATGAGGCCAAAAAATTGAGTTTCCTGCCCCATGGTGGGCGCCAAAAATGTGTGTGTGAAATTTGGAATCTGTATCTGAAACACAAACACTCAATAAGTCATTGCATGCATGGTTAGTTGATCAAAACCAATGAATATAAAAACCATAACAAATTAACCTATTGCCTCCTAAAAGATGTGAGTATAGATTTTCTCTCAGATTTATCTAAGCAATACTAGTGACTAGACTACACCAAGACGAAGGATTTAATCTATATGAATGCAAGATTAAGCTATATGAAATCTAGATGCTAACATGATTAATCTATTATGATTAATCTAATATGCAATATTCTCAATGACTCTAGAGAAAAACCAACATGATAACAATAAAATCTCTAGAACACTTTGATTGAGAGATGAGAGCCTGAATTTATAGAAAATCCAGAGATAAAGCGACGATCGAGATTGATTGTTGATGAGCGGTCAAGATTCTCCCAGAAGTAGCACAATCCAGGTGATTTGATGTGATTGGCTGCTTTCTTCAGATTTGAAGGAGATAAGATTGAGCTAAAATTGAGATAAAATAAAAAAAAATTGATTTATTCCATTTTCCTTTCTTAAAGAAAACTTTCTTTGATTTATTCCCTTTTATTCAATTTTGCTCCTTTTTTGAAATTTCTTTTTCAAATTATCTCAAGTTGATTTCTTTTTTCAAAATAATTCCTTTTTAAAAAAAAAAATTCCTTTTTTGACGATTTAATGGCAAATTGATTTATTAATTAAATATGCTAGGATATTTTATTAAATAAATAGGATAATTGATTAAAGATATTTTGATGATATATTTAATTGAAAAGATTAACTTGCCTTGTGACATTGATGATTTAGGAACTAATTAATTAGGTGCTCAAAATTGATTTAAGTTCCTTTGGTTAGGACCTTGGTGATGTAGTCGAGATTAGGGGCCCATGGTTTAGATGACCATTTTTAGGGTATTACAACAACCCTATGTCTACAACAACAAGAAATAACCATTTCCTATCATTTAAGATCATGTTTTGAAGGAAAAGTGACTAGTGATTTCCTTGGTTGTTGGGTCAAAGGATCTTTTGATATTAAACAAAAGTTTTTACAAGGTTTTCTTATAGAAGACATGGTATAATAAGCAACCTTCAACATGGAATATTGGTGATACATATCATTCAAATTTCAACCATTCTATTGTGCATCACGTCTAACAGATCTACAATTTCTTCATGGTGGTAATTTGTGAATATTCGAGCAAACATTGATATGAGAATCAAATACCAAATCAATGGCTTCCATCATTTTGATAGTTTGTCCTTTCTTATTTTCAATCACGAAGAATGGAAATTTTAGTTATGATACCAAAAGGAGCAAGGTAATCATATAATGAGAATAATCATTCAAATAGAAGTTTTTTTTTCTCTCACATGTATAATAGTTTCACATAGGATAGGAATTAGTATGCCAAGGAAGAGATTGGCAATCCTAAGGGAAGAATGGCCTATGAGTTATTTAAAGAGTTTATCATTGTAGCACTGTCTTTCCTTCCTTGCAATAGGTCTAATTTGATATTGGCAACCATGCTTACCATGCAACATATCTTGCTCTTAGAACCACCCACTATCATTTCTTCCACATCTTGCCTTTGAATAAACCTTTGCTCTATTTCTATTTTGAATTTTTTTGCGCTCCTCAAATGCTAAGACTATCACTATCTTTTGTTCATAGTTTTCATGACTAACTAACATTTTCTCAACCATTTCATTACCTTATTTATTCTTCAAATCTTCAAAGCAACAAAATAACAATCCACACATATCAACAAATATATGGGGGCAAAGAATGCATAGTAATTGGACCCAATACCTTGGGAGCCTTTAAATATATGGAGAAAACAATGAGTACACTCTTGAAAATTCTGTAAACTCCTCATTATGTTCCATGACTTTCTTTCAATTTTGCAATGTGGAAATCTCCTTTTTGGTCTCTATAACGTGATTAAACCCAAAAGAGAAAAGTGCCATATATGCCCCTGCAAGGTGCCCTATTCTTCCTTTCACTTTGAACATGGATTTCAAAGAGAAAAAACCCTAAGATATCTTATTTTTAAAAAAATATGACCTCCTCAAAATAATTTCCCTCATTGGATGCACATGGTTTCTTGGAAATTTTGATAATTTTGAGGGTCTTTAGAAACCTTATTGAATGCTAATATTTTCAAGAAGTTAAAAAGACATAAATTGAATACTTTGAAATGTAACTTAAAGACTCTAAAGCATGGACAAAAGACACTTTCGCCTTGTAGAGACTAGGATTTTGAATATAACAGAGAACTCTAATTATACCCTGATGACACCTCGTTAATGATTATTTAAGTCTGAAGATAGAAATAGGCTAACAATGATAATTATAAGAATGTTATAAATGAAGGTATTTCACTAAAAGGAAGCTAGTAAATAATATAAAGAAAGAATGATGTAAAAGTGAAGAAAAACAAGATTGACCTAGAGAAACCTATTACCTAATGAGAAATATTGAAATTTTCAAATCACTATATCTAAATACTAATTTCAAGGGATAATTCCTCCTTGATCCTCCATGGACATATTATGATGTGGATTGATATCCAAACACCTAGACACTTAAAGCCACTACTTTAAGATATTCTAATTTCATTAACATTCACACAAAATTCATATTATTCCTCAAATGTGTGGTTAAGTTATAAAGGCTCACACTTATAAAAGTTGTAGCCCATAATTTTCATATATCTCCCTTTAGCTAAGGAACAATATTAAATAAATTGGTCCCTAAGGGCTCTAAAAATTCCCACTTATTTCATTCAAGTAGCTCTACCTACAATTTTTATCTACACATAATTAGTCTAACTATGGTTAAACACATCCCATGCAAATATTGTTTTTACTAATTTCTCAATCGAGTATCTTAGAATAGGATCCTTTAGTTTTTGATAGGTCCTCCTAATTTTGTAGGTCACCTAGGTGACTTCACTCAATTGTTTATTTCTATGTGTCTTTTATAAACCTGGATTTAACTTATTTAGATCTTATATTTATGTGTCATACATTAGAAATGAGTCACCTAGTGGACCATATTAGGTACCTAATGATTTTAGTCTCTAAAAGGTTTTAAAAAACTTAAAAGATGGGGAAACATTACTATCACCTTTTTCTTTAAATACCACCTTGCATTATTAGCCTTTGGTCTTTAAAATCAACTTGCAAAGTTTATTATACCCCCTCTTGTCACCCTTGCCTTATATTTCAACATAACTTACCTATCTAATTCTTCTTTATAATAAAGAAAAAATATGTTTAATAGAAATTTTAATAGAATAACCTCCTTTCTCATATATGTATCTTTACTCTTAAATAAATGATTGCATTCATATGCTTTGTAAGTCAACTTGTTAGTTATAAAATAATATTTATCCTCATGGGTGAAAGCACACAAGTGACTCCCATTTTTAGGACAAAATAAAACATGTCCAAAAATCATGCTTGAAATCATTAGGGTTCATTCAAAGGGAGCTTTGATTGAACTTAGTAAGTGTCTACATGAAACTATGTGGTACCTTGTAGTGGCAACAAGTTCAATTAATAAAATTCTCAAGTCCTTTAATTGAATATATATTCAATTGAACTTGATTATGTGGCATCCACATGACATCCTTTTATTTTTCTACCCACATGTTGCAATTTTAACAAGTAAAAATAGTCAACATTGTGTCTTAAACAACAGAGTGAATGAAACCACTTTGCAACATTTTTTTTCATATTTGTAGCCATTAAATTACGTTTATAAAATATATAATATATTATATTTTTTAAAGTTATTTTATAAATAGGATGGGTACCTCACAAAAATATAGACATCTATTTTAGACATTGGAAAAAATAGCACATTAGGTTCAATTTTTAAAAAAAGGTTACATAGTATTTCACACCAATGTCCTTATTTCATCAAAATAAACCAAGGCGTGTGTATGATCACGATGGGCCAAACAATACCTTTAAGTGGAAATAAAAATACTCAAAAACTAGACTTAAGCAAATTCACATAAAAATGTAAATAAATTATTAACAAAATTTAAAAAATATGTAGGAATAAAATTTGTTAAAAAGGAATTTAGTTCTGATTAATTAAAAAATAGGTTTCCAGGACCCGAAACCTTTATAGCATAGATAGAGAAAAAGCACCGAGAAGAACAGTGCAATAGAGTCTGCAAACATAAAGACTAGCCAAAAGACCAGCGAACAGAAAGAACAGTTTAACAACAAAAAAAACAACAAAGAAACAGGGAAGGCACTACACAACAATTTTCTTTAGCAGATCCTCCGTCTTTGTCACCAGCTTGTCATAGGTGGCCCCGACAGCTTTCAGGTCTTCCAGATCCTTGTTCGGTTTCTTTTCCTTCCTCTTGCCTCTGGTGCGGGTTCTGGGACCTTGAGCTTCCCCTGTTCCTTCAGCTTCCAGTTCTAAGTCTTGGATTTCCTTTTCGTCATCCATCTTGCTAATGAGGGTGTGGGTGTTGTTGGCCGAGATCTTCTTGGCTACTATTTTTGGAAAAAACTAAATTCATTCAGGTGAAAATTTGAAAATTCATTGAAGTATCGATAAAATTTTCAAAATAAAATAAAAAGTAGGTGCCATTATAACCAACCTAAGTATGAGTTCAATGTTCTCGGATCTTTAAATGTAAGTAGAGGACACATGCTCAGATGTGGGACATTTTTAAAATTTTTTTTCTGTTAGTAAATATTTAGTTGTGAATTTTTTATTAGGACTTTTTAAAAATATTAAAAATTAATTTTTTGGTCAATCGAACTTGGTAAAAAAATTATGTTTTTTTAAACCTATACCTAGTCAAGCATAGAGTGTGTCAAATATTTCATATTTGAACAAGGTGAAATGATTTAGAAGTTATGGATGTTTTCCAATTAGTTTATCAATTAAGGTTTCAAGCAAAGTGTATGTAGAAAATTATTAATAATTACCTATTAAATTATAATCAAGCATATTTTATATTTGCATAGTATTGACGAATTCTTGAATAAATACTTTTTATTTTATCAAATTTGAATAAAAAAGGTCATTAACATGAAGGGTGAAGTAAAGAAAAGATGATGAAACCTTTAAATTTTTTGGATTAGTTGACCTTTAAAATTGATACTTCCCAATGTAAAAATGAAGGCAAAAAGGTTTATGTAAAAAAATGAACATCTAGTTACTATAGTTATTGATTATTAAAATATATCTTATTTAATGTAATAGATATCCATTTCCTAATTTTTTTATATTCAATTTATGCATGAAAAAATAAATATTCATTTTGGAAGATTATATCCGTTTTAGTTATGTTGAATAAATGAAAGAACTCATTGGGACTAGCAGCAACCCCCACAAACATTCTAATCTCAAGAAGCATGTTTTGCTACATATTACATAAAAATCATGCTTTGTACACACCTTGACACAAAATTTAATTTTATCAATTATTGGGGTTCCTTGTTTTTGTTTGTATAACAAGCATCAATTTTCATTGTAAAGCTAAAAGGAAGAGGAACTTCAAGTAGAGGAAATGAAAGCAATTAGGGAAAAAGATAGAGAAAGGAAGATGATGAGAAAAAAAGGTTATAGTGAATAATATTGAAGGTGAATTTGTTAAACACATCAAACACTGAGAGGGGGCTAAATCAGTATGTTGGTTGAAAATTTTGTAAATTGGGGAAGTAGACAAAATTTATGGTTTTAGCCAATAAGTGAGATTAAATCTCTCCTAATAAAAAGGGAAGGCTCCGCCCTTTTCTTACTATTCTCCTCTACTTAGAACAAAACTCTAACTATGAATCCTAATTTAAACTTGGGTAGTACATCATCTTATTCTCTTCTTAGAATAGATGTTATTCTTTTTTCTTTTCTTTTTTCAAAAAAGAAGTTACAATTAGAGAAGTATTGATTAAGTTAACTTGAAAGTTACTATGAGATAACTCAAAGTATACTAATGGGAAATATAAATAACAAGAAGAAAAGTTTTCATGAAAGTGCAAAGTCTTTTGTTGCTTCCCTGGGACGAGAAAATAGTACTTAAGCACAAAGTCTTCAAAACACTATAATCCTATCAACCTTTGACAAATAAATTTTGTAACCCAAAATGGCTTTCCAAAATAATAAGACAAAGCACAAAGTCTTTGTATTGATACCCACTTACAATTTTATAAGATTTTATCTAAAATAGAAAAATAAAGCTCAAAGTCTTTAAATGGCTATCTCTATACTATTCCTACCTTACAAATGTTGTGATGTAACACAAAGTTTACAAGACAAAATTTGTTCTACTCTTTAACAATACTTTTCTACAATGCTTTTACTCAATCAAAAAACATGATTCTACAATAAGAATGATGTAAGAACACTCTCACCATAAACCACAATGAATCCAACACAAAGTTTGAATGCCAAAGATGTCTTCTTATTTGATCAAGTTTGTAAAATAACAATATGAACTCAAAG
Source organism: Cryptomeria japonica (assembly GCF_030272615.1). Taxonomy (NCBI): domain Eukaryota; kingdom Viridiplantae; phylum Streptophyta; class Pinopsida; order Cupressales; family Cupressaceae; genus Cryptomeria; species Cryptomeria japonica. The sequence goes on along the minus strand of NC_081405.1, from coordinate 319,474,145 downwards.
TTTCACTTTGCTCTTCACTTAGAAAAAGTTTTGTTGCATTAAATTAAAGATGGAAATTACAATGAGCACCCTCATATATATAGGAAAGGGGAAATGAGTAAAATTAGGAAAAAACTCAACTAACTATGACTAAGTCAAAAGTAGAGTTCGATTTGACTTAGGAATTGTGCAATCCTACATGCAAAAATGTATATACAAAATGATACTTGAATTGTCAATTGGAATTACAAAAGGACACTAAACTAGAAATGCATAAAAATGATTAAGTGTCCGGATCTCCATCTTGAACATCATTGTCTCCATTTTTCTTTAGGAAGTCTTCATACTATTGCAAGGTAGCCTATATTTCAGGGTCATCTAGTTGCGGTGTGCGAAATCTTGTGTCTGGAGTGGAGTGCAGTACTAATTTAAAGAATTCCTAGAGTTTGACAAAAAAGACCAAAGCTGTAAATAGGGGTTACTTTGGTATAATTCGGGGTTATAAACCTGAATTACACCAAGAAGGGTGACTTTGGTGCAATTCGGGTTTATAAACTCGATTTACACCAAGAAGGGGGAATTTGGTGCAATTCAGGTTTATAAATCCAATTTACACCAAGAAGGGTGACTTTGGTGCAATTCTAGTTTATAAACTCAATTTACACCAAAAGGGTGACTTTGGTGCAATTCGGGTATATAAACTTGATTTACACCAAGAAGGGGGATTTTGGTGCAATTTGGGTTTATAAACTCGATTTATACCAAGAAGGGTGATTTTGGTGCAATTCAGGTTTATAAACCCAATTTAAACCAAGAAGGGGGATTTTGGTGCAATTCAAGTTTATAAACCCAATTTACACCAAGAAGGGTGACTTTGGTACAATTTGGGTTTGTAAACCCAACTTACACCAAAAAAATAAAAACTAACTCCTAAAAAGACAATTTGTCTATTTTTTAGATTGACAAATTGAGACTCAAATCAAGATGATTTCTTGAGAGCCTGACTACATGAGGGGGTTTGACAAACACCTTGACATATATGCTTAGAGGGTGTGGGCTATGGAACAGACAAATTTCGTAGGGGTTATCCAACAATTTGAGTGAGCCGAAATTGAGGATAACATAGTATTTTTCAAAACTTAAACCTTTTAGGATAATTCAAATTCAAAACTCTTAAATAGATTAGCAACAATGAGAGATAAAACAATGAACATGAATGCACAAGAGAACACTAGATTTACATGGAAAACCCAATAAGGGAAAACCAGAGTGAGAGTTTAATATATATGAACATGAATTAAAATTTATTTTAAGGCAAACTGCCTAAGGAAGCACATTTCTCCCTAAAATGCTTGCTAAAGAAGTTCACTACCCCAAAGCAAGATACAAGGACTTGCTAAAGAAATCCACTATCTTAGAGTAGGATACATGAAAATTTGAATTACAATAATTAAGCTTTTAGCTCTTAGACTCCAATAAACTCTCGAGAATGTAGCTACTCTTGATTTCTCAAGCAACCATCAATCAATTCAATTCCAAAACCTTCACCACCCACTTTTATAGAACCACTTTTCACATCTCTCACAATCCACACACTTATAGCTGATTTACTTCTATATATATCATTCCTCAACAAGGTGACATCTTTTGCCATGTCTTCTAGGATAGAAAGAATCTTTTTGTTCTCCACTATATTCCTAGAAGAATCATCATTCACTTCATTCACATCAATCTTATTTTGAAGGGAACACAACTTAACATTGATTTGGTTAATTTAAACAAAAAAGAACTTAATTAAATTAAACTAACCTACAACCCCCTCCTTAGCTAAACCCAAAAAAGTGTAAATATCCTCCCAATTAGAATTTAGGAAATTATTTTCTTCAGAGATATCTTGAGGAGAAGGCCCTTGATCATCATGGGTGTTTTTAGTTTGCAGATTGGTATTTTTGCATAATTCCCCAATTTTCTCTTTATCTTTATATTTTTATTTCTCAACCCCCTCACTAGGTTTGGTTTACTTCTTCAGGCCTTCTCTGTAGAAAAATGCACATTCTTCTCCACTCTAAGGTCACTAGTAAAGGATCCCCCCATCCAAAAAATTTGGGGTCTATCTCTATTCTTAGTAGGATTCATATTATTAGTTTTGTTCTAAGAATGGGGGGTTAGAGTACATTTCAATGGAAGCCCTATCCTCCTATTCTTCAACCCACTCTTCCTCATCCTCTTTGTCTTCATAATTTTTTCTCATATATGAGTATTACACAATAAAAGGGGAATATATATTATGGTTCTTAGAAGAGTTTTTAGGCTCAACAAAAATAGCGATGGTTTTTACGAACTCCATTATTAAGGAAATAAGACCTTCATGAGTAATTGAAATCTTATAATTCTTCCTATGCTCTTTATTCCATACTCAAGAGAAGAAAGTAGATAAAAATGGAAGGAAACCAATTGGTTATACAAGAAGTGTTTCATTAAGATAAAGTGATAACCAAAAATACTTGTGAACCAACCATCTAAAATGAAATGATGCATGATTTCTTTTGTAATATCGGCCCAAATTGGTTTGATGGAGAGCCTATAATATCCTCTTGAAGAGAGCTTGACCGATTTCTTTCTCTCATTTTCCTTGAAGAACTTGTTAATAATTGCCTTTGATTCTTGTCTATCCCAAAAAAATCTCCAACTCCTTGCCATGGACAGAAAAAGTGTAACTCTTCCATCCCTTTATGAAGACCCTAGTCACCTACAAATCAAAGCCATGAATCTTCTCTAAGGGGTAAACCCACATTGCTTGGCCATTAATCCTCATCCCCTCACAAGAAAGAGGCTTAACACAACTCCCGTCACCACCCATTTTCGAGAAAGATATGTAGAGCAGAGTGAGAGCTGGAAAAAGTAACAAAACAAACCCCATCATGGAAGAAGAAGAAGAAGAGGGCCCAAAAAATTACTTAGAATATGTGTGAACTAACAAGTATAAAACTTAAATGTCACTTTGAAATGACATCTGTTAATCATCCAAATTAATGGCAAAGCCAGTTATCACTGCTGCATAACCTTGACATCAAAGGGGAGGGGGTCATGGGACTCCCACCTTTGCGACATAAGATAAGAAACTCCCAGGTTCATTAAAAATGTCAACAATTTTATTGCCCTCCCCATAGGTATTTGGGAGATATGATTATCTTCAAAGAACTTTAGAATTTTCTTCAAAGAACTTGAGAAGAGCTATAGAGTCCCTTATAATGTTTTCAATAGTACAATTTGGGCTCTTAATCTCCTCTAGAAAATTAATAATATTCAAAGAGTCTCCCTCAATCCAAACCTTCCTAAAACCTTGAGAGTGAGCCAATTTCAATCCATCATTGGCTATAACTACTTCAAAAAGGTGGTTTTCTTGGGTACTAAAAGGGAGTGCCATTGCTAATGCAAACCTACCATTATCATCTCTCAACACTCTTCTACTTGCAAAACTCATTACCCTTGGCTACCCTAACAAAGTTAATTTTGATCCAACCTCTCAAAGGATTGCACTGGACCACATTGTCCCTAGAATTTTTTACTTTGTTAACTGGAGATATCAAAGGACATATTCTAGCTTTTAGCCACTTTTATATCATAAGTAGAAAAAAAGAGTTTTGGGCCATCCATTTTAGCATTAAAAATATTGAATAAGAAATTCTCCTTAATAGAATTATAAATTTTGAAGAAAAATCTTTGAGAACTCAAATAAGACACCCTAAAAAACTTATTATTCCTTTCCTTCCAAACACCCCAGGAAACATGAGGGGTAATCAAAGACCAAAGGAGAAAGAGAGAAAAATTTATAGAGGGAGAAATCCACTGGGACTAGAGACCACAAAAATAGTTAGGGAAGACCCAACTCAAATTCTAGAGAGAAAGAACATGAGCCCAAATATCCTTAACAAAGCTACAACTAACAAGAAGATGGAGAGATATCTTAGAATATGTTTCACAAAGAAAGCATATACAATGTATCGTTGTTAAAATTATCATGTGTATTTTCTTAACAACTTAGTGTACAAAGGGGGACCAAAAAGATGTCAAATTTTTTTTTGGCCCCCATTAAGCCCTTTGGCACACGACAAATAAGGTGTGCACCCTATTTGGCGTACACCAAATATGTTTGGTGTGCTGAACCTAAGGTTTGGTCACACCAAGTCAAATAAGGTGAGAGCCAAATTTGGCATGCACCAAATGGCGTTGCAATTTGAGAATTGCATCTTCATTTTGAAAAGCACAAGTTGTCTTTCATTTTCACTCTTTCTCTTAGGAAATATACATAAAATATCATTTAAGTATAAGAAACCAAAAATAAAAATAGAAATGTCACTTATACTTTAAGTTATAATTTATGTATATATTGGTAGGATGTTTGAGAGTGGTTTCAGATCTCTAGGGGTTATGATGTGAATTATAGTTTTTAGCGTATTCATATAAATTTCAGACATTCAAATATTAGTAATCAACATGCTCATATCAACATTATCTCTCTAGTCTCTCTCTCTCTCTCCTTGCATTCCCCTTATCTCTCTCTCTCTCTCTCTCTCTCTCTCTCTCTGAAGTTTCTCCCTCTCTTTCCCTCCCTCCCTCTCCTACACTTGGGATTTCTCTCCCTCTAGTCTCTCCCTCAACCCCCACCTTCCACCCTCTCTCTCTTTCTCCCTCCCTCCCTCCCTCCCTCCCTACCTCTTCTCACCTATCTCTCTCCCTCTATGTGGTTGATGGAAAGAAAATCAAATACCAGGGAGAGAGGGAGAGAGACTAGAGAGAAAGCGAGAGAGATTGAGGGAGGGAGGGAGTGGTGGATGGAATGAAAGGAAAATACCAAGGAGAGAGAGAGAGAGAGAGAGAGAGAGAGAGAGAGAGAGAGGAATGGGTTGAGAGAAAGAGAGGGAGGAAAGGAGGGGTTTTCAGAAAGAGAGGAATATATCAGGGAGAGAGGAAGGGATGGAAAGAGAGGGAGATAATAGAGAAATAGAGATTGAGTGGGAGAGGGAGGGAGTGGTTAAGGAAAAGAGAGAGCCCAAGTGAGAGAGATGGAGGGAGGGAGGTAGGGGTTGATGAAAAGAGAGGGATATATTTAAGAGAGAGATAAAGGAAGGGGGTTGATGAAAAGAGAGGAAGAGACCAAAGAGAGAGCCCAAGTAAGAGAGAGGGAGGGAGGAAGGTAGGGTTTAAGGGGAGAGATCTAAGAGAGAGAGAGACTTGAGAGAGAAAGATAAAGGTATGGGGAGGGAGAGAGGGAAAGAATGGGATAGAGACACCTAAGAGAGAGAGAGAGAGAGAGAGAGAGAGAGAGAGAGAGAGAGAGAGAGAGAGAGAGAGAGAGAGAGAGAGACCCCATATGACCCCTAACAACACCATATGACCCCTAACGACACGATATGACCCCGTAGGATCATATGATGTCCATATGGAGTCTTAAGGGGTCGTATGTTGTTCTAACACATGTGTGGTCCCTTGTGACCCCATTTTTGGCCATTTGGTGGAATTAATTATGTGTTGCATTCATGTTTTGTCATTGATGTCAACACTAGTTGTTTGGATTCTTTATCGACACCCTTCTAGTCCTGATAGGTTAAGTGGTTTCTGGTTAACTTGGATCCAAGATGATCTGGCAGGCTCTGATATAATTTGGTGATGGAATTGGCTTGTTCATGATACTTATACTCATATTTGGTCAATCAGTTTTAGTTTGGTGATTAGATGCTATCCTGCTTGCTTAGAAGATTGGTTTCTGGTTCTAGCGAGGGTTTCACCGGCAGAGCTTTTAGTGGAGATCTTTGATGAATTGCATAAGTGGTATTGGTGCAGCTTCTGATGGAGTTTCAGGATGCTGTTGGTGATGAAGTTCAAGATTTGGAGGTTGGAGATCATTGTTGAAGCGTGTGGATTTATACTTGGCCCCAGTTGATCTAGGTTATGGACCAATTTTAATGTAACGTGTGGATAGGTGTTAGAGGACTTTTTCCAGTGAAAGAATTTGTAATAAAGGAATATATAAATTTCAAAGTAATTAAGAAACATTATTATAATGAAAGGGTGTGACTTTTGTAACCACCCTTGGGGTATTATTAAAAACCCATAAATTACTAGAGAATGGGGGAGGAGGCACAGGAGAAGAATACAATACATAGAAGGATAAATTGAAAGGAGCACAAGAGAGGGGATAGTTAAGGTCTAGTGGTTGGGCATTGGGCATTGGAGAAGGGGCATACAGTGTGTGTCCAACTCGGGGTACAGCGTACACCTGGGAGTGTCCTGGCCAGGGCTATATGTATTTCATGTCATGAAGGCATGTGGGGTTCTGTGTAAGAACCATGTTTATTTCATGTCATGAAGGCATGTGGGGTTCTGTGTAAGAACCGTGTCCTCCTGGAGTGCTCCCTTTCCTGAAAACCCTAGGCCTGTAACTAATCCTCTGTGTGCCAGAAATCAGCTTCTTCTTGATTTACAGATATGTATTTATCAATTTTGTTTATAGTCATTGCCCTAATGTTTCACGTTATTATTATTAATGTTTTACTATTTAAATTATTGATATAATTGATGTTTATAAAAGTTCCTTCTTCAATATTTTTTTTTGCATAGATATATTGTTATTTTTTTAATGTTTATTTAATATAATTTGTGATTAACTTATCTATTATTACATTAAGTAAATTAAATGATTAATAAATTACCTTACTTTTAAAACTATTTACATTGGGTGAAAAGGTGAATTACATTTGGTATCAGAGCCAAAGTGATCTTTAGAGGCAAAAATAGGATTTACATAAATGATAGGATTAATATATCTTAAAAATTTTACTTATAACCATATGATAACTTTTACGTGGAAAAGAAATCACAATTTAAATTTGTCAACTTTTACCTTGAAGAGAAATTACAATTTAAATTTGCCAAACTTTGTTAGCATGGTAAATTGATAAATTAAATTTTCAATTAATATTTCAAAAAAAAAAAATGATTGAACATAAAGAAACTTGAAAATATTTTTTCTTCTTTTTACCTACGATCCCATAAGCAAAACATTGAAACTAAATATTAAATCTGCAACCCTATTGGTATGGTAAGTTGGATTGGTCAGAGTGATAAAATTTACTAGCATGTGAAACATTTGAAACTATAACATAGTAGTAATCTACCCTTTATAGTGATAGGAGATTTTTAAAGCAACTGTAGTATGAATGAATCTTTATCTTCTAGCCTGATAAAATTTTATTTCCATTTAGGGTTCTTTGTTCTAAAATTCGTTTGAAATCGATAGCGTCTTTTGGTTATTCTTTAATGAGATTTTTTTTAACTACTACATAAAAGTCCCTCAATAATTTATTTATTCACCAACTTAAATATCTAAGATCTTGGTATATAGGAAGGAGCAATGAAGAAATATTATAAATCAATAAGAATTATGAAATCCATCAATATTTTCTATTGTGTTAGTTTATTTTTTGAATGAATTTAGTCCAGTAAAAATACACATTTGAGCAAACTGTGATCTGCTCACCTCATAGAATATTTGATGTGCTGATTAGCAAATGAAATTCATTGGAGTCTTATGTGTAAAACTAAGACAAACACAAATGATCTTGGAATAGAATAATAAGTCATATTAAATTGATTAAATGAACATGAGACAAAATTTCTAGCCTAAAGTCTAGAACAAAATTCAAAATTACAGCCAATATTTCATTTGAGAAATATTTATTCAAACATTGGTACATTCCTTGCTTCACGAGTCACAAACTCACCATTAACACTTTAATTTAAAATTTTGTAAAAATTAAGTTGCACATGTCGAAACCGCCTTGAAGCTAGAATATAAGTTATTATTTGACAGGGTGTTCACATGACAAAGATAATAGTATGATATTTGTATGCAGAAACAGAGTTGATCATTGATGCAATTGGTGCTATGAGAAGGAAAAAAATAAAAAAAAATCTTTTCTTTTTTTTGTGCGTAGTCTAGTCTCATTTGTGGCTTAATTGAACAATGCCGCTAGAAATTATTGAATTAATTGGCCAACAAAATAGATGTGTGCAGCCTGAACCATTCCTTAAATTTATTGAAGACATGTCCACATTATCATAGCAGATGAGAACTCTATATATGAGGATTTAGAATTAATAATTATTCTTCACTATGGTTTTGAATCTCTGCATACAAAGCTATGACATGTCAAGTGGAATGTAAACAAAGACAAGAAGTGAATTGATAAGGAATAAATGACCATGGAAGTGTGTCTTACCTCATTGAGTCTGTGCCTAAAGTGGGGTAGTATTTAAAATAATAATAATAATAATAATAATAATAATAATAATAATAATAATAATAATAATAATAATAATAATAAATTTATCAGGTACAAATTTACTTACATTAGTATTAATTTATCAAACTTTTAAGCAAACTAAACCAATAATTATAGACAATAGATAAGAATATAGAAATGTATAAGATGATGAAGGGTTTCATAATGCTATTATTGTTCAATGATGATACTATGATAGTGTGCAAATAGAAAAGGGAACAGTCATAAGTACTGAAAAGGTTGATGTGGGATTTAATTTGAATTTTTAAATTTTTAAATTTTAAGTTCAAGTTTTCATGTAGAGGCAACTAGGTGTAATTCCACACATGCAAATCTTATCTAGGCTAGCAAATGGAAGATTTGAATCAATTTTTATGGATGAATGATACAACTAAAAGTAATAATAATAAATTATACAAGTTTGAAATTTTCACCTATATATATTTTTACTCCATATTGATGTATGTGTGTATTATTATGAAGATATATAAATCCAACAATCAACATGGAAAACATTTAAGAATACAAAGATGAAAAAAAAGTGGAGAACAAGTGTTATACCCTTCTAAAATGAGTGTTTTGTTTGAAATTTGTAAAAGATAAAATAATGTTATAAAGAGAACATATTACACAATAAGAAAATAACTATAACTTGCTTGGAGAATACCCTGAATAAAATACAATTAAAATCAAGAAAGAGATTATGTCCAAGATAAATATGATAGGTATTTTCAACTATGTGAAAATATGGAAGGAGAGTTTAAGGTTCTTACTATTCAAAATGGTTGATTAAACTCCCTTTAGTATGGAAGTATCTATAAAACTATCATGCCAACACATAACCCATTAATGGAACATTAATGACATATATAAATCCCCCTTAATTGATTGTATATAAAGGGTGCATAAAGTTGTAGTAGTGGATAATGTAGACATGGTAACATTTATGATAGTATAAATCACTAGGCAAAGTAAATCGTCCTACCCATATTGAAATTAGAAATTGTATCTTCTTAGTAGATGCTACACATTTTGAAAACCCCCCCTTTTTTTGTAAGGTATATACATGAAGCTATAGGTTACATCATGGGCCCATAACCCTTAGGTCCTAGGATCACTTTTCTCCTAAAATTAGTCAAATATTTTGCTATTAGAGTACATTGGTTAAAATGATATAATAGTTTACTAGATTTAGAATTAGTATGTTTCTCGTACTCTTAGACATGAGGACGTGAATTTTTTACAAGGGGAGAAATCACCTCTAAAATTTCAAATACTCATTGATCTTTCGTAGTGAAAAAAAAAGGGCTATGAAAAAAATATATATAAGCAAGGTCTTGGCTTATCTTCACAAGTTATAATCCATCTCAAGGTTAATAATATTTTGGTAGATAATAGTTATATACTCAAATTAAAAAATATTGTACTACATTTTGAAAGAAATGGGAAAAACAACAAATAAAGTGTGTATGGTCTCTTTGAGTCATAAATCTTACTAGGGATCACTACTATATACTTTTCTTGTAAATTTTACCATGAATTTCTTATAAAAAACAATCTTTAACCATCATTAGAAGGTACCAATATCCTTGTCAAGTGTCATCTCATCAAACATCCTTGGATTAAAATAAAGGAATGATTAAACCCAATATTATGTTTTAATAATTTGATATTTTTAAAAATATTTTTAAGATGCTTGGTAAGATTCTTATATTTTAATTTATTTTGTACTTTTTTATTGGACTTGATGAACCCAATAACTTTGTACATGTTTTTCGTTTGATATATGAAGGATATTCATGTAGGCTAGAATGCATGAATATTGCCATATCATCTTGGAATGTATGTTGAGTCTATAGATTGTATTTTTATAAATTATGGGTGACCATATATATAAGACATGCATGGTAAGTGTTGTGTGCTCACAAAAGGAGCTACATGAATGAGTAAAATGATTAAACACATAAACTATAATAAGTTCTCCAAATGCATGGTATTTAAAGATGGAACAAAAAGCATATTTAAAAGAAGCTTTGTGAATTAAATGATGAAAATAATGTAGCTAAATTAAAATATAAATAGAAAATTAATCAAGTATGCAAATATTCAGTTAATGACTACATGTTTCTCTTTGAGTTGTGATGCAGATGCATCTCTTTCTATTGAGGACAATAGCTAAATTACAAGGGGAGAAATGTTATAGGACTTTTTCCCGTGAAAGAATTTGTAATAAAGGAATATATAAATTTCAAAGTAATTAAGAAACATTATTATAATGAAAGGGTGTGACTTTTGTAACCACCCTTGGGGTATTATTAAAAACCCGTAAATTACTAGAGAATGGGGGAGGAGGCACATGAGAAGAATACAATACATAGAAGGATAAATTGAAAGGAGCACAAGAGAGGGGATAGTTAAGGTCTGGTGGTTGGGCATTGGGCATTGGAGAAGGAGCATACAGTGTGTGTCCAACTCGGGGTACGTTGGAGTGTCCTGGCCAGGGTTGTGTGTATTTCATGTCGTGAAGGCATGTGGGGTTTTGTGTAAGAACTATGTTTATTTCATGCTGTGAAGGCATGTGGGGTTCTATGTAAGAACCATGTCCTCCTAGAGTGCTCCCTTGCCTGAAAACCCTAGGCCTATAACTAATCCTCTATGTGCCAGAAATCAGCTTCTTCTTGATTTACAGACATGTATTTATCAATTTTGTTTATAGTCATTGCCCTAATGTTTCACTATTATTATTATTAATGTTTTACTATTTAAATTATTGATATAATTAATGTTTATAAAAGTTCCTTCTTCAATATTTTTTTTTGCATAGATATATTGTTATTTTTTTAATGTTTATTTAATATAATTTGTGATTAACTTATCTATTATTACATTAAGTAAATTAAATGATTAATAAATTACCTTACTTTTAAAACTATTTACATTGGGCGAAAAGGTGAATTACATTTGGTATCAGAGCCAAAGTGATCTTTACATTTGGTATCCGCTGCAAAATGACACCAATATTTATGTGGGAAAGCCCTTACGGGGAAAAACCCACCACCCAACTGCAAGACTACTTTATTCACAGTAAAAGGATTACAATAAAGTTACAGTCTTAACATAGAAGATATTCATTCTTAGTCTACAAGTTCGGAACTCTGCTTTAACATCATGCAGAACGTACAAGAGTATAGACATGCAAGACTTGAATAACATAGCCTCTCTACATTCCTTCGTAGTCACTCCGTTTTGCTATGATCAACCACCATTTAACCTCACACTCTATTCTACTCAACCACAGTTCAACCTCTGTCACATATCGGTTACATTTCTGGCAACATATATATCAGCCAAGATTGCAATGTATTGGTTAAGCATAACCATTGTGGAATCCAACGGTCTTCCATCTGTCCAATTGCGTTTTGGTTTCCTCTAGCCACTCTGACAGTTAGTCACTCCAACCACCAAGAATTCTAACCATCGAGCGACTGCCAGTCGACTCATGAGCTAGTGGAAAACAAATATCCCACATTCATCCAGAAGTTGGGTCAGTTCGTATTCATATACACCAATGAGATTATCTTTAGTGTTTGAGTGTTCACCATTTTGGAACTCGGTTGGATCACACATCCACAGTCGGTTTCTGCTCCATCGGCCATCGGTATAGCTTTCAACCGATAGATCCGATCGCCTGATGATACTCGATCGTCGAAGGCGACTCCATTGGGTCATCGACAAGACACATGAAATGTTATCCCAAACTCTGATAACCAAGAGACAAACTCATTGGCCCATCAGTACCAATATTGAGATGCTACCCCAATCTCTAATATCCAAGAGTGAACCTCATCGGGACATCGACACCAACCTTGAGAAGCTACCTCGAACATGCATTGTTATCCCAATAACCTGAGGTGGTCTCATCGGGTCATCGACTCATGCCCAAAACTGGTATCCCAATAAGAAAAGCACTTCGAGACAGAATAGAGTAGACTCATCAGGGCTTTGGCATAGCCTTCATCACATCAACCCGATAGCCGATATCGACCTGATCGCTGAGAGCGACTTCATCGGGTATTAGCGTAGCTTCAAACCGGGACCTCCAATAGCTGATGATAGAACCATCAAGTATCAGCATAACTTTAGACAGGAACATCCGACAGCCGATGACAACCTAGATTGCCTAAGATAGCTCCATCGGGTCATCGACATAGCTCTAATGCAGTCTTCCCAAAAGCTGAAGTTACCCCGATGATCGAAGCTGACTTCGTCGGGTCATCGAGATGACTTTAAACCTGCTATGCCGATATACGAAACGTTCCAACTAGAAGACAACCAAACCATCGAGACTTCGATGTAGCAAATAACCACCTCTCCTGATAGCCGATACCAAACCCAAGAAGTCGAGTTCATCGGCTAGAGTTACATCAATAGGAAAATTCCACAACTCGATACCTTCCCACAAGCTATTCCATCAAGGTAAGCTACTTTGATCAACCCGAACAGGGTTAGGAGAATTCGAGGCACATTCCCAACAATAAGTTGGAGACTCTTAATGAAGGTGACCCTATAGTGAAGATTGCTAAACTTGATGGTTACCAGGTGAGATATGAAAACCTGAAGATGGAAGAAGATGAAAGGATTACTGCATTCATGGAGAGGGTAAATGAGATTGTTATGGCAATTCAATGTTGTGGTGGAACTCTGAGCAAAGATGAAATTGTTTCTAAAGGCCTGAGAGCCCTACCACCAGATTACAAAATGAAGGGCTACTATTGACCCCTGACAACACCATATGACCCCTTAGGACACCATATGATCCCTAAGAACACCATATAATCCCTTTTAACATCTTAGTACACGAAATGACCCCTTATGACACCATATGACCCCTTAGGACATCTTGTGATGTCCTAATGGGTCATATGGTGTCCTAAGGTGTCACATGGTGTTCTAACACATGTGTGAGCCCTTAGGACCCCATATGACCCCTTAAGATGCCAGATGACCCCTAAGGACACCATATGACCCCTTTTAACATCCTAGTACATGAAATGACTGCTTAGGACACCATATGATGTCCTAATGGGTCATATGATGTCCTAAGGTGTCATATGGTTCTCTAACACATGTGTGGGCCCTTAGGATCCCATATGACCCCTAATGACATCATATGACTTCTTAGGACACCATATTACCCCTTTTAACATCCTAGTACACAACATGACTCCTTATGACACGATATGACCCCTTAGGACACCATGTGATGTCCTAATGGGTCATATGGTATCCTAAGCATATGGTGTTCTAACACATATGTGGGCCCTTAGGACCCCATATGACCCCTAACAACACCATATGACCCCTTAGGACACCATATGACCCCTAAGGACACCATATCACCCCTTTTAACATCCTAGTACACAACTTGACCCCTTATGACACCTTATGACCGCCTAGGACACCATATGATGTTCTAATGGATCATATGGTGTCCTAAGGTGTCATATGGTGCTCTAACACATGTGTGGGCCCTTAGGACCCCATATGACTTCTAATGACACCATATGACCCCTTAGGACACCATCTGACCCCTAAGGACACTATGGCATGTTCTAATGGGTCATATGGTGTCCTAAGGTGTCATGCAGTGTTCTAACACATGTGTGGGCCCTTAGGACCCCATATGACCCCTAGTGACACTATATGACCCCTTTTAACATCCTAGTACTTGACATGACCCTTTATGATACCATATGACCCCTTAGGACACCATATGATGTCCTAATGGGTCATATCATATCTTAAGGTGTCATATGGTGTTCTAACACATGTGTGGGCCCTTAGGACCCCACACGACCCATAATGGCACCATATGACCCCTTGGACACCATATGACCCCTTTTAACATCCTAGTACATGGCATGATCCCTTATGATACCTTATGACCCCTTAGGACCCCATATGATGTCTTAATGGGTCATATAGTTTCCTAAGGTTTCATATGGTATTCTAACACATGTGTGGGCCCTCAAGACCCCATATGACTCCTAACGACATCATATGACCCCTTAGGACACCATATGACCTCTTAGGACACCATATGACCCCTTTTAACATCATAGTACATGACATGACCCCTTATGACACCATATGACCCTTTAGAACACCATTTAATGTCGTAATGGGTCATATGGTGTTCTAACACATGCGTGGGCCCTTAGGACCCCATATGACCCCTAATGACACCATATGACATCTTAGGACACCATATACTTGTTAGGAATTATATGTAGAAAATATCAATTATATACAAATAAAGATTAAACAAAGGAATGAAAAACACATAAATTATAAGAAAGAGGAGACAATTTTAATGTGGTTCACCTAAACTCGGGCTATGTCCACCAAACAGAGAGTCCAATATTATTATCTAGTAAATTGAATCGATTACAACAAACAATCCCTTGCAACTCAATACCGCTACAAAATGCTATAAAAATTATCTATAGAAAAATCTAACCCTTAGCCTTTTTATCAAGACTTATGTCAGTTACAAAATTAGGGTTACAACATATGAGCCAATAGAAAAATAACACTCGACGCCTTTATAAAATAATAAGTCTTTTTGGCCTCGCGGGGTGCTGCCCCTTGACCCCATCTTGGGGGTGCCGCCCCCAAACGAAACCACACCGATAGAAGTAGGTACAATTTAACCTTCAAGTCTGATTAGGCTCCATATAACAATAATACCCTTGAGGACACCATATGACCCCTTAGGACAATATGATGTACTAATGGGTCATATGGTGTTCTAACACATGTGTGGGCTCATAGGACCCCATATGACCCCTAGTGACACCATATGACCCCTTAGGACTCTTTATGACCCCTGAGGACACCATATGACCTCTTTTAACTTCCTAGTACATGACATGACCCCTTATGGCACCATATGACCCTTTAGGACACCATATGATGTCCTAATGGGTCATATGGTGTTCTAACAAATGTGTAGGCCCTTAGGACCCCATATGACCCCTAACAACACCATATGAACCCTTAGGACAACATATGACCCCTTAGGACAACATATGACCCCTTAGGACACCATGTGACCCCATATGGCACAAGATGAAGAGAGGGACAAAGAGTTAGAGGGAAAGAGAGAGAAAGAATGTGAGAGAGAGAGACACCTGAGAAATATATATATATATATATATATATATATATATATATATATATATATATATATAGAGAGAGAGAGAGAGAGAGAGAGAGAGAGAGAGAGAGAGAGAGAGAGAGAGAGAGAGGAGAGAGAGAGAGAGAGAGAGAGAGAGAGAGAGAGACCTGAGAAGTCGATGGGGGGATTGTGAGAGAGAGAGACCTGAGAAGTCGATGGGGGGATTGTGAGAGAGAGAGACCTAAGAGGTGGAGGGAGGCAAGGTGAGAGAGATACCTAAGAGGTGGAGGGAGGTAAGGTGAGAGAGAGTGAAAGATAAAGAGAGCCTAAGTGAGAGGGAGGAAGGGATGGAAGGAGATTACAAGAGACGAGAGAGAGAGAGAGAAAGAGGTGAAGAGAGGGGGAGAGAGAGAGAGAGAGAGAGAGAGAGAGAGAGAGAGAGAGAGAGAGAGAGAGAGAGAGAGAGAGAGAGAGAGAGTGAGTGAGAAAGAGATATAACAAGAAAGGGAAAGAAAAAGGGGGAGGAGAGAGGGAGAGAATGGGAGAGAGATACACCTGAGAGAGGAGGAGAGTGAGATAGAGAGATAGAAGTGAGAGGGAGAGACTTAAGATATAAAAAATGAGAGAGGAAGAGAGATGGAGAGAGAGTTATAGGGAGAGAGAGAGGGAGAGAGAGAGAGAGAGAGAGAGAGAGAGAGAGAGAGAGAGAGAGAGAGAGAGAGAGATGGGAAAGAGAGGGAGAGATACTTGAGAGAGGGAAGGAAGTAGAGAGGGAGAGACCTAAGAGAGAGAGGTAGGGGTTAAGAAAGAGAGAGGGGGAATGCAAGGAAGAGACCATAGAGATAATGCTGATATGAGCATGTTGATTACTAAAATTTGACTAAGTCTGAAATTTATATGAATACTCAAAAAACTAGAATCTACATTATAACTCCTAGAGATCTGGAACCACTCTTAAACATCCTGATACATAAAATATAACTTAAACTATAAGAAAGAAAAAAGACAAATATAAATGTGACTTATACTTAAATGTTATATTTTATGTATATATTCCAAGAGAGAGAACACTTTTTTCTTTAAAAGATGAAAAATTGCTATGAAATACATTTGGTGTGCGCCAAATATGGAGCACACCATATAAGGCGTACACCAAATGGATTTTTTAAAATTTTTTTCATTTGGCACGCACCAAATTTGGTGTGTGCCAAATGTACTACCTTGGAAAACACCAAGCCAAAGGCTTGTATTTTCCTTGGGCATCCAACCCAAAGGCTTGGACGCCCTTCTCAGGCTTGAGATGTGTTTTCTAGCAAATAT
Organism: Cryptomeria japonica; assembly: GCF_030272615.1. Classification (NCBI taxonomy): domain Eukaryota; kingdom Viridiplantae; phylum Streptophyta; class Pinopsida; order Cupressales; family Cupressaceae; genus Cryptomeria; species Cryptomeria japonica. Next base: position 319,457,321 of record NC_081405.1, on the reverse strand, counting down.
TGAAAATTTATTTACTTTTTTGTTCGTGATCTCTGTCAGGTTTGCACATGTTTCAATGCAATAAAACACACACCATACAAATGTCAAGATCTCTCTTAGCTATCCAACATATAATTCTTTTCAAATTTTGATAATGTTAAGGTCTTCATCCATAATTTCTTTTGTTAGTGTGTCCATTTTTTGTCAAAAACCAAAATGTCATATTTTGGCCATAGATTTTTACTCATTTATCAAATTTTGAAAAAAATTACTTTTTTAGAAATTAGACTCCATTCTACACAATTTAAAAAAAAATTGTTTTTTGATTAGTTTTTACAATATTTTAGGGGGAGCACGCTCAAATTTATGCTTTTTAGGATGTGTCCACTTCAAAAATTAGTAAAAAAAATATGTTCATTAAAAAATTATCCAAAATATCTCACATAAACTACATGGTGTTAGCTAATTTCTCACTGAAGCAATTTTAAAAATTCAAAAAAAAAATTGACATTTTAGGGGGAGCACACTAGGTGCTATGCTATTTTTTTTTCTAAAAAAATAACACCACTTTGTGTGCTCTCCCTTTTTGAAACCCTTAATCTCTACCATTTTCAAAAGAAATTAGTAGTTTAGAAAGTAGACTCAGAGAACTACATCTCTTGTTCTTACTGCATCCTCATGTTTTGAGTGTAACTATCTTCATTTTCTTTTCGAAGTTCAGACTTTACCGATTTCAAAAAAAAAATGGCATCTTAAGACCCCTTTTTGGTCCCCCATCTTTTTGCACTTACCCATTATATACACAATACCTCTCACATTGTATACTCAAAATAACAAACCATATTCCAAGAGTTACACTATGCACACTAAACATCTTTCCCACATTATTGACCAAATAACATTATATGTATCAACGTTTGCATAACCATTAGGAAATTATCACCTTATGTGCAATATTACATGCTTATGTTGCACAATTTGGTCCATATACCTTTCTAGTGTCTTCTGCACTTACATGGGTATTCCAATCCATTTAATACCACAATACCATCAACTATTATCCCTTGTTCGGGGAAACATCACTAATTATCACCTCTATCCCATGATGTTCTTTCCACATGATTATAATTTGATGTATTTCACCTGCTAGATATAAAATCTATCTATTTAATATTATTTATTTATATGACTACATGTTTACATTTAGTTTTCACATATTTATACTCCTTGTCCTACAATTTATCATATCATATTAATGAAACTAATTGAAGGGGCAAATGTTATCACTAATATACTCATGCCGAGTTTGATATAAATCTACAAGTACATACAAATACTCATTATAACATAAATTGTTAAGTATCTCATGATCCTTATAACATAATTTATTATACTCCATTTTTTAAGTCTTTTTCCTTTTGCACCATCCCATCTCAATTCCCCTATCTATTGAATGTTTTTGGATTATATTCCAATAAAAATTTCTTAAAATTATCCCTAGATGGTTCTCTCTATTTTTGACATTACTCCCATTGGGATAAGGTCTTTTATCATCGAGTTGTTTTACTTTCATATATTCCTAGTGCCTCTAGAACCTATTAACTATCAATCTCTTCTATAATGGTTTGAATTTATGGAGAGTATGAGTTTAAGTTTAGTTGCATCCACACCATATAATTTGAGTTGACCTTATAGACGCTTAAATTTTTCCATACTTGACAACACTTGATTTTACCTTATCCTAGCCATTAAATAAATAATTATTTATTTAATTAATTTACTCTTCACATTTATCCCACCTTTTTACAAGCCATTAATTAATTAATTGATTTACCCTTTCACATTTATCTTCCACTTTAATTAAATAAAATTATATATTTATTTGATTAAGTCGACCTTATCCCCAAAATACTTTAAGTAACTCAATTTACTCACATAATTAATTCATTTATTTATGCTAATTAATCTATAATCTTGTGCACATGTGGCAATATTCTATTTTCAAATAAATCCTAATTTTAAATTCTCACATCTCTTGAAAAGTGCAAAAAGTCAAATCTTTTCTTTTCTAGTGATCAAACCTTTCCTCCCAAAATACTTTTTAAACTAATCTTATCGTAACTTATCTCACAACCTTTTCCTTTGTCCAATCTCCATCATTGATCATCCTAACAACCTTTTCCAATTAGTCATTTTTTGATACTTTCACAATCTCCCATCCTCGAGAGCTCTCATTAATTGTGAACCCTCCATTCCATCAGCTAGACCTTATCCTTCATGGGACATTTGTCACATGAATACAACTTTGAATCCATTTTATCTTAAATCCTTTTCCTTTTAATCTTAGCTATTGAATCCATTCACATGGATTAGAATCTAAAATTTCCATCATGTGACAAGTAGCGCTCCCACCTTTATCCTCTTGCATATGAGAGGATGAAAAATTCAAACCTACTTTTTATGCCTCTACACCTCATGGGATTTTTTTTACACGAATACAAGTTTGATCCAAAGCTTAATCCTCAATCATTTCTAGCCATCCATTAACAAATTCATTTAGGCCCCTGATTTCCCTCTTGAAAATTTTATAAATGAGGGGATGAGACAATTTATCATACTATTATGCTAAGATGCATTTCCTATTTGAGCCATTGTCACCATATCCATATGCTATCTATTTGATCTTTCATCATCTCAATCCTATTATCACATTATTGGTTTCATAGGAAACCACATTCCATACATTAAAAGAGAAAATCAAGTGGAGCTAGGGTGCACTCTACTTCATCTCTATTTGTGGAGAAAGAAGGGTTTTAGGTGAGGGTATTGTGTGAGTATTAAATTATCTTCTATGTTATTTACCTTCAATATTTTCTTATATTCACATCTATGGTCCTGATAGTTTTGAGGTCTATTACTATATGACAACTACTCCTAATCTAGGTGTTTGCAAGTCCCCTACTTCAAATGCACTTAAGTATTGATCTCCATCCTTTAATATGAATATTGGGAAGAGCTACGCAAGTCAACTTGGTTATTTTTTTTATAATTTATTTAGTTATTGTTGCAACTTGGTTGTTATTTTTAAAACCTGTTTGTTATTGATGGAAATTGGTTGTTATTGTTGGAACTTGGTTGTGAACAATCAAGAAATGTCTTATAATCCCTAGATTCCATGAGAAACCTTTCTTCTCTTGGTGCATCATTACACATAGATTATGATTTACCCTTATGGATTATTTTCTTTCCCCATTCTTTTATAAATGGTCATTAACAGATAATTGCATATCTTGTATAAACCCACACATTATCATATAATTCAAATCCTACATTCACAAGCTTGAATTTTTTTTCCTCTCTATTTGGTGTTGGAATTAAGTGCAACCAACCATTAGAATAGGTGTCCATGTTATTTTATAAACTATAATTTTATAATGTACACCTATTGGTGCCCATCCAAAGCCTCAACCTTTTTATTTGTCCTAAATATCAATATTTTAGTCCTATATTCTATTACTTAGCTAGACCCAAAATATGTAGATGAGGGACAATTTTTTTTTATCCTAATAGAAAGTGGGTGGGGTGAAGAACAACATGTTATATCAAAAATCTTTTGCATCATCGCTAAGTTGAAGGCAATCAAACAAAGGCTCTTGAAATGGAACATAGAACACTTTAAGGATATTTTTATAGAAGGAAAAGAAATAGAAATATAATTGAAAGCTCTAAATCAGCAAGTAATCTAGCATGGGATGGATCAAGGGAAATTATTTAAGGAGAAGGAGTTTCTACAAGGATATGAAGAAGTTCTTGCCAAGGAAGAAACATTTTAGGGATAGAAGTCAAGTGAGACTTGGCTTGCCAAAGGAGACAATAAGTCCATTTTTTTCCACAATGCTAGTAAACAAAAATAAAGTATGAATAGGATTATTAGACTAAAAAAAGAGGATGGATCATACACAAAAGATTCAGTAGAAATTGCTAATAATTCACTTGCCTACTTTCAAATAATTCTAAACAACTGGGAGGGTTAATATTTGAGGAATCAATAAGAATTCTTGATTAATATTCCTAGCCTAGTGAAAAAGAAACAAAACAAAATGTTATCAGGTAAATTCTCTAGAGAAGAAATAAAGACAATCCTAAAACAATTACATCTTGATAAGACCTTGGGTCCTGCTGGATTCCTGGTCAAGTTCTTCCATAAGAATTGGCATATATTAGGCGATGACTTGGTTGAGGTATTCAGTTTACAAGGAACTATAGGAGTTTCTTGAAGGAAAATAATAACACTTTCGTATCTCTCATCCCTAATAAAGAGAAAGCAACAAGTCTAGATGAGTTCAGACCCATTTCACTTTGCAATATCATATACAAGCTCATGGTGAAGGCTAGCAAACAGACCAAAATAGATTATCCCATACATTATATCGAAATAACAAATTGGTTTCATTCCTGGGAGATCCATTCTAGACAGAGTAATCATTGTATAGGAAAATATACATTCAACTCAGAATAATAAAACGCCTAGTATGCTCATCAAACTTGACATCAAAAACACCCATGATAAGGTAGATTAGAGATTCTTGTGTAAGTGTCTTGAAGATTTTGGTTTTAGGAAACATTGGGTTAATTGGGTATTTTACTATATTTCGAGTCCCAAATTTTTAATCCTAATCAATGATTCCCTAGAAGGTTTCTTTGAGTTCTCAAGGGGTTTGGGACAAGGGAACCCACCCTCCCCATTTATATTCATAATCATGATAGAGGCATTAGGGAGAACTTTCAAGATTTCACTGGAGAATGGATGGATTGAAGGAGTGAAGATCACAAATGATATGACAACCATCACCCATCAATAATTTGTTGATGATATAATGCCATTTGGAGCAGGAAAGAAGAGGGAATCTCTTCGCTATAGAAAAATTATAAGACAATATTCTTTGGATTTAGGGCAAATGGTAAGTCATGAGAAATAAGAAGTCTTCTTCTTCTTAGTGGAACCTAGGAAGGAAGTAGAAATTTTAAATATTTTTGGTTTCAAATCAGGTAAACTATTGTGCATTTATCTTGGACTACCTTTGGATAAGGGACTTCGATCCTCAAAACTATGGGACCCATTTAAAAAATAATGGAAAAATCTCTATCTTCTTGGAAAGGCAAGTGGTTCTCTTGGGCTAAGAGACTGGTAATGTTGAAAGCTATGATATCTTCCCTCCCCATCTATCTACTTTCTTTCCTTACATTCATAGTAGGAGAAAACAATAAACTAACATAGATCACGAGAAAAATATATTGGAAATATTAGTTGAAAAGAAGAAAATAGATATGATCTCTTAAAGTAAAATTTGTAGATCCAAGGAGGTAGGTGGTGTTTGGCTCAAAATTCAATTATAGAAAAACAAGGTGTTAGGGGCAAAACCATTATGGAGAATGTATAAGGAGCCAGACCTAAAGTGGGTTAGAATTCTTTAAAACAAGTATTTAGAGAGTAATGAGCCTTGTGGAATCTTTAGGATCCCAAATCCACCTAAATGGTCTAGAGTATGGAACTTCATATTGAGTTACAGATCAATAATAAATGAATACCTTTCATGGGACATTATGGATGGAAGGACTGCTATCTTTTGGGAAGATTCATGGGGAGGATGCCTTGATATAAACAATTTGATGAATACAACAAAATTCAAGGATTATGTTGAGATAGATGATAATCAACCATCCATTAGTTGGAAATAGAAGAATATGGAGGGACTTCCTCTACTAACAAATGCTATTAAACAATTGAATCAGATACTCAAGGATCAAATCTTTTCCTTTAGACATGAAAATGATAAATTAATATGGATTGGGTCAAAAACATTCCAATACAACACAAGAGATGGGTATGAAACTATTTTTCAAAAAATGCAATTACAAAAGGCAGAATTACCACTAGAACTTTGTTGGAGTAAGAAATGCATGCCCAAAGTAGGAATGTTGTCATGGGATACTTTGCAAGGAATAATAATTACAATAGAATGGTTTAATGTTATAAGGTTTGAAGGGACCTTAGGGTGTGCTCTATGCGAAAGAGGAGAAGAATTAGTGAAACATTTACTACTTGGGTGTCCCTACTCCCGAACATGTTGGAGGTGGCTATGTGCCAAATTGGGATGAGTTATGACCTTTCTAAATGATATAACTAGTTTGTTTAAAAAGCCATCCTTATATGAATAAGATAGGCATATTTGGGAGTCTGTGGATAAGTAGTCATTGATTATTGTTGTGGGAGATATAGAAGAAAAAGAATAGGAGGATCTTTCAAGACAAGAAAATAGATAGCGAGGCATTGTTAAACAAAATTGAATCTTTCATTGTAGAAGTAGTCAATAGTAGAAACACCACACATATCAAAAAACATATTCAATTCACAAACTAGGATAGAAAAACTACAAAAAGATGGTTTGGTTTGAAGGTTCCCCCTTTTTTGGCATTGGGTGTGAGGAAACTAGAGGAAAGGAAACATTGCACTTGGAAACCTCCACAACATGGTTGGTTCAAGTTAAATTTTGATGGGTTATCCTATGGCAACCCAAGACCGTCAAGTGTGGGAAGCATAATCCACTTTTCAGATGGATCGATGGTGGCCAAGATTGCAAAACCATTAGAAGAGGCACTTATATCATTATTGAGTTCAGAGCACCAAATGAAGGGATACTATTATGTAAGGATTTGGAAATCACCAAGTTAGAGATTGAAGGTGATTCTGCAATAGTAGTTAATGAAGTAAGAACTAGATCGACAGCCAATTGGAAACTCAGAGAACTATTAGGGAGAGCCTCAGAATTACTGAAATTCTTTGAGGAGTTCATGATTAATCATGTCTACAAGGAGGCTAACAAAGATGCAAATAATATAGCTAATTTGGTGGCAGATGAAGAAGTTGTTGGAAGGATTGGTTCACTATAATAAAATGGGCAGCAAAGAAAATTTTAAACTCCTAAATTATGTAGAGAGGAAACATGTAGGAAAATGACAAGGCGATGGACTATGAGCTAACATTGATCTATCCCCCAAGGAAGATTTCATTGATAGATCACCTAACTACAAAGGGAAACCAAGTGGATAAATTTGAGTTAATAAGTTTGTAAAGATTGGGATCATCATGAAGTAAACAAATCAAGGGGATCATATTTATTGATCTACATTGTAAATGAAGTTTTGATGAAATTCGTTTGAACATACCCTCTTAACAACCTATATATCACTATGCAGAGTAGTGATGTCACTCAAAATTGGTGGTGATAGATGACAAAAACTAAAAATCACATAATATTTATTACAAGGATGCTTGGTAAGACTTAAAATTGGGATAAATATGAAATATGATTCTAATGTCTCAGCAATCATTGTGATGATACAAATATTATAGAAAAGATCACTCATTCATGACAATGTCGCTTTTCAAATTAGATTGATAATTTAGGCTGGCTAAGGAGATCTATTGTAGCTATTTTCAAGAGCTTATATCGAGGATAATTAATTCATTTCTACAACATGATTCGAGGAAATCTTAGTAGATTGGGATGAATTTTCTATAAACACAGTACTATTTGAAGGTGGTGAACTACCATTTTCCACATTTTGGCTTCGATTTTCCCTCTTTCTTCTTGCCCCCATCTCCACTTATCGCTTTCATTAATTCCCTTATCAAGGTGATCTCATACAAAAAGAAAAATATCCTTCATAGGTGAGGTGAAGGAGAAGAGACTCAAAGCTGTGACATATTACTCTTATGAGTTGGTCATCCATGCACTGAAGAAAATTTTGGGAGGGTAGTTCCTATTCTCTAGTCACCTCTACTAGGTTAACACCGATATAATTGTTACATTTCTAGTGGTGGTTCTAATGACGGGGGAGTCTAAGGTTAGAGCCAATAAACTACATTGAAAGGTTTTCAAACAATCCTTCCTAAGAGAATTGGACTTGGGGGTGGCTAATGCGGATGAAGAACTATGAATTCCATACTTGCAAGACTATTTTGTGATCAAGCACTAAGGCAAAGATGTGCCCACTATGCCTGTGCTCACTATATGAGACTCAAAGGCCTTTGAGAATAGAAAGTCCATTATTAGAAGGAATGTGGTCTTCTTGAAGAAGTTGTTGGGTTTGATGCTAAATGATGGTGGAGATTGGATTAAAAAATATAAATGCATCATAGGCCTTGATAGTGAGCAAGAGGAGGATGATTCTTGGGTGGAAATCAGGGGGAAAATGCTAGATGCAGTTGCCCTTGAACAACTTGGGCTAAGTTGAGGCACTAGTGACTTGGCAATGGGTCATGGTGGTGATACTGGGTGGTCTGACTGTGCCCTTGTCTGTGGCTGAGGGAAAGATGCCTACAAAAAACTACTCTCTCTTATGCTATTGTTGGTATCTACTACAATAAGTTTGGCATTTTGTTGTTTTTAAAATTTGGTAGAAATCCTCTGGCCCTTTGTAGTGCTTCGATAATGAAAGTTGGAGATGGGTGGGCTGTTTTGGTTCTCTATCAGTGGAAGTTTCTCTAGTAACTGGTCTATCTAGGTTTACTTTTATCTCAATGTGGAAATTTTGGTTCCTTAGTTTGGTTTTAAGTTGTTTGGTGGCCCTTACAACACTAGATGTTGTAGCATCATAAATTGAACACCCTTTATTAGTGCACATCCAATTTCACAATTTTCTAGCACCTATTTTAGTATTTCCCTTTCCTATATGCATTAAATATCTTTATTATAATTAATTAATATTTAATTCAATATGATGGGTCTTATTCTACTTTATTACATCATCAAACTCTTATTTGGGCCCTTAATTCTAGGTGTGCCCTTTATCATTTTATCTTGATTTATTATTGATCCAACCTTATTTTCAACTCTCAAAGCATAATTCACATATCTATACATCTTGGTTTGAGCCATCGAGTTGTCTTAAGCATTAGAATCATGATAGTTCGCATCCCTAGAAATTTGAAAAAAAATTGTTGGGACTAGAGCGCCTGACATTCTAGTCTTGTGCTTTTTTCCCCGAATTTTAGAATGATGTTTGGGCAGTCTTATCCTATTCAAATTTATCTTCGTGTGAAAATATAGTAATTCTAAGTCCGCCTAAAGGTGATTTCAATTATGAAATCCCTATGTAAGACATCCTTATCAACTCATTTTGAATCTAAGACTCCAAGCATCACAAGTATTTGACCTAAAGCATTCAAGCATTCCTATTTTAGGGATCTTCAAGGATACATATTATTAATTCAACCATTGTGGAGCAAAATTACATCATTCATATGCAAGAATGTTTTTGTGATTAGGGTTTTGTCATGTCCATGCTATTTCATACTGTTGGAATCCCAAAACACTAAGAGGGGGAGGGTGAATGAGTGTTCTACCATAATGATCAATTTTAACCTTATTAAAACATGCATTCACCAACTGGTATACCAGTAGATATGAAATTGAAAGAAGTAAAACAACCAATAAGCCAATCAAACAAATGAATACCATAACACAAATAATTATACATGGAAAACCTCAAAGAGCAAAAACAACAGTGGGATTTGTGACCCACAATATCATTCCACTGGCCATATGAAGAGATATTACAAAATATAGGGGCCAACACTTGCAAGAAGGCTTATAGCCTAGAGCACACTACTCAATCACAAAAGGAGCCTCACTGACTACATATAAATCCAAACTAGAATCTAGAGAAATTATTGAACTATAATGATAACATCTTCTATTCCTAAATACAGTTCCGGTTAAGCTCTATCTATTTCGGTCTAAAACCCTAAACCCCTACCAGAATACCCTCTTACATAAATATCCTCACATACATGATCTCTCTTATATATTTCACATCTCCATTACATTCCATAACCTTACATATCCATATCCTTTACTTTCCTATATGAAAATGATCTAATCAACTGACCTATATACCCCTTAACAATCCATCATGCCTTATGTCGGCTTACAAAGATAATTATAATATCAATATACATGTTAGAACAATAACATAAAAACATGAACATAAAAAACAATTTGTGATTCTGGATCTCCCAAACGATGTCAACCTCCAATACTTGTAACCTGATGAAGTCATGTCGGCATGCAATGCCGGTAATCAAAGAATTCCTTCCAACCCGTCGGTGTCGGTGCCTGTGTCGGTGAAGTGTCTGCCGGTACACAACTAAACCAAAATATGAAGCTGGAACATGCTGCCATCAATGACAACATATTTAAACCAACCAAATGAGTGTCAATTGCCAACAATTTCCCCCTTTGGCATTGATGGTAACACTCATGTGAAAAATGATCATGGTTTCCATCTGCCAGTTTCATCTTGAGCTTGCTCCCCTTGAGTTGAATATCCATTTATGATCATAATAAAAAATACTCCATATCTCCTTAATATTTTTCACCTATACTCCCCCTTTGACATCAATGCCAAAAATACCAAAAAAATACCAAAAACCGGGATGAAGAATGAAAGACTGTACAATGAATGTCCCAAAATACCTTACCAGAGCTAAATATATTTGAAAATATCCAAATAGGCCTTCTCTAAAATATCTAGATAAGTATCCCAACCTGATTTGAAAGTGCCAAAAATAGATACAAGTCCATTTAGCATATGGGGATATGACTCTTTCTCATTAAGCTCTGCTGGTGTGGGCTTATCAACCATATCTATACACTCCTTATGTACACTTAATGAATTCAACTGGGGGCTCACCAATCCTCTAAGACCTCTGACTCTCCTTATGATTTTATCTTTTTCCCTCTCAAGAGTTAAGACTTGGGCTTCAAAAACCAAAATCTGACCATCTATAAATGTAGTCAATGAGTGTGAACCATCAAAAGAATTGACTATACCTACAATCTGCTCCTGAATATCCTTACTCCTTTTATCAAAATCAGCTGTAAGTTACAACATACTCTATAAATATTAGTACTCTTCCTTAAAGAGTTATCTATCAATTTCAACTTATCATTAATCTCCTTCCTCTCTGACTCAATCATTTGATCAAATGTAGCTCTCTTTTCCCGTGTAAACCTCTCCAGTGCCTGTCGGTCTGATATTTGTTGTAAATATTGGAAGTCCTTTGAAATGTGCTCTATGATTATCTTAAGCTTTCCATATGGGCTTGCTTCTTTGTCAAATTTGCACTCCGGGACAATTCTATACAAAATTGTGATAGACTAATCAATAACCCCTTTATCCATAGATCCTTCCTTCATCATTTTATGTGCAACCATCGTCATGAGTTTAGTAGAACTCATCTGTGTTATGCTTTTCTTTTCAACCTATGAGGTGTAAATTGACAACAATGATGGACTCACTACCGGTTCCTTATTGGATTCCCCTTTCTTCTCCTCTGATGGTTTAACTTTTATAGCTTCCTCACTTGCACCGGTGGCTTCACCACTTGGTGCTATCACAGTTACTGTCGGTTCCTCCTTAGGAACCGTGTCCTCATCCTGTACATTCTGATTTGGAGGATTGTTGTCCTCAACATTAGTAACCTGTACACTTGCAACCTTTACACTCTCTGATTCTGTTGGTATCTCAACATTTTCTTGTACATTAGTCTCTACCAGGGGCTCTATATCCAATATCTTAATATTTTTCAAAATTGAGGGTGAAGTACCCATAATACCTTTACCTTTCCCTTCAACCAAGATGTCTGTAGTATCTGTCTTAGGTTCCGGTGAAGTATAAAAACCATGGTTTGCTACAAAGAATTTAACCCATGCCTCATGGGTCTCCTTGACTATCTCATTGACCCTACCTAACATAAGACTGATTATTCTATGATTGTTGTGAAATATTTTCCTATCTGCAACCTCAAGTGTCATGTCCATCTCATCTAGAGTAATAGAAACACAAATAGATAACAACTCTTGAATCTTTATATGCCTATCCTCTTCCATTGTTGATAATCTTCTAGCATCTAAAATGTCATATAACTGTACCGGTATTTGGTTTTCAATTTCTAACAAGGCTTTCTTATAAATATCCAAATACAAAAAAACTGTACATTATTCAACATACCATCTTTAGTTATTTCATCGACCAATTCTACACAAGTCTTGGGTGGAATAATAGTTACATTACCTGATACAAGTGCAAGATTGGTGTCATCCTTCTTCTTTCTTCTTCCAGTACCGAATGGGGCTAAAGGTGTTTCTTTTGTTGCTCTTTTTTGTACCAGTACCATGATAGTAACTTTCCTAACCTATTGCTTCTTTGCTTCTACCTTAGTCTCTTCATTTTTGTTCCTTAATACCCTTTTGAATGCTAAGGGTGTGTCATCACCAAATCCAGATTCAGTTGCAATTGTCTCAATGAATATTTTTGGCTCTTTCCTTTTTCTCCCTTTCTCTACAACAATATCAATTAATGCCTTGATTTCCTCTGGAACCTATTCCACAAACTTGCTTGCCTTTCCCTACTGCTTCTCCCTCTTCTTCTGGTTGAACTCAGTTTCAACCTCTTGCTTCTCCTGCTTAGCAGTACCAAAGGTTTTTACAGTTTCATCAATAGGTGCATTAATTAGCAACTGTGCATAAGCATCTAGAATTTGAGCATCAACTTCATAACCCATTTCCTCAATCCAAATCTTCTGGGGCTTTACAACTTCCATCAAAGTTTCATCTTTCTTAACCATGAAGCATATCTCGGTTGAGCAATTCATAGCCTTCTAAAATGCTTTAAAGTAACCCCACACTTTGTCATCATGTTGACTACCGATCGTGGCAATTGATTGTTTTATTTGCCTCCCTATCGGGATATTGAATGCCCATTGTCTCTTCCCAAAATTGGGAGTCTCATTAATGAAAAATAACATTAAATAGACAATTAGATTTCCATACTAGAATGTTTCTTTGTTCTCTTCTTTGATATTTCCTAGGTTAATCAACAATTTATCCAACATCCAACCACATAGATCTAACTTCTCATTTTCCCTCATCATTTTATGAGCTGCATAAATACAAGAGCTAGAAACAAAATTTAGTCGGTTTGATTGAATTACCTTGTAACCAATGACCATGCTTCCGAATCTGATATCTCTGTCGATGATAGTGCTAATACTCATTGATCTCTTATTCGATGTTGCATTGGTGATCTTGTTGACCTGATAATTAGAAACCTTCTTATCGGGACATTGTCCAACCTGCAGTAAATTGGTAATGGCCCTGATGGCCTCCTTCAAAATATTATACGGTCTGTCTAACTAGATAAATTCTCCATGCACTCTTCTCAAAACATATATGACAATCTCATCTTCAAATTTTGGAATATCCAGAATGCCAGTAAACCCTATATCCTCAATATACTGGTACTCAGGCTTAATATTTCCAGAATCTCCAATTAGCTTGCTCATGTACACGCTATTAATATCACTCATTCCTAAATCCTCAATATGATAGTGAATGTAATCTCTGACATCTTCAACATACACGACTCCTTGTGGGACATGGGAAAATACGCCAACTGAATCGTCCAGGGTAGCAACATGCAAATATCACTTGAAAATCGGTCTGGGATAGTCCTTGACCTCAACAACAATTGGATTTTCAATAAACATAGGTACAAATAATGATCCCACTTCCATGATGAAAGATAAATACCTGTGAATAGCTACCGGTGAAAAACCCTAAAGAACTCTTCCGATCACTGGTGAAATCGCTCAGGAAGATATCGATCGCATTGAATCACCTTAGACTTCCTTTGAATCGCTCTAAATGCAAAGTGATCAGAAATAAAGTGAATTCATCCTTTTAACCTCCAAGAAACCCTAATCCGTCATTGACATGAATGACTTCTAGTGGAAGATACTGTATCTCAATTAAACATCTACATGCCAGATAAGCATCTCCAATGTTTGGAACATCTTTTAGAACCTCTTCCCGGGGCATATGCATTATCTTCATGAATTTTGCCTACCCCTAAGGCATCTTCCTTAGTTACCAGATGAGCTTCCTTCCAGTGTAGGAGCAACCTCCTCTGTCGGTTCAGTAACCGATGCATTTACATCTGCTGATTGATCTTCTGACTTCTTGACCCATCTCTGGGTATGATCTTTCTGGATTTCATTAACCTTCTCTTTCCATTTCTCATTTGATCCATCATTACCAATTAGTGTATTTCTGCTTGTACGGAAACTTAGCACTATGCCCAACCTCATTACATGCATAACATGTAAAATTGTTCTTTTGAATTGCTTTTCTAAAACCGGTATAATTGCTTGACCTGCACTAATTAGCCATAAGTCCAAATTTTTCATATGAATAACATTTAACATTCATTCTGCAATCTTCTATCTTATGACCATACTTATTGCATTTAGAACATTTGAAGAAGTTGAGGAAATACAACTTCAGAGATCCCAAGAACACCTGCATGCAAATACCTGTCACAAGATAAGAATGAAGGTACATAAAGCAAAAAAGAATAAATGCTCTGAAGAAGAAAATTATCATTCAGAAAGGGAATCAATTTATGAAAAAGTACAATACAATCCTTATAAAAGGATAATAGCAACCCTAAAGGTGTGCAACCCTAAAGAAACCCCAAAGGGACAATGTAAATACCTACAATATTTATTAAATGCCTAAGTTTAGCTTAAGCGTAGAGTTTAATAGACTAATAATTAAATAAATAATATTAGCTAATACAAGGTAACTCTAACACCCCCCCTTAAGATGAACTTAGGGAGTAGCTAAAAAACTAAATGCATGAAGCAAAAAATGCAACTACATGATGAAGGCAAATTTGGGTCCCAACAACAAGGCCTAATGAGGTACCCAATCACAACCAAATCTCTATGAACTAGAGAAATAGAGAAAACCACGTGGGAAAAAAATCTACTCCAAAAAGAGATGGAAAAGCAAGAAGAACACCACTGAAGTAGGAAATAGCTGCAAACATTGCTGAAGAGTAACTACTGATCTGAAGAACCTCCACTGAAATAGAACATGACCAGGTAGAGAAGACTGTAATCCGCATGAGTGCCCTCAAATGACACTATTCGAATCAGATGGAAAACAAAGGCAAACAACTGAACTCGAAGATACAGATGGCATGAGACACCAAAGCCTGAAGAGCTGATCAATCAAACCAAGGAAGCATTAGAACCAACATGACAAACCTCCCCATAATGCTGAAGAGGGAGAGGGAGAGGTACACTGAAAAGAACAACCAATAAGAACTGCATGACGAAGAACCAGGAACATCAAAGGTGCTGAGAAAAGTACATGGTGTCATGGAAGGAACACTCACTGGACAAAGGAAGATGACAAACAACAGGCAAACATCAACCCCCTCATGGCACTTTATAAGTAGTGCATGTACAACAAGGCACTAGATGTGCAAGATCCCAAGTAAACAATGCATGATGGCACTTTATCTTAGTGCATTTGCATAAATACAAGCTACAATGATAAGAAGACTGGAAATAGAAATGAGAACCAAAATAGAGACATCCTATCCAGAGAAGAGATCCCAGGACCTGAAACAACCAAGATATCCACCAAAGTGCTGAAAAGCAAAAAACTAAATAAAATATGCATGGAGCAAAATCTAGAAATAAAAATCATATGGATGGAAAGTACACAACACATGCTTTCAGAAAATATAAAGTTTTTGAAAAACGGAGGTCGGATGCTCATTCTACGTATCTTGGAGTGCAAATAAGAGACCTCACTTCGACTAGAAAAAAAAATAGTCAAACAGAAAAATTGGAAAAATTACGAACATGACAAGGTCTGTCTCGGAACTAGCTTTTCGACGCCTATTTTCTTTCAAAAAAATGACTCCATATGCCCAAGATATGACCAAAAAACTAAACCCCCCTTCAAAACAAGAGGAAGGGGTATTCTGGTGGCTGTACGGGCAGAGGTGGCCAGTGGGTTGTGCTCTGGTGGTGGGATGGTGGTGCTCCGGTGGTGGGTGGCTGGACAGTGGTGGCCAGGGCGGTTTCTGGTGGCAGGGGAAGCCGGCGGGGTTGGGAGGTGGCCGGAGTTGCTGGCGGAGCGGAGGAGGTGGGCCGAGCGGAGTGATTGCTATTGGGGGTTGAGTGAGGGTGGCAGGGCCGGGAAGGCGGGGCAGCTGGAAGCGGTGACCGACAGACTATGGGTGGCGGGGCAGCCAGGAAGCGGTGACTGCAGGGAGGTGCCGACGGGGGCCGGG
Organism: Cryptomeria japonica; assembly: GCF_030272615.1. Classification (NCBI taxonomy): domain Eukaryota; kingdom Viridiplantae; phylum Streptophyta; class Pinopsida; order Cupressales; family Cupressaceae; genus Cryptomeria; species Cryptomeria japonica. The sequence goes on along the minus strand of NC_081405.1, from coordinate 319,441,124 downwards.
GGCCGGAAGACAAGGCGACGAGGGGCCGGAAGACAAGGTCGTTGAGGGGCCGGAGGCCGGGGTTGGTAGGGGCTGATGGCGGGGATAGAGGATAGTGGCATGGGGCCTGAGGCTTGATAGATTTGCAACAGTGGCAGGGGGCCCCTGTAAGGAAGTTAAGTAGCGGAAACAACTTCCTACACTAACCTTGAGAGGAGGGTAATGCAAAACTTTTTCAGATCATTACAACAGTTACAGAAAATAGAAATAGATATAATAGCATTCATACCACAACACAATGATTTACGTGGGGAAAACCCTTTCGGGAGAAAAACCCCACCCTCCAAAAGTAGCTCAATATTTTATTCAGCAATCAAAAACAGATTACAAAATACTTGCAGAGCAAACTCTTCGCAGGAGTAGCACTAATCAGAGATTCAGAGGCAACTCAATAGCCATGAGACTCTTACACACAACCTCTATCTCACACACCTCATAAATAGGAGATACAATACAAGAAACCGTCAAACGGTATTACAAAACCATGGGCTAAAACCACCCAATAAGGTGTAGCCGACCTTATCTCCCTTCTATGACATGTTAAAGCACACATCAACACGTGTCGCTCCCTTTTACAGCTCATTTATGTATTCGATACAAATTATTTTTCCTATTTCAGGAGTACAAACTTCCGGAGGCCATAACTTGAGAACCGGGTGTCCGATTGACGAACCGTTTGAAGCGCCGGAAAGCTCGCGAAGTGCTCTATCACCTCGTAACCCGCTTCGCCGGTTACGGCAACTTTTCAGGGCGTTTCGGAGCCTCTAAAGTCCCCAAAATTAAGTTTAAACATTTTATTGCACCCCTCCAAGACGAAAACTTTAATATCTTCAAAACTAGCTGTGACCTTGCGACGAAACTTTACCGGAATGCTTATCTAGCCAACCAGAAGCTTCAGGGAGAGTTTCGCACCATTTCGTGCTCAAATAAAAACTTACTATAAATAGTAACCTCGCATAAATGCAAGGTTGAGACACCATTTTTCCCAACAAATCTCCCACTTGTCGAACACCTTGCATGAGCGGAAGGGAATGTCAACACAATGAATCAATTGCTAGGGGCCATAAGGCCCATAGACTCTGAACACCATCTGAACTTCTCTGTGCTCACAGCCTTAGTTAAAGCATCTGCAACATTCATCAAAGTTTCCACCTTAACCAGCTTCACCCTACCATCTTCGACCATATCTCTAACAAAATGATACTGAACATCAATATGTTTGGTCCGGGCATGAAATGTCGGGTTCTTAGCTAGGCTAATTGCACTCTGACTGTCACAGTAAACTGTCACTGTACCTTGTTTTATTCCAATATCCGAACACAGTCTCTTAAGCCAAATGGCCTCTTTACAAGCATGAGTAGCTGCCATATACTCTGCTTCAGTAGTGGATAGAGCAACCACAGCCTGTCGCTTACTCATCCAACTAATTGCACCACCAAACAAAGTAAACACATAAGCACTGGTGGATCTTCTTCTATCAATATCACCTGCCCAATCTGAATCCACATAACCATGGATATCAAGGGAAGTCATGTCTCCAACTGAATTACCATGATAACACAAAGAATACTCTGAAGTACCCTTCAAATATCTGAAGACTCTTTTGACTGCATCCCAATGAACTCTACCAGGATTAGACATATATCTAGAAAGTACTCCCACTGCTTGGGCAATGTCTGGTCTAGTACAGACCATAGCATACATCAAACTTCCAACTGCACTCTGGTAAGGCACTCTGCTCATGTCTTCCATCTCCAATGGGGATGTAGGACAATCTGAAACAGATAGTTTCGTTCCAACTGTAAAAGGAACACTCAATGGTCTACAATTCTGCATGTTGAACCTCTGTAACACTGAATTCACATACTTACTCTGGCCTAGCCATAGCTTTCTGTTCGCCCTATCTCTTCTAATTTCCATCCCAAGAATGTGCTTTGCTGCACCAAGATCTTTCATTTCAAATTTAGCAGCGAGCTGAGACTTCAGTTCTGAAATCATACCTTTCCCTTTACCAATGAATAACATATCATCAACATACAATGCAATGAATAAGAAATGATCACCATAAGATTTATAATAAACACAGTGATCTGATTTAGAACGTTCAAATCCCAAACTCAACACATATGTATCAAATTTCTGGTACCACATCCCAGGACTTTGTTTGAGGCCATACAAAGATTTCTTCAATTTACAGACCAAATTACTTTTGCCTTTCACCACATAGTGCTCTGGCTGTGTCATATAAATATCTTCCTCCAAATCACCATGAAGGAAAGCAGTTTTCACATCCATTTGTTCAACCTCTAAATCATAAGCAGTAGCAATAGAAAGCAAAAATCTAATGGACGTCATTTTTGCAACAGGAGAAAATATCTCACCGTAATCAACACCCTCAACCTGAGAGTAGCCTTTTGCAA